>NC_046370.1:8338455-8955561 GCF_011125445.2 Fundulus heteroclitus
CTTCGTCTTCATACACCAGACAGGTGGATGCTGTGTGGGCTTTAGTTTAGTGATTCCTGTGGCCAAACGAGCACAGTGGTCATTAAACCAGGTACTAAAGGGAGTGTGGACAGACGTCATGCCCCGTTGGAAAATGAAATCAGCATAGAGTACAATTTTATTTATGTCTGCTTTAGATTTTAAACTTTCAAGCAATATGCTTGGGTAAAGCAACCAGAATTTATTTATGACCTTTTTGTTTGTTGGACAACTGTTAAGTCCTGAGGTGTCACTGGGATTATACTGACTACATTTGTCTTTTATTGGGCTTGTGTAATCAATTTTTCATGACAGAACTAAACTTAAACGCTTGACATACAGTATGTCCAAAGAAGGTATAGAATAAGTTTCTATAAAGTAGCCTCTGTCCCAACTGGATCCCTCCGGGTGGCGTCACTACAAAACAATATTTTTAACAGCTTTAAGGTTTTAATAGACCTTTTTTAAAGATTTGTAAAGGTTCAACCGAGTTGGAAACTGGTTATAGCTACAGGTGATGAAGACGTTCCCCTTGAGTTTGTCTGTAGACACCAAAGTTAGTCATAAATCATTGATGAATCGGTCCCTATAAATAACTGGAAGCATCTACGTCTGCTGTTGATGGCTCCTCCCCCCCAGCTACCTGTAAATCTGCGATGCCATCTTCCAACAAATGGACGAGACAGGCGGCCGCTGGATGTGGAGGACAACAATCCTAACAAAAAAGAAAAAACGACACCTTTTTATATATTTTTTTGTCTAAAATATTGAAGCTTTTCTCCGTGAGGGGCGCATTCAACAGTGCGCAGAAAAAGAGGAGCCGCTGAAAGCTGCCGCGCCGTCAAACAAGGTGGAGGAGTGAGTGAATCATCGACTGAAGAGGACAGCGCTGCCTTTTTCTGTCCATCAGTGACAATAACAAGCAGACAAATTAGAATTATCGAGAAAACTGTGCGCCTTTTGGATCTTGTACATAATGTGATTTTTACGCACAGATCAAACGGATGACGCACAACTCCAGCCGCGGACGCGCATCGCGAGGCGCACCTTGATTTCAGAAGAAGTTGTTTTTTTTTTTTTTTTTTTTTTAATCATTATTCCCCGTCCACCCAACTTTAAACAAGCCGTCCGTTTTGGTGAATGCAGACGAGAGGCGGAGGAAAGGGAGAGAAAGGCGCGGCGATTCAACATGCCTGAGCCGCTGTGGCATCAGGGGGCGCTGGCTGGAGCTCCCCGAAGCGCCTGAATCTCTCTCACTCTCTCTCTGTCAGAGTTGATCTGTTCGCTCCGAGGGGGGCCGACAGGTGACCAGAAGTCCGCGATGGCGAAGAAAGGCGAGAAATTCAGCCCGGACCCCTCGATCCAATATTCCAAGATACATGTCATCCCGTTCTCGTCCGACGTGCCCTGTGACAGCAGCGGCCAGCGGATGTGGTGGGCTTTCCTCGCCTCTTCCATGGTCACTTTCTTTGGGGGGCTCTTCATTATCCTCCTGTGGAGGACCCTAAAGTACCTGTGGACCGTGTGCTGTCACTGTAACGCCAAGAAGAAGGTAGGTTTGGTGGGGCACGGCTCGCCCGAGGGTGGGGGGGATTATTCCCGGTGAGTCCGAGCAGTGCGGTGGCGAGAGCGTCTCCAGGCAGTTTAAATTTATAAAATGGGCTTGTAATTAAATCAGTGCCGAGGCCCCCCCATCAACAGACAGCACAGGACATGGCTCTGAATAATGAACTCGGCTATTCTTGGCTTAATGTGACACTCCGTAGCGGTGCTAGAAAATATTTCGCTCCTAACACTGGAGAAGGTAAAGTCTCTTCACACTTGTTGGTTGAAATGGGCTTCAGTTTACCGTAGGCTGATCTGAAACATGATCCGAGATTGCAAAATCCTCCTCAACACAGCGTTTGGTGAAGTTAACGCTGATGAGTCTGGCTTTAATTCCCTGGGTTGGGATATTTTTCAATAATATAACCTTAACAGTGCCTTGCAGAAGTATTCATTCCATTAAACGATTTTTCTTTTTTTTTTTTTTTTGGCGCGTTACAACAACAGACTTTATTTAATGGAAGTTTGAAGGAAAACGAATTTGACAAAATATGGGGGAAAAAGTGTGATGTGGATTTTTCTCACCTGTATGAGTGAATTATACAGCCACCTGTTTCAGATGTAGAATGCCCCCCCCCCCCATTCTTCTTAGCAAAAAAGTTCAACCTCAGGTAGATCAAAGTTATTTTATAAGTCTCTTGACAAATTCTTAATTGGATTTAGTTCTAACGACTTTGACCGAGCCAAACTAAGTCATGGATGTGCTTTAATCTAAACATTTTCATTGTAGCTCTGGCTGCATGGTTAGTGGTGGTCTACTGGAAGATCAACTTCCCCCTATGAAATCTTTTTTTTTTGCTTTTCTAGCTTAGAGTGTTTAGCTCCAACCGACTTCCCATCACCTCTGTCCCTTCCGAAGAAAATCCTTGACATGATGCTGCCACCACCATGTTCCCTGTAGCGATTTTGCATTTAGGCTGGTGTCTAGTGCTACTATTCCATCACATATGTTGCAAAAGTGTTGCAAAAACTCCAGTTGAGAGCAAGTCAAGTTTATTTGTGTAGCACATTTCAGCAGCAAGGCGGTCCATAGTCATGTTTACATGATAGAAATATCATGTAAACATAAACACATCAAACGTCACCGGGTTGTGAGACCAGTAACCAACAGAAAAACTTTTTCCACGTGCGAGCATTATACCGCTACCCCCCTGTTACACAATTTGTTCTCTTCTGATTCGAGCAAAGTGTTCCATACGTTGGCTGTATCTCCTCCAAGGTTTGAGTTAAAACAAAAACAAAAATGCAAAAGGGTTGTTTTATCATCCACTTTTTTTTTTGGCTTCTCCTCTGATTAATGCTTTGCTTCTAAGGGTGTGACAGTTTTGATGGATGACGATGTTTTGGTAGGTTTGCAGGTTTGTGTTGTACCATTTCCAAATTCAGATGATGTACTGAACAGTGCTCTGTGAAAGCTTAAATTCTTGTTTTGTTTTTACTTTGGGTTAAACTTCTTCACATCTTCATCCCTGATCTAACGAGCATGTTCTTCGGTCTTCGTGATGACTGTTTGTTCACTAACGCTCCTTAACAAATGTCGGAGGCCTTGTCAGAACAGCTGGACACATTGGCTTAAATTACACTGAGGTGGACTACTTTAACTTGTTAGCTAACTTTTAAGGACAGTTTGTTGCACTGTACTTTACTATTCACTGCAAGATCAAAGTAATGTTAAAATAGTCCACAAGCGTTATATTGCATACAATAAATTTACTGAAGGTATGAAATTAATGCAATACAATTACAATTAAACCTTAAAAATGGAAAATAAAATCACCCAGTGATGCTTTCTCCACTGTCCTGAAAATGTATTTTATAAAAAAAAAAAAAAAAAAAAAAAACTCAGTTAAATAAAGCAACAAAGCTTCGGGTTCTCAAGAGGCAATGTCAGAAAATCCTTTTGCCTTTTTTCCGTGTGTACTGAAGGAACATTAAATGGGATACATTGTGGGCAGAGTCTGATGTTACTCTTCCTAAGAAGCTTAAATACAGTGGCAGTAAACCGAACATTGATTTGCAGATGAACATTCACCAGTGCACCAGTCTGCCTACGATCAATGAAAGTCGGTGAACCTGAGAATACAAAGTGCGACTGTGCTTGAAGTCCCATGAAAAACAGCATCGACATGTGTTAAAGTTCATTTGTCCTGCTGACAATGACCATAGGGAAGAATACAAACACTGCTTTCTATTTATTATGCAGGCCATATTGGTTTCCTTCTGAATGTTTACTTTTGTGGCTTTTTTTTTTTTTTTTTTCAAAAAAGGTCGGAATTGCCCAGAGTTATGACCAAAAAAGTTGTGATCTTCTTATATTTAACAACAAAATTGTCTTCACAATGAAGACTCCCAGAAGCTCAATTTTAAAAAACGTGAGCATGTACTGTTGAGCAAGGCAGGTGCTGTTCGGGATATCCGATGCCTATCAGCTGCCATGTTTTTGATCATAGTTGCACTCTCTTTATAGAATTTCTCTTTGTAATTTCAACACTTAAAATCATTGGGAATTAAAATAAACTGATTTAGTGTTTTTATAATGTCTCATGAAATTCAAATTTGTCATCTCCAAAGGGAAATTATATTGTACAGCGATTCTTATAATGCAAGTTATATAGACATAAAAAATGATCATCATGACATGAATAATTTTGTCATGACAGTTTTGGTCCTTTTGGTGTTTTAGTTCTCTGTATCCCAAAAATAAAGTGAATACCCCGTATGATCCTCCATTGTGAGGAGATCTAATCCATCATCCCAGAAAGCACTTTGTGGGATTTGGGATACCAGGAGAGTTGATGTGGACTGATGGGTGGTGCCTGCTAAGGACTGAGGAGTGGACCGATGGGATGTTGTATGTTGCTTTTTACCAGAAAACATGATTATGGAAAAATAAGGAAAATTGTTTAACTGGGATATAGGAACAACCCCAAACAATTTCTCAGATTTGACTATAATGCTTTTGGGGTTCCACAGGAATTCTGAAAATAATTGCCCACTATTTCTTAATTTGGCATTAATTGTGCTTGGAGTTTCAGACTGCTTGTGGGCCATTTTCAAGTGAAAGATAGTTATTGCTTTTCCTTTTGATACTGAAGGACACAGATGGACTGGCTGATAAATGAACGAGAGAAGGAGCCTTTAGTCTCTGTGTTTGATCATCCTTTTTATCCGACAGACGGAAAAATACAGAGGAATAGGATGGGCTGCATGCAGGGCGGTGCTGACCTTTGCAGGAAGGCATCTATATTATTTCTGTGCTGCAGCTGCCAATTTATTTTTCTGTATTCTGCACAGCATATTTTTATCATTAATCTCTTAAAGTACAGAAAATGTTATTGAAAATTAAAGCAGTGGGTTTAAGCATAGTATTGATCAGAACAGCTACAGCTAATCTTGAATATTGCCAGGTTTCTAAGCATTTAAATAAAGTTAGTGTGACAGCGGAGGAATCACTTAATTCAACCTGAAAACAGGTGAAGGTAATCAATTTCATCTTGTTTGAGTTTGAAACAAGTTCAGTAGCAGTGATTGCCTCATTGACTTAAAGCTTCCTGTAAATTATCTGCACCTAGATTGGACAGCCCTGCAGTATAAACAACGGTGTCATCAATAAATATATGCATTTTAAATTAATATATTCTATGTCCCAACACAGTTCTACACATAGACTCTTAGTGTTATGCTATAAAGAACAGAACAACAAAAAAGTGAAACATTCTTCACTGTTAAAAACTATTGAAGGCCAATGCTGCCACAATCCAATACATAATTATTTAAATAATATATGTGGGAATGTAAACAGATTTGTTCTAAAAACATCAAATTGTTTAAGTCTCAGTTATTATACTCAAATACCTAAATTTCAGTCATAAAGATTTGAATCTTTTGTTAAGATTATAAAGTTATAGAATTAAATGTCATGTTTCCTGTGCTTCAGTCTGTCATGAAGTAGTTTAAAGGAGCAATAACTGACATTTCACCACTAGGTGGGCTGTTGAGCACTGTCTGTAGACCAAAACAAGATGTGTGACAAGCCACGCCTCTTTACCTCCACTCCAGCTGCAACCTGCCCCCCTATTCCCTTCCCCTTCTCAAGTGTTGCCTCATATGGGCTTATTTGGAAAGGATAAATACACAGCAAAACAGCATCACCTTTTGAGGAACATGTCTAGTGAAGAACAAAGTAAGTCATAACTTTATAATGCCATTAGCAAAAGAAACACCCTTACTGGGGAAGGACATTTTTGCCAAAGCAGAAGTGTCATAAGTGCTGTCCGAATAGCTCCCGCTCCTTGACCTTACATAGAGTCGACCTTTTGATCCATTGGGTGTGCTCTCTGCCATTTTGTTCCTACGCAACACTGCTGTAACGGCGGCATTTTCTAGGCCAGGAGTGGCTAAGCCGAGAGTGGCAGCTGTTCACATGCATGTACTGTACATGGACGCGCGGCCGGCCCGGCTTTATACACAAAAGACTGTAGAGCAACACAGAGAGATGCGGTGTGACGTCATACCATATTCCTATCTAGAAAGATACCTTTAGTTCTTCATATCACAATTTTTTGGTTCTTTCCATCTAAAATAATGAAATTGTCCTTATTGCTCCTTTAAACTGTCACAACACCCTGATGTTTTGGAATTGGGGTGTTTTCCTGACCTCCTTCATATTACTCCTCTTATTCTTTTAGTCTTCTTTATATTTTATGTCTATCATTTTTGTTTTTGAAGTAACCCGTTGAACATGTCACCTGTTGAATTTGTAAATGTTTAACGTTTTGTCACATCCTGATGCTTCACATAACTCAAAATAAAAGAGGAAAAGAAAAAAAGAAAAAAAAAATAGGTTGAGTTATTTTGTTCCACAGCTCAACAGTGTTCCCGTGTGATTTAAAAGAGCAGTCAGATTTTGTTTTCCTGCTCCAATTTTTGCCAAGTGGAGCGAGTGAGCTCCACCAACCTGTTGCGCTGCTCTGTGGGAGTCAGCCACGAAGGGATCATCCTTTCACTCGAACATCCCCGTCTTCTTTGCCTCTTACTTTCTTTTACTCTCCTGGCATTCATTTCCACTCTCTCCTCCCTGTCTTCTCCAAATCCTCTGTTCCTCGTCCAAGAATCAGTCTCCCTGCAAAGAGTCAGAAATGCAGTGTCAGGTGCTTACAGTATGCACCATATGAATAAGTGTTTTGGTTGCTAAGCAACTAGGAAGCAATGGATTTCATTATAAGAGTAAATGTCCGCGTGTTATGCAGTTGTCGAGGCTGTGAGATGTGGCAGATTGTGTTGGAGGAAAAATCCCCCCCTTCCCTCCCCCCTGGTCTGTGCATCTCGTAAACGGATCAAAACATCAAGATTTTAGAGAATTGTTCATAGAAACATGTTGATTGTTTTTTCGAAGTGTTTTCAAGATTCAAACTCTCTTGTCTGTAATGCGTTTGCCACCCGCTGTTCTGACGGGTCTGACGCTGAGGCACTGGCACTGTGGGTTTTGTGTTCCCGGTCTAAGAGTAATCAATAAAACCCATTATTTGTGGGGTTCTAATAAATACAGCTATTATGGGAGGGAGGCTGGGGAATGACAATACATTCTTTATATATGGCGCAGCACACAAAGCTGAATTAGAAGAAGTTGAGCCATTTACTTTGTCACTTCATTAGCATTGAGAGTGCAGTGTCCCCCCCCCCCCCCCCCCCCCCCCCCCCCCCCACAGCCCCTTTTGTAGTGGCTGAATTATACAGCAACTTAACTTCACAGTCACTTTAATTAAGCTGCAGCTGGAGTGTTTCTTAGCACATCTGCTGGTGTCTAAAATCACATCTTACCTAGTAGGCCTAAATGTGAGGAAATTAAGCGCGTTTTGTTTACTTTAAGTCCTTTCAAGGCTTTGAAGTATATATGCTGCTTTTGATGCACCCCTATATTGTTTTTTTATGTGTATTTGGATGAGGGATGTAAAATGTAGCTTTTTACAGAACAACGTACTGTATGGTACTTTTTTGCTGAGATGGAAGATGTTAAAGGTAAGTCCAGATGTAAGTCCAGACTAGGGTCAAAAATATTTCTTTTGGATCTGGTTGAGTCTTGCTCTTGGAGAAATTTTAGTGTATGGGTCAACATTGTTCCATATTTTCTCAGTTTGTTGATAAGAGTTCTCACTGTGGTCCTCCGAAGCACTAATTCCTTAGAAATGTCTTTATACACTTGTACCGACTGATGGATAGCAAGGACTTTCTTTGTCTTCTGTTCATTTTATTTTAGATCAGGACATTTTCATGTTGCCAGGTTCTATTTAAGGCTATGTTCACACTGCAGGTTTTAAGGCTCAATTCCGATTTTTTTGCTGAAATAATTTTTTTAGGCATATATTATTAAATGAGGCTGCCGTCATACTTCTGTCTGAACAGTTCAAGACCGCAAAGCGACCCGTATACGCAAAAAACAGGAGACGTCACACAGCAGCGCTCTGTTTACGGAAGTAATGGTGAATGTAATTGTTACTAGAAGTGTTCAGTAAAGTTTTGTTTAAAAAAAAAAAAACCCACAGATACCAGCCGACATTTCTCCTTGTTATTATCAGAAAGTTGTTGAGCAGTGGGAGCCGACAATAGAACCAGCAGAGTGATGTTAAAGACGGATAAAATGTGATATGACTGTTCAGACAGTGGACGCTTTGAAAAAAATCCTATACATATTCAAATTAGCACCATATATGGAAGATGCACAAATCAGATTTTTTTTTTTTGGGGGGGGTGAAAAGATCAGAATTGGGCCGCTCACGCAGCCGTGAAAAAGACGCATCTACTGTAGGTCACAAATGGGCAAAAAGAGCTGATTATGGTTGCATTTTGCTGCAGTGTGAACGTAGCCTAAGTGAAGTTCTTCATTCTACATTTCAGGCAGTAAACAGACCTGAGGGTGGCTAGAGAATTGGAATATCATTGAATATGAACATTTATGATTTAACAAGGGAGGCAATTACTTTTTCACACAGGGTCAGATTGGTTTGGATAGCTTTTTCCATTGCTGGGTCAAATCATCATTTGAAAACTGCTATTTGTATTTGGTGCTCAGGTAATATTTGTCTACTATTTAAAATTCACTTGATGATAACAAAATATAACTGAGACAAAACAGCAAAAACGGAGCAAATCTATAAAGGGGCAAATGTTTTTTTTCCATCACCCTGTTTGGATTAACTAAGGAGAGTTTAATTAAACTGCTCGGTGAGTGCCCCAAAGTAATTATTAGCTAAATTAATCAGAAAGTGGGTCAGGCAGCCATTCAATCAAATACTTTGCTTGAGAAGGTGTAATCTTCTTCATCAGTGCAGACAGAGTTTCTGTATAGTGTAGTGTAAGATTAAGAAATGTTATTATTGGGACATTTTGGTGCTACCTGCCCAGCCCTTAACATGAATTACATAGCAGAGGTAGACGTGCAGTAAATGGTGATCCAACTGTGTATGCTGCAGTATCAAACGCATAAGAATGCAATGCTGGAGCGTTGTTTAGTTACTGCTGAGTGTCTTTATACAGCATGGAAACACAAAGCAAATAAATGACCGCGATTTTACACAAAACGCAACAGAGCTTATGTTTTGATGAATGATTATGAGAACCGACATGTTTTTAGCTGTAACAGTGTCATGAGAAATGGTTAAAAGTAACTCTGCTTTTCAGTGATTTACGCACAAGCTGCCATTGCAGCAAAGCTAGCGTCTGCAGGAAGAAAAGAATTGGTATAAACCCGCCATTATCGACATATATTGATTTAAAGGTCGGGATTGTTTTTTTTTTTTTTACCTATACTGATTTGGGCCATTTTAAAAGACAATTATCGAAGTGTGTTGTGTTTTCAGTGTTTTTGCTGGTGGCTGTGATTTAAATCCATTTATCTCACTCTTCTATTTATTGCATGTTCCAACAGGCTCCCCATTAAGTATAACTAAAATGTATATGAAAGGTGGAAACTCATGCCAGTGATGCAAATGCATCATTGGCATGCAAGAGTGTTGATGCATAGAACTGAAAATATACGGAAATCAAATATTGAGTTATTGCCCACATTAACATTTCAGTGACGACTGTGGTTGGCTGTATGGTGGGTGTTTCTCTTCTGGACACTAGTCAAAAAATATATATTCAATTATGCATATTGTTTATGTGAGTGTATTAAAAAAATAAGATCCACAAGGCAAGTCATGTAGAGCAAACATGTACCTTCTGGCAGTGACTCAGAAGTGCATCAGGTGGTGATTGGAGGATTGCAGTTGGAGAGCTGCTCTTCTGGCGCTTTTAAGTGCTGTCTGAAAATATTGCAACGATGACACGCGGGAGTCATGATTTTGTAAGTTCAAACAGCTGAGTGCCACTTTGCTGCTGTTTCTGTCATGTGCTTAGAGATGAACACAAACAGAGAAAACCAGCATGTCAGGCAGGGTGACTTTTGATGCCGCTCACTGTAACATTTTCCCCTTCTCTTTTCTGCTAAATGAATAATTAAAAAAAAACAAGATGCATTTACAGCAACAGTATGAGAATCTGATTTCTTGTGTGTTCGAATGTGTTTTATTTGACTAATTTTAAAAGGGCCATTGCACATGAACTAACAGAATAACTTCAGCCCTTAAAATAAATATTACATATTTAGTCATAGAGGCAAATGCGCATTTACAGTCCCAGACAGTTTGGTCGTATAGAACTTGATTAAAACATTAAATCACACTAATTGTTAACTTACAAAATAAGTAATGAAAAAATTTATTTTGTTCTGAAAATAGGATTTTTATTTTTTATTTTTTAGGCTATTCAAACCTTCCCCAAAATACAAAACAACAGAAAATAATGAGAGACAGAGAGAAAACATAGATAAATCTAATAATTATTTTTGTTACGCTTTACTGCTATTTAAGGCTAGTTAGATTGTCAGTACTTGTGCCAAATGAAAAAGGAAAACATTTCCCCTCATGTTCATTTAATTGGCCGTGTAAGTATCAGCTACTTATTAGCAGCATTGCGTAACATAAGCAGCGTGCTCCAGCTTGGCTGTCATTGCTCCATCTGTGATCTAAGAGGTCTGTGATTAACACAAATGTTTTTTTTTCCTGTCATAGGCTGCTGCTCTTTATCACAAAACATGCACTTGGTGACATGTAGAAACCTGCAAGTGTTTCACATATAAATATGGGAAGTTAAATGTAATTTTGTTGCATTTCTTGTCTGTTAAATTAACCTGAAGTTTTCAATAGTAACTAAGGGATTGTAGAAAAAAAAAAACAAAGTTGCTGTATCTGAAGTGAGTTTTCTGTTGTGCATACACAAGTTTTAATGGATTTTCTTGGGATTTTAAAATGGGATATGATACTTAAGTGAAGGAAAAAGGACACATCGTACATTTTGTACAAATAATCTAAAAAGTGCCATTCTTGTTCGAATCCAGCCTCACCGAGGCTGGATTCGAACAACCCTTTGTTGCAATTACAGCTCCAAGTCTTCTGTACTATATGTCTTTACAAGCTTTGCACATCCAGATACTGAGATTTCTGCCTGTTCTTCTTTGCAAAATAGCTGAAGCTCAGTCAGATTGGATAGACAGTCTTGACTAACATCCATTTTCAACTTTTGTCTAGTAGGGCTGAACAATTAATCGCATTTTCAATATCATCGCGATTTAGAAAAACGCAATTTCCAAATCGCAGAGTCTGCAATTTTTGGCTATATAACAATTAGGGAATTAGACACGTCCATTAGGTGTTGGTAAAATGTTTAAAGTGGGTTTGCCTCCACATGGAAGGGAAGACAGTTGCAGCAGTGAGACAATCTAATTGTATTACTTTTTTTTTAGAGTTTATATAATCATACATAGCATTAAGTACAGGTCAATCAGTTTAATACATAGACTTGCTTGTTGGTTGCACTTTATGTTCAACAAGGACTGATGTCCAAATCAACTAAAAGCTGTTCTCTTGAATAATATTCTGATTAATAGAAACATTAAAAGTTCTTGTTTGAATAGTCCTTGTTTACAAACGTCTTTATTTAGACGCCATTTTTGTTGCTTGTGGTTAACGCAGAGAAAAGTCAAAATTGCAATTTTGGTTGAAATATATCGTAGGCAGAACGCGACCATTTCTGCTCTGAGTTTAGATGCTGCGGGTCTTTTAGCAACTAATCTGCACAGCGAGGAAACAAAATGATTTGTTGTTTGTATATGTTTAAAAAGACATGATAAATTAAACTGGGAAAAAAAATCGCATTAAATCGCAATATTAAGAAAAAAAATCGCAATTAGATTATTTTCCAAAATCGTTCAGCCCTATTGTCTAGGTTATTGTAACCCGTGATGCTGTAAACCGCTGTACTCCAGTTCTGCCTGGATGTTTAGGCATGTGGTCATGCTGGAAAGTGAACCCCCACCACTCTATCCACTACAATAATTGTTTTGCAGCCTCTAATAGGTTTTCTTCCAGACCACCATACCATAATTTTAGCTCCATCCTTCTTCCCAGCAACTCATACCAGCCTTCCTGTCCATGTTGGGGAAAAGCATTATGCTGTGAGGGATGCTTTTCTTCATCAATGACATGCTACCATGTGTCACTATAGCGATGCCACTATGGGAATCCAAAGCTTTCCACCTGACTTGTCACGATTCACTAATGTTTTGACTTCTGAAAACATTTCGTTGTGCTGGATTTTATTTAAGGGTTTTAGAGAGAAGGGTGGATAATACAAATGCAAACCACACTGTTGAGTGTTATTTGTTAAAAGCTTTAGAAAACCGTGGAAAACTTCCCTTCCACTCCACAGTTGAACAGTATTCTGTGTTGGTCTGTCACATAAAAGGCCATTCGTGATAAAATCTGAAGAAGTTCCCAAACTAATTCAGTGAGTTCATTCACTCAGTAAAACATTCATTGGAAGATCTCATGCCAGGCGAGATTAGTTGGAAGATATTTCAGGACCTTCCTTTCCCCGTCTCGGGTTATTAATAATCCGAGTTCTATTAAAATACTTGTAAATAATTGATTCATTTTGTAGAAATTATCCGAAGCCACATGTTATATTCAAATTTAATTTGTTGGCCCTTTTGACAAATTATCACGGTGAATTCTGGGAATCGGCTCGCAGTGTTGATCAATGACCTCTGGTGTCAGGAGGACTTGATTTAGGCGAGGTTGGGAGACCTAAATTTGGAGACGCGTGATCAAAGTGACTCGGAGGAGACAGAGTGCCTGTAATGACCTTTTCCGGCTCCCGCTGCCATTAAAAACGCATCACTTTTAACAAACGCTCCAGCAGAAGATGATTTAAATGTCTCTGTCTGTTGTTAGCAGTGTGGAATAAAAAGAATACAAACCCGCCACGTGTGTATGCTGAAATATAAATGTCAAAAACTGCACTTGACTGTTCTGAAGGGATTTACCTGCGTGTGACCTTAAGATGAAGTCTGCCACCACATCCTTCAAAAGAATAATTGGACCGTGTCATGAGTCACAGATCATTAATCTTTGAACTCGGCTTTTAGTGGCATTAACAGCAGACCGTCGTGGCCGAGGTGTTTTTCAGCTTACATTTTTAAACTTGGTCATTAAAGTGCTGAGGGATAACAGCGTGATGCCAATTAGGACTACTTAACGGCTATCACTTCCCTCGGCTCTGCCTGTGTTACTCTGTTCATTAGTACAGAGAACGTGCTGAGATAAATTCGTACATCAAGCCGAGTTGTTCATGATGCTTTTAGTCAGAAATCAAAGAATATATGTAAAAATTGGTGCAAAGAAATTCAATAACTTCTTCCATGCTTTCAAGAGAAAGAAAACCTTCCCCGATACAGTTCTGGGGCTGAACATCTTCTCTAGAAGGAACAAAATGTACTAAGCTGCCATTTACACCAAGGAAATGTCTAATAATAATAATAATAATAACAATTATAATGTAAAGAAACAGTGTGTATTGAAAAGTAAATAAAGGTCTTTATCCGTTGTCTATACCCGTTTATCTGTGCAGGATGATGGGGGGTAATAGGGCGAGACGGGTGGAAAGGTTGCCATTCCATCACAGAGCATCAGAGAGACGAACAGGACAAACAGCCATGCACATACTCACACCTATGGGCAATGTGTAGAGACCAATTAAGCTAAGAGTCAATGTATTTGGAATGGGGGGGTGTAGTTCCGCCGAGCTCCACACATCCATCTTGGATCGCTCCATTGGAGATGTATTTCAGAAGGAGGGGTCTTATCAGAAATCCTTGCATATGATTGGATTAGCCACTTGTCAGTCGTCTTTACTGACGTGCTACAAGCTCTTGCCAAACCCCATTCGGGAGAAGGACCAAAACATCGTTTCCACTAACAAAAGTCTTCAAAGCCCTTCTCAGCTGTTCTTTTAAAGAATTAATATTCGGTGGATTGGACAACACTGATGAAATAGCAGCATCAATGTTACCGCTTGCTTCCTCGCCGCGAGCCGGCACAGTTGCTTCTCTGATGCGTCGCATCTACGAAAATCCCGCCTGGCGATCCTGATTGGCCCGTCCATTTTATGTGGTATTGAAATCCCTCCCAATGGCAGCGAGTCCAGGCGGATGCGTGGAGCTCGGCGGGACTGCATCCATCTGACGAGAGTCAGGTTAGGAAGCTGGAGTACCTGGAGAAATCCCATGCATGGATAGAGTAATCATGCAAACTCTATGCAGAAAGACCCCAGGCAGGGATTTAAACCTAGGAAGGTCAGTGCTGCTTCAGTGCAATATTATGGTGGAATTTCTGAAAACCTTATGGGTCAAAGCTATACAAACATTCTTGAATTTGTTCCCCAACACTCAGACTAATATCTGTCAAATGTCCCTTAGCTAGTATACTGGACAAAAGCTTTTAAGTGTAGTCCAAATATTTTTAATGGAGTTGAGTTTGGAGGTTTAGGGAAGACCTTTCCAGAAGCTCGATGTTAGTCTTTTTAATGTGGCTGGGATTATTGGCCTGTAGGGACATTAAACTGTTTCTAAGTTTCAACCTTTAAGCCCCTTTAATTGAGCTGAAGTTAAGAACTTGTCTTTCCTCTTCGTCGTTCCAACCACTTTGTGCAATCCACCAGTGCCGATGGCAGCAAGACAGACCCTCAACATGATGCTACCGCCGCCATGTTTGACAGAAGAGTGTTTTTTTTTTTGTTTTTTCATGTCTGGTGACCTCACATGCATAGTCAGCATTTTGCTGAAGCTGCAGCCTCAACCTGGCTCGTTTTCCTCTCCGTATCGATTGGAGTCGTTGATCATTTGGGTCTTTAACACGTTTTCAAGGTTTTCAGTTAGAGAGCAAATTAATCTTACAGAAAGGTGTTTTTTCCTGCTTCATGCATTTTTCAGTTTTCTTTGAATGCCCTGGTAAATAAGGCATAGTGCTTCAGCCGTGTTCTGCTCCCTGGATGTCTGACTGAAGAAGAGCCGAGCCACAGATCTGATCGTACGGTCAGGATGGGAGCTTCCATCAGAAGAAAACATTTGTGTTGGGATGTGTATGGAAACCCGACATCTACATTTTTTAATTTTTTATTTCTATGATCAGACAGTAGATGACACAGCCAGACACTTGCCTTTCCGAGCCCTCGGTTCCCTTATTGTGTCTTCTCTGAGAGGTCGTCAGATAACCAGGCGGATACGTTGACACTCCTGCAAGTTTATTACCCAGAAGCTGGAGGCCTTTGTATCAGGTTTCATGTCATAAATACAAAAGGCAACTGACGGATGAGTCAAATGGCATGCTTGACACACACACAAACACACACACACACACACACACACACACACACACACACACACACACACACACCCCTTGTCCCTGGTGTGCTTTTGGAGATTCAAATGAAACTTTGGACGTTATTTCTCCTGAGGCAATGATTTAAGGCTGTCCTGATAAGATTATTTTGCAAAATATATGACGTAACCTCGGTAAGCCTCATTTGTCTATAAGACAACCATCTCCATTTGTTCTATTGTTTGTTTTGTTTCCTCACAGCAAAACCTAGCTCCCCTTTTTTGCATATCTAATACAAATGCTGTTCTATTCCTTGTTGCTTGATATCACTGAACTGCATTAGCTGAAGATTTCACTCCCTGGATCCTGTTGGCTGTATTTACTCCTAAGTGAACTGGACGTGTTATTATAGTGTTATTAGGTTAGCTGCAGCGCTCTGGACAGGCTGTAGAAAGTGAAATGAGGCCTAATACAGTTCTGCTTGTCTGTGACTAATGGTTCTGAACATGATTGCATTTCTCTCTGCATCCATGTATTGGGTAATGCTTCTGAGGATCACTAAACCAGGGAGCTTTAGGTGGGAGGAAGAGGTATTTACTTTGTTAAATACACTTTTTTACTCACACTGTACACAATTAGAGTGATCGACATTTCTTTACCATTTTGCAAGCTCATTATACTGCATAAACTCTATCATGTCGGATAAACATACCAGCCGTTTTTGCTTAGGCGCTGTTGATGAAGACAGTGGAGCAATGTGAACGAAAAAATCTACCTACATTTCCAGGTGCATGGGACTTTAATAGCATTTGTAGCGACAATAAAAGGATTCTTAAAAAAACATATGCAGAAACCTTAATCAGTGTAGAATAATTTAGTTAATTTTTTTACCTATGGGCTGCAGGGTTCAAGTTGGACCCCTTCTAAGTTGAGCAGATCTGAAATCACCACTGTTTATGCTTGACCGGGCTAGGCGTTAAGGATTTTGATCTAGAAATGACCAAATGCTGTCTGGATACCTTAAATAGTAAGAAAACCCCTCACTGACTATTTTGTGTCAGATAGAAATGTCAGCAATTGTTACAAACATCAAGTTTAAAAAAAACTGTTGCAGTCGCCCCCCCCCCCCCCCCCTTTTTTCTGTTTTCACATATAAAGGATCCTTGGATCATAAACCGTTGGCTGGTGTTAACTGTTTTAGATTTTGAACTAGAGATTACCAAATGCAGTCTGGATTCCTTAAACATTGGAATGGTCCCTACTTTTTTTTAATTTTTCTCCCGTGTCGCGGTATGTCTGGTAATGTCGCAAAGAGAGGCTGGTTGCCTACATGTGCCAGGGGCAACTTTGCTCTACAAAAAGGACGTCTGGAGACGATATCCTCTTGACTTGATTGACTTTATTAAATCAGGGTTGCTTCTCACGTCAAAGTAGACCGGTTCCTTTAATAAAACATGAACCTGTCTTTGTACGACCTTCAGCCTATTGTATGGGGGCGTGAATGTGAATGTGTGTGTGTGTGCAGGCAGGCAGACCCCAGGCAACCACACAGAGTAGCCATATGCCTGACATGGAGGCAGAACGGCAGTGAAGCACAGGAATAGCAGTCCCCAGGCCAAAGAGGCACAGGGTGAGACGAAGGGTGCCAAACCCCTCTACCCAACCCTGCCGCCGCATCCCCCAGGGCAGGTGCACGAGCCCCTGGTCCCAGGTTGTCCTTGCATCATTCCCTGCTAATCCAGCCCAGGTGCAGAGGCAGAAACAATAGAAGGCCATTGCACCCTCTTCCATCGCCCAACCACCCTACCCGCGCACCCTACATCCCTGGCCCTGTTGTGTGCATGTGTGTTTATGTCAATGTGTACAGTAATGTTGGTATGACTGCATTGTGTATCTCCATTGTACATAAAAACCGAAGCTGAAGGGGGTGTTTCGGAGACCCCAGTGCTTGCTGACAGCAGTCTCCCCCTACCTCAGCCCCAAAGTCCTCTGTATCTCAAAGGCATTCAAAATAAGTTGCAAGATGGGTCCAAACAAATCACGAAGGGGCATCAAAGCTCCCTGGCGGCAAAAGCCCCTTATTGAAGCTTTGCACAAGATGTTAACATCAGTGCCAAATCAATAAATGAAACTGTTTTGGATTCGGAAAAACAATAAAGGTGTAACGAAATAACAAACTTGCTTAAACAAATCAATAAGCATTAATAAGCGTCTCTCATCAGAAATTACCACTAGAACTATTTGGATTCTTTGCTATGAGTGTAAAGCTGGTAATTCGGCATCAGTGACCAGCGGGGCTGAGCAGCAATATTTTCTCACAGGGCTTAGAGCACCTTGTCACTCTTTCATCGATTTGTTAAAATATTTTTAATAAACATTTTAGCCATGAAACTGTTGCCTTGAGTGGGCAAACACATTTAGACACTCGTGCAGAAAAAAGGACGGGTAAATCAGTATTTAGTTAATATTATTGTTGCTGAAATGATTAAGCTTATTGGTCTCTAATATGATGATTGATGCAGCGATGGTTTATCTGGTTTCCAAATTAGTGTTATCAAGGCAAGTCTTAAAGTTGGGGAATGATCTCCTTCTGATAAGTGTCCTAATATATTTTTAACAGATGACTTATAATTTTTTCTTTGAATTTTTGTTTATATAACTCAATCATTTCCTGGTGTTTTGCCACTATTGATGACTTGGATGGCCTAAGACAGGACTTCTGTTCTTCAGTTGAGTTTTGAGAATGCAGCTTTTTGAGAAAGTCCATTTGCTCTTTAGGCTGCAGAAAACACTGACTGACTCACTGACGTCTTTAAAGCTGCCGTTTATCTCCGACAGATCAACCGTCACGTTTCCTGCAGAATGTTTTATTTTGTTTATTGCTCTTTCAGACTCTATTCCTGGATCATCATAAGATTGTTTTAGCCATGGCAATCTATTAGCTGCGTTGTTTAGTAAATGGTTATATGTGTAGCTCTTGAAATAAACACATTTTTTAATTTTTATTATTTAGTTCATTTTCTACATTCAATTCTAGTTCTACTTGTTTTGTGGTTTTCTAATTTTTCCATTTCTAACTTTTTTACGTTTACAGTTGACACTTGATTTAACTAATATAGGCCTTAAATGGTTCCCAGCTTATGGAGCTTTTGTTTAATTTATAATTAGTTCAAAGCAAGTGTCAGTTATGGTCTCCATAAATACGACAAAGTCTGCATCATAGAGCCATCTAGCAATGGCCATTGGATAAATAATTCATCAATTTAATGAATTTAATATGAAGAGGTTGCGGTGTGATCAATTATGATGGTTTTTAATTTTAGACAAAAGTTCTCCGGAGAACTCTTGCCATAATTTGCTTACGTTTAAGTCGTTGATGTAATATTTTATTGGTTTTCTTGTCTGATACTTTTTTTTTTTTTTTTAGCTGTTTAACAGTTCATTTTGGGATTTAAATGTTTTGAGTTACCTTCATTTGAGCTCTGAACACTTATACAATTCAGCTTGGAATAAAGAACATCACCCTGTTTTCTAATTTATCTCTGGAAAGGTATTGTTTTAGGAGTACCCCTCTGCAGTAGGTATATTAAAGGTTTCACTTATTACTTAACCAGGCCCTTTAATCTAAATTCATTTGACATCTTTAGCAGTTGAGCATATTTCACTATCTTATGTTTGAGAAATTTTATTCTCTTTCTTTAAGGGGCGACAGTGGCACAGGAGTTAGTAGTTAGGGAGTTTGTCCTGCAAGTGGCCGGTTGACGGTTCGATCTCCCGGTCTGACCGTCTCAGTCATAGTGTCCTTGGGCAAGACACTTCTCCCGCATTACCTGCTGGCGATGGTCAGAGGGCCCGGTGGCGCCGATGTATGGCAGCCTCACCACTGTCAGTCTGCCCCAGGGCAGCTGTGGCTACTAACATAGCTCACCACCGTCAGGGTGTGAATATGTGTGTGAATGGGTGCCTGTAATGTAAAGCGCTTTGGGGTCGTCGGACTAGTTGAAACGCTATACAAAGCATTTACCATCTTTATGAACTGTTTAAAATTGTAAAATTTGTAACGTTTACAGTCAGTTCTCTCCTGTTGGCCATTGGCCCCATTGAGCTATGGTTTATTGTAGGCACAAGGCAGAGGTTGAACAAAATGTGTTACAAAACACACAAAGTTTGTTTAACTGGAAACAAACAATCCTGTTTTTGACCATTTCACTGGGCTGAAAACAATGTAATTTCACTCACAAGCCTTTTCTGTATTTATTTAAGCTTTAAGCCGTGATCTGGAGATGTTTTTGTAATTCCATTAAAATTTAAACAGATCATTGAACAAGGACCGTATCCAATGTATCCTCACTCTCATACAGAATAACCCTTTAAATCTTTCAAACCCGAACTCATTATTTATGTTTTCAATACGTCCCGTGAAAGAGCTCCACCATCAATGCTGTGTCCACATCTCAGCACTGTTTGACAGCGCCTCGCTGCATTCAGGCTCAACGCGATTGATTCCTCAAGATGTAAATCTTTGAGAACAGCTCGCAAATATGCATTTCAATTTCGCAGAGAGGGTACAGTCATTTTCCAAAGCAGCTGGGGGCCTGATATCACTGAACATTACTCAAACAGAAGTTTTTTTCAGTTTGGGCTCCAGAGGAAATTGCCACAACAACAATTGTGTCAAAGCAAAACACCAAACTTTGTACTAACCGTTCAACTGAAGGAATATGTTACTATATTTGGGATATATTTTTGGTATTTAAGGACATTCAAAGGGTCCCATTTATAGATCTTAAGTAGATTTATTCTAGAGACTTTGGTTAACTTTGAGACTATTGATTTGGCAATAATACTTGCTTGATAAATCCATCGTTATTGACAATATTGTCAGAAACGCACTGTTATTTGTCTTTCCTCACACTTCCAAAATTCCAACAAACAAACGGCTGTATTTTACTAATCATTACTGCTTAGCCCATAGTTATGTGTTGCAAACTGTGTTCATTCACCTCTTTATTTAATTCAGTAATGCTGTACGCTGTCAAGCTTCACTGAGATTTATAGCAGAGGGGAGGCGCAACACATGCTGAATGCCAAGAGTTCTTTGAAGCTAGCTGCCCTTATAACAGGAACACATTGTTGTTCGCTCTGCATCTGGAAAATGCTGCATGCTAAAATCCCCGGGATGACTGCCGCGACTCAGAACGGGAGCTGCGAACGGATAACACACATGCTAACAGCGACCACGTGACCGGTCAGCCTCCCCTTCGAGTACGGAAGGATGAGCGAGGCCTCGGAGTGAGGGATGTGAGCGGGGTACCACAGAGAAGCCCCGTGTCTGCGGGGTGTTTCATCAGGGAACGTGGCTAACCTCTGCATCCTGTCTTGATTTCCTGCTCCGTGAATCACCGCGGTCCCACCAGACAGATGGAAAAGCAGTAAGAAAGACAGTCAGATAGGCAGGCATGCAGGCATGCAGGCAGCCCACTCAGTGAAGCAGAAACACCAGGCGCTCAGTGGCTGCCATGGATACACTCCCGGAGTGTCTTTGCTGCTCCCTCTATGTTTACCAAATGCATGTGTGCAAACATGTGCGTTGGTTTGTTTCGGAGGCCTTGGACCTAGCTGTTAAATATAGACTGATATTTTTAAATATCTGATTTTGTTTTCATGCTTTTGTTTTGTACAGGCCTTATCTAGAAGACACCGAGCAATTATTCCAGTTGATGATTTTATCATTTCTTTGAGGGATATTTCTTATGTTGAAGCTAATTCGAAATAGTAGCGTCGATACATTATTCAAAAGACATAATGCTCCTCTAAAAGCAAGCTGGAAATATGCAAATTTCTGTCTGATTACCAGATATTAATATGGTTGGAAAACAAAAGGGGTCCACACTCTCTTTTTGAATGCAAATAAAGTTTCAGAATCTGACAAGGCTATGGATGGTTTTTGGATTATACACACTGGCATTTCATCCAAACTTCCCTCCTGTGCTTGTTTGCAAACCGTGTTGGACTGCACATTTAAATGTTGCGTTTACTCCATCCATAACTCGTATTAGTTATGGATTTTGAGATAATCAAAACGGGCTCAAATCTAACATTATTTAATAATGTTTTACCATATTTCATTAGATTTTAATTGTAACCATTGTTACAATCAGTCGATTCTTATAAACTATGACCGATGAAGCCAAAGGATGTTTGAGCAGCCGTCTCCGTTTGGATGTTATTGGAGCACATTCAAGAAAATTGCTTTATATCAGTAGCTGTTAATTTGGGTGTCCTGAAATGTCCTGTTAAATCATTCAGACTGCAGATGTTTGCATGGCTTGTGCAAAAGAGATCGATTCAAAATGACAAAAACGGGGGATTGTTTTTCCTTGAGATCATTTCTAAAAAAAAAATATATATATATATATATATATATGTATTTCTATATTCCAAAGTCAGTTGTAAAATCCTAACTATGCATCTTTTTTTAGGACGTCCACCGGATCACCACAGGCGATGGCATTAAGCGGACGGACAAAGAGGATGCTGCGGCGAGCGAGGTGGGCTGGATGACGTCGGTGAAAGACTGGGCCGGAGTCATGATATCCGCTCAGACGCTGACGGGAAGAGTCCTGGTGAGTTCACACTCATCCGGCATCTTTTTTATTTTTAATTTTTTTCACTTCAGGAGCAGACTGTTGCTTGGTTGTTTAGATGATTCTTGACAGGTAATCACTATCACCCCTGGATTCTGTTGCGATAACCTGCCGCTCTCAACTTCCTGGCTGTGTTTTCTGACTCGTTAGAAATCGTGATAATCGCCAAATATGCTGCATCTGGCCCCGCTAGAGTAGGGGACAGGCCTCGGATTGGGCATGCTTTTACCTTTCCATCCCATAAACTGTTGACTTGCATATCTTGGTTGTTTATCTCTCAACAAAGCCAGAAAAGAGATTTAGGTAGTGTATTAAGGTCATATCCTCCATAAAGTCTGCAGACAGCAGAGATAATCAGATATAAAGGCAGGAATGTACAGTTTAAAAATTGCATCTGTGATGGTGTCTGGTTTGTGGCGCCACAAGCCTCTTCAACATCCTCTTATTGTCTTTTGTGTTGTATTGGAAGAACGTCTCCTCAGTTTAACTGTTGGCCGCAATAAGCCTTTGCGGTGACATCTAGTTAAGAAGTTGGATGTCATTTTTTTAATCTTGCAAGAGGTGTTTGATGATTCTTGGCCATAAGTGCTTAGCGCTGGCAGGACTGAGACTCACGGGTGATGAAATGAAATGGCATGAGTTGGGAGCACCATGCCAAGGCTTGCTGCAGCCCTTCAAGGCTTCATCCGGATTCCTCTCAATCATTTTAAAAGTGGTGCGGCATTTCGTTTTTCGCCATGCATGCAGAAGTTGTTATTCAGAAATGTTTGGTGACCAGTCCACACAGTTGCTGTAGAATGTTGTGAATTCAATAATAATTTAGGGAGGATGTTCCTTTTGAACATATATACTTTGAATTACATATTGTGTAATATGTTTGTAAAAAATAATTGAAGACACTTCATGTCAATTATTTTGATCATTCTTGCCAAAACTATTACCCATAGGAAACTGATAGGAAATGAGACGGGCATCTTCCAAAACATCGTAAAAAAG
This sequence comes from Fundulus heteroclitus, assembly GCF_011125445.2. Classification (NCBI taxonomy): domain Eukaryota; kingdom Metazoa; phylum Chordata; class Actinopteri; order Cyprinodontiformes; family Fundulidae; genus Fundulus; species Fundulus heteroclitus. The sequence continues at coordinate 8,361,476 of NC_046370.1, forward strand.
GAAAAAAAAAAAAACAATTTTATTTACATTTTATCAGAGAATAGCATGTTCAAACCGAATTATAACCTTCTTAATAATCGATTACATTTTTTATTCTAACATTACAGCAATCTAACTATTCTTATGATTGCTGACCAGGTTTTTGAACGTTCCCGCTGCTCTTTTGATGGTTAATCGTTGGTGATCAACTCCATGTCTTCGGGGTAGAAAGCCCCCCCCTGCCATGACCCTAATCTTTAACTTCCTCTGAAGATTTATATATAAATTTAGCTATTTAATAGATTCAAGTCAGGACTATGGCAGGGCCTCTCCAAAACAATAATATTTATTTCAGTCAGATGAAGCATGTTGGTTAAATAATTATAAAACAAATACTTTATATCCAAATCAGCCAGGGGTATGAATCATTTTGAGCTTAACTGTACCTGTGACATTTCCTAATTAATACTTTTTCGTTCAGTCCATTCTTTTGACCACTTTAAATACTGATCATCTATGTTTTATTCTTTACACTAACTAATCTCACAGTCTAGCTGTTGTTTATGTCTTTGCTTATTTGATCTCATGTACAGCACGTTGTGTTTTCTCTCGGCAGTAAAAATGTGCTCTATAAATAACACAATTTAGACCTTGAGTAAAAATAAAGGTGTTTAGACTTTTATATAAAAAAATAAATAAAGTAAAACAAAAAATTTAAAACTGGGTAACATGATCCAAATCATTAAAAAGAACCGTGCAAATGCAACAGCTATTGATAAAATATATTTTAATGCAAAGTTATTATTGTAATACAATAACATTATTTGTATATAACATTTTATATAATTATAATACTATTGTTTATTTATGATATATGTTATTCTAAGTAATTTAGTTTTGCTTAGATGAATAAGCTGGGATCTGAGGTGTTGCAACCAAAAATCTTCAGTAACAGCTAGTGATAGCAACTCTTCTCTAGCACTGCTGACCTGTGGTGTGCCTCTGGGGTCCGTACTTGAACCTATCCATTTTGGCTTGTACATGCTAGCCTCTGGGCAACTAAACATACAGTTGTATGTCGGTAATTCACTGACACACAATGGTCGCCCTACTTTACACTAATGCTTTGCAGAGATTAGTAACTGGATGCCTTTCAATTTTCTACAGTTAAGTGAGTCTAAACACTGTTGCTTTTTTGCCCCTACAGAAATACTGAGTAACATTGTCCAAGCTTGTTATGAGCATTAAATGTGTGTTAGAGAATAGATGTAATCTCTGTTGACTCGGGTTTGATAAACAAACTAAGCAAATTCTTTTTTTTACTGAGAAACATAAAAAATGCTTCTCCTCTCTGAACACCAACTAGAAACAGTAATTCATGGTTTTGTTTCATCAAGTCTGCTGCCTGCAGATTGTCAAGAACCCAACTGGAAACCTTCAAAGACTCCATCTCCCCATTTCTTGTGAATCTCAATACAAAATCTTTCTCCTTCTCCATGTAGTATTTTAGACTAGTTTTATGCTGGAGTTTATTTCATGTACTTTGCAATGTATGTTTTGTAAAAATGTCTTAGAAATAAAGCTTTACTTACTGTGCTTGTCTTACTGGATTTACACCATTATGAAAGACCTTCACCTCTGTAAATTAACATTGAAAACCTGACAAGCTGAAGTGAAGTGAAGTTGTGAAGGTAGGTGCGCGTACACCAAGCTGGCAGTGGGTTGTTAATGCTGGTTCTCTAAGCTTCTTGCAAATTCTTGTATCGAAACAGTGTTACATTAAAATGGCTGATGATGGGTGTTCATCTAGGTTCTAAGCTATGACTGCTTGTGTTTTACCAACTCAAGCCCTTTTTTTTCAATTAGGGGAAATGCTTAGGTGAGTATATGTCTTCTAGCAATGATACACAGCGCAATGACAGCTCTGAATAAAAGGTTGGAGTGGGGAGCTATACTATGAACTCCAAAGGAAAAGAAAAAAACTACCCGATTAAATATATGTATTAGTAAAATAAGTTGACGTTGGAAAAATTGTGTTATGAGCTGCACAGTGGAGCAGTGGTTAGCACAGTCTAGTCTAATCTAATCTAGTTTGCGTGTTCTCTGTGTGGATGCTTGGGCTCTCTCTGCGTACGCCATCGTCTTACGCCCACATAAAGCCAAACACATGAATTTTATGTCAACTAGTCTCTCAAAGTTACCCTTAGGAGTGAATGCATTCAGTAAACATGGTTGTTTGCCCCGCGTGTCTCCGTGTTGCCTTGTGATGGACCTGCCCAGTGTTTCTCACTTCTTGCCCAATGATTGCTGGGATGGGCAGCAGCCTCCCCCCCCCCCCCCAACCCTGGGTTGAGAATGGATGGATGGAAGGATATCACAGAAAATCTGAGTGGTTTCATGAAATCCATTTTCTAAAATAGAAGCATACCTTACAAATGACCGTGCTTACCCTTGCGTAGTCTGGCTGCTTGACGTTTTTCCTGTTTTTATGAATGGCAATTCTGATTTCATGGATATAAAGTTATTTTTGATGGTAATTTCATGTTAATAGAACCACATATGCACATCTGTTCCCTCATTACTTGTATTTGTATCTGTCTTTTCAAAAAAAAAAAAAAAAACAGAGCTTATCTCTATTGGAGCATTTTTGTATGTGTAAATGTGTGTATGCGCTGCTCAAGAGCTCAGGCTCAACGAAGGCTTGACACACAACTGTTTAGCGAGCGCTCATCTGTAACCATAGCAACTGCAGCTTACCTAAACACAGCAGATGTGTGTTTTCTCTTTCCGCTTTTTTAGGGCACACATTAAAGCCTATTTTCAGGCCATCTGAGAGGCAGTTTGTGCTGGGAAGTTACGAGAAAGTGATGGCTTAAGTAAAAGGGGGAATGGTGTGAGGTGGTTTTTTGGCATTCATGTTTCTGTGTTCGTTATTCTGCTATCACTGTGTCGTGCAATGCATTTTCTGCTCTGATGAGTGCAAGCCACCTAAACCATATTTTGCCTGCTTGTTCTAATAAAAACACAATGTTGAGTATCAGCAACTCGTGTTTATCGGTTCAGGTAATTTCTAACCGGGCTCCTTCGCAGTCTTTAAATGTCTGGTATTTGAATTCAGTATTTTCCAGGTTTGTATCTCCGGGCTTTCCCCTATCCTACTGTCTATGCTGTGTCCTTCATTCCTAGTGTCCTTACATCTTCCCCTTCTTAATTATGTCCTTCCTTTTTATTTCCTCCTGTCCTTCCTCCCTTTTCTTCCTAGCGTCTTTTCTTCCTTCTTTTTTGAATCCATCCTTTCTTTCTCATAAACTTACTTCTCTATTGCCTTCCTTTGTTCCTTCTTTCCTTTTCCTTTCCTGTTTCTCCATTTCTTGTGATCTACCTCCATTCCCTGTATCCTTTCCTTCTTTTCTTTCGTGTTCTCTGTCTTTTCTTTCCTATGTCTCTCCTCCCTTTCTCTATTTTGTCCTTTGTGCTCCGTTTGTTCCTTGTGTCCTACTTCCCTTCCTTTCTTTCTGTCTTGCTTTCCTTATTGTGGCGTTCCTTAGTTTATTTCCTTTACTGTGCTCTACATCCTTTCCTTGTGTCCTTGCCTTCATTCTTTTCTCTCTTGTGTTGAGTCACTTATTTAAATAATAGTCGTATTTTTGCTATTTAAATAAAATACAAGCACATAATACCATAAAGATTTAACAGAAATAAAGACATCTATAATAATGGAACGCAATAATTTTCAGCTATTTTTAACAAGTCCTCACCCACCAACTGAAAATTAAAAATAAGTATATAAATAAAACTTAGCAGAACCGTGTTTTTCGGACTATAAGGCGAACTTAAAATCCTTTAATTTTCTCAAAAATAGAAGGTGCGCCCTATTATCCGGTGCGCCTTATATGTGGACAAAGACACACTTAGACACGTTAATTCACGGTGTGGCTTATGGTCTGAAAAGTATGATACTTTATTTGCTTGCTCTGAGAAACTCAGACAGCTGTAATCCTGTTAAAATGGTCATTTAGAATGCATGATAATACCAGCTGTGAACACATGTACCTGGAGCTGTCCACATGGGGTTGAGTCACCTTGGACACATGATAACACCAGGTCTGAACAGAGACAATGATACCCAAGTGGCTCCAACTACTCCATGTAGAAATGTCTGAAGCTTAGTCAAAACAAGGATGTGAAACATCATCAAGAACCAGTAAACATCCTGGGGCATCTTGATTAATTAGAATCTCATTGAAAAGTTTTATTGATTTCAGTAATCCAATAAAAAAAAAGTGAAACTCACTGTCAGGTTTGTTTATCGATGAACTCAGAACACACACACACACACAGGACAAAAGTTTGAGAGGTTTATTGAAAGGTGAATGATTGATGGATGAAGTAACCAGAGGTGCAGGAATACAGGGGCTCAGGGGTGCAGGTGAAGGCAGGAGCTGACGGCTTGGAGAGAGAGTTCAGCTAAGCTGGAAGGCTTGGCACTGAACCGAGTCTTCTCAGAGTGGCTAGTCAGGTTAGCAGAACTTGAGAGACACCAGGGCACAGAGCTGAGCTTCTCCAGGGCGGCTAGTCAGGTTAGCAGAACTCTGGAGACACCAGGACACAGAGCAGAGCCTTTCCAGGAACAAACAGTGAAGGAACAGTCTTTAGAGTGACTGGCAGGACTAACCTTTACAACAGGAGCAAAACAAAGCTTCCAAGGCAAAACGGTAACTGGCATGGAGAGGTGTAGAATGATGATGGACCAGCACTAAAGTGAGGCAGAGGGAGGTTTAAATAGAAAGACTAACAGGTGAAATGCATCTGACTGAATAATTACTAACAGGTGTGACTGACTGCAAGGAGAGTGGAGTGAAGGCTGAGTGGAAGGGAAGGAGGAAACTAAAATTTAACAAATTAAAACCCAAACAAGGTGGAAAAACTGAGAATAATAGTAAACCAAAGCCGAATCAAAACTAAACCATGACACTCACTACACACAGAAACATCTTTCATTTGAAAAAATATATATGTATATGTACTGTACAGTATATGATGCATGAACTACTGCATCAATGCAGGGTGACATGGAGGCAATCAGCCTATTACTCTGCTAGGGTTACGGAAACCCAGCAGATCTCAGCTTGTCTCTATTGTTCTGTTGGCGCTAACCCAGGGGTTGCCTGAGTACTGGTAAGTTTGCTGGTAGATCAGACAGTGATGCTATGGTTTATAAACCAGGTTTTCCAGGGTTCCTATGCAGTCTGGGATAGGCTGGAATTTAATTGAAGCATTTCCCAGGTTTTGATGATTCTGGGAAATTAAAAAGATTACAGAAAATTATTGCATTTCCCCCCGCCTCTCACCCATTGACAGCTGGAGAGGCACCAGCACACCTTGTGACCCCAATAGGGATAAACGTGTCAGAAAATGGATGGATGGATATTGCATTTTCCAACTTTGTGTTTCTTTAGTTTTTCCCTCCTTTTGTTGTCATTGTATTTCCTCCAGCTTATTTGCCCTTTCGTTGTGTTTTTCCTCTCCTGTGTCCTTCTTTCCTCCTTTCCTTTTGTCTTTGCCTCCTCTCTGCCTTTTTTATGTAATTCCTTCATATTCTTTTTAGTATCCTTGCTTTATTTCTACCATCCTTCCTTGATTCTTTCCCTCTTTTCTTCTGACCTTAAACTTAATAAACAGTCATTCACAGTGACAACTTTCAAGTAATACATTTTTCTTGTGGTTGTATGGACCAGATCTCATCTGATCTGATTTTTTTTTTTGTTCTGATGTAATATTCTAAGCTTATGTGAAACTGAATGTTGGCACTTTATTTGCTGTAACAAAAATAAGCACTTGGAATATGTCTCTCTGAGTGTGATGACTAATGCATGAGTTTCACTATTGGAGTCGAGCTATTGAAATATAAATATAAAGATAAACCATTTAATGATATTCTGAATTTTAGAGGTGGACCGGTACTCCACAGGGATCCATTTGTTCCTAAATTACCATAATCCTAATGTCTAAGAAGTTTTCCCAACAACAAGCACAAGACTAATGACAAAATCCCAAAACATATAATCAAACTTCTGCTTGGCAAACAGTGTATGAAAGTTGAAAATCCCATTAATGTTTAAACTCATCCATTTTTAGACTAAAAGTCATGACCAAGTGTTTGTTTTCACGAAATAACCTAATTTGATTTTATTATAGTAATACCTTAAACACGACTCTGCCAACAAAATTACGTAGCTGACATTTAGATTAAAAAAAAGAAAACTGATGTTCTTGAAATCAATATACGTGTCTTGGCAGTGATTCACTCTACAGAAAATTGTGCCATCATAGGTATAGTGGATGATCTTTTTCAGATTTCGGGTTCTGGGGGGGAACATCTTATCTATTGGGGGTCCAACATGCCAATAATTGCTATGTGCTGACCTAACGCCAATGCATGTGCTCATTCCTTTCTCGATTCCTCTTGCTGTATATGCACATTTCTGGTGTTTATGTATCCAGTGAGCTTGAGTTTCAGTTGTTCAATGTAGCGCCGCTGCTCTCACCGTATACTTTGAAAATGGCTGAGAGTCGCAAGAAGCATACTGTATTAATGGTTTATAAGAATAAGAGGAAAGCCTCAGAAGAAAGAAATAAGACCAGAGGAGATTGTTCTTTCACATGATCCCCCTGAGGAACGGAAGAGCAGCTAGGATGCTCTTGTGCATCTGGACGTTTTTTTTTACCTACATTTTCAGTTAAAAAATATCATCCACTATACCTTTAACTTATTTTTTAAAATTCCTTGGTTGGAAAAAAAAAAGTACTAAAAAAACAATTCTAGAGACATGACTGGTTTTCTCGATCTCTGAGAACTTCTGTGTGAGAAGTGTGCAGTAAAGGAGACCTAAAGATGTCCAGGAGTCTCTGGACAGTCTTTTCCTGGTTGAAAACTCTTCTGCCAAATTATTTGCTGCCAGTACAGAGCTTGCTATCTTTTGGCAGCAGGTAGACCTTAATTTATTAATGCACCTTATAAAAGTGCATCATTGCATTAAGGACAGTTTACATTTAGGTGTGCACCTAGGTGTGAAGCAATCATCATGCACAGCCTATCTTCATGCCCTCATATTTTTCTTGCTCTTTTTATTAGCTCAAGAACTTCATAGAACAGCCAAACAGCTGCAACCAAACCTAGATCAATGCAAAGCGTTGGCTGCTGTGGCGTAAAGCACACTCCCACAGGGCTCTAAAACAGTAGAGACGTGTTCTCTGAAGACATGGATCCTGTTGGGAAGTCTGTGCAAGACATTTTATGGATTAATTACACAGGGACTGATCTTTTCAAGCCTTTATTCCTAGTAATTATAGTGATTTTCTGCTTACAGCTAATGAGAACAAGATATCTAAGATATGATTAATAAATCAGACAAATATTTAAATACAGAAAGGTGGGTTATGAAAAGTATGTTTAATGCTTAGTACTGTTTAATAGGGTACCGGTGGTGCAGGTGTTCGCCCTGTAACCGGTTGGTTGCCGGTTCAATCCCCTGACTGTCTCAGTGATTCACTCGCAATGACTGAATGAGTTAAGTGCTTTTGGGTTGTCTGACTTGATAAAGTGCTATACAAGTACAGGCCATTTACAGTTTACTTGCATAAAAGTTTTTATTTTAAAAAGGTTATTTTAAACAAGCTTTATCGGAACCCATTTTTTAATTTTCTGACTTTGGCTGTGTTTTTAACGGGAAGCCTGGAAATCTGAATTTTGAGCACAAAGTGACCATTAATCCCATCACGTTGTCATGAATGCTAATTTGACAAGAAGGGGGTCACCATCAGTCAGGATTTGGCCCTTCAGTTGCAACCCAGCGTGCCAGAGGAAATGAAATGGCTGTAATGAGGAAGGGTCACACCTGGAAATGCTGACTCTTTACATAAATATGTTGTCTTCACAAATAAAATTATTTAAAAGTCAGAATACTGTAGAAGACGTATTCAAACCACAAAACAGAATGTTATCATTGCTAAAACTTTCTGCTATCTTTGTAACCTTCTTTTTTTTTGTCTCAGGATTTCATAAAGTTTTTATTTTTTTAAAATGTCTTTTTCTTAAGCTGAAGCAGCAGCAGCATGACTCATTGCAACCAAATATGGATGCACATTGTGCCACGGATGAATGAGTCATATTGTAAACTGAGGTGTTTACCTCTGACAGTGAACGTTGAGTGACAGACAGGTGCAAGCTGCCTTGTGAAAGTCCCAAAAGACTGATGGTCATTAGCTCAGCCGGCCTTAATCTTAGTAGACTGTAAAAGATCAGACCTTCCCTTTAGGCCTATTTGATTAGCAGAGAAAACACTTCCTGATGACCTTTTAGTTCTGTGACGTCTATCTCCTGGTGATCAGAGCTCAGCTTCCCAAGCTCTTGAATAGAATTGGACATCCGAGGCCTGCATATTTCGAATCGGCAACATGCTGAAAGTACAAACCGTAGTTTACCCCAGATTGGGGACACAGAAGGATCCCATCTGTCAGTTTATGCATTATTGCTTTTTCCCCTCCCCCCAACCACGTTTTCATCATGGAAGACCACCTCCTCTATTTATCACGAATCTCATCACACTGCTGTTTGCTCAGCTCACCAGCACTCATTCTGTAGCCTGAACAGGTGATTGTGGCTTCCGTCTGTACCAAAAACACGACTTCCGAGTCTGCTGTAATCTCGCGCATCTGTTTATTTTGCAGCTGAGAGTCTGCTTTTAGAAATCCACAGACCTGATGTTTGTGACAGAGTACTGCTGAGCTCGGTGGATTCTGCAAGAAAACAAGATTTCTCCTAAATGATGGGACCCTGCTGAGTGACATTTAGTCCACGTGTGCTTGCCTCTGGATGTTTGCAGGGGGGTTGGGGTGTCATTGAGCTATTATTCTGGCCAAAGACTGAGTTTCTATTAATGGAAATACAGTGATGCATTCTGGTCGTATTAGGTTTGCCGTTTTTTGCCCCTTTAAACTCAGGCTCAGGGGTCTTTTTTTTTTTACATCCTTTTAGAAATATATTCTCCCACAGTACCCACTTTTCTCAGCCCTTTGGAATATTTTCATTCTCCCGATCCGTAATAAAAATAAACTAAAGTCAGTCGGTTGTATTTAGACAGACGGTGGAGCAGGAGCACAGAACTGTGTGTTGTTGCCAACTGTGGTGAGACTTCATGAATGTTACTCTGATTCCTACTTGACCTCAATCCTGCATTGCAATCTGGTCACTGTTTTTTGATATGCTTGGATAAAATATCCTAATCACCTGTTTTGTTTGTTTTCTCAGAATCATGGCATGAACTTGGTACCAACAAATATGGTAATTTATGAGGTGATGCTGAGGAAAACCTCTTTGCCTTCACTATTTGTTACATCTGTCACATTACTAGTACAAATTTCAATCAATTTTGGGGGTAGATTTTATGTATTTATAACAGACCAACACAAAGAAACTATGGAGCCACTAAAGGGACAGTGAAGGGAAATAAAAAATAATTACTTTCTGGTGCACACCAGAAAGTATTTTGTCCCTTTCAATGTCCTTTTTAGGGGCTCCGTAAGAAACACATAATTGTACATTGAATACAAAATGATTAATTCAAATTGGGTAAATAAAAATGTGAAAAGTGTATCATGCATTTGAATTTAGCCTTCTGTACTCTTGACACACCTAGATAAAATCCTGTAAAACAAATTACCTTTAGAATCTGGAGACCCGATAATTCAGCCAACACAAGAGTTAAACGTATAAAAGAGTTTATTGATAAACTGGTATGGCTGGAAGAGGAACTGACTGGAAACCAAATCTGGTTCACTGCAGGGAGGAGGAGAATAAGGTTAGTGGCCAGGAGATACTCTACTTTCTTAGTCGTAGTGAGGACGCGGGTAGCAGCGTTCTGGATCAGCTGCAGCTGTGTGATCGATTTTTTTAACAGACCTGTGAAAACACAGTTGCAGTAATCAATTTGACTTAAAATAAATGCATGAATTAGTTTTTCAAGATCCTGCTGAGACATTAGTCCTTTAATCCTGGAAATGTTCCTCAGGTGATAGAAAGCCGACCTTGTAATTGTCTTTAGATGCTTTTGGAGGTTCAGGTCCGAGTCCATCACTACACCCAGATTTCGGGCCCGATCAGTGGTTTTTAGCTGAAGCGACTGAAGCTGTGTGCTAACTTTTGATCTCTCCTCTATTGGTCCAAAAATTATTACTTCAGTTTTGTTTTTATGCAATTGAAGAACATTGTGGCACATCCATGCATAGATTTCTTCTAAGCATTTACTTGGTGATTGAATGGGTTTATAGTAATCTGGTGACATGGTGATGTAGAGCTGTGTGTCGTCTGCATAGTTACGGTAGCTGATGTTGATGTTTTTTATGATCTGAGCCAGAGGGAGCATGTAGATATAGAATAGTAGGGGACCCAGGATGGATCCTTGGGGAACCCCACATGTGATTTTTGTCATTTCTGATGTAAAGTTACCTACTGACACAAAGAAGTCACTGTCCTTTAAATAGGTTTTAAACCTGTTGAGTGCTGTACCAGAAAGGCTGACCCAGTTTTCCAGGCCCTCTAACACAATGGAGTGATCGACAGTATCACATGCTGCACTAAGGTCCAATAATATCAGCACTGTGGTTCCTCCAGTCTGCATTTATATGGATATTATTAAACACCTTGACAAGGGTGATCTCTGTACTGTGGTGAGCACGGAAACCTGACTGGAAAACGTCAACGCGGTTGGTCGTTGTTAAGAAGGTGTTTAATTGTTGAAACACAGCTTTTTCAATAATCTCACTGATAAAGGGGAGGTTTGAGATGGGCCTGTAGTTCTGCAGAAGTAGTTTGTCCAAATTGTTCTTTTTCAATAGTGGTTTGATAATTGCTGTTTTTAGGAACGGGGGGGGGGGGAAACACCTGACAGAAGGGACGTGTTCATTATCTGAGTCAAATCAGACGCTATGACTTTCTTAAAGAAAGCTGTGGGTAAAACATCAGGGCAGCAGGAGGAGGGACTTAGATGGTGAACGATTTCCTCTAAGCTTTTGTAGTTTATTTGGCTGAATTGGGATATTTTGTGAAGTTAAGTTCTAGTTGGAGACAGCTTTGGTTTAGAAGTTGATATGAATGTACAAAGTGATCCTCTAATCTTTAGGATGTTCTTAGTAAAGAAGTTAGCAAATTTATTGCAGGTCCTGGTGGAGTGGAGTTCAGAAGCCACGGACACAGGGGAATTTGTTAACCTGTTGACCGTGGCAAATAAAGCACGAGTATTATTAATGTTTTTGTTGATAATCTCAGAGTACAAAAGATTCCCTTGCATTTTTCAGTTTTAAGTTATATCTGTAAAGTGAATCATGGTGGTAGCAACATCATGCTGTGGGTTTTTTTTTTTAGCATGGATAGGTTGGCTGGTCAGAGATGATGCAGCAGATGTAATAATCAATCCTGTTAGCCAAACATTAGCAGCAGTATAGTTGTTTCATGGTGATGACTTCTAAATTATGCTTGGGTAACGGCTCTGTTGCTCTGCTTCCACCTCACCAGAATCTGTGCTAAGTCAGTAGACTTCCTCGCCTGCCATCTATTATCTTCTTTAGGTTATCAAAAGTTACCCTAATCTTTGTTGAAAACAGAAAAAAAACTTCAACATGAAGCTTTTGGGCAAACTTAAATTTTGTAGTGGATGGGTTGATGGTACTGACCATCCCGTTTGAGCCATCTTGGCTAACTGAACAAGCCAACTTCTGCCTTGACCTCTGTCAGCAAGACATGATGGCACTGTGGATCAGTTCCAGACAGAAAGTATAGACAGGGCCAGAAAGAAATTTTCAACAGATGGACAAATGACCTTTGAGGAACAAACACTGAGCCATGACATGCAAAAGCTCCTAAAGTAAATAAAAAACAATATTGACAGTATGGTCCTTCTCTGAACATATTCTCCTTTGTTATTGTTTCATTATTGCACCTTTTTTACCATATGAAACAATATCTTGTGTTGTTTTTCTTGACATCTTCTCTTGTCTTCTGGTTTCAGATGATGTTAAATATTGTTGTACATATCTGATATTCTTTGAACCCGCCTGTAGCCATGTCAGAATGAAGGGTTGGTGTTTGCCACATGTGGACTCTTTTGCCTAAAGGATTGTCTGTAGAGCTAACACCCCTTACAACAGAACGAACAATGCGGCAGCAGCTCGCTGCTCGTGCACATGTCTGCCGCTGTTTTCAGAAGACAGCAGCTGTCGGGGTAATTTGTCATGCCCTTAGTGAAAAAAGAAATGACATGCAAAGCACAGGTTTTTTTTTGGCAGTGTATATTGTTCTTTCTGCAGTCAAAACCAAACTTTTCTTTTTAAATCATTCACCACTCCATAATAGGCAAACGTTGAACTTGTCTTCCACTGAACACCGTCTCCCACAAAAAAAGAAACAAGCGAGACTTGACATGGCTGAAATTCAGTAACTATTTATCTCTGAATCAAAAGCAAAAGCTTTTTTAAAAGCATCAGTCAGACTCCAAGGAGAAAGATTTCTGAATGCTGTTGGGGAAGGTCTGGAATTTGATTGAAATATTTTCCAGGTCCTGGTGAATATAAATGCATCTTTCCTGTCTGTGTAACTGGTTTTATATATATGAAAGCTGCCTTGTGTAAAAGTGTCTGCCATAAGATAGTTGGGAATGTTTGTATATTTATTGTAACAGGTAATACATGAAGTGAGAACTCTGGAAACGTGTAGGAGTTGGTGATTGCAAGGTCAAAACTGTTTTTGGTCTGTTCCATCTAGTCATTTCTTGCTGTTGGGTGTGTACATTTGTGAAATAATATTTACAGAAGTTGTGAAGAAGCACTTGGAGTGCAGCTTGAATTACATTCATTGGAGACCATCAGAAAACTCATCTCGCACTCTTTTCACAGGAATTGGAGCACAGGTTCCTACAGCAACAGCGTGGGTTCTGAGTTATGTGAAGTGTTAAATCCACAAAGCACATTCATATTAAAAATAAGGTACACCCTCTTACAGTTCTATGGTTTTAATTCATAAATAATCTGGTGTTTACAAGGTTCTAAAATTAGTTAAAGCTAGCCCTAAGTGTTCAAAAGTACACACCACAGATTCCACCATCTCAGAATTTATTATACAAAGATGCAGCAAAAATTTAAATATTGGCATAAAACTAATATGCCAATATTCTGCTCTATCTTCTGTAACCCCTAGTCGGTCGAGGCAAATGACCGTTCATACTGAGCCTGGTTCTGCTGGAGGTTTTCCTTCCCGCTAATGGGTGGTTTTTCTTTCCACTGTCGCTTCATGCTTGCTCAGTATGAGGGATTGCTGCAAAGCCATGGACAATGCAGACGACTCTCCCTGTAGCTCTACGCTTCTCCAGGAGTGAATGCTGCTTGTCGGGACTTTGAAGCAATCAACTGGTTCCCTTATATAGGAAATTTTTGACCAATCTGTATAATATGATTGAATTTGACTTTGTAAAGTGCCTAGAGATGACATGTTTCATGAATTGGTGCTATATAAATAAAATTTAATTGAATTAATATACCCTTCCAAAAATGAAATGCATAAATAAACTGAGAATTTATAATGGGTGTAAATGATTTTTACCATGATAGTGCATGATTTTAGGTAACTTCTACTGGTAGCATGCTGCACATGTTTTGGCTTGCCAGCTTCTTAGTATTGAACTGCCAGCTTCCTAAGGAATTATCATGACTGTCTGCTGGACTACTACCAAGTCAGAAGTTTTCTGCATAATTGTGTCGGCCATAACAGGCCATGTACCAGTTCTGTATTTAAACAAAAAAAAATGTGTTTTCATTTGCTGCAAGACCACCGTCTAAATAAAAGGAAACACCTATGTGTGGCAGTTGTTTGAAAATTAAATTGTAATATACCATCTCCTGAATTGATGGCCAAGAAAACAATTTTATACTTTTTGACACTGGTGGCTTCTGATTAGCAGTAAGCTGACATGACAAGGGATTGAGAAAGAGGGGTAAGAAACTCAGCAAAGGTCCACAGGCCAGGACTCGAACCCGGGGCAGCCGTGGCGAGGACTAAGGCCTCCAAACATGGGTCATGTGCTCTACCTCTGTACCATTGCCGCACCCAACAGTTTTATCCTATTGGCATGCCAGAATACATAGTCTAACCAGCTTACTATTTGCCTTTTGGGCTGTGTAGCAGAATTTTAACTGTCCCTGAAGCATAACCTTTCGTAAAGAATGTTTGTTCAGAACACTAAACAATCAGTCAGAATGAAAACATGTTTTTTTAATTTACTAACTAAGAGCTTTAGGTAGCTATACCTTATTGGCAGAATTAAAAAAATGTTTTTTGGATCAGGGGTGTGTTACTTTGGTTTATCCCACTGAGTTTTAAAATTTCTCAATTGTTTTTCAGCTTCCTAAATTCGTAAAAAAACGTAGTTTTTTTTTACTTTGGTTTTTGTGCTCAGTGCCTACAAAGTCAATGTTTGCTCTCATAGCTACTCTGATTGCTCTAAATCCACTCAACCAGCCACTAGACCACAAACTTCAGAACAACATTCAGTGATAAAACTCCCACTTTAAAGATGCTGTCAAACCACGAGAGTGAGCAGGAAAAACAACATGGTGTTGTGTTTTGAGGAAAATTCTATTTTAGGACATGGAGCAGCTGACCATGTTCGCAAGTCTTGCTGTCTAATGCAAATATGAAAAAAAGATGTGGAGCCTTTCAATGAGGGAAAGTGATCTAAGGGCCCCTGTGGCACAAATGCTTACTTTTGTGTGGACGAGTGACCATCTCTGCATGGTCTGCAGTTGCATGAACTTTTTGTGCCTGGGGAGCCAAATTCTTGAAGCCATCATTGGTTTAGTTTTGGACAGCAGTGAATATCAGGTGTGATAATTACCATTTCCCCAGGGGGAGGGGGACTATTTGTTTCTAATTTTGACCTCCTCTATGTGAGGCAGCCACATTTTTGACACAGTTTCAATTGGCACAAAGGATCAAGAGTATAATTAGTTCTGTAAAGGGGGGCCATGTTTTAAAACTGTAGGGAAAGGTCTTGCCAAAATGTTCTTAATCCCATTTTGTGGAGTTGACTGACATGAACTGAATTTAGATTACATTTAAAAATATTGTTGCACAATGACCTGAACATTTGTTAGATTTGAATGTTGAGAAACTCTAAAACAAATCCATATCCCATAATTCCTCTCACAGAAAGAGGTCTAAATGTGGTAACACTTGGAAATTACAGTCAACAAGCTTTTATATTTAAATTATGCTGCAAATTCAGCATAATTTAAACAGTCACTAAGAGACAAATAAAGCCTTAAATATGCATCATCTTCATTCTCTGTGCATCCCAATTGTCATTAAAAATACAGTTGCATCTCTATACAGAAAAATGTGGACTTTGTCTGCACTTATGGACCACCCCAAACATCCTGTTCATTATGAACATTCACACATAAATCTAAAAACAAAACATCACTTTGGTTCAGATTAGGACCATTCCTCCTGATCACCCCCCTATATGATACTATAATGGGCAACAATTGCCCATTATAGTGTCCTGGATGTTCCAGGATACTATCCAGAGAGTCCAAGAAGGCCAGGTAATCTAAACTGCTGTTCAATGCATAAGCACAGACAACAGTCAGAACCTTCCTTCTTGCAACGTGAAGTCACAAGGAGTTTTCCCTGCTGCACACACACATATACATATGGAAAAGCTCCTAAATCAAGGGACTCAGCTGGGTGTCACCATGGCCTCTCGCTTTGCCTGCCACCCAACTTGCATTGCACCAGGTTCCACTGTTCCTCTCCACAGGTTGTGGGCCCACATAGAAGGGGCATCCTGTAGCTTCGTCGGGCTAAACCCAGCTGAGTCCCGGGAACCAAAGCTTGACCACCAGGCACTCGCTGGCGAGCTCTCCCCCAGACCTGGATCTAGGAAGGTGCCTCGGTCTTCCAAATCCAGGCGAGGTTTGCCTGTTGTTGTGGTTAGCCATGTTATTGGAATCATTGAATTGCTCTTAGTCTGACTCCTTTCCTGAGGCTAATTTGCCACGAGAGACCCTACTAGGAACGAAGTCTCTGGACAATATAGCCCTCAGATTCATAGGGGTATACAAATCCTCCAAAATGTTAAGATGCCAATTCAGTAGAGGGTAAGTTGAAAGCAAGAGTGAATGTTCACATATTCTTAGGAACTGGATTTTTCTTTTGGTTTTTATTAGCTGTAAGTCACAATCATTAAAATTCACAGAAATAAATTTTTGAAACATACTGTATTACTCTGTGTGAAATGAATATATATATATATATATATATATATATATATATATATATATATATATATATATATATATATATATATATATATATGCTGATTTTTATCACTATTCTCATACAAAGTATCACTTTTTTAGCGCTAAGGGACTGTGCAATGAGGCATATTTTCTTTACAGGGTTTGTCTCTGACAGTAAGAGAGTTCAATCAAGTTTAATTTAGGTCTAACATTTGTCTAACATTTGTGTTATGCCAGCTGTATTCTGTTAATTCAACAGAGAGAGGGGGAAGGGAGCTATTATGGGTGGAAACATCCTTCCCCTCCCATTCTACAGTAAGCTCTTTACGCCTCGCTGTGAGAGTTTTTGGGATGCTTCCAGGGGTGGCTTAAATCATGGCTAAGCCACTGATGGATTTGGAGCTTCGCTCTGCGTGTTCTGATTGTAAAGCATTTTAATATTTGAATAATAATGAAAGCTGTTGTATAAAATGTTTAAGTCCCTTATTTAGAGAAAAGGGTACAACATGCAGCATTGGTCCAATGAGAATAACTCAAATGCAGCACATGTATGAGTCAGCAAAAACACAAAAAACTGAATCTCAAATAGACTTGGAGTTGGAGCCGTATGAGGAACCAGTGAGCTTAACCCAAAAAGTTCAAGGATAGCAGCATTGTTTACACAGCTCAGCAAAGACGTTGTCGACACTCATAGATCAGATCACCCTCAATGCACAGAGGCCGTTGTCAAACAAAGGATCCTGTTTCAGGTTGTACGTCGTTACAGTGCAACCTATACATCATGAAACACAAACTCAGCAGTTCTGTGTGGCCTACCAAAGGTTTAGGAGGGGATCTGGTTTCTGAGTCCTTTAACCACCATGATTATTTTAATATCTGAACAATGTGGCCAACAGACATAAGACAAACATCAAGTTACTGTCTTCAACAAGGTAATAAGTAACAAATAACACATATTTATAATCTTGTTTTAAAAGAGTAATTAAAATCAAAAGACCTAAAAAGGACCTAAAAACAAAGGTTTAGTGGGGGATCTGGTTTATCTGACCTAAAAAACATACTGACCCATTGTGATCTAATTTTGTTTAACTTTTTGCAACTTGGAGCAAGGAAAATCAAAACAGTAAATTGCAATAGTAGTGAAAACACATAAAAATAATCTAAAATGGAAAAAAAGCAGCAACGGCTTGCTTAACAATTTATACCCCCTCCCCTTTTTCATATTTTGTCACGTTATACATATTTGGATTTTATGTGACAAACACATAACATTACATAATGCAACTCATACCAACAGATTTTATTATTATTTTTTAATATTATTATTATTTGTTATTTTTCTTCAAAAACTTTCATTTTACATATTTTGCACATATTTATTTGCATTTACAGACGTGGATAAAGGTCAGCTGGAGACCTAATGCTCCAGTGCAGGACAGAGGGTCTCAGAAACAGTAAACAAATTTGTGAGGCAAATAGGACAAATGTGATTCATGTGAGATGACTTAGAGCAGAAAATTAATTAAATAAATGCAACAGAATTAAAGGGAATGCCAGCAAACATAGTAACCCTCTGTTCAGCTACATGGGATAAAAACGTAACATGTACGTAAGATGTGCTTTTATCGCCCGAAATCCAGTGAGCTATAATTTCACTAAAGCATTTGTTTATTACTTCTGGTACTTGCCAACATTTACTTGGATAAATGTTTCTATTTTTTCTGCAATAATCCAGTTAGAGAAGTTTAAAAATGTTCCGAGCTCGACTGAAACTAACATTCTAGTTTTTTAAGTGAATGGTAATTTGAAAATCTCATTATCAAAAAATGTCTTCTCCTTAATTAGAAACATTATTTTGTAATTGTTCTGTGTTCCCCTTAAATAAAACATTGAAACACAGTTTTATGGCACAATTACAGAGATTTGCACAGCAGAATAAATACCCCTTTAGATGTACAATTCTGTCAAACATTTTCCCTGTCTGGAATAATTTGCAGAGGCTCTTAGGAATATCCATCAGTCGGTTTTCCTTTGAATCTTTAAACAGCGCTGGAGCAATATTGGAGTCTTGCTTGAAAAGACTTATCTCAGGTTTCTAGGTTAATTGCCTCGTTTGTAAAAGTAAAATAAACTATTCATTTTCTCATTAGGAAGCTAAAAGAAGTAAAATAATATTAAAACAAAACATTTACAGCTTACACTTGTAATTAAACCTTTATTTTCACAGCGTAGTTATTAGTGTCCAGCATGTTGCTCAATTTAGAATTGATTTGAGTGACTGTGTTTCTCTGTAGTTTCTGAAATAACCTCTCAACATTGTGCGTTGAGCATGTCATGTCAATGGAAAGTTAATTATAAGCGTGAGGTGGTGGACACTCAACTGTCCAATTCAGACGGTGTGATTATAAGACTTTATTTACAATGGATTAAAACCACCCTACAGCCTCCATGCTCTCCTTGACATGTTAAATGTCATTAATCCTCAGTAAATATACAGTAGAAAACGTCACGTCAGTAAGAAGGCAAGTATAACCCTAGTGTGCTTTAAGCACTGGGGATTCTCCTTGCTGCTTTTCTGGCTGCCCTGAAACAGCACAAAGAGTATCAATCAGCATGGGGCACTAGGAGGTTTCCTAACATTCCCAAGAATGTCACTATAAATATGAGAGATTTCTGCACCTCCATCATCAGTTTTTCAGTACTTTTCTAGTATGAGAGGATGCAGGTGTAGGTGTTTTCTGTAACAATTCAGTGCAGAACTGAGCATACCATTTTACATATACATTTTTACCCAAAACAGAGCTCTGTCTACATATCCCAGCAAGTACAGTTGTGGACTTATTATTGTGAATTGATCATGTCGAAAATCTGGAGCGTTAGTTTTATTTATGTTTTTAAGAGTTGCAATGCGAGCCACTGCTGGCACTTTTTTCCTTCTCCTACTCCAAGTCCCCCTCCTTCTAACTACTGAATATGATACCAAGGCTAAATTTTACATTTGAACTGCAGCTGGAAAAAAAATAAAAAATCAGTTTCTTTCTGGCTCCCGGCATCCTGTCTTAGGTGCAGTTTGGAGGTGTGCTCCCCTGCTGTGTGATATCTCTATGTAGTTTGGAAATATTATTTTTTTCCCCCTCAAAAGCATGCATTATTCTTTTTAGCTTCTAGCTGTGTTCCTTTTTGTTGGAGCCATTGCCGTGTCAGGACACCGTGCGGGTAGTAACAGTGTTGCCAAAAGCCTTGCAGTAAATTACTTGGAGCGTGGCCAGCCCTGTGTGGGCAGGATGAGCTCTTTGTAGGCTCGCCATGAGGTCAATGTGGCCAGTCCTTTAACAATTTGGCTGATGAGGGAGCCGTGCAGGTGCACAGACCCCACCTCATTGATGAGCTACCACTGATGCTACCAGGGTCTTCCATAATGCATCCAAGATCCAAATTATGCTGAACCACCATAATCTCAGCATGAAAGGTTTTTGCTTTCTCTGCAGAGTAAAAAAACCCTCATACTCCATCATGTGACCCCCCCCCCACCCCTCAAGATTCTGCAGAATCTGTTGCTGATTTTTAGTGTTGCAGTGTGGTCTGAGTCCCATGTGATGAAGGTGTAAAACAGAAGTCCACATTAAAGTTTAAAAGGCGGATAGGGTTTTATGTAAAATTATTATTTGTAGCTTCCCCCACATTCTTCTCTGGCTTTCCTTATTAAATGCTATCAGTCTGTGTTAGGTATAAGTAACAAAGCCACAAGGCATGGTATAGCAGAAACATTGAGAATTACTAGAGTTTCTGGAGTGAAGTAACTCTGAATTGAACAGGCTTTTTCATGTGTGGTGATATTTTTTTTCCCCCCCAGCTGCATCTGAGATGGAAGTAAAACCTGAATGTTGGTTTCAGATAAGTCATTACCCCCCCTTTGAACCTATTCAGGCCTTTTCAGCAGACATCTTTGATAACTTTGTTTTTAAAGATTCCCAAACTGCTTCTGTTGTAATCATGCATATATAAAGTTGAAATACTTTTTTGGTGCAGCAAGCATGTTATGGATCCATTTCAGGTGCTAAGAGTTTTTTTTTTCCTCATTGGCTACTTTTTTCTCAGGTGTTTGCAAACTTTTATGTAATAGTTTTTTGTATTTCTTTCATTTCGGATTGGCAGTTAGAGCCTGCAGGAGCCTGTCACCACATACTGTGCCCTCTGTATTCAGTGAGCGGCTCAGATTAGACCGCAGTGATTCAGGACGTGAGAATGGCTAAAAAGACCCTTGAGACAATCCTCAATCCCCCCCGAGCATTCTCCTTAATATTGACAACAGCTAGCAATTTACTATATGGCACTTATTGCACTTCACTTTTATACAACCACAGATAAATATTATTTTATTTATATAGCAGCTCTCAAAGTTTACACACCCCTGTTAAAATTCCAGGTTTTTGTAATGATGACACCATAATAAATAATTTCAAAACATGTTGCAGATGTAATTTGACATTTATTCTGTCCCGTAAATTTTTAAATAAATAAAAATAAATGAGGACCCCATATCTTGAACTGAAATATGTTGGCTCTTCCATGCAGATGTTCTCCAAATCTCTCAGACTATGAGGACATTTCAGCTGCATTCACACTGCAGGGAAATGCGACCCAAACCTGATCTTTTTGCCCATATTCAACCCATATCTGTCTTTTTCATGGTAGTGTGAACGGCCCAATTCCGATCTTTCCACCCCCCCAAAAAATCCGATTTGTGCCACTTCCATGTGTGGTACTAATTTAAATACGTATTGTATTTTATGTTAGTCTATTGGCTCTAACTGCACATCCACACGCAGTTAGCGCTCCATTTCTTTAATATTGTCAGCTCCCGTTGCTCAACAGCTTTCTGCTAATAACAAGGAGAGATGCAGGCTGTGTTTTTTTTCTTTTTCTGAGGGTTTTCTTTAAACAAAACTTTATTGAACACTTCTAGAAACAATTCCATTCACATGACTTCCGCTAACAGAGCGCTGCTCTGTGACGTCTCCTTTGGTTATCTGCGCATGCGGGTCGCTTTGCCGTCTTGGACCATTCAGACAGAAGTATGATGACGGTCGCATTTATTAGTAGCATGATCGGCCACTTAAAAAAAAAAAAATCTGATTTCAACATAAAAATCGGAATTTAGCATCAAGACCTGTAGTGTGACCGTAGCCTTCTTGTCAACAGCTCTCATCAGGTGACCTCACAGATTTTCTGATGATTTTAGCTCAGGACTCTGGCATGGTCATTCTATAATTTAAAATTTCCTCTTATTGATTGTGATGCTTGACTGGACTCACTTTGATGCTAAAATATTAAATATGTCTTCATACGACAGTGGTGCAGGAAGTAGTAGTCCGCCCTGTCAAACCTCCCGCTCTGACCATCTCAGTCGTTGTGTCCTTGGCCAAGACTCTTCACCCGCTTTGCCTGCCGCTGGTGGTCGGAGGGCCCAGCTGCGCCAATTGTACGGCAGCCCCGCTTCTGTCAGTCTGCACCAGTGCAGCTGTGGCTACAATATAGCCTACCACTATCAGCGAATGAATGACAGAATGCCTGATTGTAGTTTGAAGCACTTTGGGGTCCTTCGGACTTGATAAACTCTACACATATGTGGGCCATTTATCAACTTTTACTTTTTATTTTCAGCTTTGTGGCAGACAACGGATGTTTTTGGTCGAAGCTTGCTGGTTGTTGGAGCTATCCATAACTCTGTCTATCTTGAATTAAAACCTAATTTCCTTAGAAAGAAAAGTAACCCCAGAGCATGACGTTGCCAACACCATGTTCCACTATGAGTATAGTTTTGTTTTAGTAGACGTATGGAGAAGACAAGAAACTGCTATCACACGTAGAATGCCAATGCTTTTTTTGCACGTCAGCCTCCTGGCTGCTTCTGTGCACAGTTTTAGTCTCATCTTTTCATAAAACTTGAGGTCTAATTTTTGTATTATGCTGTCCCACATTTCCCCAGTTCTTAGCGACTGCCTTCCCCGTGTGTTTTTAGAATGCTATTAACTTCTATTATCTATTAACTTCTTTTAAATACCTTCTGCTGACTGATACTTTTCTACAATAAGATCCTTGGGGATGTTTAGAACCTCTCAGCAAATTGTGGCTTTTGCTGAAGAATGCGAGTGAGCAAAAATTAGGAGGATCTTATTAGGACAGCTGAAGATTATTTCAGATCTTTAGCTTCCGTATAACTGATGGTGGGTGTGAACTAAAGGCTAAATGCTAAAATTTAATGCAAGGGTTCTTCAACTATGTGTTAGTTTATGCAACCAGGTTATTGCAGTTTTTTTATGTTTATATGTTGTTTTTAATAAACAGTTATTTTATATTTGATCAAACTGATGTTAGATTAAAGGTGTAAAAAAGTTGATGAGTTATAATGGCCACTATACGAAACTTGGGATTTTACCAGGATTCTTATGCTTTGAGAGCAACTGTGGAATTCTATTTCCAAAATTTTTACTTGACAAAGTTGTTCTCAAGAAAGTCTTTGTGTTAAGGTGTTATGTAAAATGCTACTTAGCGGTAAATCAATGTGAAACAAGCCGCTACATAGTGTAGTGGGGGACAGCAGCTGTCTGGAAAGTTCACTGGTTATTTTTGACCCACTGTATTCAACACTGTGGACAGTTTGCCATATAGTGTCAAGAGGGCCATTGCTCCCTGAAGGTGGTATGTTGGTTATATATTCAGTGTTGGTCTCATCTGACCTGCACACCTTCTTCTACATGCTGGGTTTGTTCTCTGCATGACCTGCGGCAAACTGCATGCAGGAATTTCTGTGTATTTCTTTCAGTATTGTTTTTTTTTTCTTGCCACATTTTCATAAATACCAAATCTTTGTGCCAGATCTCCCTGCCAAAAACTTTTTTCACTTCTGCTGTAAAACATTGCAGCTCCTCCAGAGTTTCTATAGGGTTCTTGCTAAGTTAGGTGAATGGCCCTGTCTCAGTAGGTTTTCTTGTTCTGTTGTAGGTTCTACAGTAAATATTTAATAATGTTTGAACTTTGGGATATTTCTATGGCCTATTCCTACTTTAAACTTAGTTCCACATGTTTGGTGTTTTATTTTATTTTTTTTGGTCTGAATATTTAAAGATTCTTACTCTTTACAAGTATTCTTCTAAAGTAAAAATAATGTCCATCTCCTGTGGGATTGTTGGTCTGTATAAATTCTGCATTTAGTTGAGCTTTCTCTGTTTCCTTAAAGGTGGTTGAGAGAATGCCAAAATTGATCACTGATTAGTTTCTTCTTTTTGACTCACATGGTAAAATTGCCAAATGTTCTACACCAGATACCCTTCCTGATGCAACCCTCTGCATTTATCCGGACTCAGGACCGGCCCAAATGAGACACAGGACCCTTTGAAGTTTCATTTGATCACTGATTAGATGAATGGAAGCTAATGTAACTTTGTGTAATATACACAGAAGGGGGCTTAAAGCTGTTGACAGGGCACACCTGCAGTATTTTTGTACTGTCTATCTGTTATGATATATTTTTCTGGGATGAACCCGGACACAGCACGCACACACACAGAGTCAGTTCTTATGAGTGAGTTTTATTGAATAGTTTGGAAGATGGAGGATGAGACCAGAGTCTTTCAACGGACGGAGGTGAAGGGTGTAGAAGCTGGCTGGCACGAGGAGTGTGGAGAGACTGACCGGGAGGAACTCTGGAGCCGAGCACTGGAGAGCAGGACATTTGAGCAGAGCCGTGGAGTGCAGAGCATCAGAGCCGAGCAGAGCAGTGGCGAGCAGAACGTCAGAGCCGAGCAGAGCATCGGAGCCGAGCATCAGAGCCGAGCAGAGGCGAGCAGAACGTCAGAGTCGAGCAGTGGCGAGCAGATCATCAGAGCCGAGCAGAGGCGAGCAGAGCATCGGAGCCGAGCAGAGCATCAGAGCCGAGCAGAGCCGAGCAGATCATCAGAGCCGAGTTGAGGCGAGCAGAACGTCAGAGCCGAGCAGTGGAGGGCTGAACGTCCGAGCCGAGCGGTGGAGGTCTGAACGTCTGAGCCGAGCGGTGGAGGTCTGAACGTCTGAGCCGAGCGGTGGAGGTCTGAACGTCTGAGCTGAATACTGGAGGAAACAAAACTGTCGGAAAGTCTATGGGCTGACTGTAACATGACCAGGTGAACGGAGTCTTCAGGCTGACGGGTACGAACGGAGCTGACAAGAAAAACTGGCAGGGACTGAGCGGGAGTGAACGCTATGGACCGGCGACGGGAACAGAAAGAGGTGAGTCTGATAAAGCGGTGGGAACAGGTGGAAGCAGTTGTGGGTTAATTGCAGCCTGCCAGGTGAAACTGATCAGGCTGCGCAGGAACAAGAGAGAGGGAGAGAGGCTCAGCATGCAGCCAATAAGCTGCATCCTGACAGTACCCCCCCCCCCCAAGGCCGGACACCGGACGGCCCAGAATCCCCACGCCGGGCGGGTGGAGGGGGCCCAGGAAGGCGGGCAAGAGTCGAAACCGAACTCTGAGGGACCAAAGAGCCTGCAAACACAAAAGGGGCCAGAGAATACGGGGAACCAAAGGGGCCAGAGAACACGGGGAACCAAGGAGCAAGAGAACACTGATGTGCCAAAGCACAATCAGGGGGCGGCACATCAGGGAAAGGCACGAACGCTTGACTGCGCCGGGGGAAAAAGCGAGTGCTTGGCAGCGCTGGGGAAAGAGCGAGCGCAACACAGCGCCAAAGGGAAGGAACGGGCGCAACACAGCGCCAAAGGGAAGGAACGGGCGCAACACAGCGCCAAAGGGAAGGAACGGGCGCAACACAGCGCCAAAAGGGAAAGATCGGGCGTACACAACGCCAAAAGGAAAGGATCGGGCGTATGGAAACGCCAAAAAGGGAAGGATCGGGCGTATGAAAACGCCAAAAGGGAAGGAACGGGCGTATGGAAACGCCAAGGGGAAGGAACGGGCGTGTGGAAACGCCAAGGAGAAACAACGCCGAAGCGTGAGAGGAGCGCTGGGGCCCAAGGAGCGAGATCGCCGGGGCGTGAGGGAAACGCCGAGGCGAAACCGACGCATGACAGCGTCAAGGGGAAAATATAGGCGTACGAAAACGCCAAGAGGGAAGAACGGACGTACTTAACGCCAAAGGAAAAGAACGGGCGTACAAAACGCCAAGGGGAAAGAACGGGCGTACTTAACGCCAAAGGGAAGGAACGGGCGTACTTAACGCCAAAGGGAAGGAACAGGCGTACTTAACGCCAAAGGGAAGGAACGGGCGTACTTAACGCCAAAGGGAAGGAACGGGCGTACTTAACGCCAAGGGGAAGGAACGGGCGTACTTAACGCCAAAGGGAAGGAACGGGCGTACTTAACGCCAAAGGGAAGGAACGGGCGTACTTAACGCCAAGGGGAAGGAACGGGCGTACTTAACGCCAAAGGGAAGGAACAGGCGTACTTAACGCCAAAGGGAAGGAACGGGCGTACTTAACGCCAAAGGGAAGGAACGGGCGTACTTAACGCCAAGGGGAAGGAACGGGCGTACTTAACGCCAAAGGGAAGGAATGGGCGTACTTAACGCCAAAGGGAAGGAACAGGCGTACTTAACGCCAAAGGGAAGGATAGGCGTACGACAACGCCAGAGGGAAGAATAAGCGTACGACAACGCCAGAGGGAAGAACAAGCGTACGACATCGCCAGAGGGAAGAACAGGCGTACGACAACGCCAGCGGGAAGAACGGGCGTACTTAACGCCAGAGGGAAGAACAGGCGTACTTAACGCCAGAGGGAAGAACAGGCGTACGACAACGCCAGAGGGAAGAGCAAGCGTACGACAACGCCAGAGGGAAGAGCAAGCGTACGACAACGCCAGAGGGAAGAACAGGCGTACGAAAACACCAAGGCTCAACAACTCCTGCTGGAACACGACTGGTGTACAGAAACGCCAGGGGAAAACCCGCCGGGGCGTGAGGGAAACACCGGGGCTTGGGGAAGAGAACGCCGGGGCGTGGGGAGAACGCCGGGGCGCGAGGAAGAAGAATGCCGGGGCGCAAAGGGAACGCCGGGGCACAAGGGAAACAGGAATATCTAAAACACCAGGGAACAAGAACGGAGGGCGTACTAACACGCCGAGGAACCGAGAAAAGAGGGCGTCCTAACACGCCGGGGAACCGAGAATCAGAGGGCGTCCTAGCACGCTGGGGAACCGAGAATCAGAAGGCGTCCTAGCACGCCGGGGAACACTAAATCTAAACGCCAGGAAAACAGGACCTAAACACCAGGGAACTAGAGGGTGAGCTAGGCAGCAACAGGCCAAGCGCGCCAGAGGGCACAGACAGCGACTTAAGCACCGGAGGGCTCTGGCAGCGACCTGCGTGCGCTGGGCAGCGACAGGTTGGCGCACCAGAGGGCTCAGCCGGCGACATAGGGGCGCCGGAGGGCTCTGGCAGCGCCTAAACAAGGGAACAACAACAAGAGAGTGAGCTAAGCAGTAACAGGCCAGGCGCGCCAGAGGGCACAGACAGCGACTTAAGCACCGGAGGGCTCTGGCGGCGACCTGCGTGCACTGGGTAGCGACAGGCTGGCGCACCAGAGGGCTCAGCCGGCGACATCGGAGCGCCGGAGGGCTCTGGCGGCAACCTGCATGCGCAGGGCAGCGACAGTCTGGCCCACCAGAGGGCTCAGCCGGCGACATGGGTGCGCCGGAGGGCTCTGGCAGCGACCTGCACGCGCCTAAACAGGGGAACAACACAGATACACTAGGGCAAGACAGAACAAAACAACTACGGAAGGGAACTAAACTAACCTAAACAGGGCAAAACATACAACGAAAACAGGAGAAGGGTGTAGGGACCTAGAAAGCGCAAGGACCTAGAGAACGCAGGGACCTTTAAGAGCGCTGGACTCCATCCAACGCAGGAACCCATACAGCGCAGGAACCCAGATGGCGCAGGAACCCTGACACCTAAATACTAAAGGGGGGAAAAAAATAAGGACAAAACAAAACTAAAAATAAGAAAAAAAAAACAAATACAGAACAAGACTAGAACTACAGGGCTAGGACAGAAACTACAGAGGCTAGACTGGAATTACAGGGGCTAGACTGAAACTACGGGGGCTAGACAGGGACTACAGGGTCAAGACAGGGACTACAGAGCTAACGAAACTACAGGGTCTCAAACTGAAAAATCAAAACAAGACTGGTAAACTAGGAAAGGAACCAAAAGCTAAAGCAAAACTATGAAACGAAACAGAACAGGGAGATGAGGGCAAGTACGACTAAATTAATGATAAACTAGATAACTAAAGCTAGAAATCTGTACAGAAGCAAGCAAGGAGTCTAAAATAAAAAACTGGAACTCAAAAACAAAACTCAGAAGACTAAGGCGAACCTAGAACACTAAATCAGGGCTATGGCTAAAACAAGAAGACGGAGAACAAAACCCGAACTAGCTGACTAAGAAAACCAAAAACTAGACTACTAAAAAAAAACCCGAACGACTAGAGTAAACCTGGGACACAAAAACCCGGACAAAACCAACAAAATAAAACACAATACTCAAAAGCAACATAAATCTCAAAAAATCCTAAGTAAAGCAAAAACTAAGGTTGAGCCAAAACAAAGAACAGAAGGCGGAAATAAATCTTCTAAAACAATAAAAAATATACAAAAAGACTAGAAACTAAAGCAGATCTAGAACACAACACCAAAAAATAACTCCAAACAAAAACCAGAAGGCGCTGGGCAGCAAAGTCTGAATCTGCTGGGCAGCAGCAAAAGTTAACGCTGGGCAGCGACGACGAGGAGCGCCGTCTTTAACGGCTGCGCAGCGTAGGAGGCGGAACTTGCAAAAGACGAACCAGGAAACAGAGTCAGAAGCGGGGCGTCGCGGATGCGACCTCGGCAGACGAACCAGAAGCGTAACGTCGCAATCCAGCGACCATGGCGAAACAGAGGCAAGGCGTCGCCGCACGGCGACCCAGGCGAGGCGAGACGGAAGCGTGGCGTCGCAACTTTGCGACCCAGGCGAGACGAACCGGAGGCGAGGCAGATCCTACCAGCTTCTACACCAGGCTCTGTGCGTGCTCGGGTTCATCCCTGGCCGGTCCATAATGTTATGATATATTTTTCTGGGATGAACCCGGACACAGCACGCACACACACAGAGTCAGTTCTTATGAGTGAGTTTTATTGAATAGTTTGGAAGATGGAGGATGAGACCAGAGTCTTTCAACGGACGGAGGTGAAGGGTGTAGAAGCTGGCTGGCACGAGGAGTGTGGAGAGACTGACCGGGAGGAACTCTGGAGCCGAGCACTGGAGAGCAGGACATTTGAGCAGAGCCGTGGAGTGCAGAGCATCAGAGCCGAGCAGAGCAGTGGCGAGCAGAACGTCAGAGCCGAGCAGAGCATCGGAGCCGAGCATCAGAGCCGAGCAGAGGCGAGCAGAACGTCAGAGTCGAGCAGTGGCGAGCAGATCATCAGAGCCGAGCAGAGGCGAGCAGAGCATCGGAGCCGAGCAGAGCATCAGAGCCGAGCAGAGCCGAGCAGATCATCAGAGCCGAGTTGAGGCGAGCAGAACGTCAGAGCCGAGCAGTGGAGGGCTGAACGTCCGAGCCGAGCGGTGGAGGTCTGAACGTCTGAGCCGAGCGGTGGAGGTCTGAACGTCTGAGCCGAGCGGTGGAGGTCTGAACGTCTGAGCTGAATACTGGAGGAAACAAAACTGTCGGAAAGTCTATGGGCTGACTGTAACATGACCAGGTGAACGGAGTCTTCAGGCTGACGGGTACGAACGGAGCTGACAAGAAAAACTGGCAGGGACTGAGCGGGAGTGAACGCTATGGACCGGCGACGGGAACAGAAAGAGGTGAGTCTGATAAAGCGGTGGGAACAGGTGGAAGCAGTTGTGGGTTAATTGCAGCCTGCCAGGTGAAACTGATCAGGCTGCGCAGGAACAAGAGAGAGGGAGAGAGGCTCAGCATGCAGCCAATAAGCTGCATCCTGACACTATCTTTGTAGTTCATTTGATCTAATATTGTAAGTCGAATGACATTTCAACAGGCAAAGTTTTATGTCAATTCTGCTGCTCCACCTCTACACCGCCTAGGTACTGAACTTTAGCTCAAGTCCCAGAAGGAACAAAAACACAATTTTTTTTATGTTTTGTCTTGGTTTTAAACACATTTTCACTGGTTTCACTTCAGAATGTAGTTTTTACCGCAACATAAAAGAATTTCTGTCAGGGTATTTAGGATACTTTATCCCAACAGAACACACACACACATCTCAGTATATCTATCTATCTATCTATATCTATCTATCTATCTATCTATCTATCTATCTATCTATCTATCTATCTATCTATCTATCTATCTATCTATCTATCTATCTATCTATCTATCTATCTATCTATCTATCTATCTATCTATCTATGTGACGGTGCAGCGCGGTTCATCCCGCTGACACGCCGCACGCACTCACACACACACACAAACCAATTCACGTGCGCACACACTCATTCAGCTACGTATCCCTCTCCGTGTATAATTGCAGCCGGATCGCTTTATTTACTCACCTTGTTTTTTTTTTAATGTCTTCCCTTGTAAGATGTGGCGCGACCAAGGGTGCACACTTGGCAACGCTCATGAATCAGAACTCATACATTTACACTTGAATACATACACACGTTTGCACTCACCCAGGTAGTGACGTTTTGTCCGACTGTGGCTTCTGAGGGAAAGTGGGCGTAATACTTCCTGTTCCTTTTTCCTGTTGTTTATTTCTTCCCATAAAGGGAGTCAGTCTGCCAGCAAGCTTAATTGTATTTTTTTTTAACTAAAGAAAGTAGCTTTGGAATGGAAGCAGGATATAAATATATTGTTTTGTTGGATAAGTGGTTTTTTTTGTGTGTTATGTAATAAAATGAATGCTCAATTGTTTGCAGATTTAATTGTAGGGCGGGGCTTAGGACTTATAAGAAGAGCTGCTGGTCCTATTGAGTCAGTCTGGCCTGGTTACAGAGGAGGTAACGTTGCTGTGCAGCCCAAAAAGGTATTTTTTTTTTTCTGAGGAGGTAAAATTCATGTATGGACTCTGATCATTTTTTCGATTTTTTCTGCTGCTCTGTATTTCATTTTTGGAGGTGTGAAAATAAAAAATCATCACCTGAAGACATCGACATGCCCTCCATGATTTTTTCACAATTTTGGAGTCAAGTTTATGTGGTCAAGGCCCGCCACAGGGGCTGTTAGCAAGAACCCGCGACAGATGGTGTCAGGAGTGGGATCATGGCATGTCGAAGGAAAACCACCCACCTCTCAAAGCAGAGGACTGGACTGCGTTCCCAGCAGCAAGAGGAGGCTTCCGCAGAAACGGCGTGGGAAACTCAGCCGTCTACCTCTGCAGATGAGAAGATGGAGCAGCCACAGACTCAACCTGGTGAGTCAGGGAAGGAAATCCTGTCTCTGCTGCAAAACTTCATGGAAGCACAGCAGAAAAAGGAGGACTCGTTGATAAAAGTTCTGCACGACCTGAAAAGATCTATTCAGCCAGCAGTCCGGCAACCTCCACCCCGCACAATAACATCGAGTACTGGTTCAGCAAGCAGTCCAAGATATCATCTGCCAACTCCAGCCTCACGTCGACCGCCTGATTCAGGATCATCATCCTCTCCCTCACCCCCAACAGAGTCCAGACAGGGTCGGTCAAGACAAAGGTTTTTTTGGGAGGGTCATTCGGATCCAAAGATGCTCCCATATGCAGCTGGTGAGGACATAGAAGACTATCTTATGCGGTTTGAACGTATTGCCAAAACTTGGAAATGGCCAGAGACAGAATGGGCATGTCGACTCGTTCCATTGCTTTCTGGTAAGGCGTTGGCAGCCTACACCGCAATGGATGAAGACAGTGCTCACTGCTATGATGAACTGAAAGCAGCATTGCTGGCTAAATTTGACATATCCCCAGAGACTTACAGGCAGCGGTTCCGGTCAACTATGGTTCCACCTGATGAAAGCCCTGCTGAGACTTACTCCCGACTGAAGGGGCTTTACCGGCGCTGGATTCGACCTACACAGCACACGAAGGAGCAGATTGGAGAAACCATCGTTCTGGAGCAGTTCCTGCGAGTTCTACCTCCGGAGATGAGGACGTGGGTGAAGGAACGCGAACCAAAAGATGGGCATCGAGCAGCAAAGCTGGCGACACAGTTCCTTAATGCACGGAGGGGAGGATCCGGTGCCAACTTCATCAGCAGGAGCCGCAGAGCTACATCGCAGCCTGTCCAAGTGAAAGCTACAACAGAACGAGGCAACCGGGACTTTCCAGGTAACCCCTCCCGGGAACCAGACCACCATCAACCGGGTAAGACCTTTGTTTGTTATTATTGCCAACAACCGGGCCACAAAGCCTCTGTGTGTCCGGTGCGTAAAGCTAAGGTCACGGGTGCCTGTTATCCACCCCGGCTTGAAGAAGGGAATATCGAGACTGAAAATATTAGCCGGCATTATCAAGAAATAACTGTTAATGGACAAAATGTGACTGCTCTTTTGGACACTGGTAGTTTCATGTCACTCATAAAGCAGAGTCTGGTACCAGTGGGCCATATAGATTATGGAAGACAAGGGAACATTTTGTGCGTCCATGGTGACAAACATACATACCCAAAAGCAGATTTAACTGTTGTTATTGATGAGCAACCATATCTGTTGACATTTGGTGTTATTGAAAACCTGCCAGTAGATGTAATTTTTGGACGGGACTTACCAGTGCTTTTTGACTGGCTGAAAGAAAAACAGTCCACTCAGATGGATTCTGATAAGGATGTCGAAACCCAAGTAAATGTGAATATTTCTTGTCCAGTGGTCACCAGAGCCCAGGCACAGGCTGGTGTCCAACCATTACCAGACTTGGACAGTACTTTGTGTGATGGTGGCACAAAAGGGCCAAGAAAAACCAGGAGCCAACGGCGTTTTGAAAAACAGCTAAGGTTAAAAGAACCTGATAAGATAGATTCATTGTGGGACATACCGGAAAACATTTCTCTTTTACAGCAAGAGGATGAAAGTTTGAAACCGTTATTTGAAAAAGCTGAAAGGGAAAAAAATGGAAATTGTGTGGTTGAACCCAAGTATCTTGTTGAAAGTGATGTGTTGTATAACATTGAAAATGAGTGTAAACGGTTGGTAATCCCTGCTAAATGTAGACCACTCATTATGTATTTAGCGCACACATTGCCATGGGCGGGACATTTGGGTCGTCATAAAACATATCTACGTACCAGTGCACGCTTTTACTGGCCAACAATGTACAGCGATATTCAGACTTATTGCGCCACCTGCCCTATATGTCAAAAAACATCTGCCACCCGCAAGGTTGACAGGGCATTGCTTCGTCCCCTGCCAGTCATTTCTACACCATTTCGCAGGATTGCTATGGACATTGTGGGCCCATTAATAAAAAGCAGCAGTGGCCATCAGTACATCTTGGTTGTGTCAGATTATGCTACGCGGTTTCCTGAGGCTTTTCCACTTCGAACCATCTCTGCTCCCCTGGTTCTTCGGGCTTTAATGCAGCTGTTTTCTAGGGTTGGGATCCCGGATGAAATCATAACCGACCAAGGTACAAACTTTACCTCCAAGCTGATGCAACTTTTTTATAAACAGCTTGGCATTGCTCCAATAAAAACTACACCATATCATCCACAAACTGACGGTCTTGTTGAAAGGTTCAATCAAACCTTAAAAAGAATGCTCCAGAAGTTTGTGGATGACACTGGTAAGGACTGGGACCGTTGGCTGCCATTCCTCCTGTTCGCTTATAGAGAGGTTCCACAAGCATCAACTGGCTTCTCACCCTTTGAATTGCTCTATGGGTGGGATGTCCAGGGGCCTTTGGATTTGCTCCGAAAACGATGGGAGTCACCACCTGCATGTAAAAACGATAAAGGGATTATCCAGTTTGTGCTGGAGATGCGGGAACGACTCTCCAAGTACCAGGAAGAAGCAGAATTTAACTCACGAGAGGCACAGAAGAACCAAAAGGCTTGGTATGACCAACGTGCCCGTCATCGCGAGTTCCAATCTGGACAGAAGGTTTTGTTGCTTCTTCCAACCTCCAGCAATAAACTCCTGGCAAGATGGCAGGGGCCATACACAATCAACCGGAAGATGGGTCCTGTTACCTATGAGGTACACCATCCTAACAAGAAAAAGAGGCACCAGACTTACCACGTGAACTTACTGAAAGAATGGAAAGAATCACCCTTTCACCACAGCACGAAAGTTCTGATGGTTCGTCAGGTTGGCCTAGAAAGCGAGGAGGACACAGAACCAGAAGGTCTGATGACAACTGCTCCTCCTAGATTGGCACATCTGCAAGCAGAACAAGTCCTACAGCTTCAAGATGTATTTAAAGAGGTTTCCTCTCTTTTTTCACCCATTCCAGGCAAAACCACACTGGCTCAACATAACATCCGACTGAAGGATAAAACACCTGTTCGCCAGCGCCCTTATAGGGTTCCCCAGCAACTGGTGGGGAAATTACAACTTGAAATAAAAGAAATGTTAAAACTTGGAGTGATTGAGCCATCTAGTTCAGAATGGTGCAGCCCAGTTGTAATAGCTTTCAAGAAGGATGGGTCACTGCGAATTTGTATCGACTTTAGAAAAATCAATGCAATTTCAGAGTTTGATGCTTATCCAATGCCTCGAGTGGATGAATTTCTGGAGAAGATTGGAACCGCCAAGTACATCACTACGCTTGACCTATGTAAAGGCTACTGGCAGATCCCTCTTGAAAAGAGTTCCAGGCCTTATACAGCTTTTAGAGTGCCAGCTGGGTTATTCCAGTTTACAGTGATGCCATTTGGGCTACATGGAGCACCAGCCACTTTTCAGAGGCTAATGGACCAAGTTCTCCAGGGCTGTGACCATTGTAGTGCGGCCTACCTTGATGATGTGGTGGTCTTTAGCAATTCATGGGAGGAGCATGTCCAACATTTGTCCCTGATCTTAGGTAAGATCCAGGAAGCAGGATTAACCCTCAACCCTTCGAAGTGCGAGTGGGCACAAAAAGAGGCCCGATACCTGGGCTATTGTCTGGGAGGAGGGGAGATCCGACCTCAAGTGGATAAAGTAGAAGCAATCAAGAACTGTCCTAGACCTCGTACCAAAAAAGAGGTCCGGTCCTTTCTTGGGTTGGCTGGTTGGTACCGGCGTTTTGTACCTCACTTTGCAACCATTGCAGCTCCACTGACATCGCTGACAAGAAAAGACAAAAGGAACCCAGTAACCTGGACGGATGAATGTGAAGAGGCATTCAACATGCTGAAGACACTGCTTTGTTCTTTTCCTGTGTTAAAGAGCCCAGACTTTGATAAAAGGTTCCTAGTACAGGTAGATGCCTCTGCAGTTGGCTTGGGAGCAGTTCTGGCCCAAGGAGACCCAGGAGATGAACATCCACTGCTATATCTTAGCCGCAAGCTGCACCCACGGGAGACCAGGTATTCTACTGTAGAGAAAGAGGGCCTGGCCATCAAGTGGGCACTAGAAAGCTTGAGATACTATTTGTTGGGACGAGAATTTGACTTGGAAACAGACCATAGAGCCCTAGCCTGGATAAACTCAATGAAGGACCACAATAGCAGGCTCACCCGATGGTACCTTTCACTTCAACCATTTAGGTTTAATATTCAGCATCGATCTGGCAAGACCAATGTAGTGGCTGATTACCTGTCCAGGTTGCCGCACATCGTCAACCTCAGGGAGGAGGGGGATGATGTGACGGTGCAGCGCGGTTCATCCCGCTGACACGCCGCACGCACTCACACACACACACAAACCAATTCACGTGCGCACACACTCATTCAGCTACGTATCCCTCTCCGTGTATAATTGCAGCCGGATCGCTTTATTTACTCACCTTGTTTTTTTTTTTTAATGTCTTCCCTTGTAAGATGTGGCGCGACCAAGGGTGCACACTTGGCAACGCTCATGAATCAGAACTCATACATTTACACTTGAATACATACACACGTTTGCACTCACCCAGGTAGTGACGTTTTGTCCGACTGTGGCTTCTGAGGGAAAGTGGGCGTAATACTTCCTGTTCCTTTTTCCTGTTGTTTATTTCTTCCCATAAAGGGAGTCAGTCTGCCAGCAAGCTTAATTGTATTTTTTTTTAACTAAAGAAAGTAGCTTTGGAATGGAAGCAGGATATAAATATATTGTTTTGTTGGATAAGTGGTTTTTTTTGTGTGTTATGTAATAAAATGAATGCTCAATTGTTTGCAGATTTAATTGTAGGGCGGGGCTTAGGACTTATAAGAAGAGCTGCTGGTCCTATTGAGTCAGTCTGGCCTGGTTACAGAGGAGGTAACGTTGCTGTGCAGCCCAAAAAGGTATTTTTTTTTTTCTGAGGAGGTAAAATTCATGTATGGACTCTGATCATTTTTTCGATTTTTTCTGCTGCTCTGTATTTCATTTTTGGAGGTGTGAAAATAAAAAATCATCACCTGAAGACATCGACATGCCCTCCATGATTTTTTCACAATTTTGGAGTCAAGTTTATGTGGTCAAGGCCCGCCACAGGGGCTGTTAGCAAGAACCCGCGACAATCTATCTATCTATCTATCTATCTATCTATCTATCTATCTATCTATCTCTATCTCTATCTCTATCTCTATCTCTATCTCTATCTCTCTCAATGTATATATATATATATATATATATATATATATATATATATATATATATATATATATATATATATATATATATATATATATATATATAACCCCCCCCCCCCCCCATACTTTTTCCTCTGTTGGAAGTCTGAAAAATGAAGGATTAATCAGGTTTTATTGTGAGGAAGAGCAAAAGAGGTATTTTAGACCCAACTCTTTCAGTCATCAGAATATCACAGACATGAAAGAAGATGATGAAAGCCTGTTTTGGGTAATGCACTCTATACCGACCGTGCACCTCCTGGAAAGCTTTCTGAATGATGCAGCCTGAATATTGCATTCATCCACTCCAAGCTCCCACTGAGTTGGTGAGGGTTTCTAGGGATTTCCTGCTGGAAGACAATTGTTCAGTTTAAGTTGAATCACAGTGCTGTTGGCTGTGCTCTAAATTATTGACATGTGGAACATAAAGAATTAAGCTGGTCAGTAACATAAGACTACGAATGAAGTGGACCCTTTGGAATAAAATTCGAAAATACAGTTTGCAGTGAAGCATTTCCTTTCAGGTACTACTGAATTATTACCATAATTCAGTACAAGGGAAATCCAGAATGAAATTCACAAATGGTATGAGGGTTTATAAAGGGCATGGAATAGATCAGCGGTCCCCGTTTCAAGTGTTCATGGACAAGTATACAGCACACCTGATCCAGATAAAGTAATTCCTCAGCCTGTCATCATATTCTGCAGAAGCCCATTGAAGTCCTACCCATTACATCAGATGTGTTCAAGCTAAGAAAGCGCCTTAAACAAGCAGATGAGAGGTTCACAGGTACCAGAGTTGGGGACCACTACTATCAATGGTGGGAACATTTACATCATTGTCAGAAAATGTTCATACCTTTGTCCAACATTCATTTGCTAATGTATCTCAAGTTTCCCCAAGTCCCTATTTTACCCAGTATAACAGAAAGTGTTTCTGAACAGGATTACCAACTATAGCTTTAATGTTATTTTTTTATATGCCGAATTGAAAGCTTGAGAAATTAAGATGTTAACTGTTCATCTGTTAATTAGGGTAAGGTGTTGACTCCATGACATACAACAATGCAATGTTATAAGTATGTACTGTATGTATTTGATTAGAGGATTTCATTCACACTTGGACTTGGGGTAAAAGACTTGGACTTAAGGTGGAATATTGATGCGTGAAAATTACTGCCTGAAAGGACCCAAAGGTACTGAATATGAACTGCTTGGAAAAAGGATCTCAATAAGTTCAGGAAGAAGATCATATAGATTTTAAATAATTGTGGCCCAAGAATGGAACCCTGATGAACCCCGCATGCGGTCTTATTTCGTTTGGAAATATAATTGTCAAATGATACAATGTAATCTTAATCAGCCTAGTAAGATATAATAGTACGACACTCGCCCTCCATGTGAAACCAGCTAATATAGGGGAAAGGGCCCGGGCTTTGGTGAAATGGGACTTGCCCTTGAATGTTGTAGTGTTTTCTGGTTGATTACAGTATTTATTAAGATATATAATAGAGATAGTCTATTAAAGTTACCTTGACCATCTATGATATAAATAAATGAAACTGTTTTACTGTGTTATTTTTAGGAAGTGATAACTTAAGAAGTTCTTGCCTGTACAATACTTAGAACATGCGCTGCATTGGTAATTCATGCTTGAAATGGACAAAGTGGTTTAGAAAATGGATGTATGCAGTTCTCATATCTGTTGTTTATCATTCCTGTTATAACTACTATAAATAGATAGTCCATGCCTTCTAAGTAACATTTAAACATCATCAGCTCGAGACTAAAGCATCTTGTAGAACAATAAGTGGTGAGAAAAAATAAAATATAGCATTAAGCCTGGTTCTGATGGCTAGATTCTAAAATTGTCAGTTGATTCACCGTGTGAAACCGGCGTTAACGTCTTTGATTCTGCACTGTAAATGTTTTTATCCACAATATTCATAAAAAAATCACAAAATATATGTCAGCCTGAATGTTTATAACACATTGGAACACAGAGAGGGGTTTATAAAATCGTGAGGGAAGACTTCTAGAGACGAGCTGGTTTATTTATTTGCCGGGAAACGGATGATTTTCAGCTTAACTGTAAAGGAATGATCAAAGCTTTTGGACTGAGTGCTGAATTCCCTCAGGAAATGTCCCTTTTGTTTTCTTTATCACCTTCTCTTCACAGCTTCCTTTGGCAAAACATTATAATTATGTTTTATTCTGCAAGCTGCAAATGGCTACTCAGAGATAAGAAAATTATTTGTTTTGTCGCTGCTCAACTAATGTCAGATTAGTTTGGTTTAATCACACAAACCACAGAGGTTTGTGGTTTCTTGGTGAGTCGTGTCTGGAAAAAATAGATGGTGTACAATTTTGTTTTATTTTATTTGATAGTGTAATTTTAAT
This sequence comes from Fundulus heteroclitus, assembly GCF_011125445.2. NCBI lineage: Eukaryota > Metazoa > Chordata > Actinopteri > Cyprinodontiformes > Fundulidae > Fundulus > Fundulus heteroclitus. Next base: position 8,399,913 of record NC_046370.1, read on the forward strand.
TGAATGGATACATAAGAGGTGTTTTCGCATATTTACAAGGCAAATGTTTACATAATTCAATTTTTTTCCATCTCTTTCCTCCTGGTAGAGCGATCCACCCAAGAGCATTTGGACGATCACGGCATTAACAGAGCCTGTTCGTCTCTGCATCCTTGAGCAGCTCCTCGTTCATGAATCACTTTGTCAAAGCAGCCCGAGAATGATCAGAATGACACGTGATGAGCTATTTTCTAACCACATTCAAAAGACCTATGGGCGGATCATCTGTATATTACTTCTCATCCTTCTGCTGCTGGCGTCAGAAGGAAGGAATTTCTGGTGCAAAACTATTTGTAAATTGTAACCGTGAACTTGAAGTCAGGGAGAAAAAAATGGCATAGAACTTCTGTAATTGTAGATTTTTTTATAAATGTCTTTCACAAATAGAAGACAACTGTTACAGCTCTTCAGATTCCTAAGTGAAGTGCACAACTTGTATTCTGTGAGTCACACATCAAAAACCGCTACCTTTCACACTCCAGTTAATTCAAACCGAATGCAAAACACATTCACACACTGCAAAAAGGAAACTAAATTGGAATTAGAGTTTTGCACTTAAAATTAGAACAATTCATCTCCGTTATCTTATTTCAAGTGCTAAATATAAAATTATCTTATTTTAGGGGTAAAAACGCTCATTCCACCGGCAAATAGTCTTATTTAGCTGCTCAAATCAAGTAAAGGGAAAATACACTAATTGTAAGATAATTTGACTTACTTTTAGTTCCCTTTTTGCAGAGCATTACTGTGTATGAAAAAAGAAACAACTTGTGTATGTTTCTTTGTCACTCACAGACACAAAACTGCTGTTACACCTTTACAAATTATTCTTTGCCGGTACACATACCCTGTTCTACAATCACAAAATGCAAAACCCCTGCTCTAATATTTTTGCGTCAGTCCTGAAAATTAGAAGCATAAAGATCTCACACACCTGTATTAGCATCAACCCAACAAACAATTTTTTTTCATCATATTTGTTTCATTACCATAAAAATCAGTGAATACAACTAAAGTAATCTGCTAATGTGAATCACATTAGCCGATGTGCTCTTATTTCAAACCATTTGTCACACCAATATGTGAAACAGAACTAAATATGACCCCCTTAAGAAGAGAGCACTCCTTTTTCTGGACTCCGTACAACCAGCCAGAAATACTGCAATGCTTAGGACTAAGGGACCTCAGAGTGGTGTCAAGAGTCTGCAGCTGGACATCAGCCATTCAGTGCATATTAAATTGCAAAAAAATATTCTTCTAACTCCTTAAGATGCAGAAGTTATAGCCTTCCGTGATGATTACTGTTTACAAATTATTATTATTATTATTATTATTATTATTATTATTATTATTATTATTATTATTATTATTATTATTATTATTAATTATTTTCATCTTAAATCGAGAAGTTGCCCCAGATGGCTGCCTTGGTTCTATGCTTCCTTTGTACATTGTGTATTTCCACTGTAATTTCCTGCTATACTACAGTCACTTTCACCTCACCAAAGAGCAACTCCCAAGCATCAGGCAGTGCTTTCCGGGCAATTTTTTTTTAATCCAGTTTTCATCAATCCAGAGAGTTTTTCTGAGATGCTAGTTTGACACACAGCAGCTTTCTGTGTGTTTTTTCAGAGATGCAGAAGGTGGAAATGAGCAAGCATATTTGTCACGCTCTGACAGCAAGAACGGCGCACTCTGCTCCCGTCTATCCACCCTTCAAACGTCAACCGCGTAGTAAACAAAACAGACGCGCTGTGCTTTCTCGGCATAAGACACTTGGACTTCCATGAATCTGCCACCCCGTCCTTCGCCAAATCCTGGCTCGGAGAACACATCCCAGGTTTTGCATGTCTGATGCCAGGTTCAAGCTGTTTTGAGCAGACAGCAGCGCGGGGCTCTCGGGGGAACAAGGAGAAGAGGTGGAATCTAATTGTACATAAACAATAGTTGGTGTTCTGATATCACAGTGCGTAGCAGAAGACATGAAGTCCTCACCTCAAGTCATTTTTTATAAACTGCAAACCCTTTTATTCTCTCTCCTCATTTGTTCTGGCTGGTGTTTATGCCCCACCACAAGCCTGCTTAGCAGACGCTGAACAACAACTCACTTTGCCGATAACAGAGATGGAGAAAAAAACATCCACACACGCTCTGCATTGTTCTTGGAGATTTAAACAGTGCATTCCTCTAGAATGAACTTCCAAAAGTATAATTGACATATTGAGGTCCACACCAGGGTGGACACAACTTTAAAATATGCATAGCACGCTGTTCGCTGTGCAGCTCTATGACTTTCTGATCACTCTCTGCTTCATCTCATCCCAACTTACAGGCAAAAACTGAAAACCTCTTAGCCTGTAATTAGGACTGTTAGGAAGTGGACTGATGAGTCCACTAATTCAGGAAAGTGGAAGCTTTAACAACAGTCTGTGCAGTCCAAGCAGAACCCGTAATATCTCTTTTGACCGTTTTCGAAGCTTTCACTGACCTGAATACATTTACTGCCACTGTGAGATCATACATCTGTTTTTGTGAGATGTGTGTGCATACCAAGGCCTTTCGCACATACAACAACAATAAACCATGGTTTTCTTCACATCTGAAGAAGCTGCGTCAGACCAGTGAAGAGGCTTGCTGCAGTGGGGACAGGGCCCTGTATAAGTAGGCTATGAATAAACCCACAAAGAAGATTGGAGCAGCTAAGATAAACTACAGTGAGAAGCTAAAAAGCAGCTTCTCAGCTAATGACCCTGCTACAGTCTGGAGGCATTTGAATGACATTACAAACTACAGAAACTCACTCCCCCTAGCTGTGTTCCTAGGAACCACCCTTTTTCGGGGTCTTAGCTGGCCCTCACACATAGACACTGTTTGGAAGAAGGCCCAGCAGAAACTGTGCTATCACAAGTCACAACATCCCTTTTTTCTCCCTTTCTTTACATATTCCAACAAAAAACAGTGTTTATATATTTATATCTAATGTCAGTTCGCTGCAAGCACTGAGCAATCATTGCCAAAGGAAGCTGATTCTGATTAATGTCTATTTACCAGAACAGCGTGGCCTCTTGGGACCGGCATAAATAGAGTAATTGTTATGTCTTCTCAGTGATCGATACAGTTAGCAAAAACATACAAATGATCACTGCTGCTTAGATTGTATGTTGTCTCAAGTATTCTTGGTAGAAAACGTTGTAAGATTGTTACATTTAAATTTTCTTTTTTTTAAGAATTTTCGTAAAGTTTTTGCAGTGCTGTTAAATCAGTTTTCCATTACCAGTACAGAACTAAGCCGTAGTAGTAGGTTGCATTACTTGCAAAGTGACCGTCAACGGGTAAATGGAAGGAGAGAAGTTACAGAACATCTCATCTTACATCATAAACACCTTGTTAAACAAATCTAGCCTAGCAATGTTTGATCCCTTCATAGTATTTTTATTCATGGCCGTGACAGTTTGGAAAAGTCTACAGGACATTATTTTTCTGCAAGCTTTTGCCAGTCACATTTCCTCCTCCCCAACAATTCGTGGTCTGATCCCTCTTGCTTAGTGGTGCTGCATCCTCTGGTGCTTTTCAGAAAAGGTGCGTTCATACTGACAGATCATGCGACACTTATTCTTTCTCATATATATATATTTACTCATTTCACCTAAAAAAACAATAAAATAAAAAGCCAAGGGCGTGAATGATTTTACAAGGCACTGTATTTGTTCAGCGCCTTTTAATGGTCGCACCTCAAAATAAAATCCAATGCAACCTTTTGACTTTATCATGGAATAAGTAAATAGACTCCACCTATGTTTAATGTCATCTCAATATAAATACAGATGTTCTGCGGAGTTTCAAACGGACACGCCACAAAGCTGAGAGGCGTTAGAAAGTGACCAAGTTGGAAGTTCACTCGTGGCGTTTTAAGGAATTTAAAATGTCTTTGAAGAAGACTACGAACGATTCCCAAACTTCTTACTTCACTCACCTTATTTCCTCAAACAAAAGCAGCTCAGAAATGTTGTTTGATACAAAAAAATAGGATGGTTTTCCCTAAAACTCCTCCCATGTGTGTTATTAGTCTTACAATAACAACCTTCTAATGTTTTTCAAGGCTAATTTTTCCCTTCCGATCATTCCCTATTTATTTTTGTTGTGTGTTCCTCTTCTTTCCGAGCATAGTACCAACTTAAACTTTCAGGCCCTTACATAGTAAAACCCCTTCCTATTTCACTGAACAGTTAAAGCCACATATTCCAACTCAAGCCCTCAGGTTTTCAAACCCAAATCCGCTAGTTGTCCCCGGGACCATGTACTAAACTCGAGGGCATCACTGTTTCCAGACTGTTGCACCTCGACTGTGGAATGAGCTTTCTTTGTTTTTACATTACATTTACATTTTATTTTACGTAACATCTTGACTAATTTAAAAAGCAACCAATTCTTTCTTTTTCAGATGTTTCATTAAATACATTTTTGTCTACTTGATCATATTTATATGTATTTAATTTTGCATTTTTGTGCTCTGTCTTTGTGAAGCATCTTGGGACTTAAGACGCTAAATAAAGTCAGTGTACTCAATCATGCAAAGGGTAATGTGCCAGTGTGTTGATTTGCAAGCCTGGTGCAAACATTCCCCCAGATTGATTTAGCTGCAATTGCAGGAACATGTTTTTTTTTTTTTTTTTTTTAAGTATTGTCAAAAAAAGATTTTTGTTTGTAAGACAATTAAAAGAAAAAAAAATCATCCTCACTACACTTTAGAGTTGTGCACTACTTTGTGTCAATTTATCAACTAAAACCAAAGGTGGATTGTTCTAAAATAGAAAAAGCAACAAAAGTGACAGCACGGATAATTTTGCATGCCAGTCTTCATTTAAATCCATTTAAAAGTTGCAATATACTCCTGAACATGTTGTTAAATCAATAACAAAATACAGTGCATCTTTTACAGCATGGGTTTTCTGGTTGTTTTTTTTCTGAAGTATTTTCTTCCCTGTTGGCATCTTTTGTTGGTGACCCATAAAAAGTTCATCATAAACAAGAGAAATACAATAAAAAAGGCAAATTGAACAGATCTGTGTCAAACGTTGAGAGAGAACTGGATGGATGTATCGTGTTTTTGTCCTTGTACCTTTTATTATAGAAGAACGATGATCTTATTACCCATCTTCAGTTTACTTCTTAAAACGAATGGAATGAAAAAAATAACTTTGTCAGCCTTGAAAAGGCTATGCTTTTGATGATTAATAACAGTAAAACTTTAATCCTGACCCCTGTTTCATTTTCATTAAATGCTTTGGGTTTGTCTGTGTTTCAGATTTAGCCTCATCGTTATCAACCGAGTGTCACAAAACACGGAAAGCTTCTGCTGAAGCTCTAATTTTGACAGTCCATTCGTGTTTCCGGTCCAAGCTGAGGACTCCAGACATTGTTGATGAAGCACATGCTGAGTATGTTATATTAGGATCATGCTTGAGGAGGGTGCAAGACTTCTGGAAAACTATCTGAGACAACATTAGTATGCATGCTGTGTGTTTGCCTGTCGCCACAGGAAAGGGGCACATGCAGAAAGAGCCAGGGAACAGGTCTGACCTGCAAGGAGACACAGTTGTCTCTCAAAGGCACAACGTATCACTATTTTGGTCATGCAAGGGACGACAGAACCTAAATCTGCGTGTGTAATTCGAACAAAAAGGCAGGGAATCAAATTGATAGAATTTTGGCTTTTAAAGCAAAAATCTTTTAGTTTTAGCTCATTAAATGTTGAAGATTGACCTCAGATAGAAGTAATGAATTCTCATGTTTTTAATCAGTAGATATGAAATAGCTTGGGTCTTTTGCCATAAAAACCGAAAAATAAACTGTGCGACATGTCAAAACTATCAGTGGGCGCTTCAGTGTCCAAAAGAAACCTCACAGGAGTAAATAAATACAGCAACTCTGTTAATGATTAGAATATTAATTACATTAGTATTACTGGTTTTCAAGACGAACGTTTGATATACCGTCCTGTGATGGTATATCTTTGCAGTTCCTTATTATTACCTTATGCTGAACATTACTAATTACTATATGGTTAATCTTAGCCGAGACAGATGGGCCGGCTGGTCTTCACCAGGGTAGACCTGAGGCAATTTTGATTTTGGAAAGCAAAACTATGTTGCAGATGAAACTGCTGCGGAACAGCAGGTCACTCACTGCTCTTTGGCACATTTGAAACAAATTAAAAAAATGCAGAATACAATATGAAAATATTACCCAGAGACAATTATTTAATGTCTTTCCTTGAGATGCAAGAACATTATAACAAAGTGATTTTAAATTAGCTTTCTCAGATCTGTCATGCTTACAAATACTGTGCATAACGTTTAGCTTGGCGGTTATTTATTAGAATTTTATTAAAGGGCAATTCTCATTATTTTGAGCCTGAAAACCAGAGTCTTAAAAGTGGAAAATACAAATACATGACATTTAGTTAGTTTTACTTCCAATTCCTTTTTTAAAGCACACAAGAGGTTTTAAAACACTTTTATGGTACAAGAAAAGCCTTTGCAGCCACTCCCCTCCAAAATCGTGTAAATCTACCTGCACCATCTGGAGCCACATCTCCGAAGAGTGCTGTAAACTGAAAATGTATTATTTTTACATTTTTAGCACCTTTTACATTTTTTGCAGTCAGTATAAGTGTCCTCTTTTCATCCACTTTCTTTTGTTATCGTTTTCTTTCCTCTTAATTTCAATCTGAAATGAAATGAAATTCAACTCCAGCACATAAATACAAGTTCCCTCCAGCAGAGGCAGTTAGAGTGATTTTTCAGCCTAAATGCAGTTCCTTGTCGCTCTGGCAGACTATTCATGCTGCTCAATGGTGAGTCACACTCCAGGAAGAGTGGAGAAGCATGAGTGGGTTCTTTGATATTTGCAGATTGACTTTTGAGCCCCTGAAACCTGCTGGTGAACTCCTGGTGGACTCCTGTGCATAATAAGCAGAATCATTGGGCAATGTTTTGCTGAGAAAGACCATAAAGGATGGAAACTATTCATTTTTCTTTTATGTCACAGGTTGAAAAGGCAACTATTAAGGCAGTATCTTTTAATTAGACAGCTTAATTTCAAACCTAGCAAATAAAGCTCTTTTCATTTTTCCTTTTGGCAGTTTTATTTGTAGTTCTTACCTTTTTTCTTGTTTTCAAGAGATTTTTCTAGAATACAGATTAAGGTCATGAGGCAAACTACTAAGATTCATTTTTGATTTTGAAAGAAACAAAAAAAAAATCACACAGAAGACAAATCACTGGAAAATTAACTGCATTAGTTTCTTTTTTTTTACTATGACAAATCTCAGAGACAGGTCAGTGTTTCTGACAAATTAATATTCACATTTTGTCGCGCTGACACTGCAAACTTTTATGTTATTGGGATTTTCTCTGATAGACCAAGACAAAGTGATATACTTACAGTTTCTTGACTGCATTGTTTAATAACTAGGATGAAATGTGGAAAGTATGAAAGTGATTTTGAATCTGTCTATGATTGTACCGAATTGACTATGACTGCACGGTGGTGCCGTTGGTAGCACTGTTGTCTTGCAGCAAGAAGGTTTCTTTCTGAATGGAGTTAGCATGTACCCATACATGTGTGGCTTCTTGTTAGGGTCTACTAAAATCAATTGACCAAAGTGTGAGTGTGAGTGGTTGTCTGGCCTGGGTGTCTCTGTGTTGCACTGTGATGGAGTGGCAACATGTCCGGGGTGTAACTGCCTCTGGCCCAATGACATGAAATGGTGGGCACCAGCCCCCAGGGACAAAGGATTTAATGGGCTTTTAATTGGCTTCTTTCAACACTAGTTTGCTTCTTTACCCTCTTCTTTAAAGACCCGATTAGTGCATTGCACGGCTCATAGTTTTACTGTAAACAGATTCTCCCACCTGAGCTGTGCTTCTGAGTTTATTTAGATGTCTACATACTATACATGCCATAATCTTCAGATTTCCTGTTTGAAAACCACATATCTCTGTCCTTCTGCTCCAGAAATCATGCACTACCTTGTGTGGGCCTATCACATAAAATCCTAATAAAAAAACAAAACGATAAAAAATCTAAAATCTAAAAACATTTAAGCGGTTTGATTACTTCAGCAAGGCACTGCATATAGTCTTGTCTTCTAATAACCTGTGATATCTCTCAGAACTCAGAAAGACCTCCGATGGTTATTATTTAGAAACAAAAGAGAATAGTAAAATTATTTGGCATCTTCTTTTACTGTACGTCGTTTGGCTTCTGTCTCGTTAATGCAGGCAACATTAGGCGGCGCGTGTGTCGACAACAACAGGCGGGCTACAGATTGGTCTGAGCGCGTCCTGGCAGCTCTCCTCAGTTGTTATGCAGCGGTTGGCCCTATTCGTGACTCTTAGCTCGCCGTGCGCTCCTGTGGGCGGAGCCGTCTGCAGGCAGATGACACGGGGGGCAGCCAGAGATACAGATGTGATTCATGGCTATCTGAGTGAGATGCTGGCACCATCTGCCGACACCTGATTGACAGGCCCATTCACGGCTGCTTGTTTAGGCCTTTGTGCTTTACTTCCGCTACAGCTGGATCTTTATCTGCTGGTGGCATTAGCATTACTAGGGTTGCACCAACATTGTCTCCAGTTCCTAAACTGGGACGGCCAGCGGCATAAAGAGATTTGCAGGGTTTCAAAGAAGGGGGAGCTGATTAAAAATACATGCGGAAGCTTTTTGTCATTATGGAGCCATCAGTGGTTTAAGGTTGACAATACAATCTCACTTCATGGAAATGAATTAGGCTGGCCTCTTTCATTATGCATGCCCATTGGTTTCTTGTTCAAGATGGCCATTGTGTCATTTCTAAACAGATGAAAGCCAGACGGAGGGCAGTGATAACCCGGTAATGTATTTCTGGATGTAAAACATTTGTCTTGCTGTCTGTCAGGAACCCTTTCTGTTCATTTCTTTGTTTCTCTGGGTCAGGCCCTCATCTACCTTAGCGCTGGGTGTGAAGGAGAAAATCAGGGCAGGCTTTTCAGAACAATGAAACGTTGCTGCTCTGCTTTTGATTTTGGAAAATAAGGCGGTGGAGGTGCACACGTAAAGGGCTAAAAATATGTCGTCTCTAACCCAAAAGCAGGGAGCTGGTTTTATAATAACTGGTTACAAAAAGAATGCAAAGCAGAGAAAGTCATTAACTGCACTCTGATTTAGTTGTTTTAACAGACTTTGATGAACATATACTCCAGTTGGAAAACAAAGGTTTTACCATCTGTCTGTCATTTCTGATAATCTTTCATCTTCTTTTCTGGCCAGATAAATCCATCATGACATAAGTCACTTCTGAACTATTGTGTGGATTTTGGTGCTCAGATGATGACTGAAATAAAACAGCTCAAGCTTCTTTTTCTTCTGATATATATGTTACATTTTTCTCTGTTTATTCTGCATTTAACTAGTTGTGCTCAAGGTTTAGTGGGATTTCCTTAGGGATCCATGACGGTGATTAAGTTTCACCTTAGACCTGGCAGTGTCAGCGCTGTTACCTGACAACTCCTTGTCTGTTCTCACTAATGCTCCTGAATCTCAAACGGATTACTCTGCAGTAGACATGAGCCAGTTTTGGGGAAAAAAAGGACATTTTTAAAACTGCTAAAAAAAATGCTATCATACCATCACTGCAAGTTAAAGTCTTTTCAGTGAGTTGTCAGAAAAATGTGTTTGTTTTCCCTGCACTGCAGATTGTAGAGTAACGTATTTCCCCTTCCCTAGCTGTTGCTGCACACTGTCGGTAAAGATGGTTAAGAAAAAAAAGCTTCTCAACCTTTCCCACGCTTACATAAAAAAAAACCTATATATTATTAAAGATATATATATATAGATATATATACTAGATATAGATAATTCATAATATATCTATATATATATATAATATAGAGGTATCTGTATATGATATAGGGATCTATATATATATATATAGGTATCTATATATATACTGTAGGTATCTATAAAGTATATATTAATATATATTATAATATATTGTGTATATTATATATATATAGGTATCGATATATATAATATAGGTATCTAATATGATATATATATATGTGTATGTAAGCTAGATCATATATATAGGGTAATGCTAATATATATATATATACTATAGGTATCAAAAAAATATATATAGATATATATAGACTATAGGTATCTATATATATAATATAAATATATATATATATACATATATATATATATATATATATATATATGTGTGTGTGTGTGTGTTACCATGCTTGAAAATCTAAATTTCCATATTAGAAACGATTAAAAAAAAGATCACGTGTGGGTTTCCAAAGGCTTTTTTTTCATCAACTTTTCTTTAATACATATGTGTCCTCTTTAGCTCAGATTATGGAGTATTACAGTACACCATGTTTTACTTTGAGTATGAGGATGATACACAGCTTTATATTTGTGGATCCCCACATGATCGTAGTCTGCTACTGTCACTATATGAAAATACCTATAATGTGCCTGAGTGGATGGGTCAGAATTTCCTCTCAATGAATTATGACAGGAGTAACAATTTTTGATTCCCTAATTGCAAAGTTTGAGGTTAGCACTCAAGTAGACTCAAATAGGCTAAATATCAAAGAGCATGCCAAAACCCCAGGTTGCCCATATAGACTTAGACCTAGATTTTAAAGGCCACATAAAGTCTACGATTAAATCCTCCACGTTAGAAACATTGTAAGAAAAAAGGGTTTCTCGTCATACCAGGAAACATCTACTAGGCAGCTGCAGCACACCCCAAATGCGACCTGACCAATGTAAATAGAATCTAATCTTGTCAAGAGTACCCTACTGCAGTCGCAGGTAGCCGGCAGTTTTACAGTCAATGTCGGAATTTCAAACAACCTTGAAATGTTTGTTGTTTGGTATACCTGATCATGTAATCCATGTTGTTCATGACTTAAATAAAAAAAAGAAGAAAGATGTCACTCCCAAAAAATCCCCAGAAGTCAACCAGCAGTCAGTCCCAACAGGAAGTTAATGCAGTCGTGTTAAAAACACTGTCTTTAGGTTTCTCATCCACTAATGTTACATCAGGGTTAGCTTTCAGGGGCATGGATAAACCACAGGCATTAAATTAGGTTTAGGTATTGAATCCACTGACATTAGATTTAGGTTTCCTTACTGTTACGTCCCTTGGCTTAGTCTGAGGGTTATATGGTACGGACATAAAATGAGAAAGTGGACTGATGAGGCAAAGTTTATCTTTTAGACATTTATTTACTTCTAATTTTACATTATTTACAATTTAGACGGTTAAAACTTCAGGGAGAGCCCAGGCCAACATAACAAACAAAACAACCCTAATCAGAAAATAAAAAGAAGAACTTACCTAACAACAATGAAAGTAAAATAGTACAAACCTACAAACTAACCTAAACCTAACAATCACTTAAACAAGAGAAAACTGGGGTTAAACCAAAAGGCAGCTCTCCCCTACCAACCCAGTCTGACCAAGTGTACATTAAAAAACATGACAAAGGCAGGCCTTTGCACTGGCAAGCATATGCAAGAGGTGGTATGGCAGGCATGTGGCCAAGAGGCACTGAGGTCCAGGATCCCACCCTTTAAATAGGACACAGGTGATTGCTGATTGCATTGGACTCTGGAAACCACACCCACATCCTGGAGAAGGTGGAGCCTAGCACAGGACAAAGAATTAGCACAAACACAAACATCTACCTGGGAGATGTAACACTTACCATCTCTGTCTCCACATATTTTAATGTCTAAAACTTCCAGTGTGAACTTCCAGCATTGAGTGTAAACATGGCGGCGCCTTGTGCCTGCAGTGGGGTGCCTCTCAATCTTGTGGGCCTCTTCAGCTTGTTTGACATACAAGTGTTAAATCCATGTCAAAAAGGTACTCACAATTACTGTTATATCTGCTGAAAAAAATCTGGAGACCGGGTTAAAAATCTTAAAGTTAAAGGTTTAATTCAGCCCAAAAACAAAGTCACAGGCAGAACAGAGCAGTGAGAGAACACTGGGGTGGGCTGAGTTAGATTTGGGAGACCTCTCCTTCCTTACATACCTTCCAAGTGGTAAATTGACTGAACTTATACAGCCCTTTTCTTGGCAAACTAACCAATTAGCATGCTTTACTCTTTTTTTATCTAATTACACTCCCTTACTACTCTGCCCACTGAGCCACAGCTGACCCACAGATGGTACCATTTTTGCATGGATCCCCTGCCTGCACCAACCCTCTGGGGTCACCCAGCATTTAACTGACTCTGTAGAGTAGAATACATTACACACAGATTTCATCATCAAAGCAAGCACATCGTAGTAAGCACAGCGTTTACTTACATGCATACAGCAAATTTATGTTTTCTCACTAGTTTCCAGGGAAGGATCCAATGAAATGACGTCTACACCAACTCTAGGCAAAGGAATCATATCGCACCTTAGTCCTTATTGCGTTACAAAGGGCCAAATGGTCTTGGACTTGCATTCATTTTACACTTACTGGTACAGTTACTGGAGGCACTCAGTGATCACAAGAAACCAAAGGACAAGCTAGGACGCCATTTAGCTTCCCTACTCCTCAGGTCTGGAACAATCTCCCTGAAAACGAGAGACGAGCAGAAACTGTTGACTGCAAACATCGTTGTTCAGTGCAGCTTTTCCATAAAGGTCAAAGATTAATCTATTAGTTCATCCCCATCACGTCTCATCTATTTCTTTTAACTTTTTATCTTAATGCTTCTTTTTTATTATTAATGCTGTTATTGTTTAAATGTATTCTTAGTTTTCAATGTGATTTTCTTTACCTTTGATCCTTTATTTTCATTACTTTGTGTATGAACGGTGCTCGCCAAATACACTTAACTTGTCTCAGCCCTTTCTAATATTGTGTGTAATATAATAATTGAATTAATAACATTAAATAGATTCTAATAGTTTTGAAACCACATGAATGAATGCTGCTTCTGTGTTTCCAATTAAAGCAACTAGACCCTGCATTTTTGTACATTTTTCTGTTAATATCGTGATTCACTAATAATGTGTCTTCACTCAACAATATCATAGCAAGAGAATGCCATACTGGTCCATTCCTGCTCTGCAACCTGCCTCCCAGTCTGCTCTGAAAAGCCTGAGAGCTCACGCCATGCTTTGATTTATTCATTGGCATCCTTCCTGCAACGAAGAGGCAGTGGGACAAATTAAAAACAATGTCCTGGATTGCGATGGCAGGTCTGCTGCACTGTGACCGTTAAAGCTTCAGGCTCAGGTTTATCCTTCGTTTGTTGTTTGTGTCTTTGTCGACATGAAGCCACATTCTGACACTGAGCCCTCCGCTGCCAGGTGACTTGATGTGCGGATTTTCATTTGTGTCTATTTACTGGCACGTAAACAAGAAGTGATGAGTTCTGGCACTGTTGTTCAAAACAATGTTTTTTCTTTGTGTGTGTGTGAACCATTAAGTTGAATTGAAAAACTAGATTTTAAATATTGATTTACAAATGCAGTATGCAGCACCCTCTGGAACATTTCAAGAATCAGGGGTCTTTATTGTCGTTATGTAACCATAATGATTTTGTTTTTCTTGCATCCCTTGTAAAGATGTGTCAAAAGCCCTATAATAAATAAATCTTTTATTCCAGTAGCACAATTTTAAAACAAATCAAAAAGCAACCTTTAATGGGATTAGATTTATTCTGTGGGAAAATGTACCTGAGGCATTTTAGATTTATATCACGCATGTTTAGGTTGATACTACGGTGACTTTTGATTAGTGATCGAAGACCAACATGGTCCATGTGTCATAGCCATTCTACACAACAGGAGATACAGGAGACTCCATGATTATAGGCACACCTGGGGAAGATGTTTTGCTTTAAAATTCATGGTTATTATAAAGACTTGACCCTTGTAATGTTCTCACACTGAGAATTGAGATTTATTTTACTTCTTGTTGGTGGTGGCAGAATATAGGTCCTAGTCTTTGTTGCAGTTCCAGTTCTAGTTTTTGTTATCTTAATATTACCGTACACATTATGCATAACAGGAAGAACTGCTTGTTCTGTTAAATGTTTTTTTTTCAATGTAATTATTGAATTATCATGGATTTAGGGTCTCTATGCTGATAATATATGTGGCAACAGTTGATTTGAATAATAGTTGAACAGGATCAAAGGTAAAGAAAATTGATACCTCATATAACGTTTTAGAAGGTGAAGAGGTGGTAGGGTGGTAATGCCTTCAATAAACCACACTAAGTTGTTTTATTGCCAAAAGCAAAGACACCTGGCAGAAGCAGCCTTTTCTATGTAATCTTCTTTTTGAGATGGAAATAATGAATTTTATTATTTTTTTCCCCAGTAGCAGGATTGAGTACTCATTGTCTGGCATCTATGAACTGAAATCTGAAAGGCATAACATTTTCCATTTATTTATCTATCACAAGTCATATCTTCATCGAGACATTCACCGACATTATTGCATAATGCATGTTTTCCTGATGTCGTGCGGCCCTAATTCCAGTTGTGTTGAATGTTTTGATTATTTCTCTGATTGGAGACATATGCAATTTGAAAATAGAAGCCATTATTTTGCAGCCATTTCCTGGTTTATTCAAAATCCACACGCATTTGGTCTACTTGACAGACATGTTCTCTTGTAGTTCTCATTTTAAAGACTCTAACAGCTTAGAGAAATTGACCTATGCAACTGTCCTAGTCTTACCCAAGAGAAACCGGAAGTCATGGATATCTCATATTTCCTGAACACGTTGATCAAGTATGCAAAAGGAGCATAAATTAGGAAATAGATTCAAACTAAAAGTTGGATTTTTCTATTGAAATAACAAATCTTTTCCAATCTTGGAAAAATAGCCAATGCAATGGTCTTTGTTTGTGTTTTAAATAATCTACATATTAACTATTTATACTATCACTAACATTGTCACCTCAAAGTTCATTATGTTGGTATTTCTCTCTCTTTCTTCTAGGTGGTGCTCGTGTTCGTTCTCAGCATTGGGGCCCTTGTAATATACTTCATAGATTCTTCTGAGTAAGTATTGTGCTTAATAAATTAACCACGTTTATTTATTAAAGCTTCTTTGACTTATATACCCCTGTGTTTTTTAAGCAATCCAAAGCAAAATATTAGTAATACCATATAGATGCTTATGTAGCTTCTGGAAAGTCTAAGATTCCTTTGTTTAACCTGAGTTTAGATCTGGTTTTAGCTGTATTGACCACGTTTGGTTTAAGAACCGACGGAAGTAAAGATTACCAGAGAATTCAAACAAGGTAGACAGTGCTGAGGAACAATTCCAAGTGCATGAATCTTCCAATAATTTTAGGCTTTTAACAATGTATTTAAATCATTAAATATGCTATTGCATATTTATTCTAATCCAAATTTACACATATAGGTTCAATTATAACAATATAGCTACACTAATTTGGTTATGTGCTCCAACTATACTACACTTTTTGTTTCCCACGTGTTCAGTCTTAGCATTTCCAGCATAAACTACAAAACTTTGCTTGCTGCCAACATGTGTCAAGACAGTTTCACTCTACAAAAAAAAATATCATAAGATGGCCTCCTAATTGTTTAACTTTTTTAAATCAAGACGGCATCAAAGTAAATGTCATAGCCACTTGTATTTCTATGACTTTATGCCAACCAACAAACCGGGGTTGCACAGAAATATTTAATATAGTTGAGGTTGGTGAACATGTTTTAAGTCAGGGCTATTACAGAAGCTTAACTTTAGTAGGTGTTCCAAAACTAGATGTGAGTGTGTTTCAGATCATTATCCTGTCTTTTTCAGAAGTAAGAATCCAGTGTCACTGGCAACTGAACAGACCCACATCATGATACTGCCTCCCCTTCATCTTTACTACTCACAACATTCTTCTAGTCATACTGGCCTAAAAATAGCATTTTGCCTTGCCTGACCAAAGGCAGCTTTCTTGTCCATGTGGGCAGGTCCAAATTTCAGTCGGGTTAGAAGATGTGGACTTTCAATTTACAAGTTTACAGAGATTTTCTTAGTGTTTGATAGAATTTCCTTTTAAACTGAAAAAACCCGGGTCCATTTTTTTTTAGGTTTGCAGGAATCTTTTGCCCATCTTTCAGACAGAACAACTGACACGTTTCAACTCTGCCAGCAAATCTATTGTAGGACGGAGATCAGGGTTTTACTTTATTGTCCTTCAGTAAATTTGTAAGTGCTATTATTATCCATGCTAAATGGCCTTTTAGCGCATGTCGGGGCAGGAGTTTTTTTTACTGCGGATCAGGATGCTCAGCTTTAGCCAGGAACTTAACAAGGTGTTTTGCTTTTGTTCTGCGAATGATTTGCACATTTCACACTTAAACACGTTCATCTCTGGGACACGGAGCTGTATACCATGAAATCACACAAAGGAGCAGTGTGTTTGAGGCCTTGCCCTAAAACAGATGCACAGGTTTCCCTCATATTAAGTCAAATGATGTGAATTAACCTATAAGAAGTTTACAAAGTCAGAACATTATCATCTGGGCTTTTCCAAATTCTTCAAACACACAGAACTCTTTGTGCAGGTAAGCTTCTGTCTCTGAAGAAAGAAAAGCAAATCTCAAAACAGTATTTACATTATTCCATTATTCTGCCATTTAGCAAATGTGACAGGCCTAAAACAGGAACGCTTGATCTTATTTAATGCCAGACAGTGAGACAAAAAGCTCACATATCTTTTTTTTTCTTTTCAATGTGTTGTTTCTATTTACATATCTGATTTCATCCATATCTGAGCTTGAATAATAATCATTTAAACCCTGCGTGGATTAAAGGAAATCTATAATAAATTCAACCTTTTCCATTCTTTTTTTATGAAATTCATTGAGGTTGTATGTTATAAAACATTCCACCCTGAAAAAAAGATGTTCAAATCTATATTTAATAGCCTAAAATTAATATAGCATCCGAGCCCATAGTGAATGTTTGCAAACCTTTCAGTGGCACTTTATGAATTACAACTAGTTAGACACATATATTACCAAGCATAATTAATAATATACTTAAAAAACACTGTCATCAGTATGTGTCTTTCTGTTTTTATTAATAGTTTTTAATCAAACGCTCTTTCAGGTAAATCCTCATGGGGTCCTCTGCTAATAAGCAGCCACCGCTTTGATAAAATCTGTTTGATCACTGTCATAAACAGATTGGCCTTTTAAGACAGGCTGGAATGCCCGACTTCCTGCTCACAACAATCGCCATCACTCATCAGATCGACGGAAGTAGAATGTCCTTTCAGCCCAATGTTCTGCAGCACGCTGTCACTGCAGCCTGATAATGTTTGAACAGGAAGTGCCATTAAGAAATGCAGCAAAACACACAAAGCTAAAAGCTTTTTATCAGACCCAGAGGGAGAACCTCCCCGCTGGGAGCAATGTGAACTTGGCAGAGAGGCGAAAGTGTGCTTTAGGCTTGTGTAATCATGCTTAAAGTCCTGGCGGCAGGTGCACAGGTTGTTGTTTTTTTTATTTCATAAGATCACTTGCAGCTTAGGGCTGTTGGGGTCATTTTGTTGTGGTTTGGCAGGTTATAATCTCATTTCATTATCTTGACAAGCTCAGGTAGAGTTACATCCTAAATGAAGCCACCTGTGGCCTTCTGTTCTCAGAGCCGGCCCCCGGTGCCTTCGATAAAACGTGACTTTCAGCCGGTGTCTTAACCTCACGTCATTATTAACCACTTAGTCAGAAATATCGCAGCAGCACCAGTGGCTCCGCTTTTAATTTTGATGTGTTTTCATTCAGTGGTTGTACTTTTTCTCTGCCTGTTAGCATAGTAAGTCTAAAGTTAGGCACTCTGTTATAATTTTTTTTTTTTTTTTGAAGCAGCAGCCAACTGTAACAGATCCAGTTCTGGTCCTCCTGTTAATTAGTCCTGTGAGGTTACGGTGGCTGTGATATGACGGGCAGCCTGACCTGATGGGAAGAGACACAGAGGAGGCATAAACACAGCAGACCCACTTAGAGAAGATTTAGAGCAGAATTTTAAAAAATGGACTGCAGAGAGCATGAGCACAGTTGTTCTGCCTAAATCTCACATATAACGTGGAAATGAAGTTCCCTTACTTGGCATGAACATCAAAATCATTTAGGGCTAATAAACAAAACAAAAAAAATTATTTTCAGGGTGGACAGATTGTATAGTTACTTTAAGGATGTCATGTCAAATACCTGATATGACATGATTTGACCTGGATTGTTGCTGGTCATTCCAAGGTATTTATTTTCTTGTGTGACAGGTTGGGTCAGATGGTACAAGCTTAGACACAGTTGTGTATCCTACCGGGAGAATTATGCCAGAAACACATCAAATTTGTCTTCTCTAAGTCATGGAGCAGTTGTCTTCCTTTAAGAGAAAGCAAAAACAAAGCAAATGGCCATAACGATGATCAAAGGTGATTGTTCTGAAATATGTTTAAGTGCTGGGTCTTTGTCAGGAAACCAAAACAACTAAAGTAAGGTCTACCAATTCCAATAGGGACTGTCAGATATCCAGCCAGAATTATGCCAGTAGTTTGTAGAAGGCTACAGAGTTTGTAGTTGTCGCTAAGGGACATTTTCTCTAAATATTAGAGAATATATGCAAGCAGTTCAAACTTGTGCACTGAGTTGTAGGTTTTAAAATTAATTGAGGTTGTATATTATTTATCTAGTCCACCCTAAGAAAAGAATGTCTTTAAAACCTGTAAATCAATAAATCACACTGAACCATGGTTTAACGATAAAATCAAGTACAGATTACCTGTTCCACTTGAGTTAGTATTGTCACAGTACTAAATATCACTGTCCAATAATCATCGTAATATTTTTAAATCATAAACAAACAACTATGCGTTGCAACTGCCAGAGATGTTACTTGTATGAAAGTTAGCCAAGGCCAAAAGTAAAGATCCAACATTTTACCTTCTGCAGATTTAGCTTAAGGTTACAAACAAATCGATCAAATTTGAAGTCATCAGGAAGCAATCAAAGTGTTTGATCTGTGGCTGGACTGATCAGAGAAACATCACGGTAGCAGCGAGAGAGAGTGCTCCTGTGAGCAGGAAGAGGTTCCGATCCATATCGGGATTAATTCTGTTCCTAACTTAGCCTGGAACTCAATTATCTCTGCGTACAACGGAGCGTATAATGGAAACAGACCAGCTCTGTCGTACGCTCTGTCACCCTGCAATGACAGGGATTTGCAGGACCAAAGTGTTATTACAGTGAATGAGGGGCTACTCTCAGGAGTGGCAGAAAGAGGTTTTGCTTTAGTATCTGTCTTATTTGACGTTAGTGTCCTTTTGTTGCTGTTCTAATTTCGATCTAAGAGGGCAGAATAAATGGGAGAAGGAAAGACCGAGGTACTCGATCATAGCTGGATCACCAGAAACAGACTAGTGAAAGACACCTTACGTCGGTCCAACTGGAGCTGTTGTCCACCTCTAATTTCAGAACCGGGTTGGTTTCTCCAGACAAATGACTCCACACCTGCCTCTGATATAAGAATCTCTTAGAACAGAGAGCTGTCAGACTCTGGCTGGCCACAAGGTTGCCTGAATGGACAGAGGGTTTTTCTTTGGCATTTAATTTTCAAGCATCCAGTGGCCCTTGGTTTTAGATCTAGAACTTGGCAACATGCTTGGAAAATAACTTACCATACCATTCAATGCAAAACAAATAATCCACACAGCTGCAGTGCATGAAAGGAGATCCAGCATCATGACTGGGTCACTGAAAAACTTTCTTTAGAGTTTTGTTCTGTGGTCAAATTCAGCACAGCTTCTCAGCAGCCAAAGCTTCTAGGGGAGGAGTCGTTACAAGGTACTGATCAGCCAATCAGAAATGGATTATGAACTATAGCAGGAAGTTTGCATGGATAAAATAATACCTCCTTAGATTCTATCCAACAGATATAATCTATCCAACAGAAAGTCTATGCAGCTACGTAGTGCCTGCAATGACCTTGGTCACAATAATGCTTTTTTATACTAGCACAGCACCATATCAGAAAATCTAAAAAACCTTAATTATTTTGAGAAAGCAGTTTATTATTTTAAGAAAGTTGTTCTAACAGCAATATTAAAGGTTTATATCAAAGTAGACCAGCTAAGGTAGACAGGAAAGGAAAGAGTATTTTTAAAGAATCAGCATTGTTTTAACTTTTGTGACATTTCTTTCTGAATATCTGAAAATTTTTAGATACTGAAAAAAAAAACCTGAATGTAATGGATAAATTGCATACATTTATTTTTTCAATATATTTTTTTAGAAACTGAGAAAAAAAGAAAAGAAACAGAGAAAAAAACACATCCTGGAAGAAAGAAAAATCAAATATTTAAATGAAGCTGTAATACACAGGGGTTTACCACCCTTCTTATACTCAGCATGACATGTTGTATGAGGCACATAATGATGGTTAGGCTTCATCAACATTGCCGACCTCCAATCAACAACAGAAAATCAGCTCAATGTCATAGCTCTGCATAAGCTCAGTTAAAAAATTAATCCTCAGGTACTTTAATCTGCTCTAGGAACTCTATAAAGACTGTGTTTAATCAGGGCGAGTCTATTTGTACTTGATTTTACTTTTTTTACATAACAAAAACAATGTGCTATAATCCAGGAGGTATTAAATAGCACAGTGGGAGATTGCAGCTGTTGTGGAAAACCAGTAATGTGTCTGCACTCTGGCAGACCTCTAACTTTCTTGGTGGGCATCCCAGCCTCAAGGATCATTACTGTTGCATTTCCTGCTAGGAAATTGGAAAACGCGACTTGATAAATCGTAAAAATATAAAATTAAAAAACAGATTTTTATTTAAAAAAATACATATAATTTTGTTCCATTTCAAATTTTAACTTTAATTTTTTTACTTTTAATGTAAAAGGACATTCGTTTTTGGATACTTTTACCAGGTTCCACTTTGCAACACATCTAACTTGGAACATTAAATGTTGTACAGAACATTCAGATAATTTGTAATAACATTTTTGAGACCATATGGATCTTTGTTTTAAGATGGCAGAAACCTAACCTGAATCCGCCAGATGAATTTGCTCCACATATCCATCTGGAAACCTTACGTTGAAGTAATTTTGGGAAGGGGTGAAAATACTGGTTAGCTGATTGGCCTGTGTTGGTGATAGACGGGCCAAATAAACCAATCAGATCAACGAAGCATATGATGTACTAACAGCGATGACGAAAACACAACCACAAGCTCTTGCCGAAACCAGTCTGGAGAAGAGCAAAAACATCTTTTCCTCTGAGAAAAACCTCCAGAGCAGTGTTTTGCTCTTCTTTCAGTGAAGAAATATGATAAAACTTGCTCAATAGCCACGCTAACGCTAGTTTCATCGGCTGAAGCCGCCATGTTCTTTATAACTGTCGCGCTTCTCGTTGCGTCACACTTCAACCCGCCTCAAAGCCAACGCTGATTGGACGTTCGTTTGGTGAACTGCTCCAAATTTTCTTTAACGGAGGGTAGCCAGACTGAGCAGCGAGTGAAACCTTGAAAGCTCGCGAGATCAGGATGGTCTCACGAGGCTAGCAGAAACCACTGAGCTATATAATACACTGGAGTGCTAATCACCGTCTGTTTGAACGAGTCGCTTTGAAGTCGCCAGTCACCAGCCGCCATATTGGTACTCCCTATTTCCCCCCAGTAACTAGGGAATATGTGCGCTACAGCATCGGATAACAAGGATTTTCTCACATTCAGGGGGGGCTTAAGACTTTTAAAATGTCAAATGCCATATACTTTTATGTTATGTTCTAAAAATATCAAGTACTGTGAAAGTCATGTGCTGAAATATTTTGCATTTTATTCATTTAAATATATATGTTTAACATTTATAAATATATAAATAATATACAAAAACATATATTTACATATGTGTATACACATATATACATATATACATACTTATATATACATATATTTAATATGAATAACATGTAAAATATTTCAGCACCTAGTTTCCTAGTAGTTGATAGTGTTAGTACATCCACTGACTGTAGAATTACCTGTGAAACGTTTTCACACAGCCAGAAATCTGCTTGTTATTGCAAGCAAATCCTATGGGATTCTGTGAGAGTAGGGAGTAGCAAGATGGCGGCCAGTGACTTCAGTTTTTCGGCAAAATCAGCACTCCAGTGTATTATATAGCTCAGTGGCACAAACCCACTTGGAAATTTTCCCTGCTCTGACTAGCTGTTAACCACATGTTCCAGTGAGCGCTAATTTCTGTTTCTCTTGCCAGTTTTTTACAATTTTAATTTTGACTTAATATATTTTCTCTCTGTTTTTGTTTTAGAAAAACAGCTAAACATGTCAAATATCGAAATGTACTAAAGTTTAGACATAAACATATTTAGATGCTTGCTTTGAGAGGAACTTTATAATTTAAACAAAAAGTGAGTTACATTTTCTTTTACATGCTAAACTGCAGAAAATTTTAAATTACTGCATGTGAATATTGGCTGATTTATTTCATAGCCTAAGTATTCCATCACTATATTTTGACATACGGTAACTAACCATCACCCTTCCAGTTAAATAATTTGTTGGTACTGAGATTGCCGTTTGAATAATTGAATAATTCACATTAAAGTTGTGCACTGAGTTAACCACTTTCTTTCATTGTCCGAGTTAACCCTTGTTGTACAGTAAGCCTTTCGTTTTATCTCCGGTGTGAATGATACTTTTAAATAATATCTCTAACTTCCAGGTCATGAATATTAGTACACAATCACACTAACCAATTACTTACTCATTCTGCTTGGTTAATTATGTCTCTTTATTTGAAATTTTCGTGCCAGATACAAGCTTTTTGAGGGTGAGACTTCCCTACATTGCTAGCACTTGCTATGGCTGCCTGATCTCATAGATGAAGACATGACTCCTGCATGCATTATTAACCCTTAAAGTACTGCTTTTGGCCCTGCATTTCCATCCTGCTATGTCCATGAGATGGCTAATGCAAGACTGAGAGGAAAGCAGCACCATTTTCATTGGGAAAGAACACTCCTGGAATACGAGGTATTCCTTGGAGATTTTTGCAGTTATTTAAGGGTTAAACAGGTATTTCAACCAGTTCTTGCTTGTTTTACAATAAATGCATGCGTTTTTTCAACAGATAAAAACTTTGGGAAAGACCAGTTAATGCACTTTTTTTGAACAATTGTGTTTCTCTTCTTTTGGAAGTCCTAAAAATGCATTTTCAGGAAAGAAGAATGCATCTGTATTATGCTTTACTTTATCCACACATTGTAATTTTATTTTAAAAAAAAATGTTTTATCTGTCAGCATTTTACCAAGGAAATAAACATGTTTTTCTCCTATGTCTCACAGTCCCATTGAGTCCTGTCAGAGCTTCTACAAAGACTTCACCTTGCAGATCGACATGGCGTTCAACGTGTTCTTCTTGCTATATTTTGGCCTCCGTGTAAGTAATTATTTATGAGAAGCTTAGAAATTAATTTCAACACAGAAATGTTAGCTCACTAAAAAAGTACACCCATTTATACAGTATATCCACTTGATATGGTAGTTGCTTTATTGGACAGCCTTCAGTTTGTCCATCAGTATATTGATCAATTAATCCACAAACCAACCAATAAGAAATTATTCATAGAGCAATGTCAAAAGTGTTTTTACAGAAGGTAATACAACAAACAAAAATCCAAACATCATAAAAAAAACACAAAACGAAAGCAAACAAATGAAATTAATCCAATTAAGATAGAATTTGATAGACGGATAAACTAAATAAACAAAAAGTAGACAATATTAAAATACTGCTGCTCAACTAAAAGCTACACTAAACAGATGAGTTTTTAATTTGTTTTTGAAATCCTCATACCCCTCATCTTTCTCTTAAAAATAGGAAGGTCAGGCAAGTTTGTTGACAATTCAAGCCCAGTGACACCATGGTCAGTCTGGAAATGTGCCATATCCTTCTAGTAAATCTCCATAAAGTTTAACAATCCACTTAAAGTTGCAGTAATCCTTATTATTTGTGCAGGCTACCTTGCTCTATCACTCTGCTTTCCATTGATGTGCTTGGATAAAGCAATCTTAACAGCCAGCTTATGTTTTCCTTCCACTAAACTTTTCATTAATACAGTTTGCATGGACACAGCACTCTGTGTAGGCCCTAACATGACATCACATTTCTCTACAGAAATCAATGTTTATTATATCATATCATTTTGAGAATATTAGTAGGAATACATGTTTGAAATATAGTTTGTAATTGTGTGTGTAATGAACCTAAATTAGTTGCATCTATTTCAACTGAATGACTGGAGATCATCCTGGAGATACCTACATTTAACAAAGGGTACTCTCATGTTTTCTGTTCATTTTCACAGTTTATTGCTGCCAATGACAAGCTCTGGTTCTGGCTGGAGGTGAACTCTGTGGTGGACTTCTTCACGGTTCCTCCGGTGTTCGTGTCGGTGTATCTAAGCAGGAGCTGGCTTGGTAAGGAGGAACTCTCATCTCTCATTTACCGGTTAAGATCATCACTGAAGCAGAAAAGCTTGAACTTTTCAATGAAGGAGACTTTTTTTTTTATCTGTACGGATTCCCTTGATGCTAGTTTGCTTCCTTACAGTTTTCGATTTTATATTTTTAACAAGAATGTGCACTAATTTGTGTTCATAGTGATATTTACCTTGGACTGATTCCTTGTCTTTACCACTGGTTTGCATTCGCTATCGGGCTTCGGCCATCGTTTGGATCCCCTTCAATCTAAGCAGGGATTTCCAGTAACACCTGCAAAACCCCCCCGCTCCAATCAGTTTGTGTGTTGTTTGAAGAGAACACTGTGTTTTTTTTTGTCTTAATGGAAAGACAAAAGGAAAAGGCTTTGTTTAGTGGCTTGAAGCTTAGAATAGAAGTCAATCCATTAAATGTGTGATGCTCATCAAACAGAAAGGTCTGTGAGGAATTACAGGATTGCAACATGTGACTTTTTTGTGTGATCCAAGCTCTGCTTTGCTCAAACAACGAAGTTTGCAGATATCGTTGGGTTGAAAGATACAAATATGCAATTTTGCTCTGTTATGTCCCTCTCCTGCAGATGTATTGTAACTCTGGCTGTGAAAGCAAAAACAAAAGCAGAAGGTCTTGTTTGGTAATGCTGCCATCTAGTGGCCATTCTGGATTCTGCTAGACATTTAGGGGATTACAGATTACTTTTAAGTTCATGATTGTTTCGTGGAGCATTAAAGTAAATTTTAGTTATTGAATTGAGCGATCAGAGCAAGTTGGATTTTGCTTTTCTTACATGAAGCTTTTTTGAAAACGTTACTAAAATTAATTGTTTATGCTCTTATTAGCTCTTCCCTCTCACCTGCAAAGTATTTGTACCCCTGGTACTTTTCCCAAATTAGGTCACATCACAACTACAACCTGCAGTGTGTTTTACTGAGTTTGTACGTGTTACACCAACACATAGTAGTGCAGGGGAAGGAAAGTTGTTTTTCAAAATTTTGTGTCTGCCATTTGTGTTCATCTCCCCTAAACCAATATGTTGTAGAACTACATTTCACATAAATTACCACTGTAAGTTTTTTGGGTCATGTCGCTAACAGCTTTGTACAGCTAGAGGCAAATTTCTGCCCATTCTTCTGAGCAAAATAGCTCCAGGTCAGTCATATGTGTTTCCGGAAATTCTCAAATGGATTTAGGTCTGGACTTTGACTGGGCCATTCTAAGACATGGACATGCTGATATTAAAGCATCCCATTTTAACTTTGGCTGACTGTGTTTAGGGCCTAACAGGCTTCTGTCAGATTTTCTTCCAGTGATGCTCTGTATTTAGCTCCATCTATCTTGATATCAACTCGGATCAATTTGAAACAGAGAAATAGCTCTTCGCCTCACTGGTAAAATCAGAAGTCAGCTTCAGCTTTGTGTTGTATCATGATGGGGATGTGAAAGGAAAACAGGGTATTTAACGTAACTAGGGCAATGTAAGGTAAAAAGAAATACTGTTGTACACAAATTACTATAATGTGATAAAACTGAGAAAATTGAGTCTGCAAAAGAAAGGAATTATAATGTAGAACGTTTCTAGGAAAACTGCACCTTCACTTTAAAAAAAAAAAAAATTCATATTGTTTGATTAACAAAAGCACTTCAAAAAGTCCGAACTATTTATCACTTAGAATCCTTTGTCCTGGTTTGGTACCTGTGAAGCTATGCTTGTTTCTATTCCTAATGATCATCTCGGCTTCTTTTCCTTTAGTTTCTGCCTCAAACAGTGCAGGATTCTTGTTACATCTATGTTGTGTCAGCATTGCTACCATTTATGTAGGTGGCGTTCTTTTTGTTGTCCTTTTCAGTCTTTCATGACTCAACTGAGTATTTAAGTGTACTGACATTTTTGCTATTTCACCCAATAAGAGGGGGTGAACGCTCGATTGAAGTTGTGTTAAAATGTGTCATGCTTGTGGTTAAGGAGGACTCAAGCGCAGAGCGTGGTGATGATCAAAAAGGTTAATGAATTAAGAGAACTTACTGCAAAGAGGAACAGTGCAGAGAAAAAAAAACATGAAGATATGTGATGGCAAAATCTGGTAGAGGCCTGGAGCTACATGAAACATAAAGTCAACAGAACAAAGAGAAACAGAGAAAGTATATATGGAGGAGAAAATATGCAGAGGAAGGGCAAATCAGGAGGGAGGAGGAACAGCTGGGACTGAGTGAAGGGAACAATCAGGTAGTGAGAAACAGGTGAGGAGTGAAATGAGCAGAAACTGACGGGAAACGCAGAATGAATCAATTAATCAATCAATGAATCAATCAAATTTTATTGTCAATTACAATTTGCAATCGAAAAATCAGTTCCAGTACAACCGTCCATCACATACACTTAAACAAACAAAAATTTTGGGGGCATCTAACAGGGACTATAGCAAAATGTACTTACAATGAACTAAGAACAAACCCACCAAGTAATCCACAACAAATTAACTAAATAACAGCTCTGGAACATAGGGCTGGACGATACAGAAAAAAAGCATATCGATAAAATAGAAATAATATTGATCGATATCAATAATTATCAACAAATTCAAAACATATATTTCAAGTGCAGCCCTGGCCATTTTATGCTGTTGCTTAACCACCTATTTTTAGATGCAGAACACATAAACACTGAATTCAACCAACTTTTTACCAAAACTGCATATTTTTTAAAAAAGAAAAAATAACTTTCTGAACTCTTTGAAGGGGGAGCGGGGCTTAGTGATGGAGCTTGCTTCCTGGGTTTGTGATTGGTTGGGAGGATTTAAATGACTGTAATATTAATCTACATGGCTAGAAACGCAAAAGGAACGAAAACTGTTATTCTATTGAACTTTTTATTGACCTTTTTTTTCTATCATTGATATACATCTATCAATCGATATATAGTTATGGAATTATTGTCCAGCCCTACTAGAACATATCAACAGGAAAAACAGCAAGTCCAAAACAAAAACAATATGTCAAATATCACATTAATCTCTGACAATGAACATAATCCATCCATCCATTTTCTAACACGTCTATTCCTTTTGGGGTGGCGAGGGGTGCTGGTGCCTATCTCCAGCTGTCAATGGGCGAGAGGCGGGGTACACCCTGGACAGGTCGCCATTCTATCGCAGGGCAGAAAATAATACAGTGAAGCATTACTACATTGGATAACATTTTAATGTTTCAGCAGCTTTTTTTCTTCTTCAGACACAAGCGGCTTTTAGTATTAAACTGTCTACTACTCAACTAAAATGAGCTGAGGTCAAAAGCTTCGAAGATTAGAGTTTTCATCGAAAAAAGATGATTCATCATTCTTAATGCTCAGCACTCTTTGTAAAAAAACAAAACAAAAAAAAAAAAAAAAAACGCATTCATATAAGCAAGATGCTCCCCTGAGAAATTTTGAATTTCCAGGAAATTAGTTTGCAATTATTCACAGGCTTCTTAGTAGCCAAGACCAAAACAAAGAAGCTGATTAATCTTCACAGCAATGTCTTCATTTTACAGTACCTTGCAAAAAATATTCATTCATCCATTGTCTGTACATGCTTAGCCATGTTGGTCAAAAGGTTTGGTTTGTTTGACAGACGTCCAGTGTGAAATAAAACCACATCATCTGAAAATTAGCAATTTCGGTCCCAATCGAACCGAGTCTATTGGATTATCAGGTGTGAAAACGACCTAACAGTCATGGTTTTGGCCTGTGGGAGGAAGCCGGAGTACCTGGAGAGAACCCACACATGCACAGGGAGAACATGTTAACTCCATGCAGAAAGATCCCAGGAACCCAGGTGCTTATTGCTGCTGTGAACAGTGCAAGTAGTGAATTGTAACATGAATGACCAACAACTACGAAAAAAGAGAAAAATCACAGCCCTCATAGTAAAACATCACAGTGGCCGCAACAGTGAGGAACATGTGAGGATGCATACCATTGGCCGAGAGAGGGAAGATGGTCAGGGGTGATGGGGAGGTGAATAAATCTAAATACAGGACAAACCTGGGAGAAAGCCTGTTAGGCTGGAGGTTCAACTTCCAGTACGACAACTAGCCAGAGTTACAATGAGGTGAATTTGATCAAAGTATATTCATGTTGTAATGCCCCAAAACAAAGCATGGGTTTAATCTAATTAAGAGTCTGTGGCAAAAGTAAAAAAAAAAAAAAAAAAAAAATCATGTTTAGAGACTTGTGTAATTTAACTGAGCTTGAGCTGTTTTGCCGGTAAGAATTGGCATAAATTTCAGTCTTTACATGCGCAAAGCTGGTTGAGACATAGCCCTAAGCTAGAATTATCCTAAATCAATGGAAAGTATTGACTTAGGATGAGCAATCCTAAATGCACTCCCCACTGTTTTGATTTTACTTTACAAAAACCGTTGAAAAACAGTTTTCCTTTTCACTTCAAAAACATGCATTGCTTTGTGTTCCCCTATCACATAAAATCCCAATAAACACGCTGAATGTTGTGGTGGAAATGGGACAAAATCTGGAATACTTACAATGCACCGAAACAGCACTTTCCATATATTTCACACCGAAATAATTATATTGTTAATTAAGGATTACTTCAAATTAAACCATGAATATATTAGATCAATGTCTTGTTTATTTTCAGTTAATCAGATTAAAAAAATTTCAATCTGCTCTCTTAAATATGACAAATATATGTGTTTTTTAATGACTTCACAACCCATTGAAAATAAGGAAAGAATATTCTGGAGCAGATTACTATTTCTACTTTATGAAAATATTCAATGTCGTTTTGATCCTCAGGAAAAACTCCCTAAACATCCTGAAATTATCTTTTTTAGTGTGTGTGTAAGCCCCCCGCTCTGACAGGCGCTGTAGGGATTAATCTTCAGTATGGCGTTTTTTTTTTTTTTTTAATGACAGATGGAGCGATTTCTATCAGCTGCTGTAATTTCTCTGTTTACGGTGACATCTCAAATGTTGAGCATTTAGTTTCGGCGTCAACTCACATTACAGTTAATACATCGGCTGTGATTCATTTAGGGATTATTTGGGAATGACTAAATCTATGACACACACCGTGATCACCACAACAAATTTCCCAATGTTCCCTGCACAGCTTTGCTGAAAGGTTGAGTGCAACAAAGATACAAGCTGTTCTAGTCCAAGATTAGAGAATGAACTTTTGTTCAGCAGTTGTAGAGTCACAGAGATGAGCTGTGGGTTACATTGTAAAACCAGCTGATGGGCATGAATGCAGCCTGGCCTCTTCCTTTCCCAGGATGAATCCTAAAGGAGCTTACACTCTAATATCCTGATGGGAAAAAGGCTTGCTTTAAGCTTGCACTGAATCGTCATGAGAATGCCGCAAAAGGTCTGAGAGAAATCAGAACCCAATGCGTCTTCAAAGAAAGAGCTGATTTTGCTCGTTGGACAGGATTTTTTCTTCTTCTTCTTGATTCTACCTGATGAGGCTGATTTTAGAACGGTGAAGAACCAGAGCTGATTTCAATTACTTTTTTTTTTTTTTTTTTTTTTTGTCGAAGCTGGAAGCTTTTTTCTAGAGTTTCTAGACATGATTCCTACAAAGATGTTAGTGTACAGGGGCCCCGCTGAGGACATGCATTTGAAGATGGTCCAAACTACAACCAGGCGCAAGAAATCAACCGGGGAGCTTTTCCAGAATGGCTACAGGGTCAGAATGAGCCACGGGTTGGTCCCCGACAAAGAGGACCAGGACAGCTTCTGCTTCAGTCTTGGTGGATGCTTCCACATGATTTCCTACTGGGGTAAGACCACAGGGGGCAATCTCTCTGAAGCGATAGGTTGACACGTCCATGGTTGTGTGGTTTGGATCGTATGTGTCAGCTGGAGCAGGTTCAGGATTTGGCGGCGTGTGATGCCGCCAGCCTGGCAAATGCTAACTGGAGCGCTTTGGGAAAGGCAAACGGGAGTTTCACTTTATGAAGATGGTGTATTTATTTACCTTTTTACAGTCGCAGAGACCTACTTCAGGAAAATTCAGCTGAAAATCTTTTCATTTAGATCACATTTACTTCTAATTTATCTCAAATATGCTGTGGTTTCAGCTATTTTCAATTTGAATTTCTTTATATTTTAGCTTCAAAAAGGTTCTAAAAGTATGATTTGTTCTAACTCTTAAATCAAAGCTCTGAAACATTTAAAACATTACTTTTTACTGTTGTTCTTTTACATTAATATGCCTGGTCCTTCAATGCTTCCATTAATATAGTAGGTTTTGTATTATTACAAGTAATATTATTATTCTATTTTTTTTGGGAAATTGGCTGTCAGGTTTTCATCTCTTGTGACATTTTTCTCCGAAAGTGTTGAAGAGAGGTAGCCTACATGAAAAAACTATTGTATTGCATGCCAGAGCTAAAAAAAAATGCAAGTTGTATTTAATTTGCTTAAATTATTAGATCTGTTAGACATTAGTTACAGGGATTTTGTCAAACACTTTATCAGAGTCATCAGATTTTAGTATCAGTATTTACAAACAGTCATCAGATTTTAGTATCAGTATTTACAAACAGTAAATACAAATTATAGTTTTCAAATGGTGATGTTATATTATTATAGGAAAAAGCTATCTAAACCAGCTTGTCCCTATGTGAGAAAATAATTGCCCTGCAAACCTAATTACCGATATCAAGCTTTTGCAATAAGTGGCGATAATTTTTCTACATTGCTGTGGAAAAAGTTTGGCTCTCTCTTCTTTTCAGATTTCTGCCACACTGGGAGGTTTCAGAGCATTAACGGCCTGTTTAAGGAATATTATTTGGATTTTAGACTGAACTTTGACTAGATCTATTGAAATCTTCCTTTTGAGTAATTCAATAGAGGACTTGCTGCTTAACTTAGGCTCATTGACCCTGCTGCATAGTTCAACTATGCTTGTGGCTAAGGTCATGAACCATGGTGGTTCAGATGGTGAGGCATAAAAGCAGCCCCAGACCATCACCCTGCCTCTACCATGTTTGACTGCCACTCTGATGTTCTTTTTCTGACATCCTGTGGCGATTTTACATCATATGTAACCGGAAACTTTAGTTTCCGGTTACATCAGTCCACAGAATATATATGTGAGATGGGCCTGTGTGTTTCTTTTGGTCAGGAATAGTTTTCGCCTTCTTATGGATAGCTTCTTTCCATCAATAAATAAAATCATCATTTATAAAACTGCTTTTTGTATTTCAGACTAGATTTATTTCATAGTAAAATATGTTTCTTCCTCTGAAACATTGACAAAGCAGCCAAACAGACGAAGTTTGATTTATTTTTACTTAGTTTGAGTGTCTAATTTGTGCTTTAAATATTTTTGGTGTAAAAAAAAAATCTTACATTTAGGTTAGGAAACATGCAGAAACGCAGTTACTGCTATGCTTTTTTTAAAATGTAAGCTTCCTACAGATCATTTTAGATGGGATTCAGGCTCAGGCTGGCGTTGGCACAGCTGGTTTTGTTGGTTATGTCGTCCTTGAAATCTTGGCAACAGTCACCAGCTCTGTTTTTTTTTCCCTTCCTCTATAAATACCCTCAAATTTGGGATTTGACGTCACGTCTGTTTACCGATTCACTTTGGCTTGACAGAATCCACCTGTCTTTACTCTAATCCAGGTTTTCATCGCTCCCACGTTGTCAGTTTTGCCCAGGAGGAATGACGCTTGTGTAAGATAGATGCTGGCTCAACAAGAGGCTCCTGGGATTAACTGGAGAAGGCTCTGGTTTGATGCTGAGCTTTATTTTTTGTTTTCTGAGTTTTTTCTTTAAGTGCTTAGAGTTGCTTGTTGCTTTGGGCATTTTATTTATCATTATGAATCCACTAAGGCTGGTAAATATGGATGAAAGTATGAAAGGTATGATGCGGTCATTGTCAAGTGACGATTAAATGTCGATGTTGCTTCGGATTTGATTCTCACAAGGTCTAAATGTTTTCTTTATTTCTTTTCTCACAGGTTTGAGGTTTTTAAGAGCCTTAAGGTTGATACAGTTCTCAGAAATTTTACAGTTTTTGAATATTCTAAAGACAAGGTAAGAGTCTTGATGTTCTTCCTTTTTTTTTTTCCTTGATGTCAAAAGTGTGTAATGTTGAACTCAGCAGCTTTTCTAGGCAAACTTTGAATGGAAGAGCTATTTTTAGGCAAAGTTAATGTAAGATTTACTTTCAATAGATTAGCAACAATTTAATAGAATCATTCTCAAACCAAGTACGGAAGGCTGGGACGAAGCAGATTTCTGTTTTTGCCTTTGCTGCTCAGAATTAGAGCTTTATGCACAGATGTCATGTCAGGAAGATTATAGCATAACAAAATCCTTCAGAATAATCCCTCAGTCATCAACTCAGACGAAAGTAACACACAAAGATGTGGACACTGTTTGTGTAAGGACGTTATTCTGTGATAAAACCTACAATATACTTTATGTATCATTTTAAGAGGCTTGCACCTATGCAAAGCATTGACATTATCTACTTAGAATACCTAAAATCACTTGGCATTCCAATGAATATATGCTGTTCATCATTTATACTGTATATCAAAATATTGTTTTTCAAGAGAAACATTTTTAAAAAATTGGTATTGTGCAAATTATTCTTACATGTCTGTTAAAAGTGATATCCAGTGAATTAAAAAAAACATGGTTGATATATTTAATTTCTTTCTTTTTGCTTGTGTTTGTATGTGAAATTAAAACCAGCAACTCCATTAAGTTGGTGAACTTGTGTTCAATCTTCATAAGCACATGGCTAACTGCAGCAGGCTTCATTCACTTGGTAAGTCATCGGCGTCCATTAGGGTCATCTCAGTAAGTTAGAATATTATGAAAATAATTTGGTATTTATTCAAATAATTAAATTAAAAATAGTAAAACATACCTATTCTACACATTCGTTACACGCAGGGGGATATTTTCCAAACGTTTATTTGTAGAAATGCGGATAATTATGGGAAACCAAAGTTACGTTTTAAGAAATGCATTTTCATGTTTTGAAATCCATTGTAAAAATAAAATCATTTTGATGATATCCTCATTTATTGAGATGTACCCAAAGGAGCAGGAAAAAGCATGTTCATGGTGCAAAGATTGCTTATAATTTAAGCAGTCCAGCAGTGAACATCAGCCTTGTGAGGACTGCTCTGTTCTTTTTTTATGTTTACCCTTGTTTAGTTGATTGGTATTGGCAGGTGTTTCCATCAGGTTTTACATGCCCCATTTTACGCCATTAAAGCTAAAAGGAATAACAGAAAAAAACATCTTTGCATAAATTTCAAGTCTGATGAGTTCTCAAATTACTTGCTCTGTATTGCCAATTTGAAACAAACATTTATAGTGTTGCATTTGGCTGAAGCAACGCTTTAACAGAGGTAAATGTCATATTCACACAGTCAATAAAACATACGTGAAAATTGTTCGTTTTTGTGGTTCTTGTAAATCTCAACCTATCTTCCAGGTGGAAAACTCGGGGGATCCTTGGGAAAACTTCCAAAACTCCCAAACACTTTCCTACTGGGAATGTGTCTACCTGCTCATGGTTACGATGTCGACTGTTGGCTATGGAGACGTTTATGCAAAAACCACCCTTGGCCGCTTGTTTATGGTCTTCTTTATCCTTGGTGGTTTGGTAAAAATCCCTCTTGTTACTTATCCTTGCTTTAAAATGCTGCATTCACCTAAATATCTCACCCTGTGAGGTGTTACTAAGTGCTGGGACCTACTATAACTCAGTACATCATTTGGCTTTTGTTTCTGATGTATTTTTATTTTTTTTTTATTGTTTGCTATTTCACTAAAATATGTTGCATGTCAAATGCTGTACAAATTATACAATGTGTTACAAAGTGTACAAAAATGTCAATTTTCTGTTATTACAGTTAGGCCCAATATTCTTCATACACCTGGCAGATTTACATTCTTTTTTGATTCCTCTAAGTAATTTGTTTCCGGTAATAAAACTAGACGGGCATCTCTCAAAAGATAATAAAACAATTGTAAAATTGTTATAGATTTGAAAAAAGAATTATCTGATTTGAAAATGGCATGTTGAAAATGATTTATACGCTTCTTAATCGGAAAGTGAAAAATTCTTGATTGGGTTTACAGCGATTACATCTTTTTGACAATAATCTCTGCTCAGCCTTTTGCGTGTTACTAGCGGTATTTTGACAATGCATCTTTGGTAATGAGCCATTGTGAGGTCATTGTGAGGTCATTGTGAGGTCATTGTGAGGTCACGTCTCACAATGAGGTCATTGTGCTTGGAATGGCTCCTTGTCATCAACTTAATCGTTAGCTCCCTACACAGATTCTCTACCGGACAAAAGTCAAGTCTCTGGCTGAGCTTCTGCAAAACTTTGACATTACTTTTAGCTAATTGGCGTTGGTTTAAAGTAAGAAATTATTTCAAATCTTAATCTGCCGGGTGTATAAATTATTTTGGGTTTAACTGTACTTATTTACTTTGAGAGGAATGTTTAATAGGTTTGCTTATGAGAGTTTTACAGTTTCAGATGGTACCACCTTCCCCTTCCCTTTCAACAAACACAGTGAAACTGGGGTTTGATTTTCCAAAACACGGATTTATAGATGTCGTGACATTACAGATTCTCGCTCTGCACACATTTTTCTTTCCATTTAATGCTTTAAACAATACTCTTCCATCAGCTCACAAAGCTGATGTTTCTTACACTGATGTTACCAGTTAAATTACCTGGGGTTAAAGTAAATCAAAGTTATCGGAAAAAGAAAAGTCACAGACGACAGGATTAAGTAAAAAAATAAAAAAAATCAAAGGGCTAATGTTAACAGCAAATGGAAAGAGCTAATGTTAACACATAGTGTTAGCTATCACAAATATTTCAGGTGAAAAGTTGATGCTTAAAGTAAATTCAAATTTCTATTCAAATTAATTATAAAAGATTTTATCCCAGATTTTAAGAACAACTCCTAATAGCTAGAGTGAAAATCTAATAAAGACCATTTTAAAAAGCAAATACAAACAGCTAAGGTAAAAAAAAATTACTAGAAAGCCACCGTAAAGATCTCTTGTAAATTACTATTTACAGGAAAAGCAAATGCTATTAGCTAATGTAAAAAGGTAATTGGAAAAACAGCTAATGCAGAAGCTATCCTTGAATTTTTAGGCAATTCAAGTCGATGTGCAGTAGTGAAGTGTTAATGTTCTTCATCCTTTAACCTGTGGTGTTTAGCAAATCAACCTGACACATGTGTTTGTTGGACAAAACATGGCATATAAGACTTTTTCTTGATTTTCATCATTTTTATTTTTCTACCACAGATCGGCATATCTATCATCTGCTGTCATTTTTTCTTTTTTACGTTTATTCTTCCAACATCTGTAAATATTAACCTCTTAGTGTCCCTTTTCATCCTCATACTTTTTAATACAATTGGAATGTAATTGTGACCAATCTTCAAGTTACATTCAGCTTACATTCACTCGGTTTCCCTGAAAGAGAATCTTCTTTCCTGTTAACAGATATCTCTGCACATGTGGCTGCGTTTCTATTTCAAATTTCTTATATTGCAGAGAAAACATAGGACCTACGCTTCTATACTTGTCGTTTTTAGTTTCTTCTTCTGTCTTCTATCCTCTCCTTAGGCCATGTTTGCAAGCTACGTCCCTGAAATCATAGAGTTAATAGGAAACCGCAAGAAATATGGTGGTTCCTATAGTGCTGTTAATGGGAGAAAGTAAGTATTCAAGGAGGCTCTACTGCCTCCGCCGCAGTAGAACCTTCTCTGCATGCCCTTTTCTTTTTCTTTTTCATGCATGTAGGCCATGTTTGCTCGCTACGTGCCAGAAATTGCTGCTCTCATCCTTAATCGGAAGAAATATGGAGGGAGTTATAACTCGACCAGAGGCAGAAAGTAAGTCAAACAAATAAAGAAGACAAAAACTAAAGAAAAAATTTCTATGGTGTGGTTTTGTGTGACTTGAGTGGCCTCCTCAAAAGGTGATGCTCACATCTATCAGAAATACAGTGATTTGAGATCTAAGTATTTCAGTTAAGTCACACTGTGACTGAAGAACTTGGCCATGATTGATGTATTGATTACAGTTTTTTTTTTTGTACAGTTTGTCTTTGCTACTTTTCATTTGCTGCTGCTTGTGCACACTGTAAAGAAACTGCAATCTTAACAAGGAGTTTAGGCTGTTAAATAAACCCTAAAATGTCTCATTTCTGAAAGTTATCTGAAAACTGACAATATTGTCAAGATTTGAAACATTTCGTTTTGAAAATATCAGTCATATTAAATCAAATATTAATTATGCTTGTGTGCAAGTTTTTCCTTCATTGGAAGAAAATAAAGCTTTTTCCAACTTGGAAATAAACAAAGTGCCTTGTTAAGGAAGTTGTCTTTTCAGTGCAGTTGTTTGTGTATTTTTTCAGCTTCAATTATGCATGTGTCGGATTTTCTCACTGTTCACAAACTGTGATTATTCATTTGCTGTGTAGAAGATTGTTTTGCTGATGATTTCCACCGGAGAGGGTTAAACAGTACATTTTAAAGGAATTACTGTGTAGTGTTACAAACTTTAGTTAAAACTTTAGTTTGGTTAATTTGGAATATGTTTTAATATATATATATATATATATATATATATATATATATATATATATATATATATATATATATATATGTATATATATATATGTATATATGTATATATATATATATATATATATATATATATATATATATATATATATATATATATATATATATATATATATATATATACATTGTAACTGAACTGTGGAAGCTAAACTTGACATATGTGATAAGAAAATAAGAGAGCCAACTAATTCATTAAAAGACACAATGTCTAATAAGATAGAAAAATAAAACGTGGACTGTGACCAGGGAATAATCTTCTGCTCCTAAATTGACATGTTTAAACTTGACTGAAATTGCTACTTACTTTGACAAACTAAATCATTTTCTAAGAAAAAGTTTTATATCAGAAGAGACAATGATTGAATTATTTTTTGATGTTTGGAAGAGTTAAGGCAAAGGTTTCAAGTAAATAGCAATAAATAAGGTGGCATGCATGGTGGTGGGAGCATCATGATATGTGGGGCTGTTCCATCTGTTGGAAAGAATGAAGACTTAAATGTACCTCAACTCAGTTGCATAAAACTTGGACAAGAGTTGGTGTCGAAATGAGACAAGGATCATGAACACACATTTAAAGTAGTTTCTGGTCTGGCCATGACCTCAAAAAGGTGAACATTTGTGGACTGTTTTTAAAGCAATACAAACAAACCAAATAAGTGTAAATTAACAATAACCTTTCTGAGTAGAGAAGTTTTATTGTAAAATATCCAGCCTTAATTATGTTAGACGCTTCTTGAGGGCAAAAAGTGACTTGCAACTTGCAAATGGGGCTGTGTGCATCTTCTTTAGCGAGTCTGGATAATTTTTAACTTACGTTCTTTAAGAAAATCCATTATAAATTGTGAACAAAGTTCTTGTTTTTGAAATTCATTTAAGCTGTTTGTTTTCTATACTTTCCACACAGAAACTTAATAAACTTAACAAATAATGAAGAAAAAAGCCCAATATTTAAGACATTTCTGCCTATGAGTGTATGTAAACTTTTCATCAAAAATATTTGCTCACAAGCCTTTTGAATAGTCTTTTATACACATAGATGAATATGTAGAGAAATACAAGATTGTAATAAACTGCTGGTATCATTATGTCCTTTTACGTGGTATTGCCACTGAGTTTAGGTCGGAAATTAAAGTTAGAATTAGAAACAGAGACAAAGGAACCATCTTTGCTTTATGCTTTATTAAGGCTATGGTGTATATACAAGCTCTCTTCTTGTTGCGACAGATGGATTGGATAGTGGACGCTGGAAGACAAAACTAAATAGTGAAGAAAAGCCCCAACCAAATAAATAATTTTCTCAAAACAATTTACTAAATCCACTAAGCATACGGATGTATCACAGTTTGATTTAATATATACATGAGAAAATCAAACATGTATTCCATGAAGTTGAAATCAATGTGTTTATGGTCAATGCACACAAAGTTGTGTTTGTGAATCATTCTTTCACATCATTTTATTTTGCTCATTCATCATCCCCTCCCACCAAAGGAAAAAAAATATATAAACATAAAATACTCTTCATATACAGGGTACAGGGTCAACTAAATAATTACTGAGATGCAGACAATCATAACATCAAATATGTTTACAAGCACATACAATGTGATTCTACAGTGCCCTCCAAAAGTACTTTATCCCCTAAACATTTTCAGATTTTGTCACATTAAAGCTACAACTTCAATGTTTCCTGTTAGGTTTTTATGTGATTAACCAGGTTGATAATTGTAAGACTGAAGGAACAGACTACATGGTTTTCAAATTGTTTCATAAAAATTTGGGGAGTGTGGCATGCATTTATTAAATAGAAGCTGATTTTACTGTGAGTAAATATGCAATATTCTTTTTAATACTCTTTTTCTGTTTATTTTTATGTCACTAGTGGCTTTTTTTTAAACAATGTAGGCTGATAGTAAAGGGGGGTTGAGAGAGGGGGGAAAACATGCAGTACAGGACTTCAGGCTGGAAATGAACCTGGATCAGCCACATTGAGGACTAAGACCTCCATATACAGTTGTGCTCACTACCCCTGCGCAAACGGAGCACCCCATTAAAGCTGCAATCTTCAGGGGTGTGGGTCTGCAAGCATTACATATATAGAGTTACATTTTTTCCAATTCTCCCTTTCAAAAAGCTCAGTCAGATAGAATGAAGAGCGTTGGAACAGCTATTTTACAGATTCACCATTGGATTTAGGTCTTTACTTTGACTGGGCCACTCCAAAAAATGAATACGCTTTGATCCAAATCGTTCCACCGTTGCTCTGTCAGTATATAAGGTCGTTGTCTTGCTGGAAAAGAAACTTCTGCCCCCACTCTCAAGTCTATTTTTACAGTTTGTTTGTCTTTCCCTGGATTCATCTTCCTATTGACACCCAACTCCCCTGACTTTCAAG
Source organism: Fundulus heteroclitus (assembly GCF_011125445.2). Taxonomy (NCBI): domain Eukaryota; kingdom Metazoa; phylum Chordata; class Actinopteri; order Cyprinodontiformes; family Fundulidae; genus Fundulus; species Fundulus heteroclitus. Next base: position 8,439,586 of record NC_046370.1, read on the forward strand.
AACAGTTAATGAAACACCCCGATGCATTACTTCCAAATTCTGCATTACTTTCTGTTTGTCTATCACATAAAACCCTGAGAAAATCCTTCTATATTGTAGTGTGACAAAATTAGCAGAAATCCAAGGAGTAAGAATACTTTTGCAAGGCACTGTGACACCAATTTTAATTGGCTGTGCAAATCAATATGGAGTTACAAATTCCATAACTCATCAGAAATCCCAAAATGTACAGGGTGACACTTATTGAAGAGCGTAGTTTAAGTTATTTTGTTTAACATAATAAATTTAAATTGTAGTAAGTCACCCTGTTTTCTCTAGTGTACATATTCTGACAGCTCTTAAGAAAACTACCAGAGTACCTCCAGCTCTTCCTTTTGTCATCAATTCCTTCATGCTTCTCTTTAAATGTGCTGTTTTTCTCAGTTTGAAACTCTAGCTCCTCCCCTGCTCTACTTGTTTGCTCTTCATGCTTTGCTTTTTGGACATTCTTGGCCTTTATCTTCAGTCGGACCTACACCCTCAGCACTAAATAATAGTAATCTATATAAAAACTAATATAATAATGATCTTAAATTCTTTGACAGCTGGGAAATTTTGTTTTCTGGTTTTGCTTTCTTGCCAAAAGTTGGATGACAGGCTTGATAAACATGAAACATTGCGTAAATATTATGCAATAAACATGTGACGATTTGCTGGAGAGGTCAGGCATTATCATGTCTTAAATACTCTGTGACGATTATACTCGTACTGTAATTAAATGAAGAAAGATTGGTGCTCTTATGTTTGCCTGTGTGGGTACAATGGCTCTAACTAGAAGCAATCTGCTGTAGAGTCTGTTATTTCTTCTCTCAATTACCATGCTAAACTTATTTCTTAACACTCCCAATGAGTTCTGGTTGCCTAAAGGTATAATTAAATAAAGCCATGCTTCCTAGAGCAACTGAACAGATTTTAAATGAAATAAATATATTTTTTCATCCAAAAAAAAAACAAAAACTGTATCTGATTTACTGATATCAAATATTTTACATGACTAAATTACTTACCATACGTGGGTAATATCCTTACTGAGTTAAAATGTTGAATTTAGTGGGGCTGCCTCAGTGTATCTCCTCTGGCACAGTTGGCTGATAGTTTAAAACAAAGTGCAGCGTTAAAGCCAGATCAGATTGCCACTGACCACATCAAGACCAAAACTGTGTATCACGTTGGTCATATGCTGGTTACAGTCCTGCTGTCTTTATTGTCTGTTCAGTGAGAACAACTGCAACATCACAACTCTGATTATGTAGATTTCACTGGAGTACTTTGGAAACTACTGGAAATATGATGGATTTTTGAAAGAGTATTGAAAGGATAGATCAGGATTTTTGAAGGTCATTCATAAAGGTTACAAACCAGTAGTTGTCAGAACTTTCTCCCAAAAGGCCACAGTGATCACCATACCATCAAATTAGTATTTACTTAACATTAATAATTGTGTTTTACTAAAGCAGTTGTCAAAGATAACTCAAGTCTCCTATTTCACTGTATGTTTAGTCTGATTAGTTAAATTTTGTAGTTCTGAAGAGCGTGACTCTTATTTTTCCCCCACAAAGTGAGAACTCAACTTTTACTTTATGAAATAATTACTCAGCTCCGTGTCTTATCGTAAACCCTACAGTCTTTATCGCTCTCTTTTTTCTAATGTGTTTCATGGTGCAGCCCTGCTTCCAATGTCAACCTGCTTTACTGAAGGAATGCAAAGGGCTGCTTGTATAAGAAACCACACAGCAAAAAGGGATCTAAAAGTAAACACAAATTTCTTAAAATGTGTTTATTTTTTCCTTGATTTGAGGAGCTAAATAAGACTATTTGCCAATGGAATGAGTATTTTTACCCCTAAAATAAGATAGTTAGATATCCTGCACTGAGTTTGAAATAACATGATGGAGATGAATTGTTCCTATATAAGTGCAAAAATCTTTTTCCATTGGCAGATAGTTTTATTTAACTGCTCTAATTTGGGAAAAATACACTGATTTCAAGAAAACTTCTCTTACTTTTAGTTCCCTTTTTGCATCGCATTTGAAATAAAGTTTTTTTTGTACAAAAAAAGCAGCATATTTTGGATCCCCACATAGAATTATTAGTTTATGTATGTTTAAAGTTCCGATTTTAATATGCACCGGTTAAAGACACCTGAAGGGCCATATAGAGCCTTGGATGTTTAAGTAGTCGATAACGCTTAATGCCACATTTTCCATTTAGTATTAACACAGTGTAGCTTGTCCTGGAGGCTAGTCCAAGAACCAAGACCAATGCAAACCTCTGTTGCATTAAAACAATTCCAGTCTCAACAGTGTCATAGTGGTTTCTGAAGACACCGTTTTAAAATCCTTTAAACTGTGATTTATGGTTTAATCGGATGAATAACTGCAAAGAACTAGATGATTATTTATACAGGAAGGGGAGGTTGGAGGCAGTGCACGTTCAATGATCTTACTGTGTGAAATGGGCTAAAAACAGAAAAAGTGTCTAAGAGTAACTGATATAAAAGTAAAGGGATATAAAAAGCACGAATGTAGTAACTTGTGTGGACACGGGTTTTATATATTTTTACTTTGCCATTCTAAGAGGTAGCTACTCTGACTGGAAAATGCTTAACATATTCCTTTGTCAGTGTTTCACAGCAGACAATTATTAGTCTTCTGCCTCTAATTTTCATATAAATGTTGGCCAATAAAAAACACGATGACGGGTTCAGAAACAGTGTTGCGTAAACTGTCATGATGTAGCTTTAGCCTCTGGGACAAACTGATCTTCATTTATCTGCACAATCTGAGTCATAATAATGTGTTTCTTCCAGATTTGAAACACTAATATTAGCAATATATGGGAGGCTAGGTAAATAAGTTCATACCATAACAGGTTAGACAAATCTTTTGGTCCTTTTTACATGGGTAACATGTCTTACTAAGAAGTTTTTTTGAATTCCTCCTCCTTGCACTCTGCTCTCAAAGCAGTTCTCTTATTACTGGATCACGGCAACATATGACTGGAGGAATGCGGTCATAAAATATTATTTTCTACACCCTTCACAAGTCATCCTAATCTGCATTATAACAGCAGCTTTTACCTTCATGTCTAACAATCTGGGATAAAATGACGTACCGAGTAGATTTCCCTATGAAACGTCACTAAAACTGTTCCATAGTTGTTAACTTTTGGAGAAGAAACTTTTATCACATCAAAACTGTGCTTCTTTTGTTGCCCACCTCACAAAAAACAAGAAATCTTAAGGATAACATTATTGGTACATTTCTGTTACTTAAGGATCATGTGACAGGAGAATAAATATGTAGGAAATAGTGATTTTTACTGCATTTAAAATAGATAAAATAGATAAAAAAAAAAAAAACTTCAGCCATGGCCAAAATGTTTGACAAGAAATGTGTTCTGTAGCGGATCCCCGGCTATGACTTGTGGACTCGACAATCTGCCTTCTAAGGAAGGCCGGCAAGAAGAAAACTGTTGTTGGGAGAAAACCAAAAGGAATTCATTGTTAAGTTTGACATTAGATAGAGGGCGGTGCATACACTGAAAATATGCTGTGGTCACATGTGGATAAATGAAACTTTTTGGCCTACATGCAAAATGTTGTGTGGCAGAAAACTGCACATCACCCCAAAGCACGGTGGAGACAGTATTATGTTGGGGGAGGTTCTTCAGCCTGGAAAGCTGGCTCTACAAAACAGTGACTTAAGGGGAAATGTATGCCACACTTTCCATATGTTTCTTTGTAAGTAATTTTAAAAAGCATAATTTTCCTTCTACTTAATTCTGCATTATTTTCTCTCTGTTGTCTGTTAGTCTATCACATAAAATCCCAGTAAAACATTGCAAAGATAAAAGATTGTGGCTCTAATGTAACACAAACGGAAATGTTCAACCCTTTTGCAAGCATTCCAAGGCATTGTAGCTATTCTTATATCAATGTATCAAACCGACTAATAAACCAAAGTCACAAGTTATTGGTTTATTAGCATGATACAGTTTCTAATAACGCATACCTTTACCCTTAAATATGAATGAATATTTACAGTTAATATGTCTTTGTTCACTAGCTATTATATGCTTATTCGCTGTCTTCTTTATTTCTACCACTGTTGCTTTTCTGTTTTCCTGAAAGTGTGGATTGAACTGCACTGTGATTCTGATGTATTCTGTACTCTCTGCAGCATTTTAACATCTTTTTCTTGACATATTGAGCTGTGATATGCAGTATTTATTTAAAATAAACATAAGAGATGACCATTTGAATGATGAATGAAGACACATATAAATAAGGGCAGAGCTAAAATGTATCTGGGTTCTTTATGTGAAGGGAGGTGGGAATGAAAATAAACTGTGTGCTGATTTTATAATCTCCATCTGAGTAAAACTGATCCGTTATAATCTGCAGCTGAAATCCACGGTGCTCTCTGACCTCATTTAGCCCGCCCACTCATGATGAGAACATACAAACGTCCTTCCTATAACAGTTAACACATAGATTTGAAATCAATACTGAAATTCCATCACATCCCGCTCATCTAAAATAAAAAAAAAAACGTTTTCTTTTCTGATTTTATCTCTTGCTGCCTTTTAGTTTTATTATTGTTCTGCCCCTCATTTTCCAGGCACATCGTGGTCTGTGGTCACATAACGCTCGAGAGCGTGTCCAACTTTCTAAAAGACTTCCTACACAAGGACAGGGATGATGTCAATGTAGAAATTGTTTTTCTCCATAAGTGAGTGCAAAACCATTTCAATGTAGCAGATATCCTCTTGAAACATATTATATAATAAATTCAGTTCAGAAATGTATCTGGTTGAATTTACTGATTTAATATTTTCCTATTCTCAGTATTTCCCCTAATCTTGAGCTGGAAGCCTTGTTCAAGCGTCACTTTACCCAAGTAGAGTTTTACCAGGGGTCTGTCCTGAACCCACATGACCTGGCCAGAGTCAAGGTAACAAATAATCCTTCTTCTGTGTGCATTTTGCTGTCAGATTATAACATGTATTACAGATAACTGTGTGTTTGCTTTGTGCAATCTTTTTCTAGATTGAATCAGCTGATGCCTGCCTGATCTTAGCGAACAAATATTGCGCCGATCCTGACGCCGAAGATGCATCCAACATCATGAGGTGTGCAGAACAAAAGCTGGCTTCTTCACTGTTTCACATTTTCTTTCCTGCTTTGGACTTTTTATTTATTTTGTTAGATATCTTTTATACCTGAAGACCAAGTGAGTTTTGTGGGAGGAGTGTTTTTACAATTTTTTTTGATAAATTTAAAGTTATACAGTTTTACTGTTGACGACTAAAACTAAAAGTAAATAAAAATAAAAAATGTAGAAAGTTGTGCTTAAATAGCTTTGATACTTTAAATGAAGCTGTTAATTATTTACATATATTGACTTAACTGTACATTCAGTATGTAAACACACATACAGTGATCCTACAGAACAGAAGTTTAAACAAGCTAATAATAGACATGACTTAAAATGTTGTGTTTTTAAAGATACGTTGAAATCACTAAGTTGGGGTCTATATAAACTGGAACTGCAATGCTTTGATTTTAATTCCTCGTTAATGTAGCCCCACCGTCCCTCTGTTGCTCCAGTTCTGGGGTGTTTCTCAGAGCAACTTGTTTTGGTGCTGTCTCTTTAAATCTAAAGGAGGTACTTCACACTCCCTCCAGATCCACTACACCCCATTCGGCCATTTTTGTGCTGGGAGACGGTGTAATGAATTACGTGGGTTAATACAATAACTAAACATTTTAACTTATCCATGTGTAGCTTTGGCGTCCTTGATCTTGGACTACAAAATAACTTCAAATAAATGAATAAAAATCTTGAATTTGCGAAATTAGTAAGCATGATAAGCTGGAAGTCACTGACCTTGTTTAGCAGCTCAGGAGCAAATAATGTGACGTAATTGTTCAAAAACATAATGGAGAATAGAGAAAACTAAACGGCTGGAAAAATATGACCCAAACAAAATGGAATGTTTTCTACACAAAATGTATTTTAAGGACTAAAAAAGTAGATTTTTGTGTGATATGCTCTCTTTAAAAAGTCTTTTTTCTCAACAAAGGGGCTATGTACGTGTAATTTTCACTCTCTGTAGGCTAGAGAAAATCCACAATCAATGATAACTATTACTTTAATACTTCATTGAAGTTGTATCATCATTTCATGCTGAAAAAGATCATTTCTAATGTATTAATAAAAAACCCATGGTTAATAAGATTCCTGCCAATAACGGGTATATGTAAATCTGACCAGCATTGTTTATCGATAACTTAATCAAAATGTTTAACATCCCAAATATCATTAGAATACAGTGAAATTAGGAGTATCTTAGCTGCGCAACACTAAGCTTTTATCGTTTTATTGTGAATAAAATACCAATGTTTAATCAATGTTGTCTTTTAATTTAAGGTAAAAATGCTGGTAAAAATATTTATTGAGCTCCAATTGTTTTTAAAAATTTTATAAAAATAAGTGTAGTATTTTACAGCTTTAAGTTCAGACATTATATATGGAGAGCTGTTTTATTTAAAAGTAAATATATCAATAAATACTATTATCAATAAATGATTATAATAAACCTACATTTGCTTCAATTAAATATCTTAAAATGTCTAAAAATACTCATTGCCACTTGAATTAAAACAGGGATGGCTGTACTAATATGCAGGTGAGGCAAAAAGCCAAAAATATTAATTATACAATGTGCAGAAAAATATAGGGATTATAAAATCTGATTACATGTACGGTTCTTCAAAGAAAACTATGCACCTTTTGTGTATGTTATCCCCTTTTTGTCAATGCTCCAACTTTCAAGTTCCTTTTGTCTATTATCAGGGTAATATCCATCAAGAACTATCATCCGAAAATCAGAATAATAACGCAGATGCTGCAGTACCACAACAAGGTTTGTATTCATCTTACTGTATGGATTTGTTACAGCTGTCTGTAAATATTTTGAAGGTATATAGCCACGTTATATGCTTATAAAAAAGACCAAAACCCGTTTGATCATGATAAAATACGGTTATATTCACCAAGCATCAAACTCGATAGTGTTTTGATGGTCTTTATTGAAGCTAGATAAGAATCCAGCACCGGGCACAATGACCAACATTTTATTATGATAAAATACGTCTTTTGTTTTTTTTGGGGCTTTTTCGCGGCTCTAGTCGTCCATTCTTTATTTTTTTCGCTGGGAGATGCTAATAGCCGTTAGCTGCTTCCTTGTTTTGTCTCCTGCTGCGCATGTCCAGTGTGCTACTTCCTATTAAAAAATAAACACAAAATGCTTTATTTACTAACAAACTGAGCAAAAACAAAGCGTAAAACGGCAAAATAATAACTAATATGCCAGCAGGACATGATAATCTACAATAAAAACTTTGTATGACACCAGAGTGAGCTACTGACATATACATTTAAAAAGTCAAGTAACGTGGCTATGCACCTTTAATAGAACCAATGTTTCTGTATGTGAATGGTTTAACCTTTTTCATCTTCCTAAACATATGTGATAAGTAACATGAGTAAGAGTTTTTCTTTCCCTATAGGCTCACCTTCTGAACATCCCAAGCTGGAACTGGAAGGAGGGAGACGACGCCATTTGCCTTGCGGAGCTGAAACTGGGGTTCATTGCCCAGAGCTGCCTGGCTCAAGGCCTGTCCACCATGCTAGCCAACCTTTTCTCCATGAGGTCCTTCATTAAGGTACCCACAGTTAAGATTCATCCATCTGTGGCTAGAAAAATGATAGGAAGAAAAGAAATGCCAGTCTCTGCATGTGCAAAGCTTAGACATATATACATCAAAATACCTGGGCCTTTAACTGAATCAAGGAAGTTGATACACGCCTCAATGAATATATAAAAAATAAAAACCTTGAATAATTTTCCCTTACTTCCCAGCCATGCACTTTGTGCTGGTCTATCACATAAAATCCCAATAATATATATAGAAGTTTGTGGTTGACAAAATGTGAAAAAGGTTGTTTGTATTTTTGTTGTTTGCATTTTTGTAATGAGAAAAAGCTTCTTTATTGCAGATAGAAGAGGACACATGGCAGAAGTATTATCTTGAAGGAGTAGCCAACGAGATGTACACAGAGTACCTGTCAAGTGCTTTTGTAGGGTTATCCTTTCCAGTCATTTGCGAGTAAGCACTAACAAATTACCTTTCTTTTCTAACTTCTGTTTTGTTTTTACCTACTGCTGGCATGCAGGTAATTTACACATGTTGTATTTAGGGTTGCGTGCTTTTTTAATCACAATATTGTATATTTCATATTAAATAATAAAAATGAATAGTTTTATTTACCTCTACAATAAAAAGGCTACACCTTTATTTACTACAAGTTTTCATGAAGGGTTTAGCATTTAAATCATAAACCTTTAGTCTACCTCTATTAAAGCTTACAAGCATATGAAAATATCTGTCATAAAAAGTATGATTATCAGTAAACTACGGATCATTAGCATCTCTTTGATCTAATTTTATTATTATGTTTTGCAGACTCTGCTATGTGAAGCTGAAGTTACTGTTGATAGCTATTGAGCACAAATCCGATCAGAGAGAAAGCAGGTAAACCGGGGGTGCCCACGCTGGACTGTTGGTTATTTCAGTTAATTCTTTAATGCAGCGTTGGATCTTCTCTTTGAAGTTTCTCCATGCTTACCTCACTGTTGCAAACATATCAGCATCGCTGATATTATGATGCCAAAAAAAAAAGTGCAAAAGATTTGCTCTCATGTGAGTGCATGTCTGTTTTGTGATCCCTTATGGCCAGAGCAGTTAACATGAATGAGAGAATTTGATAATAAGAGTACATTCAATCCAAGCCAGATCATTCTCCACCAAAGTTTGACTTAAACACTATTGTGGTTGAAATTCAGCCAGTTTAAAAAGTCTAAAACTCATATGGTTGCTGCTTCGGGTTTGCATGCAGAGGTAGAAACACCAACTGGTTCATCTTTCCAGCCTGTTACCATGCAGATATACTCAGTTAGACTTAATCTTCCTCATTTTCATCAGACACTGAGTTACTTTTCAGAAGCAGTGACACGTTGTATCAACGAGCTATACTGGTACCAACACATTTGTATGTAACTCATGTCTTAATTGGTTAATCAGGAGGCTCAGTCGTCCACAGCAGCTGTCCACTAGCGCTGCACGCTCATCCAGTGCTACTTCTAATTTTAGATCAGGGAACTCAAGCTATGCGTCCAATTACAGCAATAACGGTAGCAATGGCAGCAAGTGTTCCTTCTGCCAGTTTGGACTAAATTTGGACAGATCCTGTGAGATACATTTTTTTGCTTTATTATCCTTCCAGTACCCTGATCAACCCTGGAAACCATGTGAAAATGCAGGAGGGGACTCTGGGCTTCTTCATTGCAAGTGATGCCAAAGAAGTAAAGAGGTAATTAGAGCAGAGAATCTAATGTGTCAAAAAACGAAGTATCCCAGTTTTCCTTTTACTTAACTGAGCTCTCAGGACCATTAACATGTTTTACATCAAAGATAAAGTTCTCTCAAAGATATAAAGTAAATCAAATAGCAAAACACTAAAATTGCCTGCAATGTAGTAACTATTCACCTTTAAAAAAACATCAAGGACCAAGTATAGAAACAGTGTCCACACACAAAAATCACAAATACACCACTTTCATACATAAACTGGCATGTTTTTGTGCCACGTCATAAATGACTTAACTTGGGAGTAGAAATCAAGGTTGTGCACGACTTTCCATTTCATAAGGGTGCAGACTTATGATAGAGAACACATGAGTGCAGCAGAAATAAACTGGAGAAGTGTTTTTAGGAATGTCTACTGTAGAATCATTTCTGTTTTTAAGCGAAGTGCCGCCCTATAACCTAAAGTCCATGAAGTGGTAAAGCTTTCTTGTCGTCAGATGTCAGACAAAAATCTATCTTCAGCTTAGAAGTATTTCAAAAGGTAAAAGCAGAACAAAACGTAAAAGGAAAAGGAGAGGAAAAAAATTGAGATGAAAGAGCAAAAGTTGGTTCAGTAAGAAATGTTATTCTCCCAACAAGCAAACCAGTGACAAAAGACAACGAGTTACCCCTGAGTTTTCAAAGACACACTGATATCTTTTATTTCAAGCAACACACCATCATATCCTGTTGAAAACTGCATTGCCTTTCATTTCAAACACTTCTCAGTGCAGTAAACCAAATGTTTTTCATTTCCTATCTTGTTAAACAGCTGGGCCAAGCAAAGACATCCCCGACACATACACTTTAGGTTATCCCCTCTGAGCATGATGTAATTGGCCTTTCGGATTAAGACGTTCACAGTTGCAGTGCACTGATAATTCAAACCCAGGTCAAACTCACTCAATGTTACAAGAATGTTAATTATGGTGTATGGGTTATGTTACCGTTATATTTGTAGCTGTTTTGCTTCTGAGTGAAACATTACTAATATGGTGAGATCACTTAATATTTCAGGTATTTGTGACATTAAGTATTAATCTAATTATCAATTACTCCTTGGCTGGCAGTGATATAAAACTGTTTTCCAGCTTTGTCTGTTGTGTTCAACAGTTCTCTTTATTCACTCATCTGCCAATTGCTTTGCCAGTTAAACAGAAAGATCGGCAACATTTAATTAATCCTGTCTCCCTTCAATCTTAAATCTGATTGTTGCTCTTTTGCAGGGCGCTTTTTTACTGCAAGGCCTGTCACGACGATATAACAGATCCCAAAAGAATAAAGAAATGTGGATGCAAGAAATGTAAGTCATCATACACTGAAAAGTGTCTGATAGTTTAACTTTGTAACATTTTCACACAGGCTAAGGCGAAGGTCGAATTAGGTTGATATTTGTTTTTGTCATGCTGCAGCTGCTGTATTAGGTATTTGTTTCATAAAACCCTGTAATTTCTTTCTTTTTTTTCAGCTACAGTACACATACCTGCGCTCTTTATAATCCCCCCTACACCATCAAAACTACCGCAACTGCCTTCAGGTGTCTCCTTATGCAGAAAGTTAACCTTTTAGTAGCAGAATGTTTTTAGATGCAGTCCTTCACATTTTGTGGCAACTCTGGTAAAGATGTGTAAACAACCTTCATATAAAATTCCTTCTTTTATTTCAGTTTCAGGGTCTCACAGAGAAAGCAATTTATGAATGCAGCCGTAAACTTGGATACATTTATTCAGTGGGGGGAAAATTCGATGTTAAGAAAAAATTGGTTTTAACAATGTGGTCTGTGGCACAATCATTGGCAGCAGAGAGAGGGATCTTTGATCATTCCACGGCACAATCTCTCATCCAGAGTCCTGGGTCTTCTCTTATGCTTAGTTATATTCAGTTCACTATAATGCTTAAGCCAAGAGATGATTTTGTGCCTGGTGACCCAACGCTATCCTGTTGAGACACTCAGTGATGACCCATTTTCAGCAACCAGGCTTTTGATTTAAATTCTCCAGGTATTTCAAAGAGTCCATGATGCTGTGTTCTCCCAGGGGATTTGAAAGTAAAACAGGTCCAGGGCATCACAGATCTTACTCTGTACTTAACACTGGGTAAGCAGGAAAAAACGTCAAATTGGTTTCATCTAACCAAAGCGAATTTAGAGGTTAGCAAAGTTGGCTTGAAAAAGGAAAATGTTTTTTTTTTTTTGTTTTTTTTTTTGGCAAGCCACCAGTTGGCATGTAGATTTGGCTTCTAATGGTTGTTACAGGAGGTGGTGGTCCTAAGATGCTATTCAGTTTCAGTTCTCTAACAGCAGACACAGCAGTTCTTTAACATTTTTTTCTCCTCACCATCCAGTTCATTCTGCAAGGATGCAAATGGGTCCAAGTGGAACCTTGTTTGTTATGATTCTAATTATTGTAACTTTTTAATTATTGCTCTAACTTTAAAAACAGCGAATGGGGCAATTTATTTAAGCCATTTCCTTACTAATTAACATAAACACACATCTGCTTGAAAGGGAAGTTCTCTTGTCTCTCCATGTTATATTACCGGAGAGATTGAAAAGATTTTAGACAAACCTTGAAGAAAAATGACCCTCTGTGTCACATTTTTACACTCCAGAGGAAACAGGAAGTCATGCCTAACTAATTAAAAAACACGTTGATTCCATTGTAAAAATACATATAAAAGAGCAAAAGTTGCAGTTACATCTATTCTACAAGAGTTGCAAGAGTTCCTAAAGTGGCACTGGTTATTTTGTTCAAACAACAATTTCTTAATGTAATTTTTATCCTCTGAATAAAAATGCATGTTGATGCAGCAATTTAAGACATTAATATTTGATAAATAATATAAGACATTTTATACATCTTTACCCGAGCTACCAGGAAGTGTGAAAGGTTCTTTGCATTGTGTGGGGAATTTGGATGAACTGAAGACGTACATAATTTATCACTTTTAGCAGAGTCAAATTTATTTTTTAGAACCCATGCAAAAAGAGCTAATATTTACCAAAGTGCCTTACAGCCAACTCTTGCTGTTTGATTTCTCAGGAAAACACTAGCTTAGCACACAAGTTTAAGGAAACGCAATATTTTAGGGTTTCCATCTAGATTAAAGTCTTTTGAATTAAGTTTAATTGTGTCTTCACTGCAAAAACGAAACTAAAAAGTAAAGTTTTCTTGAAATTAGTGTATTTTTCCTTGAATTGAGCAGCTAAATAAGACTATTTGCCAATGGAATTGTTAATATCCTTAATAATTACCTGCTCAAATCAAGGAAAAATACACTCATTTGAAGAAAATTTTACTTACCTTTAGTTTCCTTTTTGCAGTGTTGTGTTAGTTTTTGATCTGGATGTTATTTTCTGTTCCATGTCATATATTAGCTGTGAATAGTGTTCCTCCATGTTGATAATGCTGACATGTTAGCAGACATTGAGACTATTGTCACCACAGATAGCCGGATAGATCCTGTTATAGTAGACATGGGAAAAGGATCATGTTGTTATTGTTCCTCCTTATGACATTATTGCAACCAACACATAATTTTCAAATGTTATATATTCTTTCCTTGCTGCTTGGGGGGAAAATTGTAATCACTTTCTAGTGATATATTGTGAGTAATGTGGGTTTGTTTCTGCTACAAAGTAACAGCCTGCTACTGGTGCCACAGGCTGTAGTGACCTGTTTGAATGCATTGTGAATGTTGCATGTACGGTGGATGTTTGCTGCCTGGACCCCCCGTCGTTGTTGTGTGTTGCTATTAAACTGGCATTTAGATAAATGAGAAATATTGTTAATATGTTTAATTTAATAACATTTTACCCCCCCCCCCCCCCTTAAGAATTTGTATTTGAGAAACAATTAATGAATTATGGTAACTCTGCAAAGTTTAGTCAGTAATTCTTTAGCTCACCACAAGGTGTCAGTACTGACCAAGAAATAACCAAAGGGATATTTTTTTTTGGTAGTGATAAAAGCCATTTCACACTTTTACTGAAATTATATGTATTTGAAGTCTGGTCTGATATACTGGTGCATCTATAAAAATGATTACAATGTAAATCTTTTCATTAATTTTATTTAAAAAGTAGCTCATATGTTATAATGATCCATTATATACAGCATGGCAATTTTGACAATTATGGCTTATAGATAATGAAAATTAGAATATTGCATAAAGCACAGTAAAAATGGATTTCCACGCGGAAATGTTGGCCTGAATAGTATGTTCATGTCCGTATACATGGACAAGTATGGACATGCATACATGAAGAATATACATTAAATCATTTGGATAGGGCTTGTTGTGCTTAACTGCATCAATGCCATGTAGCATGGAAATAAGCAGCCTGTGGCATAATAGCCCCTCCACCTTGTCTGGATTGTTGCCTCTGATGACTCTCATCTTTCTCTTGACAATAAGCTGTAGATTCTCTGTGGGGTTTATGTCAGGGGACTTTGCAAGTCAATCAAGCACAGTGATGTCAGGGTCATTAAACTAGATGTTGGTACTTTTAGTAGTGTTGGCAGGTGCTAAGTTCTGGTGGTAAAGGTAATCAGCTTTGCCATGAAGCCTGTCAGTAGAGGGAAGCATGAAATGAACTTACATTTCTTGGTAGAAGGCTGCACAGAATTTGGACTTGATAAAGCACATTGGGGCACCAATAAGATGGCTCTCTTAATCATCACTGCCTATGGACACTACATTTCATACAACTTGGATGTTGTGCCTCTCTAGTCTTCCTCCCTCTGGGACTTTGATTGGCAAAAGCAACACAAATTTTTCTTTACCTAAAAATAATACTTTTGGCCCACCGGGGAAAAGTCCACTATGTATTGTCCGTAGCCCAGGTAATGCATTTCGGACGTTGCCTCTGTTTTATGAGTTGCTTCATGTAAGGAATGTGACAATTATAGCTTATATCCTGGGTCGGTCTGTGAGTGGTAGCTCTTGAGGTACTGAGCTCAGCCCAAGGCAATGTCTTGTTTCCCCGACATTCTTGCTGCCAAAATCCGCTCACGGCTGCAGCCATCCCCTTTGCTTGTGCACCTTTATCTACAGTTTTACCTCCACTTTCTGATAATATGTTTGAATATACAGCACTCTGTCAATAGCCAGCTTCTTTACCGTAGCAATGACCTTTGGTGAATTACCTCCCTTGACTAGGATGTCCATAACGGTCTGCTGGACAACTGTCAAGTCTGCAGTCTATCATTGCGTAGTCCATAACAATACGGATTTTTATTAACTGTAAGCCATAATCATCAAAATTAAAATGAAAAACACACTTATATCACTCTGTGTGTAATACATCTACATAATGTATGAGTTGCCGCTTTTCAGGCGAACTACTGAAGTAGAATAACTTTGATATTTGGATAAGCATGAGCCCCCTGTGACCCTGAAAGGATAAGTGGGTATGGACGATGGATGGATGATATTCTAATTTATTGAGATGCACCTTTAAGGAGTATTCGTATTTATTGTTCAGTACATCTTATTGAAGTCATGTCAAAAATAATTTGTGGCCTTATGTTGATTTGCACAACTGTTAGAACCTCTTATTTTTAATTTCTGGATGTACTGAAGTGTTTTATTTTTGTTTTGCTTTTGTGAAACTGGTACATTTCCCTTACGTTTAGTCACAGAAGTCTGCGCTGTTTTGATTTGGATTAAACTCAGACTAAGACTGATAACATTTTCTAAGATATGTGGTGTCTCAGCAAGTAGTGAGCATAAGCTTGTTGGGGTCATGATTAGACGAGGGGGAAGGGGTGAAGGCAGGAACTATATTGTTCCGTTAGGCTGTAATTTAACAATAATCAGAATGAAACAAAAAGTTTATTTACTTTTCAATCAGACATTTTAAATCTTGTATACCAAAGTCGAACATGTACATACCAGCAAAACGTTTCCTGTCCTGCGCCATGTCTGCCTTTGCCCACTTCTCCTCCAGAACGACCCGTCCACATTAACCTGCTCTTCCTCTCCTCTCGTCACAACCCATGACTGTAGCCAGGATGCCCGCCTTCAAGAGAATGAGACTGGCATGTTGCTTTGATCGCGGCCGCTCCAAGTCGGAGCGCTCTTGCATGCCGGTTAATGTGCGTTGTAACTTGGACTACCCTCATCGGGACATACCACTCTCTGCTCTCTCTGTTAATGATTGCTCAGCCACTATACGTGCCTGTAAGTGGTCGCCGTGACGTGTGCTCTACTTTCTGCTCTGTGTTGGCTTTGCGGTGTGTCTGCTGCTTTCTGCTCTTTCTGGCCTCAGCTGCTGTGTCGTGCCTTTCGAGAACAGGTGGTTCCGGTCAGAAGTACACATACATTTCTCCGGTCATAATAATTAGGGCTTTGAATCATTTTTTTAAAGCCGCACATTTTTCTGTTGTGGAACAAATTTACAGTGTGCAACTTTAATGTGTTTTCACAACCAGACGTAGATGCAAAGGTCTGAATTTATTGTAGATTTTCCCTCCGCACTTATTCAATTACACATACAGGCTCAACTATATGCATACCCCCCCACTAATATGTCAGCAAATGCCCCCCATAGTGATTTTTGGTAATTTGATAGAACTGATCCAGTTCATTTAACTAAGCTGGTTTCTTGGCAAGCACTTGTCTTCCAAGCACCATTCACAAAATCTTAACTGAATTGATGTTGTGGCCATTACGGACTCTTAATGTCTGCCTGCTTTATGCATTCCAAACCTAGTTTTGATTTATGATCATCAGTTTCAGCCATATAGCTGTTTATTTAATTTGAGGTTGGGTTGCACAACCCCATAGGTTATTGGTGTTACCACCACATTATAGGTTGGTGTAGTGTTAAGCTGTTGAGCTGTAACTGGTAGGATTCACACCGTTATTCAAACACAGATGGTAAAACAAGAGGCTTGAGCCATGCGTTGTTCCCGGAATGTCCCTGAACACTGTTACCCTTTCTAATGAGGTAATGTCTTTTATTCAGAAGGTTTAAATTTGATTCTGCCCAGCTGATGAATAGATCCATGATCCCAAACACATTAAAACCTGGTTTTGGAATAAGTAAAGCTGTCTAACTTTAAGCAATTGAAATGGCCTTGATAGAAACCCTATATAAAATGTAGGGACTGTGCTGAAAAGCAAGGTCTGTGCCAAGAAAGCAGCCAATTTAGGTGAACAGTACCAATTCTTATAAGAGAAACAGTCGAATATCTGATCAAATTTACCAAAATTAGCGGGGAGTTGCATATAATAATTCAGCCTGTAAGTATAATTTAAAATCTGTGTAGATTAGAGAATTAGACAATAAATACAAACTTTTGCTCCCGATTCTTGTTCATAAAATGCATTCCCATAGTTTTCCTAATGATCAGCCCACCCTGGAAAATAAACGATTTAATAAAATAATTAAAAGCCCAAATGAATGACTTTTGTGCTTGATAAAAGTGTGTTTGGACTCCTGACCAGAACTGTAGCTGTTGATTTAGCCTTTTGATTGTGTTCAGTCAGCTGGTGCTTTTCTTCCCCTTTGCATTGTCTCTTTAAGAAGTGATTTCTCTCTGTTGCGAGGAATGATGACGACTAGTTTAGAAACTCCAAATGTTACCTTTGCCTAAATTAGATGAACAGATAAAGCACTTTTATCTTCCACCAGTTAAGGTTTTGCAGTGTGAACAGTAATTGCTCCTCCAGAGGAAGAAACAGCATTGTCTCTGCAGCATAACTTGAAATACATACACAAACATTTTTCCTTAAAAATGCTGGAGAAGTTTTGCTCAATGGTAAGGAGTAAGGTAAGGATACTGAAGAGAATTTGTTCATGTTGTTTTCTCAAGAATAACCAAAATAAGATACATTTAATTCAAATACATCACTAATCCGCCGTGCAGAAACGAGTAGACAGTCTAGGATTAGATAATATTACGAGTAGATGACAGTGACAATTTGAAACGGGATCTGAAGAACACCTGAGGGGAGTTCCTTTTAGGAGACTTCAGCACATATTGAGGTTAATGTTGTGGGTTTATTAAATTAGGATGAAAAGCTCTGAGGGTAAAGTCAGCCAACACATTCAGCAGACGAACCGGTGCTGCGTTGGCTGGATGCGCTTTCTAGCTCTTAGTTTCCTAACCCTGAGTGAAGTGTACAGTAAGAGGATTGGAACAGAGCTGGATCTTAGGTGGAAGAAGGGAGAGTGGCACAGCGCTGGATTGCATTGAATTTAAAAGAATTGATTTGAACTGAACAGGAATTCTTTATTCAAGTGTGATTTCCCCCCTTCAAGCCTTAAAGGGGCGGGGGGTTGTTCTGATGTATGGCAGCAGACTTACAGAATGTGTCTGGGGTTTTTAGAGCAATTTGCTGGAAAACATTTTAGACTGTCACGCTGTCTTAGAAAAAATCTCCAGATCAAGGACCATTTTGAGTGGAGTCGAGCTTCTTTGGGCATTTCCACCCTTCGGCGTGTCTTCCAGGGCTGTTTGCTGTGAGATTCGCCTGGCCAACAGAGCTCCGGCATGGCTGCACATCCGCTGTCGACACGGTGCGCAGGGCACACAGAGCGAGGCCTTATGCGGCCTGACGTGGAAATTATGTTTGCATTTTCATTTTTGGAGTGCTACCGGTTATCATGAAACTCAGCCTGACAGTTCGTAACCACCAGGCAAGCCAAGTTGCCCCCACTCTCCTCTGCGGTGCTCTGGTTGTGGGACAGATGCTAGCCTGTTAGTCCTGTGACTCTGCTCGCGCCCTCCGATTGCAGGCGACAGATGCCAGGACCAGCAAGGTCCCTGTTTGAACATCGCTGTCACCATCGTGCCTTAAGCTCAATGTATGACCTTTATTGTGAGCAAGGGGTCGAAATAAGTCACTAATGAGCAAGTGTGGGATTCATGCACACAAGAAAGTGACTCACGGAAAGTTCTGGGCATTCATGCAGGTTCTCATAGGAAAATCTGAGGAGTAGAGAAAGGATTTGAGAAACATTCTGAGGATTCTTCTTGGTAAAACTAAGCAAATTATCGAATATTAACCCCCTTATAGTTAAAACAGCTGAGAAAAATAACATTTTAGTTACAGCTATATTACATACTGTTGAAAGTGAAGCTTCTTTATGATTTAATTTTGCTCAAACCCTTTGGGAAAAGGTAATATTTTTCTTATCATTATATTCTTCATTATTCATTATTTGTTTTTTATCAGAATTATTATTAAATATAAAAGCATCGAGGACACTTTCACCTTTATAAAGACAAAGTTTAAAGCTGTAAAGCCAAACAATAACTCATATTTGGGCCAAAGGCTAAAAGAAACAAATTAGCTTTACAACTGTAGATTAATTTCTACATTTCTTTACTGCACAGACTACTTAGGCTTATGAAATGGATTAAAGTTTATGGATTCGTAACATATAGATTCATGCATTTCAAGCCAATTAAACATTTATTTTCTGAATAATAGTAATCACTCAAGACTAATAAAAAAGCTTAATGCAGAAATGTTATATTCTAGCCTACACAATCATAGGGAAGACTGCTGACTTGACAGTTTTCATGCAGACAGCCACAGACACCTTGTACAAGGAGGGTAAGATCATAGCTAAAGAAGATGGCTTTTCACAGACTTCTGTTTGTAATCATATAGTTGGAAAATTGAGTGGAAGGATAAAGTGTAATAAAAAAAGGTATACAAGCATATACTTGTTTACCTTTTAAATATATATTATTTAAAAGATCCTCATCATCAAACAGTGCAGTCTAGTTCAATTTAACATTCAAACTGGTAAAAAAAAAAAAAAAGGTGGCAGCATTCACTCCTCCTGATCCAAGAGTATTTTCCCTATGATAGAAAAGGTAGAAATAGAGCAAAAGCTTTAATAGCTTAACTATGCTTGACTGGCCTGCAAATCGGCATGATCTAAACCCCAAAGAAAATGTACGAGTAAGATGAGAGTCACCAGAGCAAAAGATCCAGATCCAGATGAGCTAAAAGCTGTTATTAAAGGCAAAGCTTGGCAAAGTTATTTGTATGGTACATTTCAGTAACAAAACAATTCAAAGTGCTGTACATGAACAGCACATACAATAAGAAAACATAAAGAGGAAAAGCTGCAGCAGGTTAAGTTGGACTACATACTTCAACATAAAAATTTATAAGGAAGTAACAAATAGTTTTTTTTTAACCTTGATTTAAAAGAACTCAGGCTTTCAGCACTTTTACACTTTTCTGGAAGTTTGTTCCAGATAAGTGGAGCATAGGAACTAAATGCTGTTTCTCCGTGTTTAGTTCTGGTTCTGCAGAGCAGGCTGGAGCCAGAAGACCTTAGTGGTCTGGAAGGTTGATTAACTATGCTTAGATAACAAGTCTGTAATGTATTTAGGTTCTAAACCATTCAGTGATTTATAGGCTAACAGAAGTATTTTAAAGTCTATTATCTGAGATACAAGGAGCCAGTGTAAGGACTTTAGAACTGGGGTGATGTGCTCTACTTTCTTAGTCTTAGTGAGGACGCAGGCAGCAGTGTTCTGGATCTGCTGCAGACCTGTGAAAACACCGTTGCAGTAATCAATTCTACTAAAGATGAATGCATAAATTAGTTTTTCCAGATCCTGCTTCAATTCTGGAAATGTTCTTCAGGTGATAGAAGTCCGACCTTGTAATTGTCTGTAGATGCTTCTGGTGGTTCAGGTCTGAGTCCATCCCTACACCCAGATTTCGGGCCTGATCGGGGGTTCCTAGCTGAAGCAACTGAAGTCGTGTGCTATCTTTTGATCGGTCCTCTATCAGTCCAAAAATGATTACTTCAGTTTTGTTTTTACTTCAGTTTTGCTGCAGAAAATTGTGGCACATCCATGAATAGATTTCTACTAAGCATTTACTCAGCGCTTAAATGGGTCCATAGTCCTCTGGTGACATGGTGATGTAGATACCATGGCTTTGTTAACACCTCAGCAAAGACACATGCTGTTTGCTTCCAAGCTAACAGCATAATGCTGCACTAATTACTCCATAATGAGCCTTAGCCAAATATTAAGAACATATACTGTACAGTAAATGTTGACAGTTCTGGATTTAAACATTTTTTATTGGTCTAATCTATAGTCTAATTATCAGACAAACTGAATTTTTGGTTTTCCTGAGCTGTCAGTCATTGTCTACAAATTTGCCTTAAATGAACGATTAAAGTAAAAAATAATATAATACTATAAAAACTCACAAACTAAAATTCTGTAATAATTTGTTTTTCCAGGCCCATAACATCTGGTCTGAAATATAAAGACTTCCTCAGCTTTCTCAGAAAGATGCAGATTTTTATGTGCCAATGTGTCACCTGTCCTCAGAGGATTAATTATCACCACCAAAATATTTTATTTTGCCCGTAAATAACCTAAATAGATTTTGTTTGTTGGTTTGTTTTTTGCTTGCTGCAAGTTTACAGTTAAGTCAATTAATGAATTATCTTTAATAATTGACATATAACATGATCTAAAAACAAGGATAAACCTTCATTGTAAAATCTCAGCTTTGACTTTGAATTTTATTCATATTTTTAAAATATTATTTTTTTTTTCCATATAAATGACCTCTGCTTTATTTCTTCTCTCTAATTCTTGTTGTCTTCAAGGTACATTTATGGATTTCTTTTCAGTGCCTTAAAAAAAAAACTCCTTCAGTTTGCTGTTTTCATTTTTAATTTGCCTTTCATTGTCTTCTGTTTTCCCCTGTAACCTCTCATCCATCTCTATTTTCCTCAGCTAAAAATAGCTATAATGGATATATCAAATCAAGTAAGTGTTGGTTTCCTCTCTCTCTGACGTTTCTCTCTAACACTTCCACATGTGCATTCTCAACTGTCGCCACCTGAGCTGTCTCTAACCTGCTGTATTTCAACTGTCTCCTCTGTCACCATCCATTTCTGCGTTTTACTTTCAAAGCCGGAGGAAAAGGTTTCTCCTCTGCCGGGTGTCGGCACTAGGGGGTGCCGTCGCCGCACTGCAAGTGTGGATACATAAAATCACCTGATCAGTTCAAAAAGTAACAAAAATATTCCAAATAGATATGTGTTTAAACCTCAAAATGGCATTTTATATTTTGAAATTATCCCGCCGGCAATAGTTAAAAAAAAAAAAATAACAATGAAAGTACGGATTGATGTAATATTTTGGCAATTTTTGATATAGCCATCAGGCAAGTGTCATCCACTTCACTTCGAAAGGATCTGTGCAGCAAATCTGCCACATTGTGTTGTCCTGAAGAAGTGCTGCTCATGTTTGACATGAGGCAGATATATAGTGGAGGTCTGAAACAGGGAGGATAATCTGCTAGACAGCTGACTGTTGGAATAATCATCTCTTCTCCAGTTTTAGCTCCCAGACATTTTTTTCCCCCCTTAACTTAAATACGCATTCCTCTTCTCTCGCTTTTTTCTTCACTAGCTTTACCTCCTTTTATCTGCCGTGGCTGTTATAATTCACACTGTCACCTCCTTCTTCTTGTGGCACAACAATCGCTAAAGCACCTGAAAGCAGGTTTATTAATTCATGTTTATAATAAATATCAAAGTAAATGTCAAAAAGAACATTTCATCGGTGGCGATGTGAGCTGGTTAAGTGGCGTTAAATAAAAATGAGGTTTTGTTCAATTATTCAGATATTAGCATTATTGTGCCAGAAAGAGTTACCCACCCAAACCAGTGATTGTACTTTAATTATTAACTTATTTTATTAACACACATACTGAAGGTCTTATTGAAGTCAGTTGAATCCAGTCCTACCTTACCGTGCCTTGCAAAAGTATCCATTGCTCCTCAAACTTTTTCACCTTTTGTTCCGTGTTTATTTTGCATTGTATTTGATAGATTAACACATATTAGTGAGGAGAGCAGTAGGAACAGACTACATAAATGCTTTCCCCATAAGGAACCTGAAAAGTGTAATGTGCTTTTGTATTAAGCCCCCTGGATCAATACTTTGCAGAACTACTGTTTGCATTAAATACAGCTGCACGGTTCTTTTAGATGTGTTTGTACCAGCTTTCCATATCTAGAGATTGAAACTTTTATTCTTTCGCTTTGCAAATTAGCTCAAATTCAGTCCGATTGGATTAAGACCATCTGTGAATATTCATTTGTGACCATTGCCCAAGCTTTGTTCTTCTCTACAGATGAAAAGCAGGGCCAAAACATGATTTTGTATCACCTTAGGGATGATGTGATGAGCACCGTTAGTTCCTCAGAATCCATAGCATTGTGGACACTGAACAAAAAGTTCAGTTTTAGTTCCATCAGACCAAAGCCCCTTCCACATGTTTGTTGTTTGCCCTGGATGGCTTTTCTTTCAACAATGTGCTTCTTGCCACTCTTCCATAAACATTTTTAGATTTCTGGAGTTAACTGCTAATAGTTTGCTAAGTACAGATTCTTCCACCTGAGCTGTGGATCTGTGCAGCTCCTCAAGAGATACTACGGACCGCATGGCTGCTTTTCTGACTAACACTCTCCTTACCTGGCCCATCGTTTTAGGTGAGCGGTCATATTTTGGCAGGGTTGCAGTTTTGTCTTACTTTTTCTGATTATAGCTGACTGATTAAACAGAGCTTTATGAGATGTTCCAAGCTAGGGATATTATTTTAGAACATAACCCTGTGTTCCTTGGCCTTTATGATGTTGCTTTTTCAACAATGTTCTTGAACATTGAAGGAGGCATACAAATGCAAACTCCCCTTTAAAAGAGAAGTGCAACATGTTCCTTCCTTTTCAAAATCAAGCCCTACTTTGTGTTTAATTGTCACATAAAATCATGAAAAAAAAAATACTCTGTATAAATACAAGTTGGTGTAACTTGACAAAATCTGAAAATGTTTAAGTGTCATTGATACTTTTCCAAGGCACTGGATGTTTTACGAAAAAAACAAAAAAACACCAAAAAAACCCACAAAACTGCTGCTAAGAAAAATTATTTGATTCTGTCTCTAACAATTATGTCTCTAAAATCCAATAAAAGATAATGCTGTTTTTTGATTATGTAAGCTTATTTTAAAAAATGCATTGCGCATCTGTTGATTGTCGCTCCTCTTCATTTAGCAGTCGACAGCAGCCCTGTAACCCGGCCTCCACCTTTTCAGTCCAAATCAGTTAAACGGAACCATGTCTCAGCCAGCATGGTCTGTAGGGGCCCCCACAGAGTCCTTGCTGTCCCCGTCCCCTTGGTAAACAATCGCAAGGGAAGCCTACTGCCCCTCAGTAAGCCCTCCGCCCTGAAACTGACCCTTGTGGGCTCCAGAGACCTGGTCCAGGTCGGCCAATTGCCAGGGGTGGCAGAGGAGACTCGCCGACTTCAGCGGGCCCGAAGCCTGCCAGTGAAGTACAGATACCACCCCGGTCACCCCAGTATCACCACACTCAGTCAGAGGCAGAGTAAGAGCCAACTACCCCACCTCCCTCCCACCCTTGCTGTGTTTGGCAGGCCTGTGTTCAACAACAACACGACCAAAGCATGTGCTTGCCAGGCTGGAGTGGCTGCATGTGAGGCATTCTTTACTAATGACCCAGCCCGAGCAGCTGTCAGCTGCGAACATTAAATATTGAACAGGCTGAGCAAAGATGTTGAAGGGCCCCGAGTGTTGGAGCATCCCCCTCCACTGGAGGCCCCGTGCACTTCCACTTCTTTCCATTATGGTGTCAGTTTTAGACTTGCTATCAGAGCTGGAAACCATGTGTTCATCAGCAGAGGAAGCGTGATCTTTGAGACTTTATTAATTTTAATGAAAGCGCTCGCAGTTTCCTCAATTGTTATAAAAGAAAAAAAGCAGATGGGAAAACATATTCACAGCTTTAACCATCGCTAAAAAGATACTCAAGTGTGTCTTTAACAGCGTTAACACCCCATAACAAGCCATTCCTCCTGAACGGCGGCTGTTAAAGCGTCAGTGAAACAGAATCTCTTGCTCCTTGTGTTTATTTTCCTGGCGACTCGTTCGCCCCCCAGAGCTGTGATATTACCTTGTGAAAATATTTTCATGATTACTCGACCCGTGGGTAAAACGTATCCTTTAGTCTCGATGAAGAGCTCAGCACGGTTTGGTGAAGTGATAAAGACAATGTCCGAGAGGCATCTCCGCTGTGCATAAATCACCCTGGCACGGGGGCCAGCCTAATTACATGAGCCAAGGGCGCCACTCCCACGACGAAGGAACACTAGACATTTAGAGGAGATTCACTACTGGGATGAAGTCTGCATCATGGTCTGCTGCAAGATGCTTAATATTTGCAGATTTTAAATTAAAACAAT
The DNA here is from genome assembly GCF_011125445.2 of Fundulus heteroclitus. Classification (NCBI taxonomy): domain Eukaryota; kingdom Metazoa; phylum Chordata; class Actinopteri; order Cyprinodontiformes; family Fundulidae; genus Fundulus; species Fundulus heteroclitus. The sequence continues at coordinate 8,464,372 of NC_046370.1, forward strand.
TAAAGCATAAGTGACGTATCACAAATAAGCTGTTTTCCTGCAATGCTAAAGTATGACAGTATACTAAAAGCCTTTTTTGTACAATGAATAATTATCTCCCTAAGTAAAAACTAAAGTTTCTGCCAATAATATTATCAGCAAAAAAGCCTACTATATAAATTATCATGCAAAAAATTTAGAAAACCATTAATTGTTCTTGAATTCTTATTTCCTAAAAAGTCATACTTTTCTGTACTGAACAGTTTATTGGATGCTTTTAACAAAGCTTACATTACCCAGATACTAAAGTGTGTGCTCAACATTGCCCTGATACTAAAAATGTTTGTATTATCATTGATTCATTAATTAGATTTTCTTTGTCAAGCAAGTATTTATAACATATTTGCTCAATTACAGCATGTTTACAAGTTAAGATACAAGTTAAGAGCTAAAGAGGTAGAAGTCTGTGAAACTTGTATCAAAAGAATTATACATTTGGCCTTAACATGTTAATACTATAGGGGTGTTGGAACACATCCAGCTGAAGAGACAAAATGTTATATGATATTAAAGTCATGACAATAAAACACGACAAGTTTAGCTACATATTTAACATATAAAATATGATTTTATGTTTTACAAAGAGTAAAAGTTTCATGATTCACAATTTTTGGTTTTAAAGAATTATTTAGTTAGGGTTTGATAAATCCATATATTTTCTCATTTTAAGGTGGTCCTGAAGTGCAACAAAAACACTGAAAATGCTCTCTGTTGAGTTTTTTCCCCCGAAAAGAATAAAGGTTTCCTAAATCTCAAACTGTGTAGAATAATCTAGAATTATGCATGTCCATGGGGATGATTTTAAATTATCAGCAGTCCAGATTTGTTAAAGAAAATTTGAAAAAGAACCTTTTATGTGGCATCAGACGGTCTCATTAGCATCATTAGCAGCTAACAGTTAGCGAGTTGTTGTAATCTCACAGTGCTCAAAGTCGTTTTTATCTTGTCTGTCACTGTCAAGTACCCAAAACGTTGCCAAAAACTATTTCAAATTAATGAAAGAATCTTTAATGGTCAGCCCAAAGGGAAGTCTTCACCAATCGACTCTGTCACGCAACTCTAGGTCTACTTCCTTTTTACTTCAGATTATGATAATCAACCATAGCTACATCAGTGTTAAGGTAACCTCCTTCATATCTGTGGCCCATATTGATAGGATAAACTTTCTTTTGCAACAGCTAGATAACACTTTGAGAGACTTCTCACTTTGATGAGAAATATTGTGGCGCTTTAACAACACTAAATCTCATGGCACAAGATCTCTTGCCACGCCCACTGTATTATTTAAGTTGATTATTTTTTTATCTCGATAACAGCAGCTCTTTGGTTCGGCAGTCGGCATGAGGGTTCATGATGGCACTGTTGCATGTTTGCATCTCCAAACAAATCCATAAAAACTACCTGCCATTATTTCCTGTCTGCATTGACTGTTGTCTGTCCTTTCCACCTTGTGACATTCCAGCCTGTTTGCGTACCGTCTCTTTAAACTCACTTACTTCTGTATGTGCTGAGTCGTTTCTTTATCTGTTATTGGTGTGAGATTTACCTTAGTTCTGATAATCCCTCCTCCTCCTCCTCATACCTTTACATTGTGTTTCAGTTGAAGAGGACCAACAGACAGCTCTGTCACCCAAAAAGAAGCAGCGTAATGGAGGCATGAGAAATTCTCCAAACTCCTCGCCCAAGATAACAAGGTATGACACCGGTATCTGATGGAGAACATCTTAAAAAAACATGTTCTGTGATCCCCGCCCACCACCGAACCCCTATATTGCTTAAAAAAAAAAAAAAATTCAGACTTGCAAATGCCACACGGTTTCATGTGACACCCAGAGACCCCAGCTCCTAAACAGGTCTGGCACTAATGACAGCACCTAGCAGGGAGAGAGGCTCTAAAGGATGGATAGCCCAAGGCTATTCATCTATTGTCGGATCCCTCCAAGGTCTTTTCAGCACGTAGGGCCACAGATGATATGTATCATCACAACCAAAGGCGAATTCAAATGCTACCTTGCTTTTATCTTGTCTCGTGAAATTAAATCAGCGCTTATTGATCTTGACTTAAGATAATGCTGTTATTCAACAAGAGCCCATTACCAGAATGATAATAGTAGCGCTCATTGTCATTAAGTGCCATGTTACAAGGAAGCCATGCAGCAGGGAGGACCTGCAGACTGATGAAACTGAGGTACAGATGAAATTTCATTAGAAGTGACAGATGACTTTATGTTAGCATCAGCTAATATGGCTGCTACTATATGTTTGACATTTTTAAACCAAGTCCTCATGTCCGTATTATTCAAGCAAGATAAGGTGCAGGTTGTTAATAAGCAAAGGTTAGAAAAGTGACTTTTATTGTAAATAAAGGTATTTATATGCATTGGTTAGCACTTCCTTTGATCTGAGGCCTCCAGTTTTTCACGGTGGTTCTTTGCCCCCTATTTGATTTGCTTCAAAGAGGCGTCCAGGTTAAATCGCTGCAGGGGGGTTTCCAGACCCTTGGGTTACAAAAAGAAAAAAAAAAGAAAAACGTGGACTTTTCCAGCACTATAGCCATCAGCCAAAAATAAACCCACCAAACCGATCCATCTACTTACGAAGCAAATCCACAGCAATACAGGAGGATGTGTTATCCCACTGCTGTCTGCACACTGGAGAAGGGTTTGCTGCAGTTGCCTAAGGGATACTTCATTGTAACAAGTGCTGGAAAAAAAAAACATCTGGGTGTGTACTATATCAAATGTGTTTTTTTTATGGGACCTGGGGCCTCATGGCCCTTGTAAATAAGTAATGATCAACAGATTGACTGTGGGTTTTTGAAGAGCAACCCTTTGTCAGTTTACATGATGGGAGGGTTTTCAAAGACTTTCCCAGCCCTCAATGATTGCTTAAGCTTTAGTAAGACAGAAAAAAAGGATATACATGCTCCATGCAAAGATCTTGAACATTGTTTGCACCCCCCCCTCCTTGCAACCACAAATTTTAGTGCATCTTATTTTATGTCTCTACCGGAGACCTAGAATTTTTTTCCCGTTTTTTTTTTTTTTAAGCAGAATAGATCAAGCTCCTTAAGATTGGATTGGAATTCTCAAATCTTGCTGGAGATTCTCAATTATTGTCAGGTCTGAACTTTGACTAGGCCATTGTAGAACATGAAAATGCTTTGATGATTTGTTTGAAATCTAAGCTCTACTCAGTCTTTAACAAGGTTTCATCCTAAACTGACCTAAACTAAGCTCCACCCATCCGTCCATCATCTCTGCCTAGTTTCCCCGTTGCTTTGGGAAGAAGAGTGTCCTCACAGCATGATGCTGCCACCACCACCTTGTGTAACTGTGGGGATGCTATGTCAGATTGAAGGGCTGAATAGATATGCACACCACATTTTGTATACATTTAGCATCTGAGAAATACTTTTATTTTGTCGAAACATTTAAACCCATTTATCTTTTGTCACAACGATACGCCAGGTAGTGTTGGTCTCAATAAAATACATAGAAGCTTGTGGGTTTAATGTGCCAAAATGTGGAAAGGTTTAAGAGGTATAGATTTTTGTTCAAAGCACTATAATTTGGACATTCACCTCCTACATCTTGCTCACATTTCATTAATATTCTCTAAAAGACACCTTACCTTTTTATTTATAGTGATGTTGAATTCAGTTTTATTTTCATTTTAAATGATAATTCAACACAGGTCAGTTGTTGAGTATGAACCTTTAAGACTTACGCAGATAAGAAAAAAACAACAACATCTGAGGCGTCACAAACCCACACTTATTTCCATGAGACAGTTTCGCTCCCACTTCCGGCACACTAACGCGTCCCGTCTGGAGCGTCCCAATGACGACCTCACTGAAATTAACACCCCTTCCACAGCCTCCTTGATGGGTCATAAGACACATCTAACTGTGGCATGTCAAAACGTGTTTGGTCACATCGAAGCGCCTTGACATACACGTCATGTCTGCCTCTGCACTGCCGAGGCAATTGGCGGTGTAGGATAGTGACAGGCCGTCATGGCTGACAGTGAGCGATAGCTATCCTGGCAGAGCTCAGCCTCACCAGTCATCTCTGCAAGGACAAACTGAAGTGACAGCGGCTCCACTGAGTGAGTGCTCAAACATTTGACTTTTGATGAAATATTTAGCCAAGGTGTAAAACCTTTAAGTGCTTTCATTCATATTAGAATCAAATTAATCTGAGGAGACAAAATGCATTCAATGAATTATAACATCTGGTTATGCCATTTTCTTTTCTCACTTTTTGATACACCTTTATTTAACTATATATATTGCTTGTGTTCTGGTTTGTTGTTCACAAAACCCAAATTGTATGTCTCTGTATCAAACTAAAACGGACAACTGTTCTAATAATTATGAAAAGTGTCAAAACCAGACATCGAATGGTCAAGTTTCCAGGTGAAACATAAACCCAGAGAGCATATCTGTTGCTGACTAAAAGCAATTGGAAAAGGAATGAAAAGCAAGCTTTGTAGGCTCATCACATTATAGATCAAAGGCAGTCGTTATTGGAAATGACCTACTGGTGCACTCCTTCACCTGGGCTCCTGAGGTTGTCAAGAATGGGGTTGAGTCAAGCTGCATGCTCGTCAGAAAATCATTTCACAATATGTGTGATAATTGCATATTTTAATACCCTCTTGTGGTTAACTTTGACCTGTTAGTATCACACATTAAGGAGGGAAGACAGGAAAGTTCTGTCTAAATTTCAGATATTTATTGCAAAGATTAAAACATATTCATAAAATCAATAATGACAACACCTAAATAATAATAATAACAATAACAATAATAAAAATAATAATAATAATACTATATTAATGGTTAATAATTGTTTTTAATAGGCCCACAGGTAATTTTAATAATAAAAAGATCCCCATTGGCTTGCTTTGTAAATGTAAAACAATTTGTTTTGTGCACAATGCCTATGAGAACCTCTTAGCGTTTGCTGATAGAAAAGGCTGAAATATGGCATAATGTCTGATGTAAAAAAAAAAAAAAACTTGAATATGGACAAATGCATGTTACAAAATAAGGCCCTTTACATTGAGGAAGATAAATATGTATAATACAAGTTCTGCTTCTGCGAGCACTTTCTGCCCTAATTGTCTTTGGTTTTAACAGGAATTAATTGGCACTAGCTATCACTGTTTCATGTTTCGGCTTCCATAAAATTCTTCTAAAGAATTTGCAGAACTCAACTTTTTCATCCCCAAACTGCCCTGTCAGACATAAATAGATAACAACAGTGATGTTTTCTTCAGTTGCATATAAATGAAATCTCAGAACAGCACCTATCATGCAGTGATAACTTGTGACCGACGAACTGAGTAAAATCTCTTGACTGTGTGACAAAGGAAAACAAGATACAAACACTGTGAAGTTTCACCCAAAGGAGTATCTGTTTATTGCAAGTACGAGATCTTGGGACAACAATCATTTCTTAATATTATTTATAACCCCTTTAAAAATAAAGTTATGAGTCTTTTACAACTGTGTTCACACAACACCTATGAAGTATTTCACATACTAAAAAAAAAGTATTTTAAAGTATTGCGTGCAAACAGTTTGCTAGGTCTGTGATACAATATGTCAGAAATGGTGTGTCTTTCGTCTCATAAATTCATTGTACATGCAGTTTATTGTTTTAAAAGCCCACTGACTGAGTGGTAGATAGTGACAGAAAATACATTTCCTTCCCTGACTACATCTGCTCTAGAAAGGACATCTAGCTCTTGCCTCGGGGTGTATGAGCCCAAAGGCGAGTTTTTCTGGCTTCAGTCTCTCGCAGCCTGAGGGATGGTAGTTTCAGCTGACACTTTCATACATACTTAACATGTTATTTTAGATGGCATTCTCTTAGAGCACTCACGTGGATTAAAGACATGCTCCTTTTCTGTAGAGATGGCTTTAAGTGTTTTAAAGGTTTCGTATTTAGACAGAAGGCTGCTGTCTGAATTTTGACAGAGCATGGACTCTGTAGTTATCCTGGCTGTCTATCAGTTGAAGATTTTTTTAATATTATATTAATCTGTCAAATTATACAATATGTGAGAGTAATATTCATTTAGATCAAATCATAGTGATTTTTACAGTCAATATTTTGGACTTCATCGACAGTGTGGTACTGGCTAGCTAGCTAGCATCAGTAACAGATGTAAAAAACTAAACATAAAAGTAAATAAAAAAATGTAACATCAGGCAGCTACAATTGTTTTAATGCAGAACCATAATCTCACATAGAAAGAAAAATAGAAAAATCCAATCATTAATTTAAATATATTGAAATATTATGATAAGAAATAAACAAAATGTATACTTTAGGTGACCACCTACACTTCTTTTGCTTCCACACAGGTGGAAGGATTGTGAGGCGGTTAAAAACATCTCCAAGCTTCACCCTTAAAGAATTGCAACAAAGAGGGTTGTCTTGGGATCAGGATCTTCACAACAACCATTAAATGCAGTCTACATGCATACTGGTTGTTTGGACATGCCAGACAAAAGTACTTCTTTGTCATACCCCCACAAATGTGATTATTTAGAGTTTGATCATGTCATCCACGTGGGTTTGATACAAAACAAAGGATGAATGTTTGGAAAAGCTTCTTATGTCCAGCGTTGAGTGTGGTGTGGTGGAGGAACTGTGACACTGCGGGCCTGTGTCAAAGTACATGGCATCACAGACTCTTAAGTTTTAAATAAAAATATGGTGGTCTCTGCCGGAAAATTGAAAATGGGTCATCATTATGCCTTTCAACAGAATAATGACTGGTATAGCACAATTAACATATAAATGGTTCCCCTGGCACAAAATCAACCATCGTCTCTAGCTATTCTCTCTGGAAATAAGTTGTATTAAAAAACGAGTGGGCCCACTGAAGAGAGTGTAAGGGATTTAGAAAGACTGTTCAAAGAGAAAATGTCAGGTCCCTCTGTTTGCTGGTGCCGGTAAGTGTGGCCAACACTATTTAACTGTTTCAACAATGAAAGGTGAAGAGTCATGTGATTGTTTTAAGCAGCATGTCAATGAAATCAAAGACTGTAAAAGGAAGTCATTCAGTCTTTTCCCTCTGATCAAATCAAATGTAGTCCAACCGCATGTTCCCATGCTTACAGACCTCTTTAGTGGTCTGTGTCGAGTAGATTGAAGCTAAACCACTGTGCTCGGGGAAATTTGTTTATATAGCCCTGATGGTCTGTTTAAACATTAATACCCGTGACTTTGGAAAGCAAATACGGTTGGGCAAATTGCTGAAATATTTAAAATCTGGTCTGTTAAAGCTTTTACCACACAGCACACTCCCATCTCCAGCTCTGTGCGGTAAAGGGACGTAATTGCATCTCCTTGCTCACGCCAGTCAGCGTGGTGTGATGCTGCCGTCTCCTTCCGCCTGGTTGCTGATGCTGATGTCACTATGCTTGATGACAAGGCGGTTTTGGTTGACATTTCTGCAGATAGCCTTTGACAGCAATGAGCATAGAGGAGGAATAACTAGAAAAACGACTTTTGGAGTATAATTGATGCATTTCTTCATTTGAAGTAATTGTACTCTTGAAGATTTTTGACTCTAAAGCTACTCAGTGAAATCATTTTCTGTTTTTTTTTTTTTTGTCCCTCTAACCTCAATTAGACACGACCCACTCCTCATTCCGGGCAGCGAGCAGATTGAGACCATGGATGAGAACATAAAGAAATACGACTCAACAGGGATGTTTCACTGGTCCCCGTCCAAAGACATCGAGAAGGTCGTCCTGGTGGGTCCTGCTATTTCACTTGCACACACTTCATTTGTCCTTGACACTCTTCTCTCGTGTGAAATATGTGCGCTGTCACAAAGCACCATCAAAGGTTGACAGGGCACTTAAACACTCTGTAATGAGGCGTTTGACATGCCATTTGCTATGCACAGCCCTGTACGTTGAATACTTTCATCGGTATAGGGTGAGCCGTTTGTGTGAACAACAACAAAGCACTAACATTTACGAGGAACCTTATATGTGCCGTGTTCCTGTGACAATATTTTCATCATATTCTTTTCCCTCTCAGACCCGCAGCGAAGCAGCCATGACTGTCCTGAGTGGACATGTGGTTGTGTGCATCTTTGGAGACGTGAAATCGGCACTGATCGGTCTCCGAAACTTTGTGATGCCTCTGAGAGCAAGTAATTTCCACTACCATGAGTTGAAGCACATCGTCTTTGTCGGTTCCCTTGAATATCTGAAGCGGGAGTGGGAAACTCTTCACAACTTCCCAAAACTTTCCATTCTGCCCGTAAGTATTGTCAAAAATCTGCCTTGTTCCTGGTCAGTTGGTCAATATCTGTTTATGTTTGCACATTTCTGTTAAACTGTACACTTCATGTTCAAAATAATATTTGAGATATCCAGAAGAGCTGTCTTCCTTTATGCAAATGTTCCCATATTTCGTCGTCGTATTATTTGGGGCGGATAAAATGTTCTCATTTTGTTATCTTTTACTTCTATTGAAGTTTTAAAAAGATAGCAGGATGTTGTTCAAAGGTGTCAGTTAGAAAAAGAGCACATATCCTTCCACAGCACTACAGTATATATATATAAAATAACCTGGATAGGAAAATATTGTACAACAAAACATTAAAAAACTTGGATGTTTTTTCAAAATTATTGAAAAGACAAGACTTAAACTGCTCAAGGAGGCTGCCAAGCGGGTGATTCCAACACAGGTTAAGTTACAGGAATGAAGCAGCAGGAATCTTTTGTATGTTTTTACAAAGAAGTAGGACTGTAAACCTGCACCCTTTGCTTCTGCACAATACATCCAGGTATTGCTGAAATATTCAAATCAAGTAACCAATGACTTTACCAGAACAAAATGTTTCGTAAAGGTCTAGTTAGAGTCCAGAATAAATTGGAGAGAAAAATCAGCGAGGCAACTTGATAAACGCGGTGCACAAGATATGTCCTCACAATATGAACGATTTTGAGAACTTTTGCAAGGTAGAGTGGCTAAATATTGGCACATTAATATGTGGGATACTGACAGGGTTCTACCAAATAAGATGAAATGCTGATATTTAATCAATATATGCACCAGTGAAGTATTAATTTAAGGGTTCAACCAGCTTATTGTAGCATCTTTCATTTTTTCCCCCATATTAAAAATGGTTTTGTTTCTCAGATGAACTGTACATATGCAACCCTAAATGTGAAAACAGCTTTGAAGTGTTATTTTATTGCTTTATTTTTTTTTTCATTTTGGTGCGCCACTTCAACTTTATTGTTTTTTATAAAATCATGGTTGTAAAATACTATATATTCACAATGTGTTAGTTTTTTCTCTATTAAAAATATGTAAATTAGAGATATCTGATGTATATTTTGAAAATGAAACAGGAATGGTAAGAATTACTTTGTTTTCTAAAATGCAACAATATCTTAATAGAAATTATATTTTAGGTATCTAAAATTTCCATTTTACATATACTAAGAATTTTTCTTGTTGATATTTTGATACTGAAGTTAGAAAACGGACGTAATAGATACCTAACATTCTCCCAATAATCAAGTATTATATGATAAATTAGCTTGTCACATACCCTCCTTGCAGCAGTATTTGATTCAACACATTTTTAGTGAATAAAAAAACTCTATCACGTTGTTTAAGTAACAAATATTTCCGTCTCTCCTTCTTAAAGGGCACACCGTTGAGCAGGGCCGATCTGAGGGCTGTCAACATCAACCTCTGCGACATGTGCGTCATCCTGTCAGCCAATCAGAACAATATTGATGATGCATCTCTGCAGGACAAAGAGTGCATCCTGGCGTCACTTAACATCAAATCCATGCTGTTTGATGACAGCATCGGGGTCTTGCAGGCCAATTCTCAAGGTAAGGAGCGCCCTATCATAGTTCAGTACCTCGCCTGGGAGGGACAGGGACCCTGGCACAGAAAATATTTGCTCACCACGCGCTGCATGGCTGACCTGTTGTCGCTGCGTTTGACAGTAAACCCTACTGACTGTTCCTCAGGTTACTGTAACAACCGGTTACCTCACGAACCTCAGCGGTGGCGACATGCACATCACTGCCACGAAAAGCTGTGCTTGACATTTGCAGTTTTATATTTTGGGGCTGCTTTGTGCACAGGATGTGTTTAACTAGTTAATATTGCATGTTAATTTTAGTTAGTATCAGGTGGTCCTCCATAATTGTTTGGCATTAAGAGAGATGCTTTTGGAAACCTTTAGACCAGAAGAGAAGGAAACAATTTGACTATTTCATTATTCGTCTAATGCATGTATGACTTCACATTTGCCTTAGTCAGCAGTAAGTGATGGATGTCAAAACATGGCCCATGTATTATACATACAGCATCACTGATTTAATGTGCTTACTTGTCAGTCTGAGGAAACCAGGAAATGTCAAGTCAATCTGAACTCAATCTTGCATCATTTATTTTCTCTTTCATTGCTCCGCTATGTACAATTTATTTTGCTGCATGCGTGTAAAAGGTTTCCGGCTCCGTGCGCACGCAGTCTAAGAGGGACAAAACGAGCCGTGTGTCACATATATTATATATAGAGTAATATTGGTCCTTTGCATGAACACAGCAACACGGTACTTAGGTCATCATACGCTGAACTTTTTCACGTTTTGTCAGAATACCGCCACAAGCTTCAATTAATTTATTGGGATAGTATGGCATAGACTGATACAAAGTGGCAGATAGCTGTAAAGTATAATGAAAATGATACATGGTTTTATTTGATTAGTTTCTAACAATAAAGGTTAACAGTCCAGAATGTGTTTCTATTAAGCTCCCTTTACTCTAATAACTGCCTTTGTGTATTAGCAAAGACTCCGCCTGCATATAACTAGTAAAATTATCAAGGATATTAGTGAACAAACAGTATCACAAAGACCAAGGAACACATCGGATAGGTCAGAGATAAACCTGTTTATAAAACAAAGTCACCAATTTTACAAATGTCACGAGCACTGCTCAGTTCATCATCTGACAATTACAAACAATACAGCACAACTGCAAACCTTACAAGCCATGGTTGTCCACCAAACTGACTCTGTAGGTGCTGTAGGGATCCACAGCTCAGGTGGAAGAATCTGTTGACAGATTTATGGAAGAATTGGTAAGGTGTACCCCATTGCTAGAAGAAAGCCATAATAAGTCCCATTTAACGCAATCTGTGTAGAAAACACAGCAAACTTAAAGTATGGAAGAGGATGCTCTGGTCAGATGACACCAAAGCTGAACTTTTTGGCCTGCATGTCATATGTGTGGAGGAAAGTGTACATCATCTTGAACACACCCATTGCCACTGTGATTTTTTTTTTTTTTTATTTCCTTTATTTAACCAGGTAAACCCTGTTGAGATCTGGATCTCATTTTCAAGGGGGACCTGGGCAGAAATCTGCAAAAACACTACAACCTGGTTACAAAAATAAAACCAATTAATACATATGCACAAATATAAAACAATAAAAACAATTTAAAAGCAGTGACACTGTTTCATACAAGCTTGTTGTCTATCTTTAAGAACCGCTCGAAATAAGTCCAATGAAATAGTTTCTGACATCTTGAGCTCAGACTGGAGCTGATTCCACGCTATAGGAGCCAACACACTGAATGCTTTCTTTCCTTTATCAGTTCGAACACGAGGAACATGTAGAAGGATAAAGTCATTTGAGCGTAAAGCATGTGAACTACTAGATCTATGCAAAAGAGAGCTTAAGTAAGTTGGTGTTAGTCCAAGTAGAGATTTATAGATCAGGATCATCAAATGATTGTTTCTCCGAACACTTAAAGGAGGCCAATCAGCTTTTGCATAGATAGATGTTAATGAATCTGGTCAAAGGCATAAGATAAGTCGAGTTTGTTTGTATAGCACATTTCAGCAGCAAAAGTGATTTACGTCACGAAAACATAAAAACATTAACACCTCAAAACAGTCACTGGATGTGAGAGCAGTAACAAACATTAAATTGTATCAGGTGAAAACATCAATACACATCAAATATGCTGGTCAATGTTCCTGTTATTATGGGTCAAAACAACTTTGAGCAGGAGGATTTTCAGTGTTGTTTAAAAGAACTTTGCAGTTTTTGAGCTACTGTATGTATCCATTCAGTAGCTCTGCCTTCCAGCAGGATGATTTCCTTAAACATGCAGCCAAAGCTGCAATGGAAATCTTTAGATCAAAGCATATGTATGTCTTAGAATTGCACATTCAAAGACCAATTGAGAATCTGTGGCAAGACGTGAAATATGCTGTTCACAGAAGCTCTCCTTCCAACCTGACAAAATGTGACCTGATTTGCAAAGAACAATGTGTAGAAAATTCAGTCTGTAGATATGCATAGATTGTAGAGACACGCCCCCAACAGACTTGCAGCTATAACTGCAGCACAATGTGGCTCTACAAAGTATTTACTAAGGAGAGCTAAATGCATGTGACATATTTGAACTCTTTTTTTAGTGGTAATGAGACGACATTTGAAGGCAATTGGTAGCATTGGAATTTCATTAGAGACATGAGAGTATAAAATGGTCTTTTACAAATCCACACCACACTTTCTAGGAAATAAATGCATAATTATCTTTCCTCATCACATGCCTGTTCTACTTCGTGCTGATCTACACCAAAAGTACCAATAAAATACATTGAACTGTGTAGTTGTCACACAACAAAATGTGAAAATGTTTAATTGGTATGAACACTTTGTTGAAGGCACAGTGTCTCCCCCAAGGCAATAATGTCATTGGAGTATTTCTACTGATGCTGTTTCATTGTATACTCTGACAAAGTACTGAATATTACAGAAATGTGTCCTCTTGTATGTGTGTCCATTAAGGCTTCACGCCACCAGGGATGGACAGATCCTCTCCTGAGAACAGCCCGGTCCACGGATTAGTGCGGCAGACCTCTGTTACTACTGGAGCAAATATTCCCATCATAACAGAGCTTGGTATGACTGCTGCTGAATATTTAATGATTACTATAATAGCCCCATAACTGCATGCTTCTGTAAAGTAGTCTTGTTCTGAATAATCCCGGTTTTTGCTCTTAGAGGTTGCTAATGTGTGGTTAACAAGGCTAAAAAAGTGGATCTTTTGTGTATGTGTTTCTCCCCTTGTTGACTTGTACCAGTAATTGTTTTTCCCCTCAACACTTGTTTAGCACCTTTAGCAAAGCAAGGCAAAAAAGTGCCTGTGATTTCATTCAGTCAGGATAAAAGCAGTGGGACCAGCATACAAATGATAACTGAGCTGGGTAAGAAGCGCCTGCGTCCTGTACCGCAGTGTTGTAACTGCTGCTGCCTCCATATCAGCTTTTTCTTTTGATTTCTCTGTGCTGCACAAGAAGCTGAGTCCATTTCCATGGCATCACTTTGAGCACATTTTTGGTTCTGGTTGAAATTGCCTGTCTTGTTTTGCTCCCCCCCCCATCTCAAAGCGAAATGTCTCCCTTTTTTTCCCAAGAATTACAGGGCCTTTGATCCCTTCAGAAGTCCTTGTGGCTGTTTTTGTAGCATCTTCTGTCGGATCACATTCTCTGGCCCGTGCCCTTCTTTTATCCCAGCTCTGTCCATATGACTGGCATTTATTTCTGTCCTCACAGATGGAGCAGCTCTCCAACTAAATTTTACATCATTACTTTCATCCAGCCACTGCATGTTTTTTTTTTTTGTATGCTCAAGGACAGCTTTAAAGAAGGTTCTGGGGCAACCAGTTACTTTCATTTGACCTGACATGCGAGTAGAAGTAATTGGGCGTTCTGTCTTGGATTTACAAGACAAACAATGGCATATTGGTTTTACTGATACTGACCTTAAGGAGGGCTTTGAATTTAGGCCCAGAACTTTGACAATATGCATGGTGTCGTGAGTGTGCGTGAATCGCCTGGATATGGAGTGCAGCAGAGGCAAGTAAGCAATATGGCTGAGTACAAATATCAAACACAGAGTCCTTTCAGTTAAATGGAGATAGAAAGTTGGAAAAAAAATCAAATTGAAATATAAGAATGTTCCTAATACAGTCCATATCTGCAGCTACTGCCTGTTTTGCACAATCACTAAGCTGTGTGTCCTCACTTTTCATGCAAATCAAGGACTTGCTTAACCCATGCCTTTTCAAGTGAAAAACCTTTCCATGAGATCTGTTTTTAGCTTTTTAGCCTTAGAATCAAGCCAGCAAACAGAATTTGAATGATTTATGAAATGTATGTTTTTCCCTTCCCGACAGTTAATGACTCGAATGTTCAGTTTCTGGACCAAGACGATGACGACGATCCAGACACAGAATTATACCTCACTCAGCCTTTTGCCTGTGGGACAGCATTTGCAGTCAGTGTGCTTGACTCCTTAATGAGTGCGGTAAGTTCGAAAGACAAGACAAAAGAGACTGTTTTCAGGGTAGACCAGCAGCTGGATGATGCAGATTTGCACCAAACCGAAACCTGTAAGGAATTTGTCTACATTGCGTGTGGACAAAGCAAACACAGAACTGGAAGTGCCTATAAAATTGAACCATCTGTAAAACTGGAGTATTGCAAAAGTTGGTTATTTGCTACAAAAAAATGTGGGATTTTCCAACAATCTAAATGTCTACAGTAGAAGACACTGTAGTTGTCATTTAAGCATTCCTTTTGTCTGTCTGTGTGGCATCTGTTTCAGACTGCCAAGTGGTACAAGTACAACAAGTTACTATAACACTACCCAGTAATAATTACCATGTTTTGTTAGAAAAAGTTGCTTGGTTTATAAGACCACACCACCAGGATCTACAGCAGGGACATCAGAATGTCATTTGGTCTAGAGAAATGTGGCCGGATGGTAACAAAGAAAGGGAAGGTAATCTATACACAGGGAATTGCACTCCCAGAAGGGAGAATAGCAGATGTTGAAGAGAGCTATAGGTACTTTAGAATACCACAAGCAAATGACAACTATGAGAGGCCACAAGGAAATCAGCAAAATACCTGCAACGAGTAAGGCAAGTTCAGAGAAGTCAGGTCAATGGTAAGAACAAGGTCTGGGCAATCAACCGCTATGCCTTATCAGTAATCAGATACCCTGTGGAGGTGATAAGTTGACCAAAGGAGGAAATCCAGACCACTGAAACACAAAAGCTACTCACCATGCTTGGTGGATTCCACCCGAAATCCACTATCCACAGGCTATACACTAAGAGCAAAGAAGGAGGCAGAGGAGAATATATCAGAAAGATGGCCCCATGGGATTAAGCGCTAAGTGAATGTCTAAGAAAATGAAAGCTGGAAGAGAAAGAACCGAAGGAACCATTGTGGGAGGGAAAACGCCTGCATGGGATTTACCACCGACAGGCTAGAGAGGACTGGACTAAAGAACAGCACAAAAGCACTGATCATGGCAGCAAAGGAGCAGGCCTTGAGCACCAGAGCAATAGAGGCCCAGATCTACCATACCAGGCAAGATCCCTGGTGCAGGCTCTGCAAAGAGATACAATCAGGGAAGGAATACATAGAACGCCATAACCAAGTGGCTGATATAGTGTACAGAAACATCTGTTCAGAATACCAACTAGAGACCCCCAGAACAAAATGGGAATCACCTGCCAAGGTGGTGGGGAATGACAGAGGTAAGATCCTGAGGGACTTCCAGATACAGACAGACAAAATGGTAATGGGCAACCAACCGGACACTGTGATCTTTGATAAGCAGCAGAGGATAGCCATTGTGGTCGATGTGGCCATCCCAAGTGATAAAAACAACAGGAAAGAAAGAGCATGAGAAACTGGAGAAATATGAAGGGCTCAGGGAAGAACTAGAAAGAGCCTGGAACAGTAATGTCATTGGAGCGCTTGGAGCAGGTCTTAAGTCTTTGAGAAGCAAGTCCTGGGTCAAGTTTTAGGTTTTCAATGACCGAGCCTAACATTCTCAGACCTGATGCATAATGTCTACTTAGCCTACATTCATGTAGTTCATAATTTAGCATTTGACATTTTAAAGTTTTTTTTCAGAAAAAAACATGTAATAAAAGCAACTATTACCATAAATACCATAATACCATAAATGTGCACTTATGTAAGAACAAAGAATATTTGAAATAGCTAAAGACCAGAAGATGTCAAATTTATGGATGTAGTTGGAGGTAAGTTAAGTTTCATTTGTTTTGAAACAACCAGATTTTTTTAAATACAGAGTTCAGTTCAAGATTCAATTATGTGCTTGGTGTTGTTATGCTACAGCGAGCACAAACACATTGCTTTGTAATGTCCCGCAGTTCGCAAACGCAACAGGACAATATTTCAAAAGCACACATTATCAGAAAAATATGTGCAGCTCTAACAGAGCTGCAGTTTGTGGCTTACAGAGAATGTTTTCTGAAAAAATGAACCTGGAAGCTGCCATCAATTTATTTTATTGGCAAATACTGTTGAGAAACAACACAAAGAAGCCAAATGTTGCAAATGAAAACCACAAAACTCAGTCATTTGTAAAAACTGCGGTAAATGAGAAAGGAACACATTAACCACTCAATCACTCTACTATCTTTGACTTATTTTCATCCTTGATTGCATGAGATGAAGATTGTTTATGAGACTGGAATCCCAGACCTTGGGGTTAAGTCAAGTTTCAAATCTTTCTTCTTTTTTTTTTTGTTCAGTTAAGTGAGATTTGAGTCTAATGTCTAGACTCAAGTCCACATTTCAGAATTTAATGACAGTTTTTTTTTGCAGCCAAAGGTACTGATTCAGATTGTCCTCATGTTCACTAAAACAAGCATGCTGAATATGATTACTGAGTTAGGTAGCGTATATTCACAATAGTATTACATAACATGTTATTCTGATGAACTATTGTTTGTTATTAAAAAAGGATTATTTCTTCACTTTATTAAAATGTGCTACTTTTTACTATAAATCATTCATAGACAACTGAAAGGTAGATATTAAAGAGCTTGACAAAACCATTAAATTAATTACATTTTAATTATAATTTTATGTATCTAAATATTTGAATGCTTTCTTAGGCATTTTATGTTAATTCAATAAAGTCCTAGGTTCAGGTAGGTCATTGAAAGCAAAGAGTTTTCACTCCAATACCCTGTGTATTCTATCTCAGGGCATCTGTATAATTTACCTTAATTGTTTTCAGGTTATGGTGTCTTTTTGCACATTTAAAAAAAAAAAAAAAAAGATTTGCTGGGGACCAGGGTGTCTTTTAAGATCTTTTACTCTTACTAGAGTGAGGGAGCAACACCAGGGAAGGAATTACAGAAATATTTGTGGTGATTATCCAAACAAAGCGACTCTAATATTCGTATACAGTCATTTGCAATAATTTAAAATGTGTGTTTGTTAAAAGGCTTGTTTGTCAGATTATAAGTACCTTTAAAAAATAACCTTCAAGTGGGTATTAAACATGCCTTTCATTAAGCCTCCTTTTTTGTATTAAAAACATTTTTATTGATCTGATTTAATATTATAGTGTTCTAAGAAATTAAATGACGTGTTTTAATTTGCAGAAATCATCATAATTAACAGAGGGAAAGCCTTGAAAACATCCATCTGTATCTAATTAATCTAAATAATTTGTTCCACTTAGTGAATTGAGTTACTGAAATAAATCAACTTTTCAACAATATTTCAATTTATAACTGTCAAGTTAAACTATTACAGAGATTAGGCATAATCACACCCACCCAGCACATTTCCTGTACATTCTCACATCTTGAACTTTAATTTGTTTCTTATGTTCTATATGAGAGTAAAGAAATGCACTTTATTCTTTTAGGAATAAACAATTAGTTTTTAGTTAAAACATAGTAAAACTCTTAAAATATAAGTGGTTCATAGTCACAAAGAAACAATTGTAAGGACAAAATGTTTTTTTTTTTTAGCTTTAGAAGGGATTGCTGATTACTAGTTGTTCCTGGCCTTTGACTTTGTGTAGAAATCCAGTTTGGACATTTCAACATCAAATCTAAGAACCCCTGGGCTTCAATACACGTTTTAAAAAGAGATACTATGCTTTTTTG
The DNA here is from genome assembly GCF_011125445.2 of Fundulus heteroclitus. Lineage (NCBI taxonomy): Eukaryota > Metazoa > Chordata > Actinopteri > Cyprinodontiformes > Fundulidae > Fundulus > Fundulus heteroclitus. The sequence continues at coordinate 8,482,452 of NC_046370.1, forward strand.
TATAAAGAAAGATAGCAGCGTACCTCCATCTCACCTTAAAATCCCCCAGCCCAGTTAAAACGATAAATGACAAGGCTGGAAGTTCTAGTGAGTTTGATGGCTTCATTTGTCTGCCTTTCAGTTTGAGTGAGGTTAGAACAAAGCTGCCTTCAAGTGTGCTCCAGTGTAGACAAAGGTAATGCAACCTAATGGACAGCCCTCATCCATCATCTTAGTCAATAGTGCTGTCAGCAGCCGAGGGAGATGTCACTTTGGAGCAGAAGCGTGGGGAGACGAGGGACTGCACTGCGGAGAAAAGGGCAGACATTTCCCCTTGTTAAAATCAACAAACCAATAACTGGAAGGTACTGGTAGAGTAGCAACTGCAGTACCCGGCATAAAGAAATGTCCCCCCCCCCCCCCCCCATCCCCGAGCAATTCTCTTAGATTTTCCCAAAGACTGGACAGATGAAAGTTGTGATGCAATAGACTTTCCACTGTGTTGCGCAGGGTTACATACCAACAAAGCTGCTTAGCATCTTGATAAGGTTCAATTGTGACTTTTGTTGCATTTCCTTAAGGATTTACCTCATCATCTATCTTTATTCTTGCAGACATACTTCAATGACAATATCCTCACCCTGATCCGGACATTGGTAACAGGTGGCGCCACGCCGGAGCTGGAGGGCCTGCTGGCCGAGGAGAATGCATTACGCGGCGGCTACAGCACACCGCAGACCCTGGCAAACAGGGACAGGTGTCGCGTGGCACAGCTGGCCTTGTACGACGGGCCCTTCGCTGACCTCGGGGTAAGTGAACGGTCCTGTCACCTCCGGGTTGAGGCCATCTTTGTCTGCTCATGTTATGCATTCAGCCTTCAGTGGAATGCTTATGGGGTCAGATGTGGTGCTGCGGCGTCCGCACTTAAGGGCAACGCAGGTAAAGATTGGGTGTTTGAGAGGTCGTCATATAAGATTCCTGTGAAAGTTCAGATGAATTCAACATTTATTTTATTTGATTTATTCAGTGTGGAAAATCCCATGTTAATAGATTTTTTTTACTAGATGGCTGATGCCAGAGCTATTGCATTGCTGCTGTCAATAATATGGATAGCTCCACTTTTGCCAACAGGACACTTATAATTTAACAAGGTTGTGATACAGAGAGAGGAATATTTGGCGATTTTACCCACAGAGTCCTCTCCTATGCCATTTTCTTTTTTCCTCACCCACAGGTTCTATAACGTTTAGGTCATGAGAACTGAGTCTTACATGGAGGAAGGTCGATTTTGTGTCTGGTGAACCAGTACTGTGGTTCACCGCTGTCTTTACATACAGTTTTCAATTGACCTAAAATTGCCTCTTTATAGACTTAGACTTAGATAACTTTTTGTCATTTTGTATGCACAGAGTGCGTATAGAACGAAATTTCGTTGCATACAGCTTTGTAAATTGCAGTAAAACTTAGATTACAGTGTTAGGTGCAGCAGAGATTTAAAAGTAAACATAGATTTAAAATACACTATAAAAACAACTGAAATGTAAACAATGCAGGAGAAGGTCACAGTATACAAACCATTGAATGTGCAGAATTGGGTTGTGCAAGGGCATTTGTGCAAGGATGCTTTTAAGGACTAAGAGTTCAGTAGCATTTATAATGCTAGATGGAGATGCAAGGATGCAAAGTGTGCAAATATGCAAATATGAAATGTCCACTTAAGTCCTGTTGAGCAAATCAGATTGGCTTGACTTTAGATCAGACTGTCTGCACTGTAATTTTTTCAAGAGATTGAAATGAATTTGCTTTATCCAATACTGGTCATCTCATCAAAACTCTGGTACGGCACAGAAATCAGTTACAAAATGTATATCATGTCGGTGTGCCGACATGATATTCAGTTCAATATTCAGTTAAATTCAATTTAATTACATAGCACAATTTCACAGCAAATATGGTCTTTTAAGGCACTTTGTAAGTAAAGTCAATTCAATCAAACTGAGAGCAACAAAGTCAAGTCCAATTTGATTCTAGTTGTCAAAGTTCAGTTTATATAAAAATTTCTGCTGCCTATGGAAACCCTGCAAATTGCATTGACTCATTGACTTGCAGCATTCACTCCTCCTGTATGAGCATGTGGTGACAGTGGACTGCCAATTGCATTGAGTCCTTATCTTTGCAATGATCCTTCATACTGAACATGGCTACATTCTAATTTGCTCTGTTAAGAAATCTCTGTCTGGAGTATAAACCTCTAAATTGTACACTAACTGTTTCTATTATACAACTCTGCAGGCAGATGGTTAGCATTGCTCTGGATTTAATGGTGTTCATGGGCAGGGCCTACTTAACCTGCTGGTAGGCCCCGGGGCTAAGGGGTCAGGCAGGCCTTCCCATAAGACCCTTCCCCATTTGCTGATAACCCACTCCTGAAGCACTTCATCACAAACTGTGATGATGGCAGCAAACTATCAGTGTCATTATTCAAGTGCTTTAATACACCAACCAATAAATTTGAAACTGCAAAAAAAAAAAAAAAAAAAAAAAAAATCACGGTTTTAAGTAGAAACTTTTTCTCCCCGTACCAATGAGGTCTATTTAAAAGATTACGTGTGTGCAAAGACATACATACACACTATTTGTACAGCACAGCTTCAGTGACATGGCCTGAATGCCAGATATCACAGATCCATTTTTTTTATGCCACTAGCGGCCCTTTTATCAAAAGTAGGCTGACAGGAAAGGTGGGCTGAGAGAAGGGGAAGAAATGTGGTAAAGAACCGCAGACCGGAGTTGAACCTGGGTCAGCCACGTCGAGGACTAAAGCCTCTGTACGTTGGCTGTGTGTGCTACCCCCTTGCCACCAGCCAATCCACTGGCCCAGTTTTTTACAAGATTAGCAGTATATTTATGTAAAGGAACAAAGAAATGGATATTCCAATTAAATCATTGCATGACTTAAGCTTTTAAAAAGCTGAACAGGGTGATCAAAATGAGTAGATATAGCACTATCTCACCTGTTTAGAAGTTATTTTTCCCTGGTCATCTTTGCAGAAAAAGCCTTACTATACTTACTATACTATATGTTATATTGACCTCAGTTGGAGGGTCCTGAATCTTTCTTGCTGCATGCTTGATCACAGTCAGTTTGTGCCTTTATTTTGACACAATCTTGGTGAAATAATCTGCTCTCCTGCAGTCAGGAGCCCACAATTTGAAAAAAACAAAAACAAAAAAAAAAAAACGGAGAGGCTTATTCTACAGCAGATTTATGAAGTAACAGAATTTATTCCACTTATCATACACAACTATTCGTCTACATGTGAAGCTCTTTCCTTAATAAGGAACAGAACAACCTGCCTTTTGTCTCTAAAACAATCTGTTCTTTCTAGATCTAGAACATAGAGAGACCAATCAGATCATCTTATTGTTTTTTTCTCCCCCCATTTCAACTATTTCCATAAATTCAGAAACTATACTAGACTTTTCTTCTATTTATCCAGTGATGTGTTAACGTTTACATTGGAAAAGTGTTTTTAAAAAATAAGGTGGAAATATTGAAGCTAAATATCTAATTAGCAAAAAAAAATATTTTAATATAATTTATGACTTGAAGTTTTCTGCCAAAACCATGGCATTTGTTTCCTATCCTCTTAAACGTTTGGTTTCTCTGTGTTCTCATTGCAGGACGGCGGCTGTTATGGGGACCTGTTCTGTAAAGCCTTGAAAACGTACAACATGTTGTGTTTTGGCATCTATCGCTTAAGGGATGCACATCTAAACGCACAAAGCCAGTGTACCAAACGGTGAGGAGGTGTCATAATAACAAATTGCCTTAAGGTTGAAAATGACAACAAATTTTTACTGTCTTCATTCTTGTTCTAAACAGAACCCTTGCAGATGTATTTACAACCCTTGGACATTTTTTTTATATATCTTTATCACATTACAACCACAAAGTTGATTCTATTTTATTGGGATATTATACGATGCAAAGTAGCAAAAAAAATTGTGACGCAGAAGGAAAATTATGCAAGCTTTAAAAAGCACCACAAATTAAAAAAAAATCTGAAAATTGTGGCATGAATTTGTATTCAGTCCTCATAACACTGCAGTGCATCCCAATGCATGAATGGGCTTAGATCTGAACCGTCCCATTGTGGCTCTGAATGTATGTTTATAGTCGTCCTGTTGGAAGGTGAACCTTTGTTCCAGTCTTTGTTCCAGTCTTTTGCAGTATCTAGCACTATGGTCTCAAACTCCACCCCTCAAGGGTTGCTGTCCTGCAACTTTTAGATGTGTCTCTACTTCAACGCACCAGACTCTGATATTAGCTCATTAGCAGAGCTCTGCAGAGTTTGACCGCATGCTACTAAGGCAACCGTTTAATTCAGGTGTGTAGGGCCAGGTACAGTCTAAAAATTGCAGGACACCGACCCTCAAGTATTTTAATTTCAGACCACTGCTCTAAGAAAAGTTTATTCATATAGCACTTTACAGTAACAACACGATTCAAAGTGGAGAAACTGGTTCTCTTCCAGGATCGCCCTGTATATATATAGCTCCATCCATGTTCCACTTAAGTTTGGTGGAACATGGTGAAGAAAATCCCCACAGCATGATGCTACAACTGTTTTTTCATTGCTGGTGTTGTGTTCTTTGTGGGGTACAGAGTTAGTTTTCCCCTACATGAAAGGCTATACACCTGACTTCTACATAGCTTTCTTTCAATAATGGCTTTCTTTTTTGGAAAGGCCAGATTAGCTGCGAGCTGATTGTTCCCTATGTTCTGAAACATACCTCTCTATAAAACCTGTAGTTTTATTAACTTTAGATTAAAGGTAGAGTCTGCGATTTTTCCAGAAGTTTCCCCAAGTCCCTTTTAGAAGTTTGTGGTTTCAACATGTGCTGTATTTCTACTCCAGGTACGTCATCACCAATCCTCCGTACGCATTTGAGCTGGTGCCCTCCGACCTCATATTCTGCTTGATGCAGTTCGACCACAACGCCGGTCAGTCACGGACCAGCCTCTCCCACTCTTCCCACTCCTCGCACTCTTCGAGCAAAAAGAGCTCGTCTGTCCACTCGATTCAAACCACCAACCGCGCCAACCGAGTCAAAAGCAGGGACTCGCGAGACAAACAAAAGTATGTGCCCTTCTAAAGCTGTCTGCCTGTCCATGTCTGTGACCAGTGCCTGCAGTCAGTGTTGTCCTGTGTGTCCTTCGTCGCGTCGTCCGACAGACTGTGAACCGCATCTAGTTTGTTTATTTGTATGTTCGTCTGAATGTGTATGTATGCATCTCTTGTATGTTTAAGTTTGCAGTACTTTGCGTGTTTTATTTGTCCTTTGAACAGGAGAAGTTCGTCACACAATCAAAGTAAGAAACAAGCAGGGTTAACGTATTTCCTGATTTCTTCATGCGCTCCACTTTTTCTTTGACCTTTTCCCCGTCAGTTTGACAACCCCATCCCCATTTTGAATATTTTAATAAGAAAGAAAAACCATAATCATCTTAAACAAGGGTCAGTTAATTTGTTTTTTACTTGAGTGTTTGTGTTTTGTTTTTTTTACCCATTCGGGTGTAAATAAATTATTTTCATTATTAATGATAGTAAAGCACCCAGAAGTTTCCTAAATTGCAAAATAATATTTTTCAAACAAATTTAATCTACACCTGTTTTTTCATTAGAAGCCATTTATTACCAATATGAAATGGTTTATATTATTGCAATGCTCTTATATGCCCACATCTACCGATAAATCATCTTTCCCATTTAAAGATGTCTTTTTACTAATTTAGGAAATTTGGGCCTTGAAAGCAGACGAACTTTGTCTAATGTATGTCATATTGTCATTTTTACTTTTGCAATTGTGGGAGTTGAAATTTCTAAAGCTTTCCTGCACTTTTTAAGTGTTATTTTCTCCCATCACACCGTTTCTGACTTCTTATCGTTCCAGTTTTCATAAAACTTGCTCTTGTTTTAATTCTAATATAAAATGAACTTTATTGTACTTGAACTGCACTTTAAAATGACATGTCTTAAAAAATTATATATTTTCTAAAATATATTGTATACAGTTTCCCCCTAATACCGCTTTATTTCCATTTCAGTTGTTAAAGTTTTAATAAATCACACCTGCAACTATGAAGTATCAATTGTGTCAAAATACTTTGCAGTTAGAATATGTTGTTAATAAAGTTATGCCCAGATTTTTCACACATTTTCTTTTTTTTTTCATTTCAATGTCTCTTACATTTAACTTTTTTTCCAAAGTATGTTAATGCAAATATTTATCAATTTTACTTGCAAAGTGGAATACCAGTGGTTCTGTAGATTTACTGGCACTTTCACTCTTTGGGTTCAATGAAGTTGAAAGGAACAAAAATATCAGCAGATTACAGTCGTTTATTCTGTCATTGCACCAGAAACTGTTTTACAAATGGCTGGACCTCTAGATTCTCAAAGGACGTGGACAGCTAAGCTCATAAAATCTCCTTTAGCCTTCTAACTCTGGCTGGCTGTCACAGAAGTTTTGATACCTATTAGAGCGTTCCAGATTGCAGCCAAAAACTGTTTTTGCTAGGACTTTATGTGACATACCAACACAAAGTAATGCATGATTGTGAACTGGAAGGGAAATGATGCATGGTTTTTCATTTGTTCTTACAAATAAAAATCTGAAAAGTGTGGTGTGCCTTTGTATTCAGCTCCCCTTTCTCTAATACCCTTTAATACAGCCTGTTGAAGGCATCAGAGGTCTGTTAGAGACCATTAGTGAACAAACAGCATCATGAAGTCTTTGAACATCTCACGAAGCAGTCTTGAGTCGAGGGGAACATTAATCAGTGAAGCTACCAAGAGAACCATCGTAACTCTGGAAGAGCTGTAGGGATCCACAGCTAAGGTGAGAGAATCTGTTGACAGGACTAATGTTAGCTTTCCACAGAACTTGTCTTTATGGAAGTGCGGCTAAACGGGAGGCATTGTTGGGAGAAAAACGCCGTGATAAGTCCTTTTTATTATTTGACAACAGCCATGTAGAGGAAACATCAAGCATGTGGCACAAGGTGCTCTGGACATATGAGAAAATATTTAGGAAACGTGATGGTGCCAGCTAATGCTATGAGGGGATGCTTTTCTTCAGGAGAGACAGAGCTGATGTAACGATAGATAGAGCTAAACACAGGGCAATTCTGGAAGAAAACCTGTTAGAGGCCGCAGAAGACTTCACACCGGGTCGGGCCTAGTTAAAGTCCAGATGTAAATAAAATACAGCTGAAAATCTGTGAAGATGCTGTTTAGAGATACACTTCAAAAATCTGAACAAGCTCAAGCTATTTTGCAAAATTAGTACATTGGTTAATAGATATGAAAAATAGACCTGCACCTTTAAGTCCAACAACATATAGTTTGACCAAGCATTCAACTGGGAGGTATAACCATATATCATTTTAGTTCCACCTAACATTTCTGCAATACTTTGTGTTGTTCTATCACATATAATCATGAAAAATCAACTGAAGTTTGTGGTTATGATTTGTCACAATGGCTACGTTTACATGGACAAAAGTAATCGGATTTAACAGCAAATCGTGGAAAACGTGTCATGTAAACAAGCCAGTCAGAATATCGTGATCGGATTAAGCTCAATCGGAATGAAATATTATTCCTAATCAGAGGGGTGGTTTGTGCCGATTGATAATCCGATCAACGTGCATGTAAGCAGTTGTCAGGCTCAAATGATTCAGAATGTGGCAAACTGACCCCAGTGCACATGTGCACCTGACGTAAACATGACGTATTTCCCCGTTAGCGACCGGCGGAAACACATCGGGATGCAAAACTGTCGGGGCTCCCGATGCAACCTTTCTGCGTACGTCAGAGTGGTTCTATTCTGAATAAAGCCAGGTGCATATTAATGCACATCATAATTGGATTCATTGATTGTGTGCCCATATAAATGGCACAATCGAATTATATAATCCGAATATATTTTAATCCGATCGTGAAATGTTGTGCATGTAAACATAGCTAATGTGAAAAGGCTTAAAGGGTAAAAGTAGTCTCAAGGTATGAAAGCTTGCAGATCACTAAAGAAAGAAATTACCTTTGAACTTGTCCTAACACTGTACTTTAGAGACCAGGTGGTAACAACAATAAATACAATAAAACATTAAAGTAAGTTTGTGTTTAACTGAAAAACTCAGCATCTTAAATAATGTAAGCATCAGTGCTTGAAGGATGTCAATCATAATTAGTCAGAAATACTTGTTTTGATGTGCTCTGTTTATTTACATGTCAGTTTTTAATTAGGTTTGAAGATTAGCACAGCAGTATAGACTTTGATCTTTTTGCTGGACGAAAGACGTGGATGTAACCTTCCAGAAGACACCTTCTTTAGGTCAGAAAGCCACCAAAAATGATAAGGAGAAAATCACCTCAACAGCTGGTTTTCACGCCATAGAGAAACCAAGCTAACCTTGCCTGCAAGCTGAATTCTCGTTGTATTTGTGCATTCATAAAGACACGAAAATCCATCTTATCCCGCTCCCACCTCAAGCATTCAAAAATGAACCTAAACGGGCCGGGCTAATCACGTTGCAGTAATGTGGTTTAAGGCGGGACATACAGCTGTGACGAAAGTAAGAGGTGCTGAGCCAAAATCAACATGGCAGCGCAGGAGGACGCACACATAGCTGCTGCTATCACATCTGTTTTGTCAGAATCCACGAGTGTCACTTTCTAAATAAGCACATATTAACTAGCGTAACTTTTTTCTGCTTACAACAATTTCATTAGATGCCTTGACTGGCTAAAATTAACCACTGGGAAGCGGGCACTTGGTGTCGCTTCACTCAATCAGCTTGGAAAGTTCTGCTGAATGTCCCTTCTTTCCCCGAACAGATTCCATCGAAGCAGACCCATATTGATAATGTGTAGAACAGAGAGTGCTACACATTATCAATCTGGCTTGCCAGGTTAAAACCAAGCAGCCTCTGTGAATAAAAGTTTTTTTTTGTTTGTTTTTTAGTTTAGGTTTCGGTTCTGTTTGAATTGACTTGAGATAGTAATCCTGTAGTAGGACCTTTATTTGTTCTAAATATTACATTATTAAATATTACTCAAACCTCTTCTCATCCGATATAATTTAGATTCAGACTCTATCATTATATTTCTTTTCTTTCTTTTTTGCAGTACAGAAACATAAATGTAAATGAGCAACAATAAAAAGGCTGCCCCAATGCTTGTAGAGCAATGTTGCTATCAACCACATTCTGTATGCAGTATGTCAACTACTGTGCCCATTAGAGGTTTACTCTTAGTTTTGTTTACTCTTGAACTTACTGAGAAGGTTTTGTCCAAAAGAGTATACATATGGGCATAACTAGATTTATATATGTCATTGCTATTATTTGGTTAAATGTACCTTGACAAATTGCATAGCAATCCTACACTTTTTGTAGAAAATTTCACCTGGCTTTCTGGCATGTTCCAAACTTTTAGACTTAGGGGATTGATTTTGATAGAGTTCAGGTCACGACCACTCCAAAACCTTAGGGTTGGGATGCTTAATGCATTCCAAAACCAGTCTTGATGTGTGCTACATATGTCTATTTCAGCCATCTAGCTTTTGATTTGGTTGGTAGTTGAAAAGTTGAAAAGCGTTGTGTGCCAGCCACCAGTACTTCTCGTATAAAAACAGACCTGGAGCATGAAGTTACCATGGTTGAGAATTGTTGCCACTTTCTGTCATGTCAAAGCTTCCCCTTGAAACTTCCAAACGTACTTCCTGTATTGCATCCACACAGCTCAGTTTTTGTCTCGTCTCGCCAATTTCAATCAGTCAAGCTTAAAGGTGTTGATTTTAGAAAACACTTCTTTCTTGGTTGGGTTCTTCTCAACCAGTAGAGATGGGTTCAGTGAGGAAAGGAACCCCCAGATTCCACATCCTCCGTGACTGCTCCGTTCTGTTCACGTACGTTCACGTCCGACCGACAGAGCAACTACGTTGTTAATTTAATTAATGAGAACAGTTCCACATTCTGCGCCAGTACGGACGTCACCATCAGCGGACCCCCTCTCCATCATTCACCTTCAAAATACGGAACAACTCCAATTGTTTGCTCCATTCCTGTTCATCTGGCTCCGGCTGGGTCAAGCAACGTAATTGCAGTCATGGCAAACAGGAAAAAGAACATCAACAACCTCCAGTTTGGTTAATTTAAATGGTGTAAATAGAGATTGTTAATCACAAATGTTTTTAATATTCACTGTTTTATATATTGGATGCAAAGGAGATTTGTCATTTCAACATTTCATTGGAAACGTGGTAATCCCCTCCAAAAAGATTTATATGCTGCTCGCTTGCATGATCGCACATGTTCTCCTCGGACTCCAAGAAACTTTGCAGCGGAGCTCAACGGAGCAACTGCAGATCTAGTTGGCTTTGCTTTTCACAGACTCATGGAGGCGGTCTGGAACGGAACAGACACGTACAGGAGCAGAAGATGTGGAAATTACAGGGTAATACTGGTCTTCCAGCAATCTCTGTCCTTAGCAGACTTGAACCTTAGCTCTGGCTCGGTTCTTGTCTATGTTAAAATCTTGGAATTGGATGGGTGTGCAACAGGAAGCTGTTTTTTGAAGGAGCTAGGCAGGCTAATGTTAAACTTCTGGAATGACTCTAACCTCCACCCTGCTGAATATTTATGGACTAGGGTTAAAAGAAGACTTTATACAAGAAAACAATCAATTACACTGATTTTTGCAATCCTTTCCGTTTAACACATTTAGTGGGAGAGGTACAAGTACATACTTTTACTTGCTGTTCGTTCTCATATCGCAGCTGCTGAAAACAACTCCCAGACTTAAGAATCTCAGCTTCTTCTACATTTCTCATTTTAAAAGAATAGCATTTAATAAATCCTCTCACTTCAGCTACTATATACATATAGCTTGTTATGTTTATTATTAACATGCTACATTGGATTTCATTCCAGCTTCTTTAGCAATGTTATTCAAAAATGTAAAGTTGCTTGGTACATGCTACGGCGGCTGGATGTTGTATAATGGCCAACCAGAATCTTCTAACATGATCCTATTCAGTTTCCTTTTTTTGTTGGGATATTTATTACCTTCTTTTTAACCTATTTTATATTCACATGCAATACATTCATTTGCTTTTTTTGCTTGTTATCATCATGCTGCAGTTTTCTGTTATAAATAATCCCATTTAGCTTACACATAGTGTATTACTTTCTTTTTCTGAAGTGCAACAAGGATCAATAGAGTTGGCCAAGGTATGGAGATGAATAATTCTGCATGATGTTAAATAATTCACTGAGCACGGTCATGTCCCTGTTGACATGTTACCCTCTGAATCTGCATCAGGAGTGCATGGTTACTATGACACATGCAGCACCTCTCACATTAGATTTGACTGTAGACTGTGTGTTTGCAAGCACAAAAGTATTTTGATGCTAATTCACTTTGCATTATATCACATGATGTCTGGTTTATCATTGAAAACATGTATCTGCTCACACATTTGAATGAAGTGTAGCACCACAACTTTGCAGCTAGGTAATGTTGATGAAGTGCATGCCCATGGACCTACCAAACACACAGGTGCATCTTAATAAATTAAAATATCTCAAAAATACTAATTTATTTCAGTGGCTATAATAAAAAAAAATTAAACTTGTCCATTTAATCTGTGGTTATCCTCGTTATGCTTGTTACTAGAGCTTCTTTACTATCACATCCCCCCTTCCACTAAACATTGAATTTATACACTTATATGCAGCATTGTGTGAACAGCCAGCTTGTTTAGCAATGATAGCTTACCCTTTTTGTCAGTGAGTGCTTGACAAATGATTGATGGACAGATCCCAAGTCAGCAATCTTTCCTGTGATTGTTTTAGGCCATAACAAAACATTTCTGTATTAAAAACCAAGATTTTTGTCTTTTGTAGTTTGATCAACTGTAAGATAAAATAACAAATTTTCTTGAAATATTTCTTTCTGTGTCATTCTAGACAGGTTTTACTTTTTTAACTTAAATTATTAAATAAATGTGTTTTTTTTTCAATGATATTCTAATTCATTGAAATGCACCTGAAATTGTGTTAGATTAGTCACTTCTTTATTTATAAAAGCTACATTGAGCTAAAAGCCTGATGCTCATTTTAAAGTCAAGGGCTATATAACTACACAGTCCTAGGAAAAATAAGGTTTCCATGACTGATTATACAGTAATGTGAAAATAATTGGGGTACCACCTTCAGTAGGGAAAGTGTAATTTTCTGTATGACTTGATCATGCATTGGTTCGCTCTTTACATTGTATAATTTCAATGAAGTTTGCATGTGTTCAATCATAAACAGCTCTCTTAAAGGTGCATACCCACATTTTTTCTGTAATTTTTTTTATACATCAGTAACTATTTCTGGATGCATACAAAGTTTTTTATGAAAGATTATCATGTCCTGCTCGCATATTAGTTGTTATTTTGGTGTTTTATGTTTTTTTTTTTTTTTGCTCAGTTTGTTAGTAAATAAAGCCTTTTTTAATTTATTTTTTAATAACCGAAGTTCGTCACTGCGCATGTGTAACAGTGGATAAAACAAGGAAGCGGCTAACATGTATTAGCATTTCCTACCAACACACAAAGAATGGTCCACGATCCAGTGAAGTAAAACATGAAGAAAAAAAAAGATTCTAGAAGGGAAAAGACTGGAATGTCGCTGAGAATACAGTATGAACGTTGGTGTTCACTGAAGCGGATGCTAAACATGCCGATTGCTCAGATGTGACCACAGAGTTGATTGACGTGAGTAAACGCTCTGATATGAGGCTCTTAAAGTTGCTTTAAATCGGTGTATTTCATTAATAACGGTTGGTCTTCGATCACGCCGAGCTGCCGCTTTACTGCGAGGCATTGTGTGAGTCAGGCTTGGTCCTGCATTATTTACAAGTGATTTTTAAATTAAGCAAAACAGCATTATGATAGTTCTGCGATACTACCACTAGATGTGGCCACGTCTGTTTATAGCTCTTCATCTCGCCCGTTGTGGGGCTATATGTTGCCTCAAAGAGGACCACCAAAACACTATCAGGATGGATGTTTGGTGTATATAGCCTTATTTCATCATGATCAATCGGTTTTTTGGTCTTTCTTTTAAGCAAATAACATGGCTATGTACCTTTAAGGTTCTGCAAAACTATTTCATTCAGGGTATTTTATTGTGCAGTTGCTGCTGTACTTGGGACTATCGTCCTGCTGCATGTAATTTTATCCCAGGTTTCTGGCTTCACGTCTGGCTCCAGAATGCTTTACTATACAAAGGACTTCTTGATCAATTTAAGAACTTCAAGGTGTCCAAACCCTAAGGCTGTAAAACAAGCCTCAGTCATCATGTATCCACCACTAAGCTTGGCTGTTACTGTGAGATGATATGACGTGTTTGAGTTTTGACACACATGATGCTGTGGTTTATGGCCAAAAATCCTGGCAGCTCCATCTCTTGATGTCTCTGGCCTTAAGGTGTGTAAACTAATATTTTTGGGAAGATTCAAAACTGTCAGATTATGTGAATGATGGACCTCAGATTGTTTAGGCACCCACTATAATCCCTCGTAGATTGATTGGGTGCAACAATAGCTTCTTTATGGCTACTTCTGACCTCTATCTCCCTTGGCATTGTGATAGTTGCATATAAAACGTATTATTGAAATACTGAATTAACTTCTAGCATGGATATCTGGAAAAAAAAATTTTTTAATGGTGTGCTGCATGTCCTCTTAGAAAACGCTGCAGCATGTTTATAGGCAGTATAGGGGTGTGTCTAAATAAATTACATTATTACTGATGTATACTTATTTCAGGAGTTCATTCCAAATGTTTAATTCAGAGATAAAGATTCATAACAAACACAGTGATATATTTCAAGTATTTATTTTAATGACTATACTTTACAATCAATGAAAACTCTTATTTATTTTCCTTGAAAAGTAGAATATGTCATATGACTAATAAAAAGTATTTTAAGACTCAACAAGTCAACAAGTCTTTTTCACTCTTGTAAATAGTCTGTTGGGTGTTTTTCATGATTAAATATACATCCATGTTTTAAACATTTCTTAAAATCAGCCTGCTCGGTTCAACACGTCTTTAATTTTTGGATAATGCAAATTTATAACTAATATATGTACAGTATTTTTTTTGTCATATGTTAAAATGTGCCCTTAATGTTCTTAATGTCTCATATTCTGTTTTTCTTTTTTCTTTTATATTTTTCCTTTTGTGTGTATCCACATGCAACATTTATGTTTCATGTTGCTGCTGGTACACTTGAGTTTTCCCACTGAGGGACAATAAAGTTCATTTATATTCCATTTGAAATGTTATGGCCAAAACAACCATGGGGAAAATTGTAGACCTGAGGGTAAACCACAAAATATAACTACTACAGAAGCTGGCTTTTCACAGAACTATTTGGCCAGGCAGATTAATGGAAAGTTTAGTGGAAGGAAACATGTATGAGGAAAAATTATGTAAAAGCGACGGGATAATCGCAGCCTGGAGAAGACTTTGAAATAAAGCCCATTGGTGCTTCAAGAGCACATAGTTTGTACAGTCTGTGATTATCTGGGTTGTTATATCATCAGCTGCTGCTGGCTACTGTGTTTTTATCAAGGGTTAGGCTTAGGGATTATTGAATGTGTATATTCTACAGTCATTTACGTTTTTTATTAGACCTATGTAAATTGTAATTTTTTAATAAACAAAATGGTGTGTATTTTTAATCTGCACATCATAATTATAAACAAATAACAGAAACAAAACTTGAAATATCCCTTTGTGCTCCATAATTCTGTACAATACAATACTTTTGCTTTTTGAACTAAATTACTGAAAAAAAGAAAACATCTCTGATATTTGATTTATTGAGATGGACCTCTTAAAAAAAGTATTTGGGGGATGAGTTGGGCAGCATCAAGTAAAGTTACACATTGGTGTATACCTATGGCAGTTTTTAAAAGTTTTAGTCATAATTTCTTCATATTGTTTCATATCAAGGCTTCTTGCTGCCTTTCAGAATCTTGAGCGATAGTTCTTCATTTCACATGAACCTCCTACAAACGTTTTTTGTTTGACTAGACACCTTGAAAAGGTTACTAGAAAGTCCAGATGTTTGAAGAATTACTGAAGACTCATGCAAATAAACACACCTGCACCTTATGTTAGAACGAGGGTACTTCAGAACCTCCCAGCAGGTTTTTCATGTACAATGCTCACATACACCTCTGTGTGCATGTAAAAAAAAAAATACTTAAGCAGTTTGATGACAATGACTGAAATCCAAACTTAATGCTGAGTAGCATTAACAGTGCAATGTCTCTCTCTCTCTCCCCCCCTCCCTCCATTTCTCTGCATGATTTTGGTTCTTTCTCAGAAAAGACATGGTTTACAGATGAGCCAGAGAATACCCAACTGAGGACCATACAGATCAATCCTGTGAATACTCTCACCATCAACCCAGCCGGTCACAATAAATCCACCAGTAGCTTGATCCCACCCATCAGAGAAGCCGAGGATGAGTTCTGAGCTCCAGACCCCACGCTGACATCTGGACAACTGGACCTCCAAGAGACCTATTGAGTGGGTGTCAGTGTGGACCTTGGATCATCTCTTCACCTGCAAACAGACGCTATAAACAAGACAAACTGCTTTTCCTCCTTCATCTTTGCAGCATTGTAATGTCTGAGCTGATTTAGAAACACAAAGACAGTCCTGACCACTTAATTTTTAGTTTGCACAGCAGTGACCAGACTACAGGACTAATTGTAAGAGTTGCCTTTTAAGCTGTACATGAACAACTACTGCTACTGCATTTGAGTCACCAAGTCTGGTTGATGTGTTTTGTACAGCTTGTTAGCGGGTGTATTTCGCATCCAGCTGCAAACCCCTCAGCCATGCACCACCACCACAGTGGCATTGTTGAGGACTGATGCTGCGCTCCATTTACCACAGGAGTTGGATCTTGGGATGATAATCAGCCCAAAGACCACAGGGACAGGTTAGCAATTTAAAGAAGACTTTTGCAACTTGCCTGTAGGGGGCAACGGTGCACCTGAGCTATGGCTAGACTGCTGCAAATGCCATTATTTGTAGAAGAAAAACTCAATCGTTTCATATCGTTACTTTCGTGGGAACTGGTTGGTAAAAACTATCAAACTTGAATTAATCTGAAGTTAAATGGGTATTTCTGTTTTAATAAGAAGCAAAAGAAAGCAATAATAAAGGACCCCTTTACCTAAATGTCTACTTTTTGACAAGAGCAGTTGTTTTGTTCCCAATGCCAGCAACAGGTTGTGGATATTCTGGCCCTTCACCATTGGATGTTTTTTTTAGTTAAATGTTGTAAACTCATATCACAGAGCATAGGAGTCGATAAGTCACATTCTTGTTTTCATCCATCTCTTATCTACACCCACTTATCTGTGCAGGGTCGCGGGGCGCTGTTCCTATCAAGTAAAAAAAAACCAACCTAAAAACAAGACAAAAAAGTACATATAATCTGAAAAGACTATATATCCAACCTTTCAATTGCTGCTTTCAAATGATAGAGATGTAAACTATCACTTTGTGGCCTTCACGATTGTCCTTATAGGAGCATTAAGACATGCACAGTCTCTGTTTCATCCCCACGTTTTCATGTAAAAGAGCAAACATTTAAACGTACCAATACTCACAACTACTTAAAGAAACTGACACACATATGGTGTTGGTTTGGCCTAATTTGCTTTTGGATAATTTATGTTGACATTTTTTTTATTTGACAATCATTCAAGGGAATTTACAGTTATAAAAAGTGTAAACACCTCTGTTAAGATTGCAGATTTTTATGACAGAAAAATGACATAATTATTAATAATTTCCAAACTTTTCCCACCTTATAGGTGACATTTATTGTGTGCAATTCAAAGAAATTGGTCAGAGGGATGGAAAAAAATAAATATCTGCATCAACCTGGCCGTATAGGTGTGCTTACCAGCACACAGAAATTTGTTTGAACCACATTTTGATTCAGTTTCAGCATTCAAGCCTTCTTCAGTATGAGCGTGTCAACATCCCTCATCTTAAGTTGGTAATACAGTTTTTGCCCTGACCGATACAATTCATATTTCCACGCTGTACAACTGATAGAGACAGGACATCATTCCTAACTGTGACAGTCAAGATGTGCAATGCCACTGTATAACTATGAGACACTACGTTACCATGTATACTGTGTATACTTTAATTAGAGACAAATTGGATGTATATAACAATCATGTAAACTGCTTAATGATATTTATTTTTGCCATATTTTGGTCAATCAACTTTTTTATTTTATTCTATTTTAGTAGAGTTGTCTCATACAATTTTAGACATTTTGTTTTCTTCTTGATTCTGGAGCTTTGTCGCTAAGTTGAATTTTTCAATGGGGATTAATAAAGTAATTTGCAATCCTAACAACATAGAGAAATATACTGATATGTAAAGTTTTAGTACTTGGGTAGGGAACATCCACCTAGTTGATTTATGGGTATGAAAGGGAAGTAAGAAGAGACAAAACTGCAACACCTGTATGTTTATGCAGTTTAAGTCCAGTTGAGAGTCAGAAAAAACACCAGGATCCGAAATGGGATTTGGGATGCTTCATTAGCAGAATACCTACTATTAATGCATTTACTCTCCGTTTTATACTTCGCTGCAACACATTTTGTAGGATTTTACAGTGCTGGGTGTGAATGATTCAATGGCCAAAAGTGCAAATAAAGGTTTTCTACTACAGCTTTCACAATGTTTAATAGACAAGGCAGCCATGCTTGATATTGGTTGGTGAGAAACCTCTAACTTTTCTCCCGGTATTCCAAGTTCAGGGCATTTCCCATTTGGTGTTTCTGTCTTAGAACCCAAGGATTCCAAGTGCAAATGGTGCGCAGCATGACTTACAGTGATATATTCGCCATTTGGAGATAATTCACAACATTTGTGATGGTTAACATCGGCCCGTGTCCATATTGAAATGACATGTGGCTCCAGCCTTATCTCTACTCTCATGTACTTGTCTTAGCTTTGCCTTTTCAGGTCTATAAATGTTCTAAAAGCTTTTCTTTTTTGTTGTAAAACCAAAATCCCCAAAGTATCACTACAGATTTTAAAAAAAAAAACATTTCTGTAATCTATGGTATGATAGAGCTGTTTTGTCCATGATCTACTCATTAACATACAAAACTATAGACAGTTTTTATGATGGAGCATGGCACCATATTCCAAGTATGCAGACAAGTTGTTCTTTTTTTAAAAGCCACATATCGCATGAAGTGGGCATCTTTAAGTCCTCCTTTGGCTGTAAGCACTGCCTGACACAGGATTGTCTTGGAGGCAATGAGGCACCCTGAATGTACTCCATGACCAATCTTAATGCCATGATCGCTTCATTGCATGGATGCTTGACAAACAGCTCTATCATACAACCTGGTTTGTGTGCAGAAAGGAGAATTTTGATAAATCAACAATGTTCTCGAACACATCCTCTATATCAGCAAATATTGTCGCTTTAGTCTCAGAAAATGCAGAAGATTCATGTCTTATCTAAATAATGCAACATAGCTATACTGGCACTGTTGTCACTTTACTTTAGGTTTCATGAAGGGGAAGGAAAGAAGTAATAACATTAGTCCATGACATTCTGAATCCACAGATGATGCTTCACAGCCTAGCCTAGGGTTTGTGTTGGATGTTTAAGGGGGGAAAAAAAAAGGTTTTTGACATTTTTACTGGCACTGAGAACATCCAAGCTGTCCATCCCTCAGTGCCAGTAATGTGCCAGGCAGTGCTGAAGCCAACGGAGGACTCTACAAAGACCCACTACTGCGAAAAGAGGCTTCTAGTTTTGCTTTCTCACTATGAGTAATCTAACTTCTCAAACGTCTTAAAAGCAGCACCCACCCAATCACAAAGCAATGCATCTCATGTAAATCTGTAAAACTTAATGTAAAGTATTTCTTTGTAGCGTGTTCCTGTTTGATGGTACCTGTGGTGTTGAGACACGTTCAGCATTGCAGACTTGCTTGTATTAAGTTTGGGCATTTTTTTTAGCACATTTACTCATCAAACAACCGTCCTGAGTTGAAATCTTTGTCACTATACGCAGAAATATGATTATTGTCTTGTATAAATTTGCTTGTACATAAAATGTACATGATTTCATTTTGTATTTTCACAAATTAAAAGCAGATGTATGGTGTCCTATTGTATAATTTGTCATGTCGTCAAAGATTTCTCTCTTTATTAATGAACAGACCACATCACAGAAACAGCAGGATAATATAAAGAGAACGGCAGGTTTGTTTCTGGTATCTAAGCAGATCGAACGATGCCTCTCTGAACTCTGAGGATAAAAGGACGATAAAAAAACACTACACGTTTTCACCTTGGGGAAAGAGAGTTCCCCATTATGTTGCTTGTTAACGATTTTACACACTGTGGCATTGTGGGAGACTGTCAGCATGCCAATAACATTTACAGTCTAACACCTCCCAGTGAGGCGGCTGATTTTCCGGATCCTCTTGCCAGCGGCTGTGTCACCTCATCTTAGTAAACAAACACATCCAGCCATCCCTTTAAGATGAGCTATCAACAATACCTGCGCTAAAGGGGAGGAATTTTACACAATGAATACTACAAGTGTCTTGTATAACGGGTATAAAATTTTCACATTTATCATGATGGAACTCCAAAGCGTCAGATATTTTACCTTTATGGAATAGACCAACACAGAGTAGTGCAACCCTAGTGAGCCAAGACTTTGTAAAAGCTTAGGTCCTTCACCTTTACACACCCAGAGGCAAACATTTGGGGGGCCAGTTTTCCGTTGCATGTAGTTCTAAATTTTCATTCTTTTGTCTCATCTTTTATTTATTTCGCATGATTGTGGTTTTCTCCACATGGCTTGTGGAAAACCTATGCTTTATTCTTGTGAATTTCATAAACTATAAGCGTCCTCATTTGTGGTTGTTGAGTACTACAAATGCAGTGAAGATGTTGCAGAGCCATCATAAAGGTTATTAATTTTAATAAACAGAACACAGGATGGAACTTCAGGTAAGGTTTACAGAGGTAAGTTAACATATTAACTAGGGTTAACTAAGGTTCCAGCGAAATCTGAACAGAAACCAAGAACTTAAATATGCTGGGCAATAATCATCTGGATAGCAAACGGGTACAAGATAATCAACAGAAATACATGCAGCGGGGAAGGCAACTTGGGTGGGAAACTAGAAGGTAGTGAAACACATGTAAACTATACACAAAACAAACACTAACTGCAAGATGCACAATCCAATGAACCTAAAAATTAATAATTTAACCTTAGGATTGTGACAATAAGATTTGTGAAACTCACAAGTAAATTTGTCCCGTCAGAAGATTCCCCCACCTGAGCTATAGATCTCTGCAGCTCCTCCAAAGTTACCCCAAGGTTCTTGGCTGCCTCTCTACTTAATGCTCTCCTTGCCCGGCCTGGACAGCTATCCCTTGTAAATGTGATGTGTCCAAGGATAGAGATATTGTTTTAAACTTCCTCAGAACTTGGTCTTTGGTGTTAAAGATGCTGTTTGTTCACTAATTTCCTCTAAAGGAGGAAATACACTAGGCGCGTAACGTAATTAGAGCGGCTTATGGTCGTGTTTTAAAAATCGGAAATTCACACCGGACGCTGCAAAGTACGCTTCACAGTTACATGTTTCTGTGCAGAGAAGAACTTTCACCTCATGGAAAGAGCACCAAGTAGAAGGCGCACCTTGGCCTTACTTCTATTTGGCGAGGTGTTGCGAGAGCAAAGCCAAAGAGCTCAGCGACAATGGCCGCATCCCATCAATCAAGAAGGTGTCTTCTACCACCTTGCGGCCAAACTGAGACTCACATATTATTTTGGGATACTTTCAGAAGTGAACTTTGACACAGGATGTTGTTTTCCTGTTTATTCTTTGCCAAACAGGAGGATATCTGCAATTGAAATTTAAACTTTAACTTAATTTAGGCATCGCGCAGCGTAAATACACGTTGAATGCATGTGTTATACATGTAGTGTAAATGTATTGACTGATTAAAACGGAAAGCTAATCTTTAACACAGGGGAGCTCTTTCTACTTTTTAGTTTGCTTCTGAAATGATTTGGTTGCACTAGATTTCATTTTCTGGGTATCAGAGTAAAGGGGCTGTATATATGTGCACGCCACCTTTTTAGAGTTTTATTTGCAAAACAAATTTGATTCGGTCCATCCACTTCACAATTTAGCTATCTTATGTTGGCCTATCATGTAAAATCTAAATGAAACACATCGAAATCATTGGTTGTAATGTGAGAAAATGTGAAAAGGTTCATGGGGGGAGAAATATTTTTGCAACTTGTTAAGTCAGAAGTAATATTATGCATGAACAAAGAAATCCACAGTTGCCTCTGACGACCACTCTTTTGCCCATCTAACACGGTGATAATAGTTTCCATGACAATGCAGCTCTCCAAGTGCATCAATGCCAGCCCGGATAAACAGTGATCCTTTACCAAAACAAGGGGGTCATTACGGCAGCTTGTCAAATCAATGCCGAGAGTGTCCTGGCTGATTAAGGCGTCCCCTCTCAGTCCTGACACAGTGTCAATATTGGCTGGCCTGTAGCTGCACACTCCCATGATTGGACTGAAATGCCCATCAGTCAGGCAGCTGAGCTGGACTAATGATTCCCTGTGCTGCCTATTAGAGAGACATGACAATTTAATCCTGTGGGCCAGGCGAGGAAAAGTGACCTTGGTGCTTTATATTGAGGTTGAGGTAAATTGACAAGAGCAGATAAATCTTTACCTTGGGCTATTAACAGAATTAAACAACAACAAAGGCAGACGGTTCTCTCTTTGTTGTTATGTTTGAATGTGCCTTTTCTCATCCTAGTAGATTTAGCGGTACTATATGTTTGTGACATAGAAATTCATATTCCAGACTTTTTAAGGCACTTTTTTTTCTTTTTTACAGATTTGTCTACAAATGGTAGACTTTAAATACGAAATCTAGACATACCAGGGGCAGAAAGGAAGGAAGACATCACAAATAATCCAAAAGACTGAATGGTAAAAGGGAGGGAGGAAACAAAGAAGGAAAAACAAAAAGAAGGAGGGAAGGAAGGGAGGTAGAATACAAAGTGAGAAAGGAAGAAAAGAAGAAAGGAAGTTAGGACTCAAGGAAGGAATGGTACGAAATGCAGGAAGGTGGCCCTCTACACAAGGAAGGGAAGAACGTAACTCAAGTAGAATATAAGAAAGCAAAGGAAGGAAGGAAAAAAGTAAGGAAAGTAAATTGAGCACCAATGTAAGGATGTGAGACACAAGGAAGAATAAAAAGAGGAAAGAAGAGAGGCAGAACACAAGGAAGAAAGATAGGGCACAAGGAAGGAATGAAAAGAGGAAAGGAAGGAAGTGAGGTAGCATATAAGTAATGAAAGGAAGTCAGTGATATACAAATGAAATGAAGAACACAATGAATACAAGGGAGGACGTGGAAAACGGAAGGAAAACAAGGGAAAACACAAGGAATGAAGTAAAGGAAGGAAAGACAATAAAGAACAGAGAGAATAAAGGCAACATAAAGAAAGACATAATAAAATGACACTTAGAAAAAAAGAGCACCAAAAAGAAAGAAGAATAAAAGGAAAAATGAAATAAAAAAAGAACAATGTATACAAGGAAATAAGGAAGGGAATATGTCAACATTTAAACAATAAGGTAGAGTATGAGTGATGTAAAATTCCATACTTTTCCAGACTGCGTATCACAGTATTAACGCCAATTTAAATATTAAAAAACATCACCAAAAGTATATAAGAATAAACATATTTGTTGTAAAAACATTCCCCCCCTGCATTGGTGCAAGACATCCAAAGACGGAGTCAAATAAAAGCCATTGTTTAAATCCATCTACTGTATGTTTAAGAGTCAAGCTGGAGTAGTAGATGTGGATACTGCTTGAACCTTGGTGTTTCTCAGATGTTCAAAGCCATGCCAGCATGGCCACAGGGCAACGTATATTGCCTTGGACATCTATCTTAAGGCTATGAGAACATTGTCTACATGGTTGGAAAAAAGCCATGTGTTTACACAGATGTTCCAAGCTTTTAGCACATATCTTCCCCTACTGAGCTGCAGCACCATCTTTTGTGCCGAAGGCCATATACATTTTGTATTAGATCCCTTTCATACTGAAATGAGGAACAGCGGGATAGCGTATACGTACACTCAGTGTCTTAAAATTTTTGTTGTTGTTAGGACTTAACTTCTATCTCTTTTTTATATGATCGTATCAGTGTGACCTGTATGAGAAAGAGTAAGGAAAGGCCCTCAGCATTAGAGACAAAGAAGTCAAACAGCAAAGGATAAGAATTTAATTCTGGGTGTAGGGATAGATCACCAAACTCCGACATGAAGTAGCTGTGAAGCCAAACAGACGGAACTCAAAGGTTAATCCTGTTTTCTCTTTTGTAAATAACTGTACAGGGTTTTTATTTGCCCCTTTTACACATCCATTATGGCTAACAATTTTTTATTTAAAATGTTGCTTTATCATCTTTTATCATACGCTAATTCATTAATCAGCTAAATATTTTTTTATTTATCTTGATACAGAAAAATACCACTAAATGAAATGTATTGATGACAAATACCATTTGTGTGATAGTTAGTTAAACATTTTCCAACTTAAACACTAACCCTACAACTTTCTGGGGAAAACTTAAATCAGTTTATTTGTAGAGAATGAACTAACCAAACTTTGACGTGAGATATCTTAATTATTTCTCATAGCGGAAAACCAACAGGAGTCTGAAAGGCGATATTTCAACAAAGCGAGCAGATATTTTGGGTTAACATAGCTAAGTTTTGCCTAAAAGCTTTTAAGAAGTTATTGTCATGTCACAGAAAGTGTAATATATCCAACTTTATCTGCAGCTTTTTACTCCCCTCCACCATCGTTGTTTCCGGTTGAAAAGTTATCCTCAACCATTCTTCAAATCGGAGAAAAGAAGGACACATTCATCGGCTACATTTGAAGGAGTCTTTGAAGGATTCATGAATTGGGTCGGCCTTCGTCTCCGCGCCCGTCACCTACAAATACGTCATCCAGAGGATGCAGCCCCTGAATTGAGACAGACCTAATATGGCTCACAGCCATTCTGTTCAGGGGGGGGGGGGGGGGGGGGGGGGAGGGTGGAGCTGGCAGACATACACTTACGTGAAGTGGAAATGTGGCCGCCTGCCCTATTTTGTCACCTGTCCAAACACTGTATAAAACTATGTAATAGGGCGGGCAAATGCATGTCCCCTGCAAAACCAAAGCATGTAATGACACCTTGATATATTCTAAAATATTCTGCTGTAGTCGAACCCACAGAGGAGAATGGCAGCCTTACACTGACAATGATATTTACCTTACTCAAGAACAGTTTCAACTACTACAAACAGGCTGCAAAACGCTGAACAGATGAGGCAACAGGCATGGCAGGCATCAGAAGGATCAGACAAACAATGAGGGCTGGCTAATAACTTCCGGAAAGTGATCAGTGACATGGGAACCAGATAAGTACAGAATACAGTGCAACTCAGTGGAGATACGGGTAAATGACTAATGAACAGGTAAATACAAAGAAAGGTTTATAATTAGGATGAAAAGGATCTACTAAATCACAAGCTTAGCACCAAAACTAAAATATAAATATTAAATCTTATTTAAACCAGTGTCTCTCAAATGTTTTGTAAGTGCTTCAGTAAATACAACTGTTTTGATAGTACACCAGGAATAAAACTAAGAAGGTCAATTTCATTACTACCTCTCGATTGGTTGAACGATGCTGTGCAATCATCACTCAGAGGTTAAAGTTTCCGGGTTTGAAGTTTTAGAATAATGAAACGGTCCCTAGATGTCAGAATCTTCAGTACAAAAACTTTCTTAGGGATGGCAACATTAAAAACTAATATGGTGGAGTGTCATCTGAAACTGCAATAGCTGCAGTGAATAGCACCTTTGACATTTGTATCTCATTAAATGTTTCACACATGGTTCTTTACAACCTCTTATATAGAACACACATTTCTACAGTGTTTGATTGTTTTAAAAAATAAGACTATTAGCATTTTTATGTAGACCAAAAAGTTTCATTTTTCTCTCATCTGACCACGGACCTTCTTTCATGTCTTGCCGCATCTGCAAACAGAACTTCTTGTGACTTTATTATTGTAACTCTTCCACAAGGTCTTCCTGATGCTGTTGGTTTACTGACAATAAATTACTCAAAGGCTCTATTTACTAATTAGGAGACTTCTAAAGAAAATTGGTCAAACTTGATCTCATTTATTGGTATTGGAGTAAAGGTAGCTAAATAGGAGCCTAAATATGCATTCCTCACTTTTTTAAATTGTAAACCATTTGAAAACCACATAACATTTTGTTTTTACTTTACAATTACTGGCTATTTTTGTCGATCTATCAAAATAAATACATCCAGATGGTTGTGGTTGTGACTTGACAAAATGTAAAAAAGTTCAAGGGATTTTAATACTTGTGTAAGGTATTATTTATATATATATATATATATATATATATATATATATATATATATATATATATATATATATATATATATATATATATATATAAAAAACATCCAAAATCTTAATTGTACATATAGTTTCTGGAATTTTCCGTACCTGTTTTTCCTGTGCTAATGTTTTCTTTTGCACATTTAACATTCATATTTTTCTTTAAGAAAAATAACCAGTAGAAAATGACAAACAGGTGTCATCATCCCGTAGCGTTTTCTTCTCAGCCAAAGCTGTAAAGGTGATTTACAATTTGTCCGGTATTATTCTCTGTGATTCATGTTTCTGTCAGCTCACTCACTGGAGGTTAATAGAAATGCCAGCATACTTGCTGATTTACTTAATAAAAATTTCATCCCAAGGTTCTGGTTCAGAAGATTGGAGTCTGAGGGAGTTACAGGGAGTTACAGGATCCATGCGTTATGCAGAACAAGTTGAGGCGACCTTCAGCCATCACATTCTTGTCTATATATTACCATGGGCTTGACCCTTCCAAGGCTAGAAAGAGCATTTGATATATTTTACCACTACTGCCATTAAATTACTCACATTCCTTACAGTGGAGCCCCAGCCAGTAACATCAAGGTGGTATCATTTTGATTAAAAGTGATTTTACATTATGGTTTTTGCCTTGTGCTGCAGGTAAGGTAAATTTATATTTCAAATGTGAACTTAATCAGCAAATAAATCTCCTGCTTGGCCTCTGAGTTTTATGCCCCACATTATTGGCTTCACCATATGTCGAGCATATGGTGGGTAAAAAAAAAAAATGCTGCTTCTGTTTGTACCAGATCACACTGGGAAAAGATAGGGAGTAAAAAGATGGTTTACATGTGATGTTCATTTTGATATAATTGGCTTTAGAAATATTTATTACATTAATTGCTACATTTTTGATCAACTTTTAGCTCCTTGAGCTCCCACTCCATTTCTCTTTGCTAAGAGCACCTGTTCAGCCTAAACAGACTGACAAACTAATTACACCATCTTTCCTCTCAATGATATATGCCACCAATGTGAATCTAGCACTGAAATGAGACTCCCAAATCTGCCCCTATCTTCTTCACTCTATTTCTTCTTAATTTTAAATCTCAATCCATTTATATGAACATTTCACAGCACTTTTCTTCAATTAGTAATTAACTTCTCCCAAAATTACCAATTTAGTTTGTCTCCAAATTCAAAATAATTAAAAACCAACCATTGTTTATTGTTATGCACAGAGTTTGCATGTTCTCCCTGTGCATTCATGGGTTCTCTCCAGGTTCTCCAGCTTCCTCCCACAGTCCAAAAACATGACTATTAGCTTAATTGGTCTCTCCAAACTACCCTTAGGGGCGAGCGTGTACAGGAATGGTTGTTTGTCTCTGTGTTACCTTGTGATGCACTGGCGACCTGTCCAGTGTGTACCCCGCCTCTTGTCCAGTCTCTGCTGGAGTATAGAAGATGGATGGATGGAGAGATGTAAATTTTTAAACAATGACCGGTTATAGAGACAATCCCGAAAAATGCAAGCAAGTGTATATCTTAAGCCCTGAACATAGTTGAAACCAGATGTATACATTCACAGTATAAAAATACTTAATTCTTCAACGATAAATGACACTTAAGATTTACCGTTTTATGTTATTCAGGATAGCCAAAGTAATCTTGAATCGCTGAATTCTATTATAACAAACAGAATAATATATAATAATAATAATAATGATAATAATACTAATTTTGATGGCCAAACCCATGGCT
Source organism: Fundulus heteroclitus (assembly GCF_011125445.2). Lineage (NCBI taxonomy): Eukaryota > Metazoa > Chordata > Actinopteri > Cyprinodontiformes > Fundulidae > Fundulus > Fundulus heteroclitus. The sequence goes on from NC_046370.1 coordinate 8,509,870, forward strand.
ACACCTTAAAAGTCTGTACCACACATGCACTTTTCATTTACCAATCAGTATATGCACACTTTAGTTTGCAATAAAACTTTATTCTTAGTTTAAGTACATGTGTTCTATTTGTAAGCGCGCACATTTAGTTCACTTTTGTACTTAGTCAATTATCCATATTGGTTTTTGTGTTTTCGTTACTAATCTTTATTTTTTACCTTACCTTCCATGCTGCCTGGGAGTTTGGCCAGACAAAAGATGGCAGCCAGGGCTGAGATCACCTAAATACCGGGGAGTGGAAATTGGACTGTTCCACCTGCTTTTGCTGGAAGGGGAATTTGTATTTTTCTTTCTTTGTTTTGTATCTCACTTAGGGTTTGTATTTAGAGGTTGGTGGTTTTTCATTGTTCTTAGATTAGTTTATTGCCAAACTTAACTGTACTGCTTTGTTTTGTCATTTGTGAGTGTTTGTTTGGTTTTGATTACCCCTATTGTGTTATTGGTCTGATCAGCCAGTGTATATATACCCTTGTGTGTCATTTCTTTGAAGGTCAGTTATGTTTGGTTGTGCAGTCAGTTAGTTTGGGCACATTTTGCTTCAGTTTTTCTTTTTTGACCTCTTTTATGACTCTGGAACCTACCATTTTTGTAAGTTTGGCTTGTGGGTTAAAAATAAAAAACCCAACTTTTGAATAATTTCCTGTGACTCCTCATGCATTTTTACCTCGGTCCATTACAATAATAATGAAAGAATGTGATATTAACTGCACAGTTGTTAGCACCATGGCTTTGCAGCACAAGGGTCAAATCCCAGCTCAGGGATTGATGGAGTGTTTATGTTCTACCTGTGCAGGCATGTGTTCTGAGTGTTGCTTGTCCTGTTGGTCTCTGTGTTATCCTCTGATGGACTGACCACCTGTCTAGTGTGTTCCCTGTCTATCTGCTGCACATAAGACAACAGCAAGCCCCACCTTCACCCACCACTACCTTACAATGCTTGGGAGAGTCATAAAATGGATGGATGGATGATCAAATGTATTATGTCATACAAACTCATCATTATCCAGCTGCAATGAAGAGCCATATTCTATCAGAGCACCGGCCCCCCAGCGACAGGACCAATTCAGGTTGGCTGGTACAGGGCCACTAAGTAAAAATAATAATAAAGCTGTTTTGTATTTTCTGTGGTACAGATGATCAGAATGAGAGCAATCTTATTTTGACAAACCCAGAAGCATCCCTCTGGTTCCATCGGTGCACATGAGAAGCAGAACTGTACACAGGCAAGAACAGGAACAGGAAGATCTGTGTCGGCTGACATGGAGCAGAGAACACGTGACCCAGAACCAAAGGGAAGCTTTTGGCTATGCAAACCCCGCATCCCTCCTTCAACTGGAACAGCTATATGGAATCAACTATTCACTATTGCTAAATGCTCATCTGGCTGAAGTGATTGCTGTAAAGTCAGTGACTAGATAGAATCGGCTAGTCTTCCTTAGAATTAAAAAACTATTAATTGTCAGAACGAACGGAACTTTACTGCAATAGTTTAAAACTAGGACCAAATTGAAACAATATTGACCTTGAATCTGTCTCAATGAGTAAACTGAACTGACTATACATTTCTGTAAAGAAAGTGTAATCATCTGTTACTTTGTAAAGTGCCTTCAGACAACATTTGTCATGCACGAAAATTGTATTTATCAATATACAAACACACTGAAATGATTAGAAAATAATAAAAAATAATCACAACCCTATCCGCAGTCTTCTCCCTTACAGATTAGCCACACGATCAGTGTCAAGGTTTTTCTGCCACAGCGGCTTAACAAAAATGTGTAATGCAAATGGTTGTCGAAACATCTAAAATTAAACTTCAAAAATCCCTTCAAGGCACATACTACATAGATATTATAAAAAAGTAAACTTTTTTTCTCATCAGCCCTGCCCACACATTATAAATAAGCAAAGTGCATATAATTAGACACTTAAGAATTTCAGAAGGTTTACATCCTCTTCCTACACTTGAGTGTTTAGAAAAGAACGAGGGGAAGAGACAAAAAGAAGATGTTTTCCTGTCACAGGGAACTGAATGTTTCAAGTGAATTCCCCTTTTTTAATGATGCTGTTAACATATCCCGACTTCACTGTGGATGTATCCTGACAACAATGAGAGCTGACACGTACCAAACTTGGTATGTCCCAGAGCCATCTTCAGTGGCTGGGATGCTGTCAGCTCCACCTACATCAGTGGCTGCGTCTCAATGGTAGCGTGACACATGTCAGAAACTTTCACATGTCTGCTCTTTTCTGCACAGCGCTTCCACATCCTGGAGGTGCCGTTTTACTTATATTTCTGTCTATGAATATTCAGATTGGTTTTATTTGCCGTGATTTTGATTGCACCGCTGTAAAGTCTTTTTCTCACTCTCTGACATTAAATTACACAAAACGTTTCCTGTTTTAGTTCATTTAAGAAAAACACCAATGATTTTTTGTATTTACTAAATGCAAGAATAAAGAGAAGTCAGCCAATTGCCTTGACATCCTGTGTGATGGTGAGGCTCAGCTGAACCCTCTCAGTCAATCAGCTCGAAAACATTCATGAAGCCCTTTTCATCTTTTCTAAATCTACTCGATAGATTTCCAGTAATTAATCGACTATGTTCACCGGCAGCTCTATCAGCTTCAGCAGCTATCAGCGGGCTAAAAATAGTGGCGACAATTCAACAGGAAAAGCCATCTGTGGTGACTGCACATGCATGCTGCATCCAGAAGCACATCTGATCTTTAACCTCCTTTGATCAGCAGTTTTGGCAAGGCAATCCATCATCGTGCTCTTACTGTCAGAAGAGGTGCCTGGCTGCAGCTGTGTGTCACTGGCTAAGAGGGACTCCTTAAAGGCAATCATGTCAAGCTCCTCACGACTGCTCAGACTCCCAGATTGAAGGAGGATTTGACGGGGCCAGAAGAGTCAGCTGAAGACACTGGAGGGCTGCGTCTGACTGCTCTGCCGCCATGACAAAATGGTTGGCTGTATACTGCAAACAGCTGAGCGAACATACTCAAAAATCTATGAAATTTAGACATTTAATCCATGCAGTTGCAGCTACAGCGTTCGTATTGGATCGCAACTTCGGATGTGGATGAAATATAAAGCTTTTTGTTTTTTTAACAAACAAAAGATTAAACAGGTAGAGCGTTGCCAGGTTATTCATGCCTCTTGAACATTGCCACATTTTGTCACGTCACAACCAGGAGCGATGTATTCTACGACTATGTGATAGATCAACACAAAGTAGTGCATCGTTGCCTAGTGGAATAAGTAGTTTAAAATATGTGACCCGCCACAGCAAAACTATGAACAAGTCGGCAGAGCACAAACGTGAAAAAACTTCAATTTTTCAGAAAATAGTGATTTTCGTTTTATCTAAAATATGCTAGTTGAAGTTATGAAGTCGTCAATGCTTTGAATTACTGTTTCAAAGGTTTTAAAATGATAAACTTTGTGTTTAAAAACTGGATATTTTCCGCTTATAATTCCTCCGAGCTGAATTTGCATGTAGGGGTGTGGAAAGCCACGGCTCATTTGTATGTCGCCTTTGTGTGGCCGCCCGTACGCTTTTGTTAATGCGTGTCGGCCATAGGCTCCATGCTTATAGGGAGTAGATGGCTACCTATGCAGCTACTTAACTCTATTTGAAAGAGAAAGTTTCTGTGACTTGTGAAGAAGATGGACTGACCTGAGCGAAACTGCGGCTTGCCCAGAGCTCCACATGTGACCAAGACACGGGACTCATTTCATATTTTGTATCAGGAGAGCTGAAACGGAAAAAAACTGTTGAAGCGACTGCATCATTTTGGCGAATATTGATAGTCTTCAGCTGCCGTTAACCAAAGATGATGAAGAAAGCTTTGGACTCACGACAAAATAGCGACAATTAACGTTAACGGGTTGGGCAATAACCTAACTGCCACTGTACAGGGCTGTGCTGTGGGAACATTTTCACCAGGACACTGGAGTATCTTAGGTTCTGTATCAGGAGAAATCGGCATAAATAATGGCGTCTGCAGATAGGCGGCCTTTCAAGGTTCCAGCTGACGTTAACTGAAAATGAGGAAGACGAAGAATGCTTTGGACAATGGTGCATTTGTGCAAACTTTCTACTCCGAATGGATGGATGGATTACTTAGCCGCAGAAAGAGAGCAGCAGAACACAGGACTCATTGGACATGGGAATGAGTTTGAAAAGTAAAAAAAAAAAAAAAACTATTATGATGCATTATACTGAAATTAAAGCCGTATATCATTCAACCTACCATTTTTAATATCCAAACATGATTTAAGTAGCAGATTATTTTAAGTGTTTTTAATGTAACACAAGACTTAAATATGTACATTTCTCCTGTTTCATCCATAGACTTAGCTCAGCAGTACAAAAAACATTCTGCATAGGTGTGACCGTCTCTATTCATTCCTGCATGATCAGTAGACACACACATCACCAACCCCTAAACTCTGACCTGGAGCTAGAAATGCACAATCTTTTCTTTTATATGATTGATTGCTAGTAAACCTGGAAGATTGCTCCAAGAGATATTTTTTTATTGTAAGGCAAAGAGAAATGTTATCTTAACAAGTGCCCATAAAATGCTTTTTGAAAAGTTCCTTGAAAAAAAAAAACAGAACAAGCCATTAAAAAGCAGCAATACCATTGTGCATGATGCAAATTGCAGACACAAAAACATGCAGAGATAAAAAAAAGAACATAAACTGTTTGACATTTACTAATTTTGTAAATGATAACTGTTTAGGTTATTTACATAGTTTTTGTTTTGTATGAGTGTGTGTCTTTGTGTTACCTTTAAATTTGGTGTTGGAATCTTTTGGACAGTTGAAGATGTTTGTTTAATGCACAGATCTAACACACATTTTCTTAATGCAGAGCTGTAAATGATCTTTACTTGAACAAAATAGTGCTATGAGTTGATTTTGACCCTCTGTTGACAGGCATTGAAGGGGTGGGAGGTGTTGCTGCAAGGTATGCAAAGTAATTCAAATCAACAGCTTTTAACACCCCCCTGCTTGAAGTGATTCTAAAGAAACTTTGAGGCTTGTTTTCTCCCAAATCCTCTTTACAGAGTGCCAACATTTGAAAGGTCATATCTTTTTCAAATTGTATTTGATTTGCACAAGTTTGATTTCGTTGGAAAGCTTAGAGTCCACTTTTTCTGAATCTGTAAACACCTCAAAAGAGCGCCAGGGAGAGTTGTTCCTAGTTTTGCTGTGGCTGGTCACATGTTCTTACAAAAAAACATAACAAAAAAAATGTGTAGAACAAGTTTGGGCCTCTATACTGTGATGCCTCTGAATAAAATCCAGCACACCTATTTGCCTTCAGAAGCCTCCTAATTGCTAAATGAATTCTGCTTGTTTGTGACTTAATCTCAGCATAAATGCAGCTGCTCAATCCATCCACACTTTGCCTTTACCCACTTAATATGGAGGATGGATTGCTGTACAGCCAGTGACTCAATACAATCAGCTGGGTTTCTCAATAGCGTTCTTTTTTTAACGCATTTGTATATTAAACAGACCTTGATTTTGTTTAAAACTAAGATTGAATTGGAATGTATATGAATCTATTTATGACTGGTCTGACTTGACAATGTATTTATTTATGAGAATTGGATCTGTTTTGGAAAGTGTCTGAGAACAAAGTTTGCTGTGACTCAGTATTATATATAGGTACAGTGAACTGAAGTGAATTGAATTGATATGTACATGGCTCAATTCAATTCAATTAAATTGTATTTATATAGCACCAATTCATGATACATGTCATCTCAAGACACTTTACAAAGTCAAATCATACAGATTGGTCAAAAAGTTTCCTATCTAAGGAAACCCAGCAGATGCATCAAGTCTTGACAAGCAGACTTGACATGACAAGACCACATGAAAGAGCGTAGAGCCACAGTGGACAGTTGTCTGCATTGGCCATGACTTTGCAGCAATCCCTCAACCTGAGCAAGCATGAAGCGACAGTGGAGAGAAAAACTCCCCTTTAACGGGAAGGAAAAACCTCCAGCAGAACCAGGCTCAGTGTGAACGGTCATCTGCCCTGACCGACTGGGGCTTAGAGAAGACAGAGCAGAGACACAGAAACAACTCTTTCTATTGTTAGATATTCAGAGATTACAGATGCTGGAGCTGCAGAAAGCAGTTACTGGGGAAGAAAAGATAACTCACTGACACTGTGAACATTACAGACTGACATGCTTAGATTGGACAAAATGGACTGATTAATGAAAGTGACTCAGCTTGGTCACGTCCAGAATATGGTAAGACATTGTCCACCAATGCCATGCGAGGATCACTGATGTCATATGGGTACACTCCCATGCAAGGGAGTGTACATTCTACATTCTGTATAATGCTGATGTAAATGATCATTCGGAGCTCTTTACCTTTTCCTACAAGAGTCGGAGGCGGGTAAACTTTACACATTCTAAAATAATGAAATTTCACTTATTGTTCCTTTATACATTATAGTTCCCTTCAATCTAATAAAGTTTAAGCAGTTTTGCACAGAAAGATTGGTAAAACTTTCAACCTCTGGATGTGGAAATCTGGTAGCGTTATATGGCAAAAGACTTGCGGCCATGTTCACAGAGAAAGATTGTGGTATAAGGAGGGCTAAATACAATAGCATGCCACACTTTTCCGATTTCTATTAGCGAAAGAGTTAGAAACCCATGCATCGTTTTTCTTTCACTTCACAATTAGATGATATTTTGTGTTGTTCTGTTTCAAAAAGTCCCGATAAAATACATAAAATTTTGTGAACGTCCAAAAAAAAATCTCAGGCTCTGATTAACATTACAGAATAACAGGAAATGATCATGTTGCAGTCTGACTTTCAAGGCATGCACTTCTGTCTGAACGCAGATTCTGTACTGTTTAAAGGGAGTCCCCTACCGATCCATGGCTTTAGCATCAACCTTGAAAGCTATGAAAGCTTTGATCTTTTTGGCTTCATTTCCCAAAAAGGCTTCAGGGTGAGTTGACCTTAAATGAACCAAAAACAAGCAACTGATACATCAGTTTACAAGTCCCACATCGAAGGACACATGGGGGATTTTGAAGCTGACAAACGCATTACAGACCTAACTCTGGTTCCTAAAGAGATCTTCCTAACAGGAGGTCAGGCTATCATCTCCAGGCCTTACAAAAAAAAAAAAAAGAAAAGAAAAAACACTTGTCAGATACCAAGAGAAACCAGTGGGAGATAGTCTGGCTCCGCTGTCAGTGACTTTTTTTTTTTTACAGAGAAACTGATAGAAAATTCCCCATCTCTTTCAGACAAGCACCGAGTGCATTAAGTGCAAATAACCAGGCCCGACTTTCAGACAAAGAAGCTGAGTGACGGCTTGCTGACTGCGGCTCCAAGGGTGCAATAACATGATGTGAAAGGACATTGTCAGGAGCCGAGGAGACCGGCCAAGATTGTACATAGTGACAGAAAACAGAGATGAGGACAGAGATACTGGTGCCATATTAGTGGCCAGCATATTCAAACACCAAGCTTGAGTTTAAGCAAACTTGACATCACCTCCAGTGGCTTCAAAGCGTTCACTCCCCTCTGCCTCCCCCTTCTGTCTGCAGCCAGTTTTTCCCCTCTGATGTGTCTCCACGCTCCTCTGTCTCTCAAGCGTAGAGTAACCAGCAGGCCTGCTTTGACAGCATGGGCGGATGGGGGGCGCTGCAGCCTGCGGATACCCTCAGTCAATCTAAATTTGGTCAAGGTGGTGGAAAGCGTGCTCATTTTTTCTGATATCTGCGCTACTTGAGGTAATCCGAACGCTGAAGTGTGAGGAGCTGTCACCTTGCATGAGAGCCCGCAACAGCACCTCTTGATGTGCTTCGAGGCGGGGGAGGTGATAGAGATCTCTCCGTCCTGATAGGATGCTAGGACACTGGGGACCCTATAAGATGGAGAGGAGGGACTGTTCCACAACGTCTGCTTGGGGACAAGAGGTTGGCAGTGAAGGGGATTTAGACAGAACCCTGCCTTAACCAGAACAATCCCTTAATCATTCATTCTTTGACATTTCAACGGACAATCAAAACTCAAAAGGTGAATGATTAATGTATTTGTTTTTTAATCTGATAGCAAAAAAAGAAAAAACGCCTCATTTTAAATTCTTTCAGTTTCCTCAGATCACAAAGACAAAATGGAAGAACTGACCAAAGGACAGATTTAGATTTCAATATTTGAGTGCCGTGTTTATGCAGTCCAGAACTTATTGTCATATAACAATAGCAATAGTTTTGTCACAATACATTTTCTTTCCCACTATATAAGTGTAACTAAAATGCACGTAGTAGAGTGCAAGTATACTTTATATGTTAAAATCTAATAAACCTGCAACGTAAAGGTTTTGGTACTTCCCTACAAAACAAATACTATACTTTTGAGGAACCTACATGCATAAAAACATGTGAGAAAAGAGGGGAATACAGCAATAAAAGTCTTCAAAATAACGCTAAACTTGTAGCATAGTTGATGTGAAACTTGTATTTCTGAGGGTTTCAGAAATTTCATGTCTAATAAACATTCCTAAAAAACTGTAAAATAAAAATAGAAACCAAAAAATTGTTTTCTCTCTTTCGGATTTTATCTTTTTTGTTCTTTTTCAACATGTATATGTTTTACATCAAACCCGTCTTTATATCAGTCATTATAATCCAAATAAATATAAAACGGATTTTCTTTAATGGATGATTTCATTAATTAAGCAAAATGGTCTCCAAATCAATCTGGTCATGTGTGAAAAAGTATTCCAACTTTAGGGAGCCTTGGTAGTCAGACATTCTGACAAATGGAACACAGCATTACACAGCCTCGTACGCAGCAGAGCATCATGGGAAAATTAGTCCTACAACACTTCCTACTTTCAGCTTAAGTCATACTTTTCCAAACAGGCTAAAATAAACTAGCTCACCTGAAAACTAACTGCTCTGTCCCTTCTCTCAACTACTTGGTGTCTTTTTGAAAATTTAAAATTCTGCTCGGCAAAATGTTGTGATACTTTAATACTTGGCCTTTAAAATAGAAGAGGACATGTCAACAGTATGTATCAAAAATCAATTCCACACTTTAAGACAAGAGCAGCTAATGCTAAGCCAAGCATTCAGAGATGCAATGAAGCAGTTGCATCTCTGAATGCTTGGCATTTGTTTCTGTCTTACTGGAAGGGATGCTGCAAGCCTGCCCACAGGCAGCAGCGGGCACCGGTGTTTGCACTCCACAGGCCATTAACAGTTCAGCCCACCTTCCACAGCAGGGCAGCAGCTGGAGAGAGAGAGAGCAAAAAGAAACAGTGGTGTGGGATGTGACCAGCATATTTGAAAAAAAAAAGAAAAAAAAAAACATAGCCAGAGGCAGGGAAGGCTGGAATACACTCCGAGTAAAGCTGGCAGCTGTGCGGCTGCATGTGATAAAGTGCAGCTCAGCATAAACACACTCAGGGGCTCCCTGCACAGCTGGCCACCATAGGTTACAGTTCTGAAAGATGGCGCACAGGAAAGGGATGGTGGTAGAAGGAGACAGATGGGGGATGGATGGTGGCCGATCCACAGATCAGGTCTGAGGTGAAGAGGAAGATCAGCGGGGACTCATGAGAGGAGAGAAGGTGAGAGGATTTTGTAAGGTAAGAACTGAACATTCAAAGTCGTGTGCTGACAATTAAAAAAGACATCACCAGAAAAGCATGAAAGCAGTTTCTGCGCAATGCAGTTCAAGATATGTGTCTGTGCTCGAGTGTCCTCAGCACATAAAGACCATTATGAAAGATTAAGCAATGGACACACAGGTGGGACAGATTATCCATCTCCTTATAGATTGAAAAACAAGCCTGGCCAACATGTCAGGGTTAAATTATAGTTAACAGCAAACACATTTATAATGAGTTCAGCTCTCAGCATTTTGGGGTCATTACTGTGACAAGTGGTGATGCAGCCAGATGACGTGACCCAGTGACCCACTTGTACGATCTTTAAGTGCTTGAGTAGACAACAGGAGTTGAAATAGTGCAGAGAAAACAATTCTATTATACACAAATGACCATTTCTGATCCCAGCTAACTTGTGAATTATTTATCCATGTAATGCTGTTGATTTGCCTGAATTGATGACAACAATGTTATTTCAAATGGTACGGGGGAAAAAAACGTCAAAATTAATACATTTTGTATTGCAGCATTGTTATGTCACTGTAAAATGTAGAAAGGTTTAACATTTAATTTAAGAATATTTATCCATTAGGGAAAACACCCATGTTAAGTAAAAAAAAAAAGTCCTTTTAACAAAGTAATTAGTAGCATATTTGATGAAACCTTTAATAAACCCTTTAAAATAAATGTTTTAAAGGGTTTTGTTTTGTTTTTCTGCACAAACACAATGTCAGTAGTTTAAGTGGGCCGGTATGGACCGGTACGCAGTACTGGCACTTCTAAAATTTACCCCTCAGTGTACCAGGACCTTTTTTTCTAGCGTGCACCGTGTGCCGGGACTTCTATCCCCATCCGTAACAACCTATCTGCAGTTTACAGCTTGTAGTCTAATTGTTGATGTAAATATCTCTGAACTCTGAACAGTCCTTCACCACATGGTGGTCAGACTCAGCTGGCATTAGCTCATCCAACAGGGTACCTGCTGGCTGCTGCACTAACGCCTTGGTAAGATCAGTGGTGGTGCTAGCCATTTGGGAGCCCTGAGCACAAATGCTGTCTGGTGCCCCCCACATGGAAATGAACATTATATGATTTTTCTGTGTTTGTCTTTATTTCAAAAATAACTTAATATTAGCATTTTGAAAACAGTTGCAATAAGCAAGGGGAGAAATTTTAATCATGAAAAAATATTAAACTTATTTTGTATCAATGGTGCATATAGCGCCACGAAAGATAACTCTGTTTAACCGATCATGGAGGAAAATTAACAAAGACAGTAGATTTTAAGTGGGATTGAAATGAGGACACAAATAAAGTACAATGAATAAAATGCAACAATGGGCAGTGTAATATAAAACTAGGACTCATCCTATAAAGTGTTCTTAGGAAAAGACTTATTTTTTGTTCTGATTTCACATGTTTATGTTTGATGAAAACTCCTAAAACATCATAGATGTCTTACTTTCTAGAGGAAACTGAACAATGTGATCAGGACATGTTTTTTTCTGAGGAAGGTTCATTAGGAGGAGCTCATTAAAACCAAAGATCCTCAAAGTCTGCAGAACTTCTGCAAATTATTTTAGATTAACAGACCTCAACACTAAGTTGAACATACCAAAAAAAGGTAAAAAACAAAGCAACTGGACTTGTTTTCCGTAGTTGAAGACGTTTCGCTTCCTCTCCCGGAAGCTTTCTCAATTCAAAAAGTCTGGAGTAATGATGAGTAACAAGCTTTATACCATTCCAAACAAAGGCCTGTAATGGCTTAGATAACATGCAAATTCAACCGAAACAGGACCACCCCTTAGTAATGGGCGGTCGTTAAAACCATTAAGCCAGCGGAATGGACCGAAACTGGTCCACTCCTCTGTAACGAGGAGTCGTTAGAGTTGTTATTGGCTTGGCTTAAAGGAACAATGTTTTAATCACCTGAATGAGGGTGAGAGTTAAGTTGACGATTGGCTGGAATTAATCCTATAGCTGTGTTGTAAGTTTTTGAGAGTTGGAACCTAAGGCCTCCTCCTCTGTTTAAGGTTGGTCTTTCTCTCTTGACGTAGATGGCTTCCTTCACACCCCTTTCAAGGGCGACAGTGGCATAGCAGTTAGGGAGTTCGTCCTGCAGTTTGCGGGTTGCTGGTTCAATCCCCGCTCCGACTATCTTAATCAGTGTGACAATTCACACTTGGGGTCGTTGGACTATTTAAAGCGCAATACATGTATAAGCCATTTAAAATTAAACTTCCATTTTTCCTGTTTCGGTTGAATTTGCATGTTATCTAAGCCATTACAGGCCTTTGTTTGGAAAGTTGAACATAGGGTTAATTTTCATGTCTTTGTTACTTTTGCATTTATCATTTTTCATGTTTTTCATTTGTTCAGAGAAGTTTATTGTTGATTTAGTGAAAAATTGCACGTGAAAGATGCTTTGCTACTTTTTTGTAAATACGTTTTTTTGCAAGGTTTTTATTTAACATTCCCGTTGCCAACTTTGCCAACTCAATTACATATTGGGCTCATGGTGGGGGACACCACACGAGAGACTAGAGAGATGTCCATCTTTTTCTTGAGCAAATATTTTCGTATTGATTATATATAATAACAAGCATCAAATATTTTTAAATGTTATGTCATAATTATTTTTACTATAACTATGGTTTTACCCCCCCCCCCCCCCCAAAAAAAAAAAATTAAGTAAAAAATACTTAACTTGCTGGGTTTGGTGTCAAAAATAGAATGGATGCTCAAAAACAAGTTCATGTTTACTGTTAAGTACTTAGGAGTAACTGTGATGCAATATTGTTGTGAATGGCATTATGGAACTTTCTGAAATATCATGACTTTTTAAACAAAAATGTTGTCACCTTTGAACAAAAACTCAATCTGGATGATATTCCATCCATACATCAACCCGGAGGGATCAACAGCATTTGTTCAGATCGACCTCCAGTCAAACATTACTCCTGTTGCAGCAAAAGAAGCCAACTGTCCCTATGGTTAGTGAGGAACTGAGGTTGAAGAGATCAGAAGCATAAGTGGTTCTGAGGAACAGCTAATCCACAGTAGACCATCTTTCTTTGTCTCCCAAATATTTCCTTCTAACTTCAATAAGGTATCAGAACTCAAAATGTGTTTTGGCTCCAGTGGCCTTTATTTTACAGTAAGCTGACAGGAAATGGGGTTTGCCAATGCTAACCATTATGCTAATGCTAATGCTACTGGACCTGGCAGCCGGATGGCAAACAGCACAGTTGAAAGTTGGAACGAGACCGGACAAGCGCGGGTGTACCGACCGACCGGGACGAGTTCAACTTGTAGCTATCTCCTTTATGGCCACAACTTTTTTGTATCAAAACGGACACATCAAGCTTTCACCAAATGTAGTTATCATAACCAGAAAGTTTCTCTGTATATTTTGGACTTTTAGAAAGAATGTGTAAAATAACAAGCAGCATATTTACTTAAAGGAAATAACTAATTTTGTCACAGAGGTTGAGGGTCTGAGAAATACTTGCAATGTATTTGGCAACCTCAGACAAAGTGCAATTGTTATTATTTCATTAATGCCAAATAAGTCTTGATTTGAATAATATTTGAAAAGCTGACTTTTTGAAATGTGTGATGTAATTCATCCTTCAGACAGACCTTTGAAAGATATGGGGGCTGATTATGGTACTTATTTATTCATTAACATTTATATGGTTTGACATAGATCATGCACTCTAATAAAAGTTTTTAAAGCTTATTAATGCAAATAAAAGAAAATTCAGAACACTGAACACACATGAATAAAGCCACAAAACACAAGGTCTGACCATGATTGTATAACTGTATAGCAAAACAGAAGGCAAATTTTACAAAAGACCCATTAAATTTAAAACAGACTGTAAATGTCTTCAACCTAATGATGTCTTTCTATGTTCTATTAAGCAATAATATAACAAATATTTCAACGCATGTAGCATACTCAAACAGCATTATACCAGATGAAATGAGTTTTAGTTTAGATGATTCATTCATTTCCATTGGTGTGCTGAAATCCATCTGATTCCAGAGGAAACAGAGAGCCCCAGCTGACTAAGTTATGCAGGCATTTAAGTTTTCACTTTCCCTGATTTAGCATGACTATGCTTGTCACTAAGATTTAGAGTGGCCTGCAGTCTGCATTCTGTTTATTGTCACCAAACCTGCTGAGTGCCTGCATGCTTTCAACTTCAGGGTTATTGATTCAATTTTTAAATGGTTCCCATATTATGCGAGAACCCCTGGAAGATTAATTTGCATCACTGTTCATCTGTAATTCATTAGCCGTTTGGAGAGTTCAACCACAAGGACTCAAGAGGAAAAAAAAACTTCAGTCAGTAGAAATCTCTATACAGACAAACTAAATTACACTTTGAATCATTTATACTAAGACATGGGGACAACTGAGGACTGAAGTAATAACAGTATGTCTGATCTTTCCAATAAAAGGCTGATAAAATACATAAACAGATCAACATGTGGGAACAAGGACATATAAAGTAGAAGAAAAATGCTAAATGGTTTTCAAAATTTCATACAAATAACAGTTCAAATGGTGTTGTCTTCATCCCCATTAAAAAAATGAAACAACTGGCTTCAGAAGTCACCTAGTTAGTCAGTCCACCTGTGCATAAATTTAGGCTCAGTATAAATTTAGCTCTTCTGTGAAGGCCTCAGAGGTTTATTAGAAACGTTAGTGAACAAACAGCATCTTAAAGGCTAGGGGAAACTTTAAACAGGTCAGAAAACTAGTTCTGGAGAGGTTTAAAGCAGGATCGGGACATAAAACAATACGCCACGCTTTGAACACCTAACTGAGCCCTGTTCAATCCACCATCTGAAAATGGAAAGAGTATAGCAAAACAAGAAAACTTCTAGGACATGGTCACCCATCTTAACTTGACAGGCCATGCAAGGAGAGCATTTATCAATATCTGGAAAAGCGGTTGAAATCCACAGCTCAGGAAGGAAAATTTGTCCACGGGACAAAAGTCCCCTTTATGGAAGACCAACAAGGAGAAACCCATTTTTAATAAAGTAAATATTTAGAAAGAAGAGGCTTTGTCTGATGAGAGCAAAATCAACATGTTTGGCCAACAAGCAAAATGTTGTATGTGGCGGGAAACTAACACTCCACCTCAAACTAAACACATGATCCCTATGGTGAGACATGATGATACCAGCAGAGAACTGTGTGGATGATCATCTTCAGGTGGGACAAGGAAGCTGGTCAGATTTAATAGGGGATGAATGGAGTTTCCTTGGTCTCAATGATGCTGTGTGTTTACTGACGCTCTCTGAGAAACACCGGAGTGCTTCACAGAACAGCTGGATTTGTACAAATTAAATATAGCTGGACTTCACTTTTTTATTATGTGACTTTGATGGAACTTCGCTGGACAAGATTTTAATTAGGGGCATTTGAATAAAGGGGTCCAAATACAAATGCACAATTATGTGCTGGTCTGGTATCCCAATGAAATTCAAGCCACTGCAGACTGTTTTTCCCTATGCTGCAAAGTGAATGCCACCGCTTCATGAGTTGTTTCCACGCAAAAAGAAAACACATGTACTGTTTGTGTGAGACTAAACAAGAAATGTGACTGTGAAAATGAACACTGAGCTGGCTGTGTATGATGGCAAGCTGTGTCCCGAGGCTTTGGGTCAGCAGTCAATTAAATTATCACACTAAAATGAAAGACTTACAAAATCCCCTTACTGAATAATGGCTGTCACACAGTCTGTATCCTCCATGATGTTCTGTTAAAAAATGGTTGTAGAAATGGGATTAGGGCTTCATCCTCAGCTTCTTGTGTGCCCAGTCTAAAATGACTATCCTCTTATCTCAAGGCAACAGAGCTACATTATGTTATGTACCGACTTCGTCAAGATAGAAGGGATGTCATTGAAATTAATTTAATCTTCCTTGAATTAGCTTCAGACTATGATCTCACCCAATCAGAATTTATGTCCTCCAGAATTCAATTTCCTGCACACAGTGATATGCTTTTATCAGTTGGTAACTATTCGGTGGCCTCCAATAATGAGAGCTGTCACAGAGACCAGAGGCAGATAGTATTTGATGGCAACCGTGTTGTGACCACTGGAAATGTCTCCCACATCTTTCATGGATTACAAAGAAAAAATGTGAAATTTTCTTCAATTTAACAAAGCATGTCTCACAAAAAAAGCAAAAGAAAAAAGATTTGCCCCTCAGAAGCTGATCGATCTGAATACATGATGTCCAGTTACAGGTCATTAAGGCCGTGGGATGGACATTTTGTCTAAGTGAGAGCAAACCCATCTGATTCTGGAACTATTGGGATTTGGGACTTTGAGGGGAATAAATTACTTTAAATTGAAGAACTGAGCTGCACACTTCGGAAAACAATGTAGAACTAGTAGCAAGGCTGGGAAAAAGGACGGAAATCTCCCTGCTAGCAGAAAATTTGCATATTGGAAGTTATCACCATGAATGTTACGATTCTTCAAATAAACTCCAACGCAACCGATCACATTCAGTAGTAATCTAATTATGTTATGTTCTGTGAAGACTTCGGGGGCGTTCCAGAGAATATTTTGGAAGATATGGCATAATCAACAATAAAGACAGCAAACTGGACATTTGTGGAGAAATTTAAACTAAGGGAAGAGTATGGCACAACTGCAAAACTACTAAGAGATATCTCAAAACCTAAATCAAAAGGGTGAGCAATTAGGCTATTTTGTCAGAGAAGCAGCCAAAAGTTCCACGATAACCCAAGAGGAGCTGCATAGATCCACAGCTAAGTCGGAAGAGTAAATTGTGGATTGTAAACTGTACAATTACTAGTAGCGCACTCCGCAAGTCTGGCCTGTATGGAAGTGTGGTAAAAAGAAATTTGCTGTTGAAGAAAGTCCTGTTTACAGTTTCCCATGAGTCATATGGGACACACAGCAAGTATGTGAAGAACGTTCTCTGGTAAGATGGGACCAACATTCAGCTTTTGATCCCATAGACAAAATGCTACGTGCTGAAGAAAACACTGCATATCACCATGAATGCTCCATATTCACAGTGAAACTAGGGGGTGGGAGTATGATGCTTTACTTCAACAGGGACAGGAACGCTGTTTGGAGCTGATAAACGGACTTTAACCATCCATCCATCTGTTAAAGGAAGCATAAGGCTTGTGTCTGTACTGGACGTTCACCTTCTAGCAGAACAAAGACCCTAAGCATACGGAAAGCATAAAAAAGTAAATGATTTAGATAAAAGCATATTCATGTGTTAGAATGGAGAAGTCTACAACAAAATCTATGCTTACAGCCTCTCTGTCTATCCAGTCTAACTGAGCTTAAGCTGTTTTGCTAAGAAGACTTGCAGATGCAATTGCAGCAAAATGTGATTCTATAAAATATCACTCAAAGGGCTGTATACAAATGTGGGAACATTTTTTAAACATGATTTGTAAAGAAAAGTCTGAAAACCACGTTTTATCCTTCTTCCATTTCACAGCTACTCGCTTGTATGCATTGGTCTATCATAGAAAAGGCATTGAAGTATGTGGCTGCAACATGACATTGTGCACAAAAGTCAAGGGGTGTGAATACTTTTTCAAGGAGCTGTAACTGTAATATGAAACCATGCTGGCCTAAGCTTGTTCTTTCAGCAGCACAAAACGAAAGAGTCACTTCTTACCCAAGATCCTAGGAGCCAATGCAGCTTTCTGGTCCCCACTATTACTTTCATCTCATCTCAGCTCCTGATGCTTAATAAACTAATACCTGGGGCTGTTCTCTCTGTCTCTAAACTTTTAGTTGATCTGGCAAGGAGACAGAAAACAAGGAGGAGTGGGGACAGAAATAAAAGAACAAGGGATCAAAATAACTGAGGCTGGCTGGCTGAGCTGAGTGGGGCCCATCAAGACCAATAACCGTTAGCCGTGGACACGAGTGTCAAAGCGGGACAAGTGTCATATCACTCAGCCCACTGTTTCATTTGACTGGAGCACATCAATCACTCAGGGAAAATCGGCACAGACGTGCTGAGATAGGCTTCACCTCTGGCTCCCTCATTACATTGTGTCAGTGTTAGTAAAGTCCTCAGCCTGTCAGCAGTTTACTGCCATCTTCCTATAAAGTAGGCTTTCCTGTTCAGGTGTTTTGTAGCAAACACGCTGCAAACAGCAGGGAGAGTTACAGTATTGCATGGCCAAATTTCAATCTGGTGAAGATCTCTTTCTGCAACGAGTATTTGCATTAAACATTCACTTGGAATGCAAAAAAAAACAACTGTGCATGACTGCACATATTTAGGCTGGAGGTGATGTCCTTTTCTAGTAGTGCAAGGCTGATAGAGTCATACTTGCAGCTGTAGTTGTAGCAGATTATAGTTCTATCAATGGCTCATTTTCCTTCTATTTCAAAATTAGACACTACTTTGTGTTAGTCTATCACATAAAATCCCAATTAAATTCGTTGGAGCAATACTCTGTCACTGTAACATGACGAAATATGGAAAAGTTAAAGGTGCATGATTACTTTTGCACACCACTGTGTGAACTCCCCCCAGTGATGGGCTTTAATGAAGGCATAAAGTCTGATTAACAGGCCCTCTTTGAAAGCCTGTAGCACTCTCCCTGGCCACCACGCCGCATCCAGCAGCGTATATAACTGCGACAGGTAGAATAATAACATCTATGCATCACCGTACCTAAGAGCCCGATCTTCTAAATCTTCCCCTGATACCACCTCCCAGACTCCATTATTGTATTGACGCACAATCTTCAGAAGGAGAGAAATCCTCAGTGCGTAAGGTCACTTGGTTATGAAGACATATTATCATATTATCTGCATGAGGGTTGTAGGGCTCAGGCCTGACAAAGCTAATTATAATTGGACATGATACAGAGCTCACAGCTTATTACGTGCTTGGCTGGCTGACAAAGTCGCAGCTGAGATATGAGCAGAGAGAGGAGCGGAACACGAGCTGCAACTCAATGCAGGGCTGCACAAAAACAGCAGCGGGCTCTCTGATGATAATTTATTGATAGAACGAGCGAAAGCACCAGGACAAACCTGTTTCTGCTTGTTCACGAGGGCTGATTTGGCTAACACCTGTTTTATTCCAGTAGAAGTTTAATATTTATGCCAATTCAAATTTTCTCTGGAACAAACCAGCTTGGCTGATTGTGCCTTATCTTCACTCCCAAGGTTATTTCATTAACAAACAAATGCTTCTGTTTTGCTTCTCAAATGGCTAAGTCCTTATGATGTCTTGTACTTTTTGCACATTATTATTATTGCAGCCTTACTGAAAATAAAAACAGGAATTAGAAAATCAAATAGGGTAAAAATCTGACTCCTCTGTTCTTTTTTCACATGCATTTGCACATTAATAATGTTATTGTTTGAGTTGTGATTGCGGCATAATGAAGCATTTATGTTTTGAGGGAAGGCTCAAGGGCTTAATTTAAGAGAAAATCAGTGAATCACAAAGGCAGTTGTGCCTGTTTGTCCTCGGTTAACAACTGATTATTTCATATTACAACTTCCCACCTTAAATAACAACCTTCCCTGTTCTAATGTAAAATTACAAGACAGATATAGAGCATCCATCCATCCATCCCTTATTCAAGTTTCTGGTCTGCCCAAAGGTCTCTTCCCAGTGGCTGGACAACCTCACCTAAGCGGCTCCACTTTGAGCTCCCTCAAGTTGACAGTTCCTCCTAATCTTTAATGGTGAGCCTATCGACCCTATGCCAAATGCTCATTTCAGTCGCTTTTATCTAGTATTTACTCTTTTGGTCCTGATCCATATCTTATGAGCCTGGGTGATGGTCAGAACCGGAAAATCAAGAGCTTTACTTTTTGACTCAGCTCCTTTTTCACCTTGACTGAATTCAGGGGACAAGGCTCCAGTCGATCTATCAATCTCTTGTCTCATCCTGCCATGACTTGTGAACAAGATATCAAGAAACTCCTCTATTTCAGACAAAGAATAATCTCCATTTTGCAGGGAGCAGTCCTCTTTTTTCTTGTTGAGGAGCATTGCCTAAGAATAGGAGGAGCTTTACACTGAGTTGCGAGCAATTCCAGTTCATGCTGAAGGTCATGGCCTGAACCACCTCCGCACAAAGCAAAGACGAGACCTTGGGGTTCCTAAACCAGATAACTCCTCTCCACAATAACACTTTGACACTACGAATGTTACTGGAGACAAGCAGCTATTCTGCTTAGAGTCCAACCTTATCTCAGAACAAACTTCATTTTGGATAGAGTGCACAGACACACAGCTTTGGGGATACTAGGACTGTATTGCCCTTAAAAGCAACCCAAGTACCTCATATTAACAGATACGTTCTTCTCCAGAGCCACAAAACACACGTGGGCTGAACTGTCAAACTTCCACTAAACTGTCAGCAACTCCAAGAGGGTAAATCTCTATTTTATGACCCTGTTTCACTTTGATCACACACCATCCTTCCCTCGCATTGTTGTACCAAGTTTTCCCCGGAGCCTCCCATATCCTAAACAACTGCCTGTCCTTACATTCCTCCTTGTCTCCTCTCTCCAAGTACCTCTCTGCCTTCATGTCCTACCCAAGCCTGGCTAACAATATTTCTGAATCCTGGACTGTTGGGACTCCACCAACCTGCATCGTCATGGGATTCCCACTAGCCCAGCTATTTCCTCACACTATTTTTACTGGGGGCTTCACAGTGGCGCTACCAACTGTGAATGTCCTGGGTTTGAATACAGGACATTCTAGCTACAGTGGGTTCAAACCCTGGGTTTGAGCTGGGGTCTTTCTGCATGGACTTTGCACGTGCTGTGCATGCAGATACTCTGGCTTCCTCCCTCGGTCCAAAAACATGACGGTTAGGTTAATTGGTTACTCTAAATCTGCCATAGGTGTATGTGTTTGTGAATGGCTGTTTGTCCTGTATGTCTCTGTGTTGCCCTGTGATAGACTGCCGCCTTTCGGCTTTTGATCGCTGGAATACCTCTGTGACCCTCCACAAATTAGCTAATATGGGAAATGGAGCCTGGACTCCATTACCAAGGCGCACTTTCTCCCTTCCAGGGTTCCCTCTGTATTGCCTTTTCTGTTCACCACCTGGCTTTGAGGGGATTCAGCAAATGAAAAGAAGACCTTTCTGTGTAACAATATGTTTTTATTCACTAATATTCAGAATTCCACACCCTGGTCTTGACATTCACATTATTTGAACTTTTAGAGTTTGGCTGTGGAGTTAAGAGACAAGCTGGGATTGTCCACATACTGATCCTGAACATTGTTTTGTTAAACTTTCTTTAACCTCATCCTTTCGAGTTCTGAGATTTCTGACACAAACGGTACTTTCCCAAGGAACAGCAGCACTGCCGCACCTGGGAGGAGCACTACTTATACCTGGCCTCCCCAGTATGTAGGCGCCAGATTCTTGAATACTATTAGTGGGAGTAGACCTTCCAGTGTTCCGTGACTGCCTTCCTGTGTGTGATACTGATTGTTCTGTGGATTCCTGTCTGCTAACCTTGCCCCTGTTGGACTCTCTCGTTTGATCTTCAGATTCTGGACAACGACCCAAGCAAGTACCCTGACTCTGTCTCTCTGCCTCACCCCTCCTGTTACCTCTGCCTTTCTGAGCCCTTTCTGGACAAAGACCCTGGACTGGACCCTGGACTATGATTTTTGGATTTTCCCTCTGATACCTCTGCCTTCCTCTGACCACTCATGCATGACCCTGGACTGTCCCCTGATTAAACCTTCAGCTTCTGGCTGTGACCGGCTTACTCTCTCGGCCGACAAACACCGACCACCTGGATCTACAGCTTGGATTCTGTGCCATCTTCTGGATTCAAGAAAGGTTAGTGGCTCACATTCAGTGCATACTGCTCCCCACTGTTTGTCCTGCAGCCACTAACCTGACCCTCTCCTTTGCAGTGGTTCCTGTGGCCAAGTCTGCCGATTACCTCTCCAGCTACACATTTTGCTTAAATAAATCTTTTAAACTGCTCTCTGTGTGTCAGTTGAATTATCAGGACCAAAAACTTGATTCATTACCAGGTTAAAGGAGCAACCTCCACAAACTCAAATTTATTCTGTTAAATATTTCAGGTCAGTGGAACATGATGGAAACTTTGTATTTCAGTACTTTTGTAAAACATTTCTATTTAGCCAATCGAAAAAAAAAGAAGACCCTAAGTATCTGGATACTAAAACAAATCAGCTCAGTGTTTGACAAATATTGTACTGAAAGTAAAACAAGTGCACATATCAATACTGATTTTTAAAACAGACATTCAGTTGGTCCTGAAAAAAAAAACATTCCAAACATCTGGAAGTTGAGATTCCAATATATCTCTCTGATAAATGATGTCGGCTTCAGAAATCCGAGGAAAATAACGAGTGGCGCAACATCTTGGCACAACTAAAAACATACTTGAAATACAAGACTACATCTGAGATGCTCAACACCAAGACCACAAATCATCAAGGCTCAGAGTATTAGGAATTTATTTCAAAGCATATCATGTCTCTCTCTCTCTCTCTCTCTCTCTCTCTCTCTCTCTCTCTCACACACACACACACACACACACACACAAACACACGCTTGTCTTATGTACATAGTGAGGATCGTGTCTTGTCTTCTATAGACTTCCATTCATCTTCAAGCCTTTCTATGGCCTGACCATATATAACCCTGACCCTAGCCCTTATGGGTTTATACCTAACCCTAACCTAAACCTAATCGACACCATAGTACTAAACCTAACCCCTAGCCTACATCAAAGTCCTCTCTTTACTAGTAAAATGAGCAATAGGTGTTCTCGCTCAGCTGCAAGTACAAGAACACAGAGACGGAACTGTATATCTTTCTGGATACTGGCAAATGAGGCTGGAAGTTTGATTAATGCCCATAGGTGAACTGGCATGCTCAGCAGCTTTCTGTTGCCCTGGGCCCTGTATTTTGTTATTATCAGGCACGTCTACCTCTGTAAAATTCTAACTTGATTTATACACAATGCAGTTTCTTGCAAAAGTATTCATACCACTTTTTCATACTTTGTCTTGTAACAACTATAAATGTTGTTGTATTTTTTGGGAATTTAAGTGACTGATCAACAGCAAGAAACTGTTAAAAACTCAGAGTTTTAAACCAAAACGTTTACTCCTGTCATGACAGTCCCCAACCTAATGAGTTCCACTGGATATACCAGAGGTTTCAGTTCAATATATGCTTACTTGCCTGCAAAACTCTACTCGACCCAGCAGTCTGACCATCTTCTCATATTTCAAAGGCTGAATTAGTGGACCAACAGTTTTATTTTTTTCTAGTCCCAACTCACAGTTGGACCAAGCAAAGATCTCCAAATCATGTGCAAGTTAAATATGCAAAGTTTACATTTTTTTGCATGATTTAATGGTACTATCCACATTCTACTGTGTAGTTCACTGAGAGTACTATATAAACTCAGATCACCCTTATTCATGTAAAAAGAAATTATATGTAAATGTAAAAAACTGATATTTTAATTTGTGCTGTTGGCCGCTGTGCCTCCAAGATTAAACTACAATTAAAGTGGCATCAATTATAGCTCCAACTTGTTACTTGGTGACATCCATTTGCAATTTAATTAGTTCTTCTTTTATTGACTAAATAGTCCTGCTTAAAAGGGAACCTCCACCCAAGTCTAAAGGGCAATGCTCATTGTAGCGTCAGATACACATCAAAAAAAATATTTACTGATATTCACTGATTGCCTTTTTCTACCAAGGAAAGATTTATACATTTCAGGAATAATAACTGAGAGAAGTTACCACCTGAGCTGTAGATTTCCGCTGTTCCTCAAAAGTTACCATAGGCCTGTCGGTTGCACAGGATATAATTTAATCAATCAGATGCATTTCAGATTTTATTTATGAAAATAAAAAAGTTAAAGTATGTTTTATTTTCCTTCACTTCATAATAAATATTGGAAACTTCATATGAAATCCCATGAAAAAGAAAGTCACACCAAAGGAAGCAAATCTGTAGATTGTGTTCCTCCATAGAGGTGGTGAAACAGAGATAAAAAAACAACAACATTTAAACCTTTTTAAGCACCAAGATCTGGCATGTAATTTAAATATCAATATACATATGTATATAATAACTATTAACTGAATCTACATTGAAACTGTTTAGTGTATTGTATTCTTCCTCCTCCAGCTATCCAGCTTTGTCATCTGCTCTCAGAGTTAACGCTGACATGACATTTCTTCACCATTTCTCCTACACTGGAAGAACACTAGTATTTTAATTACTACACCATAATGGTGAACAATCCAGTTACCTACCTGTTGTTTATTGTGAAAGATTACCGATGTAAAAGTCACAACTGAAACTGTCAAACTTCCATGAGGATAAGCTGACAGCAAAGTGATAAATATTATTGCTGTTTGCTCTCTCGATTCTGTTGAAACACTTGAATCCTCTAAACGTGTAGGATTGGATTATCCCGTTTGAGTGTCAGTCAAGAAAAGAGAAGAACAAACAGAAGAAAAAACTTAGCAGATACATTTTTCTCCAGTAAAATGCAACAAGAACAGGTTCAACTGTGGGTCAGGAAGCAGATGTTTCAGTGGAGCTGCTATGTGTAAGTAATCCAACAGGTGGCATGAGACTCTTGCCCTGTTCCACAAGAAAACGCAGCTGCTGGAACTGATCTTT
The DNA here is from genome assembly GCF_011125445.2 of Fundulus heteroclitus. Lineage (NCBI taxonomy): Eukaryota > Metazoa > Chordata > Actinopteri > Cyprinodontiformes > Fundulidae > Fundulus > Fundulus heteroclitus. The sequence continues at coordinate 8,534,307 of NC_046370.1, forward strand.
TCCCTAGTTTTTCCAGACAACATGACTGAAACCTGATTTTTGTATTCCAGTGTTGGTTAAGTGAACATTTGTGGCTATTTAATAAAAGATTTTCCATTCCTCTTTATCTTTGTCTTCTTTGTCACTTCACACTAAGACAAATATTAAATTAACCAACCCCTCAAGAATGTCAACATTTTTTTCCCTACTTATTTCAATATCCTCTGTGCACAGGCCTTTCATTTCCTAAAGTATGCTGTTAAAAGGGCCGCTCCTGCCTGCCCTGACTAATTTCCTCTCAGCCTCACAGATCACAGGCCTTTTCCACCCGGTGCTCCCTTTGCTCCCACAAAGGCCCTCGTAATCCCGCTGCTTGTCTACAATTAATCTTCCCAGTTGCCACATTATTAACACAACCACCCACTGCCGGCGGATGCAAAAGTAAAGCCAGGAATGGGCTTCTCTGCGTGTTCTCCACCCTTCCCTTCACCCCCTCTATGCCCCATAGAGGAGAGGCAAATGTGTCAATCACTGAGGGGGTTAAACTGCTGCCCATTATCAGCATCAAGGGCATTTCAAACCCAACCCCATTGACCGATCAAACAACATGGCCCCTCCCGCTCCTTCTCTTCATCTACTATCCATTGCCCGTCAGTCTTTGTAATTTTATAATACCTTCTCTGGTCACATCCAGCTATCCAAATATCTCCAAAATCACTGTGCACTGTATGCAAAACATATATACACACACACATATATATATATATATATATATATATATATATATATATATATATATACTTTTACTTTTTCTTTATATATGTACACTCTATATAAATGCAACATGCATTGAAGAATTATTTATGGTTGTGATTAATACATGACTGCAAATGCATAATTTAAAGGAGCAATAGGCAAAATTTCTTAGCTTGGCTACTGGCTACTTGCCTCACACAACAGTAATGCCTGGCCTATTGCTGCTCAAATGTCAACAATTAACACACATAAAGCAATTGCAGCAGTACTGTACACTGAATCGAGTCAATATAGCAACACAAGTCTAACAAGACTGTGACACCAACAAAAACAAACATCGGAGAAAAGCTAGCTCCAAGTCACACTGGAGCTGCTTCTTCTCCCGAAATGCTTTACACCTGGGAAACGTGAGGTTATTGTTAATCCTTGTTTTGTCTCTATCCTTATCTGACAACTTCATCAAAGACTGTTATTTTTTTTTTTTTTTTTTTTGTGGTAATAATGGGTCCTGATCGTCTTTAGGTGAACACGGCAGTATTATTTAATGGGCCAGGAGGGGTTAAGCCGTGAGTGATAGCTGTTCACATTCACGTACATGCACGCGCGGCCAGCCCGGCTTTGTAAAAAAGAGACTGGAGAACAAGAAAGAGAGATGGTGTGTGATGTCATACCATATTCCATTTAAAAATATACATTTAGTTATTCACAAAACATTTTTTTGTTTGTTTTTTCTATCTTAAATAATGACATTTCGGGTATTGCTCCTTTAATAATAAAAAAAATAAAATTTTGTTTCACATTTTTGTTTGGTTTTGTTAAAAGGATCAAGGTGTGATGTATATTTCTGTTTTTCTTTTCTATTGGTTATTTTTTGACTAATAAACTCAATAGTTTTTATGCTCAGCAAAGCAGAGCCATTGAAGATTTACTGAGTTTAGCTACATTTATTAAAAACTATTTTTCTTTGTTTCAAAGTCATTAGGCTCACTAAGCAACACAGTGATTATTTTTTAAATAATATTTTCTGTACACCAAGACAGTTTATTTCAAAACACCTCAATCAGTGGAGCAGCGTAAAGAGTTATTTACAGACTGGTTTTGGATAGCATACTGAACAAAATCACCAGCATTTGAAAATCTGGCACTGGAGCAGCACAAAGCCGCAATGTTAATCAAAGTGCTTAAACTCAAGATGCAATATTTAGAAATATTCTTGAATGCAATATAATATCACGCTGTGAATGTTTCTTCTATATTTTGATGCCATATAAATCCAACTGCACTAGTGACACTGATGTGCTGTCATGTAAATGTTTAGAGGACAGAAACAACCCTTCGCTTTGTTTGTCATGTTGCGTTAAAGACGTGTGACCGGCACCTTGTTCCAACGGGGTGAGCTCTACCAGTCGACTATTAGCCATCAGGCCACACTCGGCACATCACAGCCATGATCAAAGCTGTGACTGTGTGAATAGCTTGGCACTACTTTAAAAGGAATATGAAATAATGTCCCAATCCAGCAGTTCAGGAGAAAACCGGAGAAGAGAGAGAGGAGAGCGTATGAGAAAAGCTGGTCACTCTATTGCCTTCAGTGTCACTTAACATGAAAGTAATGCCACTTCTATGGAGATCCAAGCTGTTCCCCAGTGCTTGAAATGCTATTGTGTGTCAGACAAAAGGCACAGTTTCATAGCACCCCCGTGTTTGCATGCATGACCAACACTTTCAAATAAGGCCTTCAGATCTAAATCTCAGATTGCTCTCAGCACAGAAGGCAGCGGGTAGCTCTGTTAGTGGCGAGGAATTACTGAGGATGTTCAAACTGAAAGCTTTCACATCCCTAAACGGGAGCTTTGATTATAAGGTCTACATCAAAGAGCTGTGGTGGAGCTCGTGCTGCCGAGCTGAGGAATGCTGTTGGTTAAGGCACTGATAAATACAAGTTAGTGTTTTTTGTTGGGTTGCCTTTGGAGATGAAGCATTAAACCATTTCAGTTATAGTTAGGCAAACATTTTTTTTCACAATGAGAGGTGAATGGCTTAAAAAGACATATTCTGACAAACATAAACAAATATGTTATGTTTCTTTAGAGTGCCTTGCAAAAATGTCCACACAATAACATTTCTTTTACTTTTTTGACATTACAGCCACAAATATATTAGGTTATTACATGTAACACACCCAACTAAAGTATTGTATGACTGGTAAGTGGACTAAAAATGATACAAGGTCTTTAAAATATTTTTAACAAATACATTTAGAGAAAAGGAGAGAACAAATGCCATTATGAAGACCAAGGAACACATGTGGTGAGATTATCAAACAACAAGTACTGAACATCTCACAGAGTGATGTTCAATTCTATATCCAAATATGAAAAGAGATTGAAACAAGAGCTAACGTGCCAACAAATGGCCGTCCCTATAAGCTGTCAGACAAAGAATCAAAGATGCAACTCTGGATGAGCTGCAGATTTTCACAACTCAGGTGAATAATCTGTGCAAAGGACAGTTGTTGGTGGTCTACTCAATCAATCTGGCCTTTATGGAAGAGTGTAAATAAGAAAGTCATTGCTGAAAAAAAAAAAGAAGAAGTCATACTTGCAGTTTGACTCATGCAGTATGGGGAACACAGAAAACATGTGGAAGGTGCTCTGGTCAGATGAAGCCAAAGTTGAACTTTTCTACCTAAATGTAAAACGATGTGTGTGGCTGAAAACTGACGCTGCATTCACAATGAAGATGCCACTCCCAATGGTGAAACATGGTGGCCATGCATGATGCTGTGGGATGGTTTTCTTCAGCAGGGACATGAAAGCTGATCAGTGTAGAAGGAATCATGCTTGGAGCTGAATGCAGGGATATCCTGGAAGAAAAGGTGTTAGAGCGAGGTGTAGGTTCACCTCGCAGCAAGACAATGACCCTGATTATAGAGCCAGCATTTAAAAAAAAAATCTAAATTAAACTTAAACTGCATATGGCATACTAAATTATGTTTGCTTGAAAAAACTCCAGATGTAACATACGTAGGAAAAAATAAAGTGCAACTATCTTCCACTGACTTGTCAGTGTTTGCCTCAACCCTAAACCGTTATTTCAGTCTGACTTTAGAAGCTTTTCTTTATCTTGCTTTCTTGATGTTAAAGGGGCAAGATATATATTTCCCTCACTTTTCATGCTAAGAGAGAGCCTTAGCCAGTCTAAGCTCTCTGTCAGTGTTCAAAGTTATTATCAGAGGGAATAAAGAAACCATTTTTCTGCAGCGGGAGAGAAATTCTCACAGTGATATATCACCGCCTTGGATTCGAGGGAAGATAGACTGTCAGTAAAATATGTGATGATGCGTTAAACTTTAAGGACCTCCTGGGAGCAGCAGAAGACAAAGTGAATAACAAATGTATGTGTTATTATTTGCAGCTATGATGACCTCAACCAAAAAGGGTCCCTCTGAGATAGAGCAACTAAGAAGGTCGGGAATGATTTACAAATGTTTTGTTAAAACATTGACTGTAATAAATAACAAACGCCAACAGCACTCTGTATACCACAGATGTATTAAACGTGATGAATATCGCAATGCAACGACTGGATATCTATCTCCCTCGTATGTTAGAATCATTAAGATTTTCCCTCCAGCACTCTTTACAATTCAGTGGAAATCTAAAGTAATCCCTGCCAAACATAAAGAAGGAAAATATGTTTTTTATTGAAATTATGAAGACAAACTGTTAACGTTGTAAAGCCTTATGCGAGAAATTATCAACAGAAAACTCAGGCTTTAAAAAAACTTAACTGTTTATGACATATTTTAACAAAACAGAATCCTCAAATAATGCCTAGTTTTATTGTTTTTGTATCACAGTTGATACATTAGGTTTTTGCAGCTTTGCAATCATCACCAGCTAAAAAGTTAGATACACATATAGATAAAATATTTTGCAAATCATTTACCTGATCCAGTATTTTAATGAAGGTATTTATTTTGTGACAGACAAATCTGAAAAACTTTCAACATGTTACATTTGATTGTACAGATTAAATGTGATATGATTTGTGTTTGAAGCCTATAGAGGAGTGGATTCCCCAGGACAGACTCTAAATAGCTCTCACTCTAACAGTAGTAATCAAGCCACTTACCCTCTAGTGTGCTCGCTCTCCTTAGCTTACCTCCATTGTGTTTCCTTCTGAGGAAGACTGGCAGTTCCAGTTTGCTCTGTGCTCTTGGACTCTAGTTTAAAGGCATACTATGCAACATTTTTCAGTTAATTAATGTGTTCCATACCGTTTTGGATGATTAAATGAGTCATTTCAGGTCGAACAAAGGTTTTCTCGGCCGCCCTGGTGGTCTGTGGGGGAAATACCGTACTTGCAATTGCAAGAGCCCTCGGCCCGCACCCACAGGCTCAGATGTCTTGTGCAAGACCGCGAGAGTCGGTCTTGCTTTACGGCGAGAACTCCATGTGTTTTTGCCCTGCCATTCACTATATGCACGCGTGAAAGCAACAACAAAGAACCGTGCTGCCGCCTCGCCAAGATAGCGCTGCGGGAAACCCTGATATTCATACTTTCACTGTGTTAGTCATTGTTTGTACTGCCGTTTTTTCGACTTTCCCTTGCGTTCGCCTGTCTGTTAATCTCAAAACAACCGCGCCTGGCTTGACGGAGAAACCAGAACAGCTGAGCATCTTTGTGACAGTGCACTTTTACTTTCGCCCTCTGGGGGGAGCCTCGCTGGAAAATCAACCCCGGTTGCATAGTATACCTTTAAGAGCAAGATGGCGCCGCAGTCGACTGCAGCTGCCCGAGCACTCCGGCTTTTTTCGTTTGTCTTCGCGTTTTTGTTCGTGTTATCACCTCTCCAAGCTTTGATCACATATGGCAGAGAAGAGCTGTTGGATCAGAGAGTCAACCCTATTCATCCCAATGTACACTGAACAACAGAAGCCCCCCAATCCCTGCCCCTGAGGCCTAGACACCGGCGTGTGCTGTGTGACAATACCTAATAGACCGAGAATTATTTATTAAACATTAAAAATCTTAAAGGAGTGTGTAATAGCACAACAGGTATATCTGGACATCTTTAACCTCTCCCTTACAGCTCTCCGTGGTCCATGCCTGTCTGATATCATCCATCATCGTGCCTGTTCTCAAAAAAACAACCATCACCTGCCTCAACGAATATCGTCCTGTTGCTCTGACTCCCGTCATCATGAAGTGCTTCAAGAGGATCCTCCTGCAACACATCAAGGATGCCTTCCCCGCTGGCCTGGACAGCCTGCAGTTCGCCTACAGGGAGAATTACTCCACGGAGGATGCTGTCTCGTTAGCACTTCGCTCAGCTCTGAGTCATCTGCAGCATCCCAACACCTATGTTAGGATGCTACTCATGGACTTCAGCTCAGCATTTAATACCCTGCTCCCAGACATGCTGGCTCTGAAGCTCCACAAGCGAGGAATATCCACTCCGCTCTGCTCCCGGATCAATGATTTCCTCACCAACAGGCCCCAAGTGGTAAGCATAGGGAAACGCACATCTGCTTCACCGATCCTTAACACAGGAACACCACAGGGCTGTGTCCTTAGCCCTGCTCGCTTCACCCTCTTCACCCATGACTGTTCTGTTATCCACCCCACAAACATAATAGTTCAGTTTGATGACGACACCACTGGGGTGGGTCTAATCTCCAACAATGTTGAGAGCCACTACAGAGAGGAGGTCCACCATCTCACACAGTGGTGCTCCAGGAACAACCTGATCCTGAATGCCAGCAAAACCAAGAAGATAATAATGGACTACAGGAAGTCCAGGAAGACCGAACACGCTCCTCTCTGGATACAGGGTGAGGTGGTGGAACGTGTGAACGGCATTGAGTTCCTGGGCCTCCACATCTCCTCTGACCTCTCCTGGTCCATAAACACCTCCCACCTGGTGAAGAAGGCCCAACAGCGCATCTTCTTCCTCACAAAACGGGTAGATTATATTCTTGACTAAATTATTTCTCTACATGGATTATTTTTCTTCCCTGAATAAATGTACATAAAAAGTTGGATATTGTTTAAACTCCACTTTCAATAAAAATGTTAGAATTGAATCAATTAGTAATAAAACATGTGGTACTGCTCTCCTCTGTTCCACCTAGATTTATAAAGACGCACTCATTCCCTAATACATTAGACACTAATACATTAACTAATTAAATATGAAATAATTTGTTGTTGAATTATAAATGGCAGTAAACACAACATTACAGCACTTAAAATAAGCACATTAATATCTGATGATAACTGCAGTAAACTGTTAAATTGCTTGTCGGGGAGGCAGAGAACCCCTCAGTGACTCCTGTTTTGTTGGGCGCCAAACACCAGAACAGAGGTTTATTTCTTTTAGGGTGCCCACGGCCAGAAACTCCTGGTGCTGTGCCATATTCGGACACTTCCTTTCGAAGACATGTGGCCAAGGACAGAGCGGGTGGGGCTGTCTGACAAACACAAAGAACAAGTGCTTCTCCAGCTGTTGGTTTCCCAGGCGAGAGTGGAGAGAACACGCGGAGGATTAGTCAGAGCTCGCCGTGGATGAGCTGCGCGGAGGTCAGCCAAGTGGGCATCAAGCGCTGCCGTACTGAACAGCGGGATCCTTAGCAGCAATGCATTAGTGATCCTGTAAATACATTTATCACAACCTTGAGCCTGGTTACTTTTACTATGTAAAAGGTTAAGTATTCTATTATTTAAGAAACAAAAAAAAAAAGGCACCCATCCATGGCAGAAACGTTTTCTAGAAACTAGGATAGTTTTGTGATGCCATTTTCAATTACCTCATGGGCTTTAACTGCATTTGTTAAAAATAAAACAAATAAATAAAAAATGTATGTTGAATTGGTTGAATCTTTTTAATTTTCTAAAGCATATTAAAGGCATGTCAGTTTAATGTTCACAAATATGCTGTACTGCCATCTATGACAATAGAGGGAGTAAAGCCTTAAGTGAGAACTAAGCAAAATTTCAAAATTTTTTATATGGAAAGAACCAAAAAAAAGTATGATGTGAATAACTAAAGGTAATATTTCAGATGGATTATGGTATGATGTCACACTCCAGTCTCCAGTCTTTTGTTTACATCGCCAGGCCGGACCATGTGTGTACTGTACATGCACTCACGTGCATGTGAACAGCAGCCACTCAGGGCTCAGCACCTCCCTGCCCTAAAGTACCACCGTCAGAGCAGCGCAGCATTGGAGCAACATCACCGAGAGCACCCCAGCAGATCAAAATATTCTCTTGCTAACAGCATTATAAAGTTATGAGTTACTTACTTCTTAACTTGAAATGTTCCTCTGAAAGGTGAGGCTGTTTTGCTGTGTTTTTGTCCTTTACACCTAGCGGCGCAGCTGGTTACACATCTTGCTTTGGTCTACAGACAGCGCTAAAGCACCACTAGTGGTGAAATATCACTTATTGCCCATTTTAAGCAATTTTGTTTGGTTTCAAAAAGGTATTTGCTCTGTGGCAGAGATATGAACAGTCACAACCATGAAGTCCCAAGAGATTTTTAAGATGCATATGCTTTTAATGTGATTATATTGCAGTTTCACAGTGTAAACCGTGTGAAACTCCTCCTTTCTCAGCTCAAAAGAAAGAGAAGACAAAAGTCTGCAATCCCTCCTACAGTGCAGTTTCACATTTACATGGTATCCGTGGTGACACCATATAAGTTATAAAGTGTAACCACTATTACAGAAACATTGGTTATAGTTTCATTGCTGAAATCACGGCTTTTCATTTTAAGTTTCCAGTCTGTCAAGAGGAACACAGATTGGGCCCAGTGTTGCCAAGTCTGCTCATTATAAGTGAATTTGGACTTGATTTTCTTTCTGAAGCTGCTTGTAAATTTCGTGAGTAGTGGGTTGCATTTATTTTGACTGTGTAGTCACGTATTCGGGCTATTAAATAAGCAACTATAAACACAAGTCATAAAGAGACCCTCTTAAACCGTTGCATTACAGACAGTGTGAGCTGGCTGGAATATCCATCTCTGCCCCTCCGTGTACACACAATCTGACCAAAGTTAATCCCCACATCGCGTGTGGCCAACTACATAGAGATTTTAGAAATACATTTGAGCCTAGATGTGTTATTCTCATGCTGATTGGATGTGGAAAAATACTAATTTAGTTTAAACATGAGCACCACTTCTCGACATTCTTTTATGTCTAATCCTACCACTTCCAAAGAAGAATTGCTCTGTTGTGTGTTTGAAAGCTGCTGCTGATGAGTCTGTAAAATTATGACCTGGATTTTACTTTGTGGCAAAAACACCAGGAATTGTGCACTAACAAAACAATATTACCATTGCCAGCACCTTTCCTTCTGAGGTCAGTACATGCAGCAGACTTTCGTTGGCCTAGGAGTCTGACATCAATTTTCACAAATCAAATTAAGCGGCTTTGTCAGACCTCCCCCGATGATCCGCCAACATGTATGTCTCGCATCACCTGGGAAATCGTGGGCAACACAATTTAATTACAAGCAAAAAAAAAGTGTAGAAGTGTAAACATCACTCTCTTTCATCCCTTTATGTAAGTGGACATGAAGACAATGTGTTGGTGGGAAACAAATCTGGCCTGACAGCCACATCAAAGGGTGCGGTGAGGGGCTTACTGCTACTTAAGGCACAGGAATGTTGTTGCTAAGCGTCGGCCCATCAGTCCTTTAAGGAGTTTACTATTTTTATGGGGTAGGGGCAGGGTGGTGGTGGGGGAATTGGGCTACACCACTATATAAAAAAAACATATTTGTTTCAATCCTATGACGCCAAACTAACCATTCTTAGTAGTGGTATTTTGGATACCTCTACTTTTTTAACATAGAACATTCTGCAAGAACCTGCTGGATAGAGTAAATCTGTTGCTTTTTGTTAATAAATATATAGGTGACGGTGCACCCACTGAGAGGTGCCGTGTTGCGTCGCTATTTCAGATTTTAGTAGCCCAAACCTGAGTATGCCATTTGATCAACAGTTGTATGATATTTACTAATTTTATTCTTTTTTATTACATTTTATTCTTGGTGTTTCTGATAAAGCTCATCACCTTATTTTATCATCACTATAAACTGTATATAACACGGTCTGTCATGCCCAAATTTCCCCCTTGAAGGACAATAAAAGATTTCTTATCTTATTTTATGCAGCAAAAGGAAAATATTTTGGTAATCCTAACTGACCAAAAAACACTGAATGTTTAGTCGGTTTTAATGTCTGTTTGTAAGGAAAAAAATTTACTTTGTGTATGTTAATATTGTAAATCTTATATTTGACAAATTCTCAACAAAATGCACAATGCATATGTAAAAAAGGCATCTTTATGGGTATAATTATATTTGTGCAAAAGCCCAGTGTATCAATTGGAATAGAACAGAGAGAGAACATGAAGCAATGTTTTAAAAGGAGACAGAATCTTTTTCTATCAATAATTTATTCTATCAGTCTCCAAAAGGTTAACCTGAGCTTAAGATGAAACAAGGGACAGCTTGTATTAAGAGGTTTTCAGTTTAACCGTTTTCCTGAAGAAAAAAAAAGAGAAGCTATCAGTTGTCTAATTTCCTCTTGCCTTTCATGGAGTTGATGCTTGCTGATGAATAGGGACATGCATCACTACATAAAAGCTATGAGTCAGTGCTAGTTGCCACCTTCCTGTGAATAAATTCAGCTCCCTCCTCTTGCCCGGATGAGGTGCTAAATCACTGGCAGCGTTTGGAAACAGCAGGGTGTCATTGGACGGCCAGGCCAGGCAGGCTCTTATAATTCTGTCCATCAACTTAATTCATTATTTCAACAGCTGCAGATTTCTGCCCTGAATTAGGCAAACTGACAGGTTTGAGCTCAGTTCAAAGGAGAGAGCTTTCAAGTCAGACTTTGGCAAATGATCTGGAGGAGCACGTCGAATGCGCCCCGTCATTCACCTCCCTGACAAGCAGTACATTTTCATGTCGGGGCAAGAAAATGAGCCAGAGCACGACTGAAGGCTCGCTTCTAGGAAATAGAAGTGCTAGGTGACCTCTCACTAACTTGTAATCCGCACAGTATTAGTCATAACAAGAGAGGATAAATCCTCTGTGAGAGCTGAGTCGTCTAAGCATGGCATGGGGCTGCCTGACCAACAAATCCCCCACGGCTTTTTTTTTTTCTACCTCATTGTTGAGATGAAAGAGAAATGGTGCTGCAGATTACTGAGAACAATCAGGCATTATTAGCAATAAAAAGGAGAAAAATACAGGATCTGCTTTGTGAGAGGCCACTCATTACCAATTACACGCAATTTCTGACAGCCGGGAATAATTACCCAACATCAATTTGAGGCAGACCCCAGACAGTGCACAATCCTGAAGCTCCTCAATGTAAATGTGCATTTATTTAAAAATATGTATGCCACTGCCTTTGCAACTAAAAGTTTCAGTGCATTGGGATTTCATGTGAAAAACACAAAGGGATGCATAATTGTAAACCGGAATTAAAATGAGAGATAGGTTTATATTTTTTTTGTTTTTTTTACAAACAAAAATATAATAAGTGTGAGGTGCATTTATATCCAGGTCCTTTTATTCTAATACATCAAAATAAAACCTACAACAATCAGCTGTCTTCATTACTCTGCCTCGTTGATCAGCTGCCCTGTCCCCGTTGAAGAATAAAGCACAGCATGATGTTGTCACCATCATGTTGCACTGTGGAGATGGGCTCCTTGGAGTGTTCAGGTTAGGTTTTTTTAGCAACACCTAGGGTTTCATATGCACACCAGAAAGTTACATTTTGGTCTCATCTGATCAAAGCATTTTATTTCACGTGTTCGCTGTTACAAAATACTTTGCAAGGGACTTGTATTAAATGCTACTTATTTTAGTTCTACAATCTTGCATTCAAAAGAGTTCAAAATGCTTTTTATTTTTAAACCAGATTTGTCATAAAGACCAGATAGAAAGTCACCCCACAATTGTACTGCAAAGGCTCTAAAAAGACTCCAGTGTTGCTTTCAAATGCTTGCTTTATCTTCCTCTTATTGAACCAAAGAGAGGCTCTGACAATATCGACAGACAACCAGAAAGATACAAAAAATCCCATCACACCAGTGACCTGCCTTTAACCAGTCACTGAAAAGAAGTTATAGTTTATGGTCATACAACAGCAAGACTGCACTTGAGGATGGGCTGTCCATTCAGGGGTTATTGAAACATTTCAACACTGTCACCCTTCAATGTGCAACAGCTTGTGCTTAGCAGAGCACAAAGGCTTCAGCCTGTCGAAGATGTGGCGTTAGCAGTGGCGAAGTAATACTGTGGCATGGTAAATCATTGCTTTATATATTTGCTTTTTGTAACAATACGCCATGAGGTATTTAATAAATTAATAAATATTTCCCTTTATAGTCCAACAGAGGGTTTTTCACATACCTGGGCCAAATTTTGACTTTACAACAGAAACCCAAATTTAATGCAATATAAAAATCCAGAGGACCTTTATCCACATGTTTGCTGTGCCCACATTTTTATTTTTTACTAATGGCAAACAACAAAACTGACTTCTCTTGCTTTCAACTATGGTTTTCTTATTGTCACTCATCCATCAAGCCCAAATTTTACTCGTAGCTGTACTGTAAACAGTTCTTCCCACCTGAACAGAGTATCTCTCCAGCTCCTTCAGAATTTCCACAGACCTCTTTTGACCTTTTTTGATAAGTGCTCTCTCTCAGCAGCCATGTCTTGGCATGTTTGCAAGAAGGAGGCAGAAAACAATACAATAGAACTAGTTCAGGAATTACTTTTTTTGGTAAACAAAAACTGTACCGATCCGTTGTGGTGAAGAGAGAGCTGAGCCAAAAGGCGAAGCTCTCGATTTACCGGTCGATCTACGTTCCTACCCTCATCTATGGTCACGAGCTTTGGGTCGTGACCGAAAGAACGAGATCCCGGATACAAGCGGCTGAAATGAGTTTTCTCCGTAGTGTGTCTGGGCTCTCCCTTAGAGATAGGGTGAGGAGCTCAGTCATCCGGGGAGGACTCAGAGTAGAGCCGCTGCTCCTCCACGTCGAGAGGAGCCAGTTGAGGTGGCTCGGGCATCTGGTCAGGATGCCTCCTGGACGCCTCCCTGGAGAGGTGTTCCGGGCACGTCCCACCGGGAGGAGGCCCAGGGGAAGACCCAGGACACGCTGGAGGGACTATGTCTCCCGGCTGGCCTGGGAACGCCTTGGGGTTCCTCCTGAGGAGCTGGCCCAAGTGGCTGGGGAGAGGGACGTCTGGGCCTCCCTACTGAAGCTGCTACCCCCGCGACCCGACCCCGGATAAGCGGAAGACGACGGACGGACGGACGGTAAACAAAAACAAAAATAAGACGAAATCAATAGCAATAATCAATAGCTCGGCCAAAGGTTTCCAAGGAGAGAAAGACAATTACAGATAGAAGCAGTGAGCCAGGAATACTCTTTATGTGAAACATAAACACTGAACATGAAATGAATGGTAGCAGTAGCTCAACCAAATTTACACACTCAACTTGCATGTTGGATTTATAGGGAAAGTCAGGCGATCCTTCCCTTGACTTGGACCAGTTTCCCAGCCCCCGTTACTGAAAAGCATCCACACTGCGTGATGCTGCCACCTCCATGTTTCACTGTAGGATGGTGTTCTTGGGATGATGGGATGTGTTGGGTCACCGCTAGACATAGCATTTTCCTTGGTGGCTGAAAAGTTAGATCCTAGTCTCATCTGATCAGAGCACCTTCCTCCATACATTTGGGGAGATGCCCACATGCCCTTTGGTAAACTAAACACATATCTTCAGGAAATAATGGCTTATTCCTGGCCACTCTTCCAGCTCTATGGAGTGTATGGCTCCCTGTGATCCTGTGGATAAATCCTCCAGTCTCTGCTGTGGAGTTTTGCAACTCCTTCAGGGTTATCTTTGGTTTCTGTGCTGCTTTTCTGATTAATGTCCACTTTGCTTGGTCCATGAGTATTGGTAGGCAGCCCTCTCTTGGCAGGTTTGTTGTGGTACTAAGTGCTTTCCATTTAAAGATGACAGATTGGATGTTGCTTTGAGAAAACAGCCAAAATTTGGATATTTTTTATAACCCCCACCATGACTTGTATCTCCCAACAACTTTGTCCCTTACTTGTTCAGTGAGCCCCTGGGTCTCCATGGTGGGATACCTTTGCTTAAGTAGTGTTGCAGAATCTGGGGCCATTCAGAAAATGTATGTTTATACCCAAAAAGCAGATGACAGTTTGCACATAGGTGGACTTCATTTCTCTAATTAAGTGACTTTTGAAGGTACTTGGTTGCGCCTGAACTTTTTAGGACCACCATAACTAAGAGGTGGATACATCATTGTGTAAAGTGCCTTGAGATGACATGTGTTGTTAATTGGTACTATATAAATACAATTTTATTGAATTGAATAATGCAAATGCCAGGTTTCAGTTTGTTTGTTAAAATCTTTCTTACACAAACATACTGCATCTCTCTCTCTCTCTCTCTACTTTTGCAAGGCACTGTACTCTTAGGACTTGGGATATGTGCCTTTGCCTATGTAAAGTCTCCACTGACTCTTTTACTTTGAGTCGGTCAGTCTTCTCCTTTTACTATAACCAGCTTTTATTCCATTCCTTTTGATCGGTTGCTTTCCTTTGTGCGACAAACCTCATCACCTTTATTTTCCACCATAATTGCATGGGAAAGATCCCCCCTTTGATACCATCTGCATGCCAAATCACTTTCAGGTAAAGAGTGTCGAAAAGTGTGACATGTGCTGTCTGCTGGGAGAGAAAAAAGGGTTCATACACCTGTGGAAGACAACCAGGGTTTTCAGAGATATGACATATCTATCGTCTCAGTGCAGGATATGAACTGTTCTGTCATCTAAATGGTGCATAGCGGAACATTGGGTGCAGATAGACATGTGTTAAACATGGTGAACTGTCTGGCAGCTGGCATTCCCAGGTCGGCAACCTCAACCTCTACACCCTTCAAGGCCCCCCTTTCTCATTTCCTGGCTGTAATATGCAGACAGCCCTCTTCTGCAGTCCCATCACTGAGCTGCTGAGTGCCGCTGAAAGGGATGTTCTACTCCCCCTCAGGCCTTCTTTTTTTTCTCGTTTACCATTGCTGTAATCTCAACACTTATCCTCCATAATGGCAAGGTGGATTGTGTTGATGCCTGTTCTGTCTATTCTCTCTCCAGAGGACATTTGCATTAAATAAAACATTTAAATAAGTATAGAAAATACAATGAAATATGGGATGAAAAACATCTAGCTTTCCAAGACAAAATACCATGTCCCGCTGGTGGACATCAGTTGTAATGGAAGCTGTTAGGCTGAATAGGTGGTCTTTATGAACTAGTTGTTTGGAGGAGTGGCAGGTTGGGGTAGTTGTCCCAGTTTTTAAAAAGGGGCACCAGAGAGTGGGTTCCGGTTATTGAGGAACCAAACTTTTCACCGTCACTGGGAAAGCTTACTCTCTGTTGATGGAAACGAGGCATTGAACGATAGTCAAACCTTGAACTTAGGAGAAGCAATGTGGTTTCCGTCCTGGTCTTGGAACAGTGGACCAGATCTTTACCCTTGCAGAATTGATCAAGAGTTCCCAGGGGTTATGCCTCTCTGTTTTACATGTGTTTTGTGGATCTGGACAAGGCCTACAACCTTGTAACTTGGTGAAATAGATTGATCATGTGTAGCACTCTCCTTTCCTCACATCATCAAACTGGGACCACGGCCATCAAATCTGTTTGGGGAAAAGAGCGGCATTCAGCAGAACTTTCTGAGGTGATTGGACAAAGCAACACCTAGTGCCCGCCTACCAAAGGTTGGTTTTAGCCCATCATGGTATTACGTATGTTTTTAAATTATTTAAAAACATGCGGAATTGCTCCAAGCTTTATGGACCTGCTGGAACTTGGAACTCCACACTACTCCAGACATTTTGAATTGGGAAACCTTCCTGGATGGGAAGCGAAACATCTTCAGCTTCAGAATAGAGGTCTAGTTGTTTTATTTTTTAACCTTTTTTTGGATTGATCATGACCTGGATGACTGAGAATCTTCACCAACACTGGGGAATGGCAAGAATTTGATTCCAGTTGACAATATTGGGATTTGGGGTAAAAAGCCCAGTAAAGAATTTGGCATAGTACACTGCTCAAAGAAATAAAGGGAACACTTAAACAACACAATGTAACTCCAAGTCAATCACATTTCTGTGAAATCAAACTGTCCACATTAGAAGCAACACTGACTGACATTCAATTTCACATGGTGGTGTGCAAATGGAATAGGCAACAGGTGGAAACTATAGGAAATTAGAAAGACACCCCCCAAAAAGGAGTGGTTCTACAGGTGATGACCACAGACCACTTCTCAGTTCCTCTGCTTTCTGGCTGAGGCCGTGGGAGGGCAGCAACACAGTAGCAGGACCACTACCTCTGCCTTTGTGCAAGGAGGAACAGCAGGAGCACTGCCAGAGCCCTGCAAAATGACCATCATTAGCATTGGTTGGATTACTTGAGTCCTGAGGAACCTTCCCTTTTTTTGGGACGACGTTTTCTGCTTCCTGGACATAATTAACATAATTCTGCTTTTTGCAACTCATATGACGGTTAAATCCTTTGTTACTTGTAGTCGTGTTCTTATGTAATCAGCCAAATCGTGTTCTGGGCACTCTTCACATGTCTACCCTAGCTCGGCTCTATACTATACTGGAAGCCGCAATGTTAATTAAAAATTCAATGCAAGACCACTGTTTAACTTAGGAGGGCACCACACTGGAGATTTAAGACAAGATTTCAACAAATATGCACAAATTTTTCAAAAATAATGATGGTTATATAGATAGTACTATGAGACAACCATGTTAACAGTTTAGTGGCAAAAAAAGTTGATTTGGGGATGAGTTACCCTTTAAATATACATTTAAAACATTCATAAACCGGCATACAAAAGTCCTAATGCCTTAGAAAATATCCACAGCAAGGGGTAATCACAATTAGCAATGCTATCCATGCTAGTTACGCTTATTGCTAATACAAGACACAAAACAAAACTTAGTTTTGATTGCTCTTTCACAAAGTGCTGCTTCTGCTCTTAATAATTACTGTACCAGGTAGGAAGGCGAAACTAGCTAGAATTAGACAGATCAAACTTTGAAAAAAAAAATCAGCCACAAATGTCGGATTGGTCCATGGATACCCAGTTTAAATCAGTTTTTTAAATGCTTTTCCCTTGATTGTTTATGCAAGTTTTGTTTAATTTGGTTTGTTGAAAGAGAGCTACATTACTCTTCCAGCTTGCAGTTTATTTATAGGGAAAGATTGAAATAGACTAAATTAAAATAATAATCTGAAGCAGTTCTGAGAAGCCTGCGAATAAAAGAATGACTGCATGCCATCTACCCACACAGAGCGGCGCTGAGATAAGCAGGACGGATTCGACTGAGAGAATCTGTTATCAGGGATGGCGCTATGCTCTGACATCAGGATAAGCATATCTATCAGCACGCTGCCAAACATCCCCAAGTGAGCTTGGCTGAGAACAAAGCCCGCATCGTCTCTCACAGCTAAGGTTACAGCCGGATGATGATGTACTTGTCACTGCGGTGTAAATGATCCACTGCACCAGCCAGCTCCAAGTGGACAGAAAGAACCCACACTAAGATATGGATATCATCTGAACCGTTTTAGATATCTACTTATTAGTCCCTTGATAGTTACAGCTGACTTGATTCTCACAGCTTTGAACCAGGAAGCTGAGAGGGCCTGTCTCAGATAAAATGCAAAACAAAACGAGTTGAAGTAAAACTAGGAAGCTGGTTAATGTGGTCCATCAACACCTCAGAAGACACGTCTGTCTAGATGAGGTCTACTCAAAGTCCAGTCTGTTCTCAATTACTGTTCTCTAATTAGGAGATCAGAGTAATATTTGTGTTATTCAACTCACTAGAGACACAAAGGTTTTCATTACCCTTGAACCTTTTCCCATTTTGTCACATTACAATCACACATTTCAGTGTTTTTATTAGGAGAACAAAATTTAACAAGTTAAGAAGTTCAAAGCAGTGGTAGATTATTAAATAACAACATCGATATTTGAATATAATAGAGTACTGTTTAATATAAACTTGCACGCTGGAGAGCATGACTCAGAGAAGTAGCCATGAGTCCCATATAACTCTGGAGGGCCTGCAAAGGTGCACAGCTCTGGCAGAAACATTTCTTGACAGCAACACTTTTTGTCGTGCATTCTACTAATTCTAGCCTTTATAGAAGAGTTGTGAAAAAAATGTCATTGTTGGAAGAAGAAAAAAATGAAGCATTCCTTGTTCTTTGGTGTAAACCGTGCAGGGGGCCCAGCAAACGTGTATGGGCAGTAGAGACCTAAATTGAACTAACGTGACTCTCACCAGATGGATTACGTTCCATCAAGCTCCACACGGCTCCACGCATCCACCTGGAATCGATGCTATTGGGAGGGATTTAAATACCACATAAAATGGACGAGCCAATCACGAGTCATTTGCCAGGCGGCATTTTCGTAGATGTGACGTATCAAAGAAGTGACTGTTTGGATTAAGACAACGATGGAAGCGGTAACATTGATGCTGCTGTTTCATCAGTGTTGTCTGATCTACCGAATATGAATTCTTTAAAAGAACACCAGAGAACGGCTTTGAAGGCTTTTGTTAGTGGAAACGATGTTTTCGCTCTCCTCCCGACCGCGTTCAGCAAGAGCTTGTAGCACGTCAGTAAAGATGACGGACAAGTGGTTTATCCAGTCATATGCAAGGATTTTTGATAAGGCCCTTCCTCCTGAAATACATTTCCAATGGCGCAGTCCCAGATGGATGTGTGGAGTCGTGTGGAGCTCTGCGGAATGAAATCCATCTGGCGAGAGTCAGGTTAGTAAATTACATTTGTGGCAGAAAAACTCACACACAAGCAACGGCCTCGAATACACTACTTCCCTGCTGAAATATAGTTGTGGCAGCATCATGTTATGGAGATGCCCTACTTCGGCAGGGACAAGGAAGCATGTCCCTGCTGAAGGATGGATGCAGCTGTAGGACAGTCATGGAAGAAAGCCTGTGAGATGCAAACCAAAACCTTGTTACTGGGGCAGAGTTTCACCTTCCAGCGGGACAACAACCCTAAACATATAGCCAGCCCTACAGCAGAACATTTTAAACCAAATTAGAATGGCCCAGTCAAAGTCCAGACCGAAATACAATCTGGAATCAGTGACAAAAATTAAAAAATTACATTCACTGACACTCTCCATCCAATCTGGTAGAGATTGAGGTATTTTGCATTTTGTAAAATGTGAAAAGGTTCAAGGCACTGTACTATACTATGCTATGGATTTTCTGCTTCTCACATCTATTGTACCAGAAACACCGTGGGCTAGCTATTGCTGACGCACTCTGCGTATCTCATTACTGAAAGCCCCCCCCCCCCCCTCTTAAAAACAGAAGCTAAACAAAAGCAGGACGGAGCAGCGTTTTTGGCAGATGCTGCAAGTAAGAGCATATCCCATGTTTTGTTCAAGGCCGTGAGAAAAAAACAAAACAAAAAAAGAGCTGGCAGAACAATTTCAATCTGGCAAAGTGTTGCTGGATGAGTCAGTGAATGAATCACTCACAGTATCACAGACCAAAGTGCAGCGTTTGAAGAGAAATCCAGGCCTCGGAGGGAAGTACAGCACTGGCAGTGATAAATTGCGGCCTTCTCCGGTGCCTTCCACATAGTTCGCCTCAATATCCTGTTCATTATTATATACTGAGTCCCATCACTGGTATTTCTGAGGTTTATTTTTGGACATTAACAGCCAGCCGGTTAGTTGGGCCAAATCACGAAATGACTCAAAGCCAAGAAAGGCTTTTACAAGTAGGGCTTTTTGTTTTTTTTCTCTTTCTTGGCTTATACAAATTCTGGTTTCTGATTTGAAGGATAAGAGCGAGTCCTGCATGAGCAAATCTGTACTTTATGCGTTTGTCCCCCGCCAGCTAAATTCAGAAACACCACTACAATAATTACAAAAGACCTCTGAGGTAACCGCACACAGACAGCGAAGGTGCAGGCAGATAGAACGGATGTGGAGCGCTCAGAGCCAGACGAGGCAGCTTGCCTTGCTCGCAAAGAGAAACAACTATCGGTGTGATCGCTCCACTCCACATGCCGGAGTCTAAACAAGCCCCTGTTTTTATTTCCATAAAGCCACATTCTGTCTTTTGTTCTGACGCAGATAAGATGTATAAATTATGAGCAGCTGACAAAGTATACCGGGGCGCCTCGGGCAGCTCATCAGTCATGCTCAGCCTGTCAGCAGGTAACTGATGGGGGCCCTACAGGCACAAAGCCTCCTTTTTTAAGCAAAAGAGGAGAAGGGGAGGGAGGTGGAGGAATTAAAGCAGTTGTTGGAGTCCTGAGCACAACAGCTGACTCATATTTAACAGTCTCTTTAAAAGGAGTGAAGCAGACACCAAGAGCTTCTGGCTTCACAGAGCATTTTTCGTGGCTCTCTCCTCAGGAGCGTATGTCTAGCTGTTGTGCTCTGTCGGTGTCACACAATGGCAGTGGAGCTGGATGTCGGCACCAAAACGGTTATCCCGAGAGACCACCCAGGAGAAGATGGAGTCTGTGTTGGAGAGACCACATGGTCGGCAAAATCTTTTGTTTTAATACGACATGCAGAGAGGCTCAGAAATTTACATACACTTATCAGCATTCATTTTATATAAAAGTTTCATTTGAAATTTGGGTGCCATTTAAAAAAAAATGCACAAGGGTGTAGCAACATAGAATGGTTAATTTATCACAATATCCTTCCCAGATGTGATATTAACTTTAAGTTTATGTCTTGTTAGCATGGATTTACCATTCCCCCATGCTGGTTTTGCCAACAAGTCTAGTGTGCATCCACTGATATGGGATGTGGGTCCATACATAAAACCTCTAGTGTACAAAAACACACAACCTTTCTTTAATTCAATAAAATAATTAAATATTTGAAACCTCGAATGTGAACACAGCTCCAGGTAGGAGAAAGGTAGTATTTCTACAAGGATAGTTGGTTGATATTCTTAGTTTCTCTCTCATCTAAAGAATGCAGTAATTAAAAAATACTTTTTGTTGAATCCTTTTACCTGCCAAGGAGAACCTCTCTTGATCATTTCCCAAGACTGTTTCTGATTGGCTGAACAACATCTCATAATAACACCTCATAAAATTTGCTTCCCAAGCAGAAGAGTTGTAACTCATTTAAGGGACACAAAAAAGAACCAGAACCAGGAAAATGTTTTGCCTCTCTAAGTCAGCAAGAAACAATATGGTTGCAATTAATGCTTTTGTCTATATTGCTTGTTTTGTTGAATTTTACTAATTTGGTATTACATTCCTGCCTGATTTAGTTTTTTCCAACTTGTCAGCTGGTTGCAAATCCAAAGTGGGAACCCTCAAAGGCATCCAGAAAAACTTAGCCAGAACCAACCACACTTCAGTCTCCAGATGAGCTGCAATGACAGCTGTTCTGCTGAGATTTCCACATCATTCAAGTTCAGAAAGGGGACTGGGAGAGCCACGTGAGCTAAAGCTGAAGTCAACAGCACAAGTGAACCAACAGGTTGATTACAATCCTCCGTTAGGTGCTTAATTCTTTCTATTGAGGCTGAAAGGTGGTGGTAATGAACAGTTTTAGTTTCCCTGTTTTTATGTTTAGTTACTTCTAATTAGAAGACATTAAAGAATAGACATTAGTTTGAACAATTACAAATTAATTCTTAACTCCATCAATAACAAATTTCCAGTGTTTTTTTCTGTGAAAGATGCAGGAATATACCCACTTATTTGAATTAGTTATAAAGATTTTTCAGTGGGATTTGAAAAACATTACCTCTCAGACAGAATTTTGATGTCATGGAATACAAGATAAATTAAGGAAATTAATATAATTCATTGTAGCTTGTAAATACTGTAACTCCTACCAATACTCTGTTAAATTACCCTCAGCAAGTGGCGGATAAACCACACTTTGCTGCCAACAACAAGCTACCAGCATAAATTTGACAGAGATGGTAGAGCTCGCATAAATTGGCTTGTTACCCGGAAATGCTCTGGCCTTTGAGGTTCATCCACGCGTTTTTTTTTAAAGGAATGAGGTTGGAGCAATTTTAGAATTAGGAAATTAGGAGCAACAGCCTTCCTTATCAACTCAAAAAACAGTTTAATGTGTGTCCAGAACCCTTGTCATCTACAAACAATCAAATATGTCATAGTTTCAAATATATAGCTTTTAATTTGAAGGGAAGTTAAAGAAGCTGGAAGGACACCAGTTCCACTGGCAGTAAAAAAGCTCCACAGAACGATGCTACCAGCAGCAGAAGTGACACTTGGTACCGTGCTTGGACTGAAAGCCTCACCTGACCTGCTCCAAACCTATGTCTTTTTGTTATTGCTAAAAAGCAAATTTATTGTCTAAAACTTTGCTGCAGTAGGCATTTGACTTGTCCATGTGGGCAGCTGCAAACTTTAGTTTTAAAAGTTTCTATTTTGGTCAACAGCCGTTCAGTACAAGTTGATGTACTTGACTGTAAAAAGTAGCAGTGGTGTTCCATGGTGTTCCAGTTTGTGACAAGCCCAAGCCATAGTAGTCCATCAATTGTTCTTGAAGATGTAACCAATTACATTTCATCAGGCATGCCAGCCTGGGTCTGATTAGTGAAACTTAGTCACAGTTAGGTTTTCTAACAGGACAATGATCCCTGAGACGACTCCAAGCTGTGTCTGGAATAGATAAAATAGCTGAACACCGAGAATAAACTAACCCTGTTAATACTGCCACCCATTTCTTCATGAGTGAGATTTTTACCCGTCAACAACAAGGGGGACCAATTCACTTAGGTTTTTATTGGACAGTGTGTATTCGACAGAATCATAATGAGTCTTTATTGCAGTAAGGATAAAGAGTAAGAATTAATGACTCTGTCGGTAGCCCTGTGGGTGGCAATGACACAGCTTTATTTCTGGAAATACTGCAGCTATCCAAATTAACGTTATATCCAGCACTGTAAAAGTGGGACAGCAACAGGGTGTTTATAGTAGGAATAAAAAAACTAAACAAAACAGAAGGTTAGAAAATATTGTTTTTTTATCTCATCCTGTTTAGTTAATTCATACATAACTTAAATGAATACATTTAGGTTTCACTTCTTTATAGGACATGAGTTCAGCTGCTTTCATGTTCCCTCATCATATTACTTACAAACCTAACTCCGCGGTTGTCTGTTTGGAAGGACATAAAGCATCAGACTGTCATGTGGGTCAGGCAGGTATGTTACAGTATCAAATGATTGGGTGTGTAAAAACTGTAGAAAAGTGCCCTGATACCAGAAAATTAAAGACGCCAACTGCTGCCCAGGAGATGTAAAATAAGACAGCTTATCTTGTGATGGCCTGGAGAGAAAAAAAAACATGTCCTGTGGTTCAAAAACTGATATCTTTGTATAAGAGTCCTTCTGTGATATGTAAAAAAAAAAAAAAGTAGCTCTGACCTTTAAAATTGAAACAAAGTTTTGTTACCATGAAGCTGCTACAGACAGCTCTCTAAGTGTATGAGGGACACATTTTATATGAAGAAATATGATCGTTTCTTAAAAAAATTTGATATCTATTTCACATTCATACCCCCACATCATACCCCTCAGGGGCTGAGCCCTTAATCTGATCCACCTACACTAAAAACCTTTCTTTATTTCTCCAACCTGTCATTGATTAAAGGATCAAATGATCACCCTGTAAAATGTATCAGTCAGGAAAAGACTACAAAGAAATTCCACAGCATTATATGCATATGCATACCATTGCTCACAACAGTCATAAGTAACCAACAGGAACCTTACAGGATCCCCATAATTTTTGTAAAGACAAGATTGGAGTTGGTCCTGTAGTATTTTTGTCTCTGTGTGCTATATGTTATCTATGTACATTCTGAGCTGGTGTCTGCCTAAAAAAAGGTTCACTATGGTAACATAGGGTGACAATAAAGACTATTGATCCTTGATTGGTTGATTTATGATCTCATGAAACCAGACTTAAAACATGTGAGCCAAAATTCCATATGGTATATTTGTCGTAAACAACATTGACCATCACCAAAAGAACAGCAAACCCACAGTCAGGCACGGTTGTGGCAGAGTCCTGCTTTGAGATTAGTTTTCCTCAGATTGAATTGGGGTTTTGTAAGGCGGATGAAATCATGAATTGTTTCAAATAAAGTTTTGTGTCTACAAAAAAGCTTCAGATAAGGCCAGACCTTACTTTTCTGAGTCACAGTGAGTCATGACATACATTCTAATCAACAAAAGATTAACTTCAGAAGGGGGAAAATTAAAGTTTAGGAATGGCTGTGCCAGGGGTGAGTACACTTTTGAGATCCACCTCATAATGCTTTCTCTACACATATGAATGCAGCTTTGAGTCACCCTGCTCTTGTATTGTGCGCACACTTTGTGGAGTATTTGCATAGAGAAAGAAAGAAATAAGGACAGAGTGGAACCTCAAAGGAGACAAAAAGCGAAAGCAAACACGCTTGTGTGAATTTGTACTGAGGCGCTCACTCTATTCAGCTCCAGCTCGAAAGAGTTGTTTCAGAAACAACAATAGTTGGTAACATGATCTTTCATTACACATTGTGTAAACAGTGTAAGCTATCGGTGCTGCCAGTCAGGATGATTGATTGCGGCCTGTCACGGTAGAAGAGTGACACGTCAGGAAAAAGAAAAAGTTTTTCTCCCAACAAAGCGAGGCGCATTCAGGCTGCCACAGAAAGTGGTGATTAATGCGTTCTCTCTGGGTAATCCCACACCCCTGGCTAATGAAGGAGGAATCTATCATCCGTGCTGCGGTGGCAGATGTCACGAGGACAGCGATCCAAGTGCATGGGAACAATTTACTTTCTTTTCTCTAATTGTTCCTGAAATGTGTGACAAGTTTGGAGAAAAACACTTGAGTTGATGGTTCCTGAGGGCAGACACAACAACCGCAGCCACTTCAGTACACAATCCAGCCATTCTCTGCTTTAAAGTATCACTTTGCATACTGGAAACACTCAGAGATAAGAACTGCCATTAGGCCAATCACTATAGCTACTGCATTCTTTGAAATTCCTGCTGCACACTGCTCTGAGAGGCTGCCTAAGTCTAAGGCTGCTAAAATAAACTATATTTAAAGGGGGAAAAACTAGCCTTGTACTCCTTCATGCTAACAAGGGAAAGAACAGAGAGTTCATAAACAATTCGTCTGTGCTTCATTAAGCTGGCTACGCCCCATAATCAAGTGCAAAGCTAAGAAATTAGGCAGCAATTAGAGAAAAGAGTTGAAGCAGAGGGATAATGATTCAAGTCCCTGAAGAATATGTCTTACAAAACATTCAGCTGCAGCCTGAGCAAAAACAGCTTTGGATTTATTGTTTACAAGCCGTCTTTTTCCAGCAGCTATACTGCTGTAAAACGTCTTTACTGTTTTATAGATTTAGCCACTTTTTAGTTTTTTTTTGCACCTAAATATCAAAATACCAAATCCTGTTTTTTTAAATAATGATTTAATTTATTAATATAAAGGTATTCAAACCGACCTGGTTCTATGTGAAACAATAATACTAGTAGTAGTTGAACCGGCTTTGGTAGCAAGAACTACCAATGTTTGTGATAACTGCTAATTAGTGTTTTACAGTACATCACTTTGGACAAATTTTGGCCCACTCTTCTTTCCAGAATTATTTTAATTCAGACACACTGGACAGTTTACTTTTGTGAATGGTCTGTTTAAGGCCATGCCACAGTATCTCAGCTAGATTAAACTACATTCATTTTTGCAGCATTCTTTTTGCCTACTTCATGTTGCCAGACAGGTTCCATTCAAGTTATTTTTCGGCTTTACAGTAATTAGGCCAATGAAAATAAACCAAAACTGTTGTTATTCACACTTAATTGGGCCAGGTCATTTTGGATAGCGTTCTTTCCCCTAAAATAAACGAAATAATAATTTTTAAAAAAGCATTTTGTGTTTACTTTACATTTGTTTGTTGTCTGTGAGAAAAACAGAGGGAGCAAATACTTTTGACTGTGTTTTACTTTTATTTTTAACATTTCTCTTCTCCTGTTGCTTTATTTTGGTCACTGGAAATGGGGTTACACAGAAAGAAACCAGAGCTTACTTTATGTTTAGGTGCATGAACATGTAATTAGTGCAAAAGAGGCAAATTAGCGAAGTCCAAATGTGCCGCAGCTGTCTCTCCTCACATCATTTAATTTGATCTGGTTTCATGCCTGTTCACATTACACTCCTGATAAAAACAGCAACACTCTCAAACATCTGCTTGCCCGGGAAAGCCTGTTGATTATTCATTCAGCTGGAGGTCAGATGGCACTGAGCTCGTGCAGCTTCACAACCGAGCTAATAAATCAATTTCTGTAGCAATTATGAGTAATTGTGTGCGCATTAAATTCTAACAGTCAGGGTTTAGGAGGCTCTCTTTGGCGTGTAATATGCGAGTGCTTGAGTCATGGGCCTAATTGCGCTTGTTTTTGTGGACAGTGACCCAGTTGTGACCTCCACATGTACAACTACGCCCCTTCCGGTGTTGCTTTAGATCACACAATGTGGTGATGGAAAGATTAAAGGCTCAGGCTGGAGTGTAGATCTTTAACTTGACACATCAAATGAGGAGGAAACTATCCATCAGGTACATTTCTTACTCATTAAAGATTACAGTGTTCTGGAAAACATATCTATGCCCCTTAGGCCTTTTCAGATTTTGTCATGTTCCAACAGGAAAAGCTTCAGCGTGTTACATTATGATTTTATGTGAAAGACCAAGGCAGTCGTGCACTGATATGAAGATGAAGAAAAAATATTCATGGTCTTTGAAAGGTGTGACATGCATTTGTAATAAGCCCTTATGGAGTCGATAATTCATATGACCACCTTTTTCTTACAGCAGCAGGTACTTTGGGTTATGTCTTTTCACATCTAGACACTTTTCTGCCCATTTTTCTTCGCAGAATAGTTAAACCTCAGCCAAATTAGAAGGAGAAAATCTATGAACACCAATACTCAAGTCTTACCAGATATTCTTACTTGGGTTAAGTGTTTTTTGCTACCTCTAACAGGTTTTCCTTATATTAAGCTCCATCCATGTTCCCATCAACTCTAACCAGTCCATGTCCCTGCTGACAAAAGCATATCCAAAGTTGCTTTCCTCCACAAATAGCATGTAGCCAACAAATTTAATTTTGGTCTCATATGAAGAGAGCATTTGCTGCGTTGCCATGGATGGATGGATAGATGGATGGATGGATAGACGGACGGACGGACAGGCAGACAGATATTTGTCTGGACTACACGTGCTAAATATAAAATAAAAACTGCCACCATAAAACACAATAAACAAACATGAAACACACATATTGCACATTACACCACAGTAAGTGCAGAAACAAAACATGTACTGCACAATAAAAACATAAAATAAGATTTAATAAGAGCTCTTATGGATATATTCTTCCATAAATGTCAGATTATTTTGGTTACTTTTCCGATGATGAATTCAATTTTCACAGAAGTTCACTTTTTCTTTTAAATGAAGGAATACTTTCATGGGTGGAGTTGTGAAACTGACTCATATAGCGGGTTATTTACTTGTTTAAATTTGTTGAGAACGCGATACAAAACAAAGATGCAAATATACTGCCCCTTCTTTTTTCTTTGTGTTTTTTTAAGATCTCTCTTTTGGGCATTGGTATGGTGTTTTGTTTTGTTTTTGTGGAAAAAAATATTTTCAGCAGAATATTTTTTCCCTACAATGGATAAGCTATTAAATGCACAGGAATGAAAACCTTTTTTGGGATTGGCCAGTACATATTAACAGATGTGAAACGAAATGCAGAGGGTATGAGTATATGATGGTGTAGTTGTCCTTTTGGCTGGGTTTAACACCCAGCTGTTATCATAATCAAAACAGCTGGACCCACTGTCCTCATGATCTCATCAAGGCAGAGTCAAGTAAACACTCACGGAGAGATTAAGCATCAAAGGCCTGCCAAACAAGACTGAGTACCTGGCAGAGGTCCTGAACTGTGGGCTGGTTGTTCGAGCAGGCAGAGCAGTGTGAGGTCAGTAGCAGACTTCAAACAGCAGAAAAAATGTGCCTGCAGAGCTGCAGGTGGGGCTCATAAGAAGGAACATTTCAGGGCTTTAAATGTGACCATGGAGGCACTGGAGGTGGAAGACCATTGTTGGAGTCAGTGCCACAAAAATAATATACCTAGGAGAGCTTTAAATTCCCATTATTGCTAGGAAAAGCATTCATATCACTTGAACTTTATCAAATTTCTCAAGTTACTACCAGGAATGTAATGTATTTTATTGGATTTTAAGTGAATGGCCCACATGAAGTTGTGCATCATTGGGAATTGGAGAGAACATAACATGGTTTTCAGAATTTAGTATTAATATCTGAAACATGTTTCAATTGCATTCAGGCCCACCTCTAAATCAATACTTTTTAGAACCACCTTTCTCTGCAAATACTCACCCCCAAAGTTGTTTGGGCAGCAGAGAACATCTGGAGAGCTAAAAGTTTCCCCCATTCTTTTCTGCATAATAGCTCAAGATCAGTCAGACTGAATGGAAAGTATCTGCCAACATCAATTTTCAAATATTGCCACTGACGCGCAATAGGAATTATGTCTGGACCTCAACTGGACCAGTCCATCACATGAGCATGCTGTTATCTAAGACATTTCACTGTAGCTCTGGATGTAAGTTTAAGGTTGTTGTCCTGCATCAAGGTAAACCTTCACTCAAGTCTCAACAGTTTTGTAGCTTCTAGGATTTGTTCCAGAACTGCCGTTTATTTAATTCAATCCATCTTCCTATTAACCTTTGCCTGCCTCTGCAGAAGAAGATAAATCCCTACTGTATAATGCTGCCAGTGCAATGCTTCACTATCCAGATTGAGCATAGAGTGGTAGTTTTTCTCCACTCATAGTGTTTTGCTTATAGGGTTCTATTTCCGAGGATGACTTTTTTCATGTGAGTCTGTTCGCAGGCCAGATTTTTGGAGTACATGACTAAATGTTGACTTGTGGACAGATTCTCCCACCTAAATGGTGGCTCGCTGCAGCTCCTCCAAAGTTAGCATGGGTCACTTGGCTGCTCTTCTGATCAATGCTCCCGCTCCTCATCCTGTCAGTCTTTATAGGTTTGCGGTTGTATCATATTGTGTCTCTTTTCATATGAAACAGCGCTCTGTGAGATGTGCACATTTGGGGACACCATTTCATAACTTAACCTTGGCTTTAGAAATTCATTACAGCTTTATGTCTGACCCCTCAGCTGTGTGGGCTCTGCAGCAAATCAGAGCAGCGTTACCTTGTTAATTTTAACAACTCCTTTAAACAGGAATCATTTACAGCTCGATCGTTGTGAGCAGCACGACAGATAACTCTGCCATTGATGAGCTTAACTTTGGCTGAACGATAAAGAGGAGTTAATTTGGAGGTCATTTTTGTTTGGACTCTGTTTCCTGGTGCCGCTCCAGCTCAGTGTCCAGGGAAAGAACTGCATTTACCCCAAAACATAATAAGATGAATCAGTCAGAAGAAATTTAAACAAAGACATGACCCTGGACCCAGATTTGATAAATTGTCTTGACAGCATAAAATACTTTTCAAAAAGAACCTTCAATAGATAGTTTAGTGAAAAGAGGTAGTTTTTACCTCTCTCTCTCTCTCTCTCTCTCTCGGTTGCCCTGTTTATCCGCTAAAAAATTGTAAATATAAAACTGTACATACACCCAGTCATGACATTCTTTATAGTACAAGGTCAGTGTAGGGTGAAACTTCACACCCTGAACCTAATTAAGCAAACCTGACCTCCATGAATGTGATTTGTCATTTCAATAAGAAACACTGTCAAGTATGACAACACTAGGCAGACTGGACAGACGCTGTCTACTTTGATGTAGGCTTATGCATATAAAATGAGGGCAGATTCTGGTCATTAAAAAGAACTCCTTTACACGGGACATCACGCTACAAGAGGCAATTTCTTCAAAGGGATTTTACTCAGGAGATTTCGGAGGGATTATGACAGGAAGGCATGTATAAACAAAGCAATGTGAGAAGAAATGGAAAAAATGGGTCAGATAATTCCTTCTGTCACAGTTATTACACGTCTCAATTATTCAGTTCAAGGAGAAGTTACGGAGATGTTTTACCGAACAGGAGAACAAGAACAGCTACATGCCCCATTGATTCTCGGCCCATTTACATTTTGGTGCAATACCTGGCTCTGGTTTATGTAGTTTCATTTCAGTAGCTGCTTGTTGTGTTAGTTTTACAAATAACCTGTCTCTAAGAGGTTTAAACGGTACACATATCTTCTTGGAAAATATCCAGTATAACTTTGGCGGTTCTGCATGCGTATGTACCAAACAAATGCTGTACAGCATTGTCTTAAAACCTGAACACAAGGAGAATGATTATTTGCAGAACTACAAGCGCAATGCAACATTAGCGCAACTTTAAAACGTGAGACCAAAAAGAAAGGCAGAGGAATCCTCTTTAAATGTTTGGGAACATTAAGGTTTCTTATGCAGCTATAGTGAAGAAAGAAAAGGTGGACCAAACCAAAACTTTATGCAGCGTATGCATTTCAACTTTAATAAGGCTTATGTCAGTTCGCCTCAGGGCTGCTGTGGCTACAATGTAGCTCACCACCGTTGGGATGTGTTTGTTAGTGAATGGCTGAATGACTTAAGGTAATGTAAAATGCTTTGAGGTACGCACACTTGATAAAGCACTCTACAAGTAGAGGTCATTTACTGTTTACTGTGTAGCTCACGCTAGACTTAACTGAATTACTTATTTCAAGCAATGTCAAGTTGAATGTAAATCATACTGGAGAAAAATCAGCTACAGTCCAAATCCAGCTGCTGGCAACATTCAACTAGTCCACTACGTAATCCTTCTTTCAGCACTACGTAAATTAATATTACGATACAATCATC
Source organism: Fundulus heteroclitus (assembly GCF_011125445.2). NCBI lineage: Eukaryota > Metazoa > Chordata > Actinopteri > Cyprinodontiformes > Fundulidae > Fundulus > Fundulus heteroclitus. Next base: position 8,565,150 of record NC_046370.1, read on the forward strand.
TAATCTATCGTAACAATTGAGGTTGCGATATAACCTTAATTGTTCCAGAAATATGTCACTGGTTGTATGTATTGTGATTGCTGTTTGAAGGTTTACATTTACTTTGGCAGAACTTCCCTTGACCTGGTTTTGCCCAGCCATTGTTAGCCTCTCAACCACAACTTTGAAACAATAGCCCACATTGTGCATTTGACCTAATGTACAATAATGTGACAGAAAATAAATATTACATCACAAAATCCCGCAATCCTGTCACTCAGATAATCGCTTTTGTGAGCATCAGACCAACCACAGAAGTCTCCAAAGAAAACGTTTCCTTTAAAGTATTTCTTTATGGTAAATAACTCATGTTGCGAGCATTGTTAGGAACAGCACTTAATGGTGCAACTGGTTAAAGTAAATATTAGTCAAGGTTAAAAAAATATTATTATGCATAATAAAGGGCTGTCTGGATTCATTCTAATGCCCAGGCTTGTTGATGGACACAAAGGACTCAGGAAAGCTAGACTTTGAATAGATCTGTCATTACATCCTTTTGAAACCTGAAAAAGTCAGTTAACTGGATGGACGGAGAGACAGGCACTCAGCTTTCTTTCACTTATTTGTGTAACCAAAAAAAAAAAAAAAATCAAAGGTCATGGTTTTAACTTTTGAGAGAAAAGAACCTCTATTCATCGTACCTGTGAAAGGATTGCACCATTGGGTGTTTTGTTGAGATCCTTTGAAGTAAAATTTCTTTATCGGTTATTTTCTTTTACACTTTTATTTAAGGTGCTAAATAAATACTCATCTCCACAATTACAATGAAAAAAACTGTCATGAACATTGTAAGAGCACCTAGCTAACAGTAAGAAGTTTTTTTTTTCTTCCATTTGAATAACAGAGGAATAAGTGCATTTCTATGTTAGAAACAGGCTTTGATGATGTTGGCTGCTTACCTGAAACTTCAATAAGGCCAAAGTCAAGACATATGGACTGTTTGGCTCATAACGTATTTCCTGCTATTGAAAAGTCACCGATTCTCTTCAAGTGGTGGTTGCAGTCAAAAAAAAGAGGGCGGTACATGCATATCTTCTGAAAGCAGCAAACTCCTTTGTGCTACCTTCCTCCCTCAGCCAAGGTTCTGTAAGTTCAAAACATTAAGGTGTTGACAAAATGATGGATGGAGCTTGGTGAAGTGGTTAGCAATTTTAAGGGCCCTGAATCTTTTTCTTTTTTTTTTTTTTTAAAGCACAAACAAATGACTACCCCATATTTCAGGCAGCACGGCAACAATCTTCACTAGAGAAGTGAGAAAACTGGAGCTACAGAAACACAGATGTAGTTTAGAGGAGTACAACATTCCTTATTTTAACTGTCAGCTTACAACAGATGATTAGGGAAAAAACCTGTACTAATATTAATGAGTAAACATTTACCTATTGTCTCATAAAAAGTAAAAGGATATTTAAAAAAATATAATTTCAACACAAGTAATCTTCCATTGTCAAAACAACTAGCATTACCTATTATTCCATTTTTGCTAATCATAGTTCAACCTAATTTACCCATGGGTGTAAATCAATATCCGCTACCAGCCAAATAATTAATCAAGTACTGGGTAAATTTGACCCACTCACAAGCCTCAGCAACTGCTTTGCAACTTGAATGGAACGGCATTAGATTTCTATAACTCATCTGTGTGGGGCAGCAGTGTGCCAGAGCTGCCACTGCAGCAGGTGTCATCATCTGCAGAAGAAGAACCAAACGCCTATGTGGTAACTGATATGACCTGCTAAGATGAGCCAAATCAAAGTTGTAGCTGTTGTATACCTGCTGAAACACAAATTATTGGGAAGTGCAATGTCTAAGGCAAATGCCTAATTCATGAAGCTGCAGAGCAACTTCTATTGTACGTTTTCTCTACTCAAGAATATTTGTAACCACCCAAAAAAGAGATGTTCTGATCTGAATTATCAGCAAGTTGCATCAAAACAGAGAGCAAAATAGCTACTAGTAGCCAGCTGGCTTTGAAAACTCCTCCTTTCGCAAAGATCCTCAGCATTGTTAGCCCAAATAAACTGGTGTTGGAGCGGTGAAAGCAATTACATTATTGAATTCATCCCTTAACATTTTATTGTTTTCTACTTAACTGCTAAAACTGTGTTCATTCACAGCATAGTTGTAGAAACCTAGTTGAAAGTATGTTTATTTCACTAAACTTATCCTGCCGCGAAATGTATGACCCAGAACAAAAGCAAAAAAAAAAAAATAAAAAAAAATCATAAAGATATTTGTTGCAGCTGGTAAGAAAGAGTCATTATTTACAGTTAAACGAGTTCTGTACCAACATCAGCTGTTTGTTTATGGCATAAAATGTTATTCGAGCTAGGTCTACTAGCATTGGGTTTGCAGTGTTTGATGGCATAAAGCTTTATGCAACTTTCAAGACAAAATAATTTGCTATACTTGTGTTTCACGAAATCATACAAGTAAAAAAATAATATCATCAAACTCTTTATGTTGTCTTCTTACCGAACATTTGCTTTATGCATTTACATTTGGCATTCCTGCCCCAGACACATCTGACCAATAAACAGACTGAATGTTCACACCTGGGTTTGTGGTGACAGGTTTTGGTTTGATTGGTGCTTGTGTGAAAAGTAACCAAATTGCCCCGATGAATTACAAGTTAACAAACTTTTAAAATCAATTCAGACCATAGTAAACACACTATAGGTGTTAAAGCACCCTTAGATGTAAAAGAACAAATAAAGAGAGAGATTAAACAGATTAAATTTGGTAAATGCACTCATGGACAAAGCCTTGCATTTTTGGAGACATATCCTGTGGTCTGATAACATTTTGTAACCATTCTTACATTTGGAGAACAAAAGGGGAACCCTTGCAAGCCTAAGAACACCATCCCAACTGTGTAGTATGTATCTTGATGGATAATGACCTTAAGCAAGCCACCAAAATAGTTACAAAGTGGCATAAAACTCTCATTTGGTCACAAATCTCTCAGCACCATAGAAAGCATGCGGACAGAGCTTAAAAGGCATGTACAACCCCGACTCAGTTACAGGAGTTTTGTCAGGAGGACTGCGCCCCAATTCTAGCAAATTATTGTGAGCAGCTTGTGTAAAGAATCCGAAAATGTTTAACCCAAGTTCTAAAGAAGAAAATGTTGTCTCTTTTGCATCAGGACTGAAAACAGTATAATTTATTGTAGCTTTCTCATTATGGCCAACACTTTGTGAATAATTGTTAATACGATTTATTGCCTTTAATTTGAATCGAAGACGTACGCGTAGCTCCGGCTATCATGTTTGTTTTGCCAGAATCCACAATTTCTTCTTTGAGAGAAAAACAGGAAGAAGTGCCTTGACCAGCGTAAACTTGTGGTTTCTCATGACGCTTGCTGCTGACATTTTCATTTGATACCATGATTGGCTAAAACCAACCTTTGGCAGGTGGGCACTAGGCGTCGCTTTGCCTAATCAGCTCAGAGAGTTCTGCAGAATGCCCTTCCTTTCCCAAAACGTATTCGATGGCTCTGATTGATGTGTAGAAAAGACAGGGCTACACATTATCAATCTGGCAGGCCAGGGTAAAAAGAGTACACCCTCAAAACCACTGACACAAAATACTTAAGGGGACAGGGGGGTACTTTCTTTTTCTCATTACTGATTGTTAGAAATAATACAAAATAAAAATCTTATCCATAATTTCAGTTTACCTTATTTACTATGATTGACTCTAGTGATTAATCTGATGTTTTTCACCACAGCTCAGATTTTTGCTCTGAGCCTCAGCAGTCTCTAATGCTGCTATCACAGTTTGGGGCTTTTTAAAGCATCAACAGGGCAAAAGCATTTTCAGGAAACCCTGGTGAGGCCTAGGATGCTTTGAAAACTGAAAAGTCGGAGAAAATGTGATACATAGGGGTTTGAGTCAGCAAAAAGTTGGGAAAAACATTTGTCTCAGTACTCATGCAGAACATTGCAATACTAAGAATCCATAAAAAGTTTTGAGGTGCAATTTGCTTTAAGTTAAACTTTAGGCTTCTTCATTCTCCACTAGAGGTCTCTATGGCTCACCCCCTTCTTATTAAGGGTTTCCCCACACAGACACTTCTACACAGCGCTATACTTTCCAATTGTGCAGAAGGATGTGCATGATGGTTATAGCCATGACTATAACAAATACTAAATGCTTTTGTGTGGATTTAAATACACCAGATCAATAACACACTACTCTATGTTGTAAGCTTCTTGATTCCTTTGTGATGTTATAGAACATGAATTCAACCCAGTGGCACAGAATCCGACACCTCCCCGAAAACCCCAAACAAACACTGCTCAAAACGAGTCAGTGATTCAGGCCTCACAGAAGAATGAACAACAAGCTGCGGCAGAGGCCGAACGCCTGGCGTGGTGCAGCATTCTTCACACGCTGGCAGCATGAGCGATGCGGGTCACTTAGCGAGTGGCCAGGATTCAAAACAAAGAAAAGGGTCCAAGCAATGGGGTCCACTGGATAAATTTGTCAATGTCTTGTGCCTTAAGGCACCCAGCCTCGCCTGACCCCAACCTCCATTCTTAAGATAAATACCTCTGTCACCATTCACCTTCAGTCCCTGGACGCAAATTTAACTTGTCATCCATCATCCTTGTACTGAGGTATAATTTTCCCCCCTTGCAGTAATGAGTTTAAGACCCTTGAATAGAGCAGGGGATGGGACCTCACTGCTGAACATGACAAGGCATTTTGGAAACCAGATTTTTTTTTTTGTGGCTGCTATTTGTATAAAATTGCTTGATCTCAGCGCTCCCTGCTGCAAAGGTTGCCAACTGGATAAATGATTGACTGTGACATTCACAGCAACTGTGGGTCCATACAAAGTTCAAGCCGCAGAAGGTGTAAAGCTCTGGGTATTTGTTTCTCTCAAATGGCCCCGCCTGACAACCTTGTATGATAATGTGCCCACGGTACATCATCTTAATTGACACTTAAATCTGTCAGTAGCCTTACAAATGCTGACCTTCTTGGGGGAACAAATCCTTTTTAATGTGCATTTGCTGTGAGTGATTGTGCACGGGGGGGATGGTTTTCTCGGGAATGAGGGGATACAGCGTAGATAGAGAGAACACTGTCAAGATAAACAATGCAGTACAAACAGAATCACACAAGGTAAAGCCATTGTTCAGGATTTTTGAAGCGAGGTTCTGTTAACAGATAGTCTTTATCTGACCTGGTGTAGACAAATTTCTTGTTGTCTTTATTTAGTATGAAGCCAGATTGTTTGGACCTGGTGGTTAAAGCTAACGGCTAGTCGGTGAGAGCAAAAGCGGATTTCCATCATCTTGAAACAACTTCAGCCTCTAAGACGTCACCCTTATTTTCTAAAACATTATGTTATGAAGCTTTAAACTGCTATCATATTACTTTGCTTATTACAGTGTAAATGTGTCCAAACCTAAGTTGGCACTTCGTTATAATTCAGATGCAGAGGTAAATTTCCTGCTCAAGTAGTTCTAGTATGCAACTAATATAGTCTTTATGTTAGTCCAGTTTGCCTAAGTGTAAATTAGGCCTTTTGGATAGATTTGGATAGAAAGATTGCCCATATATATGTTTTTTATTTATTGCAGCTAAAGCAAAAAGCAACATATTCTAAAAGACCAGAATTTAGCATTATGCAGATTTGCGTTATGCAGATTGGCTTTACAAAAATACTCAGGAATCTATGGACCGGCAATACAAACCAAACATCCTTTTTATGCGTTTGGTGAAATTAGCAGGATGTTCACATGCATTTCTCTTTTATTCTGATATATTAACCAGGTAATAATGATAATTTGTTAAGGCACCTTGTAACAACTGTACTTTTAGAAATATGAAACTTTTGTGTTTTTTTCAAGCTTTTATTAATTCAGTCCTTCTTCCCCCTTTCTGGCCTTCTTCCTGTAAAGCTACTGATGAGTGTAAGCCACTAGTGTCACAAAATGAAAAAAAAATAAAAAAGAAATAACAGTTAATAGTGAAAGCAAAACAGTAGCAAAAACAGGAGAGAGTGCAATGCTTAGACAAAAGCAGTACCAGTACCTCAGTACCAGTACCTCCATAAATGGCACCCCACTTATATTTCCTGTGTACATAGCTGTTGGCTTCTGCTTGAATACCACGCAATTTTAATTCAACAACAACCTTAAAGGTTAATACAAAAACGTTCTCATAAACAGCTATACCATTTTTGAGATTAGATTTGTTTAAAGACAGTATATGTCAGCTCTGGTTTTGGACCCTCTCGAGTAGTTAGTAGCTTAAATGTCTGAGAGCAACTAACCTGGATTTACACTAAATGAAAAATGTAAAAAGAGTTATCTACTCCAGGTAAGATATCAACTTTTTAGAACCTTTTGACAGAACCGCTCCTTAAAATTACGGAACTATCACTTTAAGACAACCTTCAAAGCAATTATTTTTAGTCTTCTTATATAAAGCCCACACTTACGTTGTTGCAGCCACAGGCTAAGAGTCTATTCAGGAAGAAAATAATATTACCTTTGAATCTCTTTTCCCCTGTCTGATTAGGATATTTTCGCCCTGTAATGTTATTAGCGACCCGGTTCAAACGCAGCCGCTGTGCACTGGGGGTTAGCTTATTAATTGTTGTTTTCATGTCACCAACGCTGTGTGCACCCAGTGATTTAATCAGCTAAATTCCCTGCCATGGGAGCTGCAGCTCGGGCCAGGTTTAACGCTTTAGGTGTAATAATAATATATTGGCAATGAAGCTGTCATTACAATTCATTTCTAAGAATAATTTACATCTTTGTGCGCTGAATAACACTGATTAGCCAAATGGGATGGAGTTATCACCGCACTGCTTCATTGCATAAAAGCTGCCGTTTCATTAATTCAATCTATGCCTGCTCCTTTCAGCCCCTGAATGTCTGCTCATCGTGAAAGATCGCCCTGACTGGGTGACAGTTTAGGGCAAAATAGAAGGCCTATTATCACATGGACATTGTTAAGCATTAAGTTGTATGTGTGCCTTCTGCTTCCCGAAGAGCTGTAATGACCCGGAGTGCAGCAGCGTATATCTCCCTTGCAGGTACAATCTTGTTTACCTCAACCCCCAAAGGACTTGAACCTCTCTCTCTCCGCAGAGACCTGATCTGGCTTCTTTATCCCCACCTCTGTCACCTATATGGCCCCTTTCTCTAATCAAAAAGCTTCTCTCTGCTCGGAAGTTGCACGTTATCAGAAGGGACAAGGCCTCTGGTAGTTGCCGTAATTAACCTGGGGCCTTGTTACCAATACAGTCTTTGCAGCGAGTCAGTCTCCACTGGTTAATAGTAAAAACAAGGCCTGGCTACTATGCACTCATTAATGATTGTAAAAGTGATGACAAAGACCACAGACATTATATACCCACATCACAGAATTAAACTCACAAGGAGGTACGTGCAGGAAGGTAACTTCCCCAAGAAAAACATCTATTTCAGTGCTGAAAACAGGTGAGATGTCCTCATGTTCTCAGAAAATGATGGTTCCGAATCCCTTCTCCAATACGGAAGGATTTCAAATGCATGCTTTTGCAGCCATCTCTCCTCACAGCCAATCTGCCGAATGACAACCGACAGCTACAGTGATGCAGAGAGGGGAGGACAGAGATGGATGGATCGATAGACGACCGCATATGCAGACGTGCCTATTGATAAACTCCTGCTGACAACGGACGAACACTTTGGGCTCATCGGTGGAAACGTCAGTCATGCTGGCCATTAGTTTGCATGCATTTCAGGTCGGATGTCCTCAACCGGCGACCGTGGGGTTCTGGGGCCAGCCCACGAGGCCCGTAACATGCCAAAACACTTTTTTATCACTTGTCAGATGGCGTTCCACTCGGTGTCAATCCAGGCTGCTCCACTGCTGTTTGTGACAAGGAGGTGGCCTGTCTTGATATTTGACAGTAATGAACAGATAATGCATATGATGAAGTGAAATAGGTCCGATAGACCGATAATTGTGGTCATTACTTCCGTTGTCTTCACTGACGGAATTTATTTGAAATAAAGCTTGTGAAACCGTTACCATGTTAGTAAAAACAAATAAAACAAAAGAAAAAAATATTTTTTGTTTGCTATTTGTTGCATTGTTGGAAATTCTGAGCCGGTGTCTCACTAAAATGTTATTACGGTTACATAATGACAGCTAAGACTTTGATTCTTGATTTATCGCACTCTCCTGTTCCATCACCTCATCTCTTGAGCTGGATGTATCGCTGCAATTACCAGTATGTATATTTAGGATACTTTAATCATCAGCAAATGAAGGCGCCTTAAGTTTTCACAAAAATATTGTTAAAATCTCTTCTCATCTGATTCTGGTAAATCCAATATTGTGAAAATTGTGTCATTACACCTCTAGTATTTAGTCCCCTTTACTTTGACATGCTTAAGAAAAATCTAGCGCATTCACCTGCAATTAGAAGCGACATCATTGGTAAAAGGAGTCCTTCTGTGTGTCATTTAATCTCAGTATAAATAAAACTGATTATTGAAGTGTCCGGGCACTGAACCTTACATAAAAACATTGCTAAAATGTTGTTCTTGTGAACCCAATTTTGTGCATCGTCTCATTTTGTGAATTGGAGCCATCATTATACCTCAGCTATTAAAGATTCACAGCTGTAACAACTAGCGGCTAAAAGTATATCTGCTCAGGAACAGATTTTTGCCACATGCAGAGAAACGAAATTACTTCTTCATAGATAGGTGGAGTAACTGTTGCAGAACAACCTCTTGTGCGCCACTGAGACATGCTATACATTAGGCGTCAATCCATTAATCATAAATCAACATTTAAAATAATTTAACATACATATCTTGTCCGTCCTGTGTCGCCGGCTTAATTCAAACCAATGTAAACTGAAGGCTGTGATCTATCCACTGACAGGTTATAGCTTATCACTGTAAGAGGCTCCAACAAGCTGCAGACCAGAGAAGTCATGTTTGTACCTTAACGAGGCCATTCTTGGTCGGGGAATGGCAGTCAAATCTAAATTCTGCTCGGGGAGCTCAGGGGAAAAACGCCTGATGAATTTGTCAATACAACAAGAGTGATGGGGCTCATATGTGTGTAATGGACTGGATGTTCCTCAGTATTGCCTGTCAAGGCAGGGAGCTATAATGAATGGCACACTGGAGCATAGCTGTAAATACATAATTCTTTTACATTCATTTAAAACAGTGAGGCATTGCTGAATAAAATTCCGATTTCTTTCCCCATAATACTGGGGTAAATTTAGATGCAGGATTTGCTCTTTAACATTTGAAAACACATTAAAACTACAACAGACATTTTGTGAGGAGTATGACAGTGTGAAAAGTTTAACAACCTCATTAGCTTTATTAGAACTCATAAACATGCATGCTACGGTACATATTAGTATTAAAACATTCATAATGTCACAATTTTTTTTGTCAGTCAGAAAAAGACAAAAGTTGTTTTTAATCATTTTAAAACAATCATTTTAAAAAAACAATTTATATAACCTCTGGAAGCAGAAGATATGTAATAAGAAATAAATCACAGATCTGTCACAAAATTATAGAAAGCAACGGTACTTATATACAGTACCTTACATTTTTTTCACATTTTGTCCTGCCACAGCCACAAAATTCGATGTGTTCATTTTGGTTTGTATGATAGATCGCCACAAAAAGCACACCATTTAAAAATGATACATGGTTTTCAAACCAAAATGTAAAAACTATGTTTTCAGTATGTTGTCTTTGTCACTTAACCTACTATAAAAACAGAATGCAATAATTGGAGAAGCAGCCAAGAGATGCATTTTATCTCTGGAGATGCTGCGGAAGTCCAGAGCTCAGGTGGGACAATTTGACTTGCAGCTGTAATTTCAGTGTTAAGCTGTTGTGCACGGTATTTACTCAGAGTGAGTTGCATACAAATGCTGGCCAAAATTTTCTGATTTCCATTTGTGTCAAACGTTAAAAACCATCTATAATTTTCCTTCCACTTAAAATCATGCACTAAGTTTGTGTTGCATCACATACAATCTCACTAAACACATTGAAGTTAGCGGCTGCAAAGAGACTAAATAAAAGTTGGTCGTTACTGAACTTCAACGCCAACATTTTTGAAACCTATAAAGAACGACTTATCAACAAAATGAACACTCTTGTGGTGCTCCCCCAATAAAACATAAAAATGAGCGGCTGAAAATAAACAGCGTATTTCATTGGTGACATTGGGCTACATGTCATGGATTTTACCACCAAACAAAAAGTGCTCAAACTTTTCTTTAGCAAATGCAGATCAGTCAAATGCCATGCAGAACAATTAACCACAATATCAGTAATTTTAAAAACATATGTGGAATTTCATAAGTAGTGGAATTAATATGCGAACTGTTAAATGAGAAAAGTGGATCCTGAAAAATAAAGAATATTGTTTTTTAGAAGGTCTATGCCTGAAATGTTAAGATGTCGGAAAAGCCAGTAGAGGTGCAATAAAGTTAGAATTTGGATTTTTGCTCATTTATGTTACTTCATGGTCCCATTACTTTTACATTTTCCTATATTTTCTCTGAAAAAAAGATGTGCTGAGAATTTCATGAATAAATTTGCTTTTCAATGGATTATTAATGTATTTATTCACTGGCATAATGTTCAGAAGCTAAATAAAACAGGCCACTAGATATCAGTAAAACTTATTTGCTACCCCTTTAAAGTGTAAATTTAAAGCTAATTGATGAAAGCTGCTTTTAAAGCCGTTTAATTTAATCTGTGATATAGCAAAGGTCGAAATACAAGTTTCACTTTACGATAGTCATTTTACATTATTTTATTCAGCATAAAATCGGTTATTTTATACAATTTCATAGAAAACATTTAGTACAATTAACTGTTTTATATATATTTTTTAATATACACTTCTATACTGCAAGACAGCTTATCTGATATATTAATCAGATTTTCATTTTATTCGACTGGCAGCTACAAGTAAATGAAAAAATAAAGCATTTTATATGCTGATTTTCTGATGCAAGCCAGTGTGCCATATCAAGCATCATGAAATTTAAAAGGTATCTGTTACAGTGTATGTATTTATTACAGAAGAGGGACATAATGTTTGTATTGATAGGGTTACACGAATTATGTTACGGTTTTTAATAGATGGGCAGACCTGTGGGTTGGAAAAAATAGTGTTTGACTAAAACCTTGAATGAATAATAGACTGCTTCCCAAGCAGAAGCACTCTTGGTGGTAGGAGGTTAATATTCTCACATGTCATTAGGTCTGCTGACTGGACTGATGGCTCATTGAATCAGGCAGCAAATGATTTCCTCATGCTGCAGAGGACACAGCACTTCAAAGGGAAGGGGCTGAGGTCAGGACAGCACTCCGCTTTGATTAATGACCGGGGCTCCGCAGAGGTTGCCTGTAGGTAAAAATGTGACGGTGAATTGGATGTGAAGGGGCCCGACTTTTAAGCTGGATTTGACCCACCTCCAGATACCATCATACAGGTTGGCTTGATGGCTTGTGACTGAAAAGCCGGCTGACCCCTCTGGCTTACACAATCATAGAAATCAGACTTGCCTGCTGACGAGCCAAACTGAAATTAGAGTAGAATCAATTTTTTATTTTATTTACATAATGACAGTGGAAACTAGATTTGAGTTGATTCGTACAGAATAACCTAACAGTTTAACAACGTAACTGTTTAAGTAGAATAAGACCTGCAGGGGAAGTAAGCTCCGCCCCCCCTGGATTGTCATTCTCCTGGGGCCCATTATCACCCCTCCTTATTAGTTTTTGACTCAGCAGAACAAAACGTGACCACCTCAATCTTTGATCTCTCATGCGCTGACACAAATCCTTTCAAGCCTCCTGACGTTCCTCTGCTAAGGTAATTAGCACTAATTAAAAGGTTTCCAGCTGCCTTGTGTGCATGTTTTTGTTCCTGCACAGCACATTGTCCTCACAGGTGCATTTACTATGTTTACTGTGAGCATGTCACTCACATTCCTCCTCACTTGTTCACAGTGCACGATCAAGGGGATTAGGTCTATTGTTTGTAGATGACAGAGGAGACAAAGCCCATATAAATATATAGTAAGTAGGAAGTCCTTTCAGGTATTTTGTGCACTAGAAAAAAGGATTTGTTTTGTTTATTTTGGTTTTAATCTGTTCATAAATCAGTGTGAGGAAAACTTTGTCACTTAACAGCCACCATCTTCAAGGTGGCTGACATGCGATATATCCACACAAAGCAGCACATGAAGGTAAAGTGAAATTAAAAGGACATGTGCATTTTACTTCCCCAGGGCCTCCTATGTCTCCCGGCTGGCCTGGGAACGCCTTGGGATTCCCCTGGAGGAGCTGGCCCAAGTGGCCGGGGAAAGGGACGTCTGGGCCTCCCTACTGAAGCTGCTACCCCCGCGACCCGACCCCGGATAAGCGGAAGAAAACGGACGGACGGACAGATGTGCATTTTACATTTCTTGCTAATAAAAGTAGTTCAGCAGAACTTTCTGAGCAAAATGGACGAAGTGACACGTTGTGCCCGCCTACCAAAGGTTGGTTTTAGCCAATCACGGTATTGTCACAGACCGGCTCATAGCCCACGACGGCAGATGAGGGGAGAAGTGGTTTAAGCCAAACAGAGGAATTAATTGTAAGCAACATAAACCTTCAAGGAAATAACATAACAGATGAAATACAGACATGTGAGGACTTTCAGTGTGTGGAGTGAATGGATGAGTGACCATCTGCAGGTAAATATGACTGAGAATTCAACAAAAGACAAAAGGCTACCTGTAGAGGAAAGCAGAGAGAAAGAGAAAAGTTATTGGCCGCCGTTTAACTAGTGAGCCCAGGTGGTTCCAAAATAACTGGACAAAGGAGCCTGTGATAGTATTGCCTGAAATATAAGCAGCAGGCATCAAGAGAAACCACAAGAAGCTAAGCTGGTCAAGGCACTTCATGTTGTTCTTCATTCAAAGATGAAATTGTGGAGTCTTACAAAACAGATGCGACAGCAGCTACGCGTGCGTCCTCCTATACTGTCATGTTTAAGTCGGCCCAGCAGCTCTTGCTTTCGTCACAGCGATAAGTCCCGCTTTAAACCATAATACTGCAACGTGATTGGCCCGAAACGTTTTTGGTTCGGTCACAAACGGTTGAAGTGGGAGCTGTACAAGATGGATTCTTGTGTATTTGTGAACACATAGATACCACGAGAATTCAGCTTGCAGGAAAGATTAAGGAGAAACAGTTTGTGGGTTGTTCTCCAGAAGTCCTCCAACATTTCCTCTTTCTTGAATGGATTAAGCTGCCCGTGGTACTGCACCAGTGATACCCTTCCCGTCTACAGTCTATGCAGGCTGGTCACTGTCCTGGATCTGACTAATAACAATGGGATAGTGGTGGTCTAGAGGTTAGAGAGCAGGGCACTTACGTCCTAGAGAGGCTGCAGAAGTTCCTGTTTCAACTCCCACAGTCTGCCACTCTGGCTTCCTGAGCAAGACCCTTAGCCCCAGGATCCCCAGGTGCTGCACAGTGGCAAAGGAATAGCATAAATGCAGAGAACGAATTTCATTGGCATGTATCATGATGCAATGACAATAAAGGTGATGACGATCTGCAAAGTTCATGAGTTTCAAAGACAAGTCCGCTGAGGTGCCGTCATTTGTGTATTGATAAAAGAGGAGTGGGAGTGAACACACCGTGGGGGGTGCTGGTGCTGATGTTAATTGTGCGGGAGAAGATGCTCCCCAATCTCAATCGAGTCATACCCACAGAATGATGCTGCCACCATGTGTGGTGCATTTTGCATGTAGGACAACCAATTAGAACCTTACAGGTTGTGGACCACTGACTCATTTAGTAATTAAGTAGATACTGATGGGATTGTGTCACAGTGGATTTGAATTAAGAGTAAAGGGGACACAATGCAAATTCACGGAACCCTCCAGCTTTTCATAAACAAAATATGTAAAAACAACGTGCAACTTCTCTTTTAGTAACAAAATATCCAAATAAATTATGTTTCATTGTGTTGTTGTAACTTGACAAAATGTAAAAAAACGTTCAAGGGGTTTTACTACAATATACTGTAAATTCCTGAAAGTGCTGTTACAAATGAGTGACTGTGGATCTCCTACTGTTTTACCCCACCCATTAAAAAACCCTACCCAGCCACATGACTGGCAATCTTTTACGTTCACTTGCAAACCAAACCAAACACCGTATGAACAACAGTAAGAGTCATTTCCCAGCCTGCTTCAGTTACATGTGAAGCATTCCTCATTGTGTAATGAGCCAAAAAATCCAAAGAAATTGCCACTTCAAAGTCTCACATGAAACCTGTCGCACATGCCGCCTGCTGACATGTCAAACTGGGATTAAACGTCCCCCATAATCATTCCTTTGTGTTTAAATGAGCCTATTGTTTATTTGCACCTTGGATGACAGCTGTCAAGGGCAAGCAGTGCTGCAGAAGCACGAGACGTAGCAAAATGGATACTTCAAGGATCCATTTCAGCACATGCTAAAGTTTTTCTTTTCTTTTTTTCCCCTTACTGTCTGCAGATCAGGGCTGTTTTGGCTTTGAATTGTCCTGCTATCAAGCTCTCCAGCCAAACAAAATGCAATTTGAAAGATTTAGTAGAAGGAAAAAGCTGATGGGAGTGTAATTTAGGACTGATGTGACACTTGTTGTCTTTATAAATAATCAACCTCCCGGTTTATCATTCTGTAATGGTGATGACTTGGACTGGGAAGCCGAGGAAAAAGTCTTAATCTGCAGAACACAAAATTAAATCATTTTTATCCCCTCTCTCTTTGTTTCATGAAACATTTAAGGGTTATTTAGAGCCCAAGAGAACAACTGTATTTCTGCAATAGTTATTATGCAGAAGATGCTCCCTCCATCTTGTCTTGGAAAAACAGATCTTTGTCTGAGACCAGCGGTGCGTCCTTAGCACCGGGTCTCTAGTGAGGTAGAGATATTAAGCCAGGAGAGCAGGGGACTCTTCTCGGGGTCCTTAGGAACTACAGTAAATCTTCAGACAATTTATCCAAACAAAGGCCGCTGTGCATGGAGGGAGCAGAAACACAGGAAACCGAATGAATAACCAAGATCAATTACCAGGCCCTGACATTGAAAGCTCTCCACAAAGACACACATCTCACATAAGGGATGAAATATCGAGACTGACGAGTCTGAAGTGGCCACCATGTCGGCCTTTAAAGCCAAGGCAGGTTTAGGAATGAGACAAAGAAGCATACAAGATGAGATGAGACATAGATGGAGAATATTACCTGATAAACGTATTTATAAAAAGAAAAACATAAAAGAAATGGAAGAAAACAGTAGCTATGAGATTTAAAGGATTTTCTTTCAATCACATACGAACAGACATTTGCTACAACACTGTTGATGCAGCAGCATCAATATATATGTAATATTCTTAATCTTAACAGTATGAATCATAAAGAAAGATAATTCATATTATTAAAGCATAATTTTCCGACAAAAAAGACCTTCAGTCTACAGTATATGCCTTCTTATAATGTATGTAAGCTGGCAAAGCATCCGCAAACGTAAAAGTCTTAAAGTCTGTCATGATGTCTATAGAGTTTTGTCGACAATTTGTACCTTTTAAACAGGATTGTTCCAAATGGATGTGTGGTTGTTTATGATCAACACAGACATAGGATATAGTGCACACTGTTGCAACAAAGATCATGAATGCAGGAAATGTGGGTGAGTTGTGTTGGAAGTTAACAGGCGAACAAAACGGATTTCTCATCACTCAACACAGTCTCTCCTAAGAATTTTTTTTTTTTTGCCAGGATTATCAAAAAATAGTATCTTAGATTTATGGTAAAGTACTTCCATTAGCGCAGAAAAGAATAACTGTACATTACTGTAGTACAGCTGAATCCTCATCAGTAAAACATGATGAGGATACTACTCGACAAAGTAAAGTAGGCTAGGTACGAATAGGTACAGCAGAATAGGTACGAATGATGCCCATTGCCATAAAAGTAAAAATACTAGTCAGAACCAGAGCAGACAACAGTTACTTGCCAGAATTTAGGTGTTTCAAATCACAGCTTTTTGTCACAAGCGGTCATCCTCCACCATGGGAACTTACTGGCAGGCTGAAGTCCCCTCAGAGAGCTTTCATATCTTTCTGAAGGTAGCTGAGTTTTAAAGTCATCCAGCTACTGTATTCAAACATTTCTCTTGCAGTATTGCACATACTGACATATCATATTTAGATATATAGTGCAGTATAAATCAACATTTTCTTTGTGTGCAGTACCAAGCTCTCTGTATAGCGTGAATGGCACAGATCTATTATTGTATTTTTTCCCCCCGATATTTCTACTGTTAGAGATTCTTTTTGGATGATAATGAGACTCGTTAATCACAAACAACACAAAGTGATTCAATCTTTGCCTACCAGGAGTTCAAAACAGTCCATTGTTTTTATCAAGATTAGCCTCAAATCTTTGTATTTTCCTATATTTTGAATGTCATCGTCAACAATTGTTGTTAATACAACACTGCAGACTTCCCGTCGCTGCAGAGGACCAAATTGTGAGGCATTAGTCACAATAATGCACATGTTATAATCACAGAGAACTTACTTAAAATTCAATCCGCTTTGGCATCATTATCGTGTATCAACAAAATGAATGACTCCTTCAGAGTATGGTAATTATAATTTGATAAATCATCAGCAGAAAATTAACTAGATGTCAAAACATTCACTGGGAGGGGTGATGAATCGGAGATGATTGTGGTGATGAATTGTGTTAATCTGCGCAGTATGTATCCAGTGAAACGGCTAAACAGCCCAAGATGGATGGAGCAGAGAAGCTGCAAGGTCAGACCATAAAGCTTTGAGGAAAAGGGAAATAATGGAAAAGCTCTGCCTGGGTGCATGTTTGACTTTAGTCACTTATTTTTCCAATTTTGTTCAAATAATGCTGATTCAGTTAGTTGATATCAAGAGTCAAACATCCTTTAGAGTCAGAAAATCCAAAAATCTTTAAAGTATAAATCTGCCTTTTAATTAAATAATAAAAAAATAACTCTTTAATGAGAAGATGTGGAATGGATGTGTGGCTGTTTGCTGGGATGGAGCAAGCTCTTTTGCTCCGGTAGAAACACTTTTTGCAACAGGAGTCTTGGATTTAAGGCAGTTGATGACCAACAGCTTTGGCAGGGGGTCAAAAGCTAGAACAAGGCAACTGTTGGTGTTTTTATTAATATAAAGTTAACCAGATAAGAATATTTATTATTTTTCCTTGGTTTTTATTTTATCTATCTCATCTTTAAGTATAAAATGCATCTCCTGTATACTTTAGTAAAATAAAATAAAAAATTACTCTCCCAAACTATTCCTCCCTTTTAAGGTTGGTTCACACGGCAGGATTTTAAATTGTCGGCAGACTATGGCGACAGTCTGTGGACTAATTTTAACAGAGAAACAACATAACATAAAGGAAAGGCGTTGGTTAAAGAAGTGGAAGCTATCAAAGGGAGACAAGTTTTTTTTTTTTTGGGGGGGGTGGGAGGGTTGTCTCGGGAATACCTCACCTCGCTTTCTGATTGGCTACACGTCACATTCAACAGGCTGCTTGCTCGTTTGTCTTCCGGGGACACCTCACATGCTAGGATATCGGGGCAAGACTATCCAACATGTTCAATATCCCCGATTTGAGGTTGGAACGGCCCGACGTTCCACCAAGCGGACCAGCTCGCTCGTAACGCACCACACAAGGCAGGATAGTCTGGGGGCTAAAATTGGGCTAAAAATCTTGCTGTGTGAACCAGCCTTTACTCACAAGAGCTAGCTATAGCGGCATTATTTCTATGTGTCTGAGCTAAATGAAGGAGATAACATTTTACTCCACACACCGACTATTTTAGCTACCCCCTATCTGCCGCATGTGCGGGCTCACCTGGAAGAGACTTAAGGCCCTTAAGTTACGAGCAAATCACATGTGAGGAAACAAATGATTTTCTGACAGCTACACAACTGCAGTGCCGATAAACTCTCAAAAACTATAATGCAGCACTTTCTGGTAGAGCAGTTGTTTGTGTGGGGGTGGATGCTATCAGAAAAAAATGTGTCCAGTTATTTTCACGGGCAGTCTGTCCCGACGGGTACATTTCAGGCAAAAATGGCTCGCCAAAGAACACTTTTATATCCCGACACAGGGTGCTGGTTTGTTAACTCTCTAAGCTCATTTTCTTAGGCAAAAAATGGATAATTTACTATTTAGGTCTTTGCTTTAAGAACTTGCATTTCAGCAGGAAAAAAATTATTTTTATTGCTTTTGGACATGGTGGACACAGATTTTCTCCTTATATGTATACGTATACATGCGTATACATCAAGACTGCCTTGTAGTCACTTCTCTATCATGATTTGTAACATTAAATATATTTTACTGTCATGAGTTTCAAGTGTGAGCACAGTTGATCGGGAAAAGTATAAATATATTTGCCCTATAAAGACCTAAAGACGAAACAATGTTGATAATCCAGTAACTTATCAGTACACGTTTTAGCATTAATACTAAAAAATACTGGTCATGTAACCTTCCCCTCCACACATCTGTAATTGTACCCCCCTCTTGGATGTTCTTGATGTGAAAGATGTTGCTGCTAAGTGAGAGAGGTCAAACACGAGTCTAGATATTTATTGCATGTGCTGAAACCAGATGGAGGCAACACATTCATCACAGCACTGTGTCACCAAGGTAACACCCTCATAACATAAAAAAGCTGCTCCCTCCTCCCAGCAGGAGTACAGGCCTTTACTGGTGTTTACAGCAACGAAACTCGTGTTGGTTTAAAAGCAGCCGGCCGGCCGGCCTAATCGCCTCCACCTCTCTCTTCTTGGATCTCATCGACCAGGTTATGTTGGAAACTTTTAGCTTTTTATCGATACTTTCTGCTCTGTAGCTCGGGGAGATATTAAAGCTGCAGCGGGGCAAGGAAGGGCGTTTGTGACACTTGCTCCCTCATTTATCAGTCTCCTTCATAGGCTCCGTCAGTGACAATGAAAAGATTTCACAATACCGCAGGCAGAAACTCATTCCACCAGTAATCCATCATGCTCAGCCCAGCAGCCGTTCCACTGACCTAATCGGTAATGCCTGGCTGCATGCTGGAGACTTTTTAAACCACTCTTTTCATTAGGTCTAGTTAGAATGAGGAGAGTCATTGTGCTAAGCTCTGTTGCTGGATGTGTCTTTCAGTTGCTCCACATTTTGTAAAACATAAGTGTTATCGATGACCCTCCAACCTTTGACATAAACCATCTATTATTTGCTTGCATTTTTAATTCATGCATCCTAGAAAAAAACTGCCAAAAAAATTCCAGTAAATATGTGTAACATACAAACTATCAATTGAAATGTAGCATGAAACAACCTTTGGATTTTGACCTTTTGACTCTTCTCTTCTGCTCACTTCAGCAAACCTGCTGAATGTATTGATTCAGTTGAAATGAGCCATGAATTCAACCAAAAACAAAGCCCCTTTTCGCAAAATGAAACCTTATTTCACAAAACATAACATGTCGGTGACCTTTCAGGCTGTCGTCGTGTCATTCTGTTCACAGGAAAGACATCTGCAGGTGCATGAACGTGAATGATCGGGATCGCTTCCACTAGAGAGTCTTGCTGTTGTCATTGTAAGTGCAGGAAAACCAGAATAAAATATGCACACTACTTCATTATAGCGGTTTAAACACAAGGTAGGAACACCTCACCTTTTTCAACACTATACTCTGCAAAAATAGACCTAAAAATAAGATTTTTTTCTTGAAATGAATGTATTTTTTTTTTATTTGAGCAGGTAAATGGGACTATTTGCCAATGGAATAAGATTTTTGCACTTAAAATAGGAACAATTCATCTCCACCATCTTATTTCAAGTGCAATATATCTAATGATCTTATTTTAGGGGTAAAAATACTCATTCCATTGGCAAATAATCTTATTTACCTGCTCAAGTCAAGGGCAAATACATTAATTTCAAGAAAAGTTGACTCATTTTTAGTTCTCTTTTTGCAGTGTACACGTCACATACAGCTGGCGCATAATGATGGCATCAGTAAAGAGCATATATCTTTTCATCTACAACTTCACTGAGATCTTGGTTGGCAGTGCGAGGTAAACAGCCATAACCCCCCCCCCCCCCCCCCCCCCAAAAAAAAAGGTTTCTTTTCAGCTAAATTCTTTAGGAATGTGTGCTGTTATTGACACTAAAGTCAATTAAAGTAGCCACACAGGAACTCTAGTCTCTTCTCTTTACAGCATGATGGATTTCACCAGCTAGAGACAGAAGCTATATTAAAAGTTGCTACTCACAAAACGCACATAAATACGCAAATAAAAAAAAACTGCAATAAATATTTCATGGTCCTCCAGCTAGGATAATTTGTGTTTAATTTCAATGTTTTATTCTTTCTGAGGGTGGATAAATTTCCCTACATCAACCCGGACTCAGAGGACTCATTCAGAAGCCCCTCCATCTCTTCATGTCCCCACCCCTGATGAAGAGAGGTCGGTTCAGCCAGGGCGCAGAGCTGCTGAGAGTTCGGTTCCAACTGTGTGGCCCTGCCAGCCCCAAGTTCAAGCCCCACTCTGGCGAGCCTTAGTTAACACAGGAGGAAAGCAAAGAGGGTGGGGGTATGGGAGGGAGGGGTTCAGGAGCACTCTCTGAACCACTGCTGGCTTTTATGGAGAGATTATTCCCTAAACCCCCACAGCTGGGTTTTCTGGCACATGTCTCTTATCTGCATCACTCCTTTTTTTGCCGCTTCCATCTATCAAGCTGTCTGCTGTGACCTGTCTCTTTAGTAAGCCTCTCCGTGATGGGTGTCAGTACTCTGCCAACATTTGGGTCAAGTTAAGCTCGAACAAAGGTCTCCATTGTCCTACATCAGAGGAAAATGTAAATCACACAACACTTATCCTCTCATTGTGGTGCCAGCCCCATTAGAAAGGAAAATCAGGAAGCAGGTCGGGCGATGGCACAACTTCAGATACATATTCAACCTTGGCTTGTTCTGTTAACATCAGTTCGGCTGAATAGATTTAGAAACGTTCAAATTAGCCTTAAGACAGACCATTAAAAAACCTCGGATGGATAAAAACTGAGAATGTGAAGATTTTAGAAGCTGACTTTCAAATATCCAATATATTTTCTTTGACTGCTTCCCTGTGGAGGTTAGAGTTTGGACTAGACATAGGACAGTCTGAGATTTTCATGGTATGATAAGCACTTCCAAAACATCCAAATGTTCCAGTAATCAAAGTATTTATAAAAAGATCTAGTAGATTACACTTATACTAAACATATTAGACTGCTGAAATCCCCTGGTCATCAGGCAGCTTAAACATGGCCAAGAGGCATTGAATACTTTTTTGATCTGACAATAAGAACTAAAATATTCTTAATTTAGGAAACAAAGCTCATGTGTTGAAAATCTAAGCATTCCCACACAGCTGTAATATGAAACTCATGATATAAAAAACATGGTGAAGGTAGTGTCACCCTTTGGGAATGTTTTATCAGTTTTGTGTGTAATTATAAAAAGGTACATCCCAGTAGAGTTCAGAAAAGTTACTCATAAAAGCTCCTCCAATTTGTTGAAGGTTAAGTTAAATAAAAAAAAAACAGCCTGTATGCTGTCAGTTCGGACACTAATTTTATTTGCCCTTTTTTATTAGTAAACAATAGTGCCATTATCAACAATTACATTTTTATTAAAAAACGTGAATGTACGAACCGAAATGAAAAATAGTGGTGGGGGGGGAACAGTTTCACAGCTCCTCTACCAAACATAGTTAAAAGCTCAAAGGACAAAAGAACAAGTGTGCTGTAGTCAAGTAAAACCAGATGGAGTATAAAATAGGAGTCTTTTAAACCTTTCTGTTGAAATACTTTGTCTCCATCACAGCCTCAGTGAAACACAGAAATGTCTCATCATGTCTTAGAAAATACAGTTTCCTTTAAAATCGCTCCCTCCATCTCTGTGCTTTCACAACTTAATTTTAAAACAACTTTCAGATACTAAGATTAGCTAACTTTAAGCCATCTTCCTGGAGTGAAACCTTTCGCATGGAAGAGTGTTGCCACTGTGCTTAACAAAATTTAAAAAGAAATCCATAACATAATTTAACTGCCTTCATTCAACACAGAAAAGCAACAAATACGGTATTTGCTGGTGCTAAATAATATAACCTGTTAGTTAACATCACCTATTGATTATTTCAGTTCCAGCTATACAGTAATGCCTGAAATTTATAATTACATGGCTTAATAATTAATCTTATCTATGCCAGTTATTTCTAGCGCCAATTGACGTGTTTTCATTGAATATAACATAATATCCATTTATATTTGTGCACATTTTACAGGTAATTTCCAGTTATTACAAATTGAAGTAAAGTTAATTGAACATTCTAAAAAGGGTAAGGATGTTAAATGTTCACATGTTAAAATAATTTCCCATTGTCGTCATGTATACTAGCTGCAGTGACTTTATGATATCGTCTGGGCTTTTTTTAAGTAGAACAAGTTCAAATAGTCCTCATGTTAAACAGAATTTGATATGTTGTGTTATAACTAAGATCTAACTGGAGTTTACGCAATTGTAATCACTCCTTTAGTTTCCCCACTATTTGGTCACTCTAGGACCTTTTCTGAGATCTACTTAAAAGGATTTAAAAAGAACAAGACAGAGGAAGGTTTTAGAGATTTTGAAACTAGTTCTTGATGAATACAGACAACAATAATCAAGGAAATGACCTCTGACTTAAACAAAGCAAATCTCCAGGTTTTCTTCGGTTTGATGCAGTTCTCTGTTGGGTTGTGTGAATGTCCTGCGGACGCCACTTGGCAGAGGTGTTACAGAGGTGTCCAAAATGCTCATTGTCCAAATCGCTCATTGTCGTGACCTCCGCATATTCACCTTGACAAATCGGAAGTGTAGACCTTGATTCTACTGAACTATCTCTGAGTGAATAAAACGCACTTTGAAATGAAAAGGGAAAACAAGCTTTAAACAGTGCAAAACAAATACTTCTACGCCCTTAGAGACTAGCACTGCACACATCCTATTATTCTGCTAACTATCAGCAATTATCTCCCTGTCAAAGCTCTAGGTGACAAATTCTCCCCATATCCCGCCTGGCAGTATCATCAACCGGACATGAGCTTCATGTGATGGAAACTAAATCACTGGCTCCACTCACAGTCCTGACAGACAAACGGCGTGCCTTGGAAAACCTAGTCCCATCACTCTGAGCTAGCGAGGGGGAAAAAAAAGTCTCTCCCTCCCATCTGACCTTCTTTTATTCGCAGAGAGAGAAGATTAAATACCGCAGAATCTGTATGTATAGTCTGTTTCAAAAATATGAGCATTATTAATGGCTTTCTCAGAGGGACTGTTTAATCTTTTGCCAGGCTGCAGTCATCGTTTTTACCTTGGACTGTTTTCTTTCCTTACAGATGGTTCCAGAAAAACAGGAACTGTTCCCTATCCTCACAGCAAAGGCAAAGGAAGTGTGTGGGCAGCGTCAGGGCGGCAGAGTAATCATGCCTCTTGAGGCGGTGTAACATAATGATGTTAATAGTATTTCAAAAATTTACCCCTCCGTGTGAATGGATGTGAACAACACACAGACCTGGCAGGGATGCCAAACAAGCTTTAACAAATGAACAGCAGTGGACGGTTAATTGTTTCACACCTAAACTCTGCTCTTTTCTCTTTACAGCATGACGGATTTCACCGGCTAGGGATTAATATCGCTTGTTGTTATCAGCAGCGTGCTAGTTTAGACCACAGATGCGAGAAAGCACACCTTCCCTGAAGTGCGCATACTTACAGACAGATGCCAGTTTTCACAATGAGGCCACAAATCAAGTCCCAAAGCCAGAATGACGACTCAATCGCAGGAGCATGACACAGTTAGTAAATTATTTTCGTGCATTTGTCTTTTTGAACTCATGGCCCATTGATGTTTGGCCAAGAAAACCTAAATAATGGGTTTACTAAGTGCATTTGCAATTCCATTGCATGATTTGCATCACACACAAATGAGCTCAGTTGGCTGTGTCAGCAGCTCTCATTAATGTTTTACAGTAGGAATGGGCATGATAACGGTAAGAAGATGTATTAAGGCTTCAAAGTCTTTCCATCATACCGTTCCTAGTTTAAGTCAATTTAATGAGATGCAAAAAAAAAGTGCTGGAGAAATTAAAGAAGTGCCACCCATTACTCTTATTAGGACTGCAGTTTTTACCCAAAAAGATAACCCTATTCTCATCAGCTTGTTTTTGTTCAACTATATAAAGAGAAGAATGGCAAAAGGGTATAGAGGTTTGCACCATTAAACTACAGCTAAAGTTTAGAGGCATTTTTGCTTAAGTCAATGCATTTAAATAAGATATTAATGTTGCAGAATACAACATTCTAGCAGTAACAATCATTAGATAATGTTATTATTATAGCAGTAAGAAAAATTATTGTCTTCTGTTTTATAAATAAAGTCTTATTCTTTCTTTAACTAAAACAGAACAAAAACCAAAGACATTAGAGTGATGTGTTTTAAAACGAGAATATTAAGAGGTAGCCAATAGTCCAACTCAACTAAGACTAAAAAATCCTTTCATTACATTTAATTATCAATTGCTGTATACTGCATTGAAGATCTTATGCATAAAAAGAATGTTATTGCAGATTATTGCAAATTAGGGTATTATTCATCAAAGATACATTCTTGTGACTCACACTGCCTTTGTCCATGAGAAACATTGTTCCCAAAATACCAGGTTTGATGCTAGATAGTTTTTCTACTCTACTTAATGAGCAGTGAGTGCTGACGTGGGCTCGACTCCAAAACACTCACAGGCATCCAAGTCCTCCTGCAGCAGTCCCTTACATCTACTTTCAGAGTGGCTTCCTTTTTGTCCACACTACTCTGGAATATTCCATTTGAGAAGCCGATGCCCTTATTGTCAGGGTGCATTGTAATTCTTATTTTGTTCAAAATAAGTAATTGCACTAACATAAATCACTATTTGTATTGGTCTATTTAGATTGGTAATGTGTATTTTAAATACAATTATGTTTTACTGTCACAAGAGGAGCTTAGAGTATAAAAAACAGACCAGACAAAACAAATATACTATATAAAGGTTCAGTTGTAGTTCTACATCCATTTGTGGTAATACTCGCTTATTATGGCTGCCACTACGTTGTTCAGCACTTAGACAGTGTTCGTTGAGATGTAGATGGCCAATTATGCAATTTTGATGATTACATCTTTTTTTTTTTTTACTTTTAGCGGGAAATAGGACATACAGTAGCTATTTCCTTTACTAAGGAGTTGGATTTTCATTTAACCAATATTACTGAAAGTCACATTTGGTCATCTTTTAGACTCTCTCACAAAATAGTCTAAAGGGTTATATATACACGATTTATATACGTGGATGACACTTGGGTCAAAATCCAAACCAAAGAAGTTGAGGCATTCACCAAACACATCAACTCAGTCAACAGCAACATAGGGTTTACCAGAGAGGATGCCAAGAACAACATGTTGCCTTTTCTGGACTGTGCGGTACACATTTAGGAAGATGGGAGTCTTAAAACTTAGGTTAACCGGAAGCCCACATACACAGACCAATATCTGCATTTTGATACAAATCACCGACTGTAACAAAAACTCTCTTTTGTCAGAACTCTGAGTTACCGGGCTGACATTCCCTCTGCCACAGAGGAGAAGCAAAAAGAACACAAGCACATCAGGAAATTACTGCAAGCTTGTGGTTACCTGAAATGGGTGTTTGTCCAATCAGCCAACAAAGCTTGCTGAAAAAAACAAAAACGCGTCAAACACAGAGGAGAAAACAGAGAGACGCAAAAACATTATCATATGTGTCAGGAGTTTCTGGGAAATGCAGGAGAATGTTCTCCAAACACAATATACTAGTAAATTTCAAACATAATAACACTCTTAGATAAAAAATGGTTCATCCCAAAGACAGAACACCCAAACCACAGCTGAGTGGCATTGTGTCTACGGTCCAATGCTGCGAGGACTGCTTAGACTCCTACATTGGACAAACTAAACAACAACCACACAAAACCATGGCACAGCACATAAGGGCCAGCAGCTCAGGGCAGGACTCAGCAGTCCACTTGCACCTCCAGAGCAAAGGGCACAATTCTGATGACAATCACGTCCAGATTTTGGACAGGGATAACGGATGGTTTGAAAGAGGAGTGAATGAAGCCATCTTGGTCAAAAGATAAAAGCCAATACTGAACAGAGGGAGAGGATTGTGTTTCTAACTCCCCAGTATTTACAACTCGGTCCTCCAACACATTCCAAAGAGATTGCATCAGCAGACTCCTCAGGGTCCAGGTGACCAAGTACTGCACTCATACCAAGCAATAGCTTTTAACGATCCAGGACAGTGATGGCTGGGTCATTGATTTGCATCTAACTCAGAATGATTCTAGGACGATGGGTTTCATGTCCTTTAAAAACAGCAGCACTCCAACTACTGGTTGCACAAGTGCGAGCCACCAGAACTGACAAAGACTCGTGGATAGGTGTTAAAATGTTTTCAGAATAACCGAGTGAACTTCAGGTTGCCTCCAATTTAAAGGAGCAATAAGCGCTATTTAACAACTAGATGTAGCTTGAGCACAGTCTGTGGACCAAATCAAGATGCATATCGAGCCACGCCTTTCTCTAACTTGCTCCGGCAACCGACACACATTCCCCTTCTCTCCCAAAGGATAATTATACAGTAAAACAAAATCGCCTTTCCGACGGACATGTTAAGTGAAGAAGTAAGTTACCAATACCTTTATAATGCTGTAAGCAAGAGAACGTTTTCATATGATGTGGGTGCTCGCCGCCATTTTGTGCCTGGCGCTGTGATTTTATGGGCAGGGAGTGGCTAAGCCCTGAGTGGCAGCTGTTCACGTGCGTATGTGCATGCATGCGTGGCCGGCCCTGGTATGTAAACAAGAGATTGGAGGACAACACAGAGAGATGGTGTGTAATGTTTAACCATGGTCCATTTTAAAAGTTACCTTTACCTTTACACATGTCTATCTAAAATGTTGAAATTTCACTTAGTAGTCCTTTAAGCCTGTTGGATGTTGCGAAAACCGGGATAACTGAGAATTTGCACAGGCAAGGTAAAAGAAAGTAACTGTCGACTCGATATTTGATATAAAACTAAAGTTTTGAGTTCAAATAGCTCCAATTCCAAATAACTGCACATTTAAAGGGGGACTGAATCTGGTCCAGTAAGTCAGGAAGCTGGTGATCTACAGGACAGGATGAAGAACAATCCCAAATTGACTGCATCATCTCCCGACCTGTTTGCCCACTAAACAGCCTGCAGAGGGGACTGTGAACGCTTTCAGACGTTTAAACACCCGTCACTCAAAATATTACATGACCACATATGTCAGGGAGACAGGTTTGTAGTTACTTGGTCCTGGTATGGTGCATTTCTTGGGGCCCAGGATGATGGTGGAACACTTATGTCATCTTACCAGTTGGTCTAGTTATTCATAAATATGGTATCGCTTTTCATTTCTATGCAGACGATTGTCAAATGTATTTGTCTGTAAAGCCATCTCATCTGTCTGCATATTAAGGTCTGGATATCCCCCAACTCTTTTTCCCCCATGAGAAACCCTCAATGACTTTTCTTTGTTTTCTCTAATGTAAGTTACTACATCTCTGGTAAATTATATTTTCTTGTGTGAATGGTCAACACTTCCATTCATGTCACACTGTTCTGTTTACATACTCTGTCATGCACGAGCTGGAGGAGCTGCTCTTTAGCAAAGGCTCCGCTTCTCATTGTGCCGTTGGCAAAGAAAAGTCGTCCCAGGTTGTCCCCATTTTGTTGCTTATTCCTACTAAAAAAAAGCCTGGACTCGCGCAACTGCACAATCAATTAGTCAATTGGTATTGTGCAATTACATCTTTTAACTCGTAATACATTGTGTAAAGAGCATTTTTCTTAACCTGACAAAAACAAATGCATGTGTAGTTCCTTCAGACAATGACATAAAACCGGTGTTTAGTTTTTGTTCCTAAGGCATACTATTATTCAGATTCTCCATTCTTCAGGCTTCCAGGGCACTCATGAGACCAGGAACCTCGGCATGGTTGTAGAGACTGACTTGAGCTTCCCAAACACTTTACTGATCTTAATAAAATGGCTTTATACCTGATACAGATATATCATATAAGGAATACGGCCAAAATCAATGATTTCTTTCTCTGATGCTGAGACCTTCACTCACGTCTCAAAAAGGCCTCAAATGTCTCCAATTAGCACAGGACCCAGCAGCTAGAGATCTCACCAGAACCCACATGTCTGAAGATATTGCTCCATTCAGGGGCCCTGGGTGCCATTAAATGGTAATGGTAAATGGATTGAACTTATACAGCGCTTTTCCAGTCATACTGACCACTCAAAGCACTGTACACTAGAGCCACATTCACCTAATCACACTTACTAACACACACACACACACACACACACACACACACACACACACACACACACACATTCATACACAGATACGCAGCTCGGTAGGCAACTTGGGGTTATAAGTGCCTTGCCCAGGGGCACATCGACATGTGACAAAGGGAAGCTGGAATCAAACCCACAACCTTCTGATTACAAGACCACTCAACCCATCAAGCGACAGTCACTCATTAGGTAGGCCAGGCAATTGCTTGGGGCCACCATGGGGCCCCAGAGGGGACCCACAACAGCGGAAAAGTTGCATTAACAACGCAGTTGTCAGAGTCTCTGATGGAGCCTTTCCCCCCTCCCGTCCTCTCACAGAAATTGTTGTGTTCTTAAGTAAACAAACATGAGCATGAGCCCCCAGCAGCACAGCAGCAACAACTCTGTCAAAATTAAAAGAGGTTGTCCTTTTGGAAGTGAAAAAGACAAAAATGGGGAAGAGAAAAAATGTCAAGAAATTTAACAACAGTGGTGAGTGTAAGCTTGGCGCTTATAATTATGCTTTGAGCTAAATAAGTGCTTATGAAACAAGGCTATCTTGTTTGCAGCACAAGCACAGGCTGACAGCAGCATGAGCTTGTATCAAAATGAAAATAATTGATCCTTTTGGAACCTTAAAAAGAAAGTAAAAAAGGAGGAATAAAAAAAAAAGACAGTGGTGAGTATGGTAGCTGATGGTGGCTTATTTAGCTGAAAGCATTAGATGTTAATGCAGTTTTAACCTAGTCAGGCCCATGCTATGTACCTGTTTGTAAAGACTATAACTTGTTTAGCAAGGCTGATGTATGTAAAAACTGTCTAAAGAACAACAGCTTTCCATTTTTCTACTCATAAAAGTTGTTTTCAAAAAGCCAAGCTATGAATGCTAAATCATTGACTTAATGTGCAGGAATGTTTAGTAGGTTAACTAAATTACTGTATGTAGTACGTGTTTGTTTTGGTATTTGGTGTTAAGATTTTTATAGTATTACAGATACAACGGACGTGCTTTTTTTCAGCTTCGAGATATGGGGGGTCAACTTATCTGTTGGTTGTGCCACAGGTCAATCATTGTGATGTTCCCACCTAACGCCAATGTGCGTGCTCGTTTCTTGCTAGTTCCCTCTTGTTGGTTGCTCACTTCTAGTCTTAATGTGTCCAGTGAGCTTTTGTTCCAACTGCGCATTGTAGCTCTGCTGCTCTCACTGTATACTTTGAAAATGTTTGCGAGTCACAAGTAAGCAAACTGTCTTGGAAGTTTATGAGGAGAAGAGGAAGGCCCCAGTAGAAAGAAATAAGACCAGAATGGATTTGGAAGATTTTTTTCATGCGATCCCCCTGAGGAGTAGAAGAGCAGGTAGGATGGTCTTGCACATGAGCAGTTATTCAAAAATTGACTTGGGCATCTCTTAGTTACATTTCCAGAAATATTGTCTATTATACCTTTAAATGACAGGATGTTTTTTTTAATTCTCATGTGCACTTTGAAATAATTAAAATAAAAGGTTTACAATTTACATTTTTGTCAGTGTTGGATTTGACTTATGTGATGAAATCTGGTCTGAGGGCCCCTTGGACTATTTTCCTTGGGGCCCTAAGAGACCCTTTCAGTGCCACTGGCTCCAGCTCTTGCTTCTTTGCACTGGTTACCTGTGATATTCAGAGTTAATTTTAAGAATTTATTGTTAGTTTTTCAATCAATAAATTAATATACCCCATCTTGTATTTCATAGCTACTTACTCCTTGCAACCCCCTGCGACCTCTTAGACCATCTGGCCGGGCCTTACTTTCTATGCCTGGAGCAAAATTTAAGAGGTTTTCAGGCCTTCATGGTCAGGGCTCCTCTTTTATGGCATGCACTGCCACTTAGTCAAGCGTTAGTGAAGCCTCTTCAATGTCCTCCTTTAAATCTCTTTTAAAAACACATTTCTATAAGTTGGCTTTTAACTATTTTGTTTGCTACACTTTAAATAGTTTCATGTATTTTATGTAGTGCTGTCAAACGCTGAAACATTTTAATTGCGATTAATCGCATAATTTCAATATTCAACTCGAGATTAATCGCAAATTAATCGCATATTTTATCTTTTCATTTCTGAAAGTGTAAAAGCCTATTTGGGCATTTTCATATGCAATTTTGCAATAAATGACAAGTAAAAAACATGCTTGTACAAAAAATATTTTTTTTTTCAAGCACTTTTCAGAATTGGAATGAAAACATCCTGGTGCCATAAAATGGTAAACTCTGGCCTATAATGGCTAAATCACTAATTATAACGCCCTGATGTCTACACAACGATTAAACAAATGTATAAATAAATACCTGTTTTCATGCCGAAATATTTTTTCTTATTACGCATTTACATATAAATACATATAAATTTAATTTAAAATACATATAAATACTAATTTTCAACAATAATTTCTTTGTATATTTTTGCATGCTATTTACATCCAAATTTCCCAGTCATTCCAAAGTCTTACACTTTGCTTGCAACTGGGCCAGGAGCTTAATACCCTTGAAAGAGAACTGTTTAGCACAGCTTCACCATAACTCCAGGGTACTTCATTTGGCAATGTGATTCAGCCTTAGTTTGTGAAATACAAAAACAACAAATTCAAAAGCATTACAGTATGGTTTATGGGTTTGGTTTCTGCAATGTTATCAGGGTGTAAAAACTCCTCTTCAGAACCAATCTCTGCTCAAAATGGTGATCTACACAGCGTAATCTACTTTCAGCAGTTACCACCAGTTATTGCAGCCGTAAACTGCAGAAAGTACGGGCTCCCTCTGCCTTTACTACAGTCGACTTCTATGTCAGGATGCGCTCCAGAGCGTAATGAAACGAGGGATTTTTCAGCTGGTTATACTCACTGTGTTTGTAGTGCGGCAGCGCCACTTATTTTAGAGCCCAAATAAGCAACTTCCCATTCAGAAACAAGCCCAAAAAAACTGTAACCCGCAACTCATGAAATTTACAAGTGACTTTAGAAAAAAGAAGCCCAAAGTCGCATGAAATAAGCGGACTTGGCAACAGTGAGCGCGGGTCTGTTTTGCTACAGTCACTAGCATTCTTGGAGCTATGGTGATTAACACGCGTCAAAAAAAATGTCGGCATTATGGTCTAACAAAGTTAACGTGTTAATAACGCGTTAAAACTGACAGCCCTAATTTTATGTGTTTTTTGATATCATAAGGTAATATAAAGCGCCCAGCATATTAAAGTCTGGATATATGACACCTTTTACTGTTAAAGGAACTATTCCTGATCCTGCACAAATTTGAATCATGAGTGAGGAGAACCCTATAGTTTGAACTGTAAGCCCCACCCCCAACTCTTTTTTTCCCCAATGAGAAACCCTCAACATGCACAAGACTAAACATGCACCTCTGTCACGTGGACAATCCTGCAGAGGAAACAAGGCTTCATTCCAGGACTTTTCTTCGTTTTCTTTGACGTACACGACTACATTGTGCCATTGGCAAAGAAAAGTCGTCCCAGGTTGTCCCCATTTCGCTACTTATTCCTACTAAAAAAAGCCTGGATTTGATCAATTAGTCAATTGGTATTGTGAAATTATGTCTTTTAACTCATAATACACCTGTCCAGGGGGTACCCCACCTCTTGCCCATTGACAGCTGGAGATAGGCACCAGCACCCCTCGCGACCCCACTAGGAATAGACGTTAGAAAATGGATGGATGGAAGGTAAAATAAAGCACATTGGGTTTTTTTTTTTTTGGGGGGGGGGGGGGGTCAGCACAGGCTTTTAGGCAAAATAGGGAAGTACCATCAGGTCCAAGGGAGAGAAGAGGGGGTTTCAGAGTTGTTAGTGGGGAGTGCAGTTAGTGCCGGTGTGTGGGAGTGAGGTGTGGGTGAAAGGGTTGGAGGTGCAAATGAGTGCTTTTCAAATTGCAAAAGCAGCTTTTGAGGTTTTCAATCAGTCGAAGGGTCACCACAGCAAGGGGGCATGGGCTGATGTCGTTAGTGATGTCATCAAGGCTCCTCAAAACTGCTGGTGGGTCGTTAGACGAAAAGCTCCTTTTCAACATCTGGCCGTAGATTCTTTTAGCTACCATGATATCCTTGGTGAGTTTGTTTCTTTCCAACTTTTGCATGGAATTGTTCCCACTTCTGTAAGCCTCTTCTTTGGTCCAGTTTAGCTTCCTTAGAAGTGAAGTGAGTCATGGTTTATTGTTGTTGTATGTGTGAAAGGTCTTGGTTGGTACACACACGCCCTCACAAAAACTGATGTATGTGTCAGTTTCAGGGTGAGTGTGGTTATGTGAATGCTTTTCTTACAGTGGACCTCTGCTGGAGGTGTGGCTGAGCTGCGGCAGGTGTGTCCAGGACAGGGGCTGAAGCTCCAAAAACACTTCAATCTACAGTATGGTGTCAAAGTAAGCTTTGAATATCTGCTTTTACTCATCACTTCCTAACGGTCCGAATAACAGGCTTGAAGGTTTTCAGTTTTTGCCTGCAAGTTGGAATGAGATGAAGCAGGCAGTGATTAGTCCTAAAGCTACATTGGGAACTGAACACTATGCTTGTAACGGTGTGCTCGAATTGAACGCGAATGGCGCCACAATGTAGCCTTGCGACGGGGTGTAAATGCTGTCCAAAACAAATGCAGAGAACTCAATCAGTGGAGATAGAAAAATAAATGGCCCCAGGTAGGGGGTACATGTCATCTTTGACACGTGATATCAGGACACCAACCTTTTTGTTTATATAAAAACCGATTTCCCCCTACGCTCTTGTTCTGAAAACTCTGTGCTACAATCCGCTCAAACGACTGGAAGCCTGGCATCGGAAGTGGACTATCCTGGATTTGTTCAGTGAGTCAGCTTTTGGAGAAGCAGAGGGTGGCAGATATACGCAGAAGTCTAAGTTTATTGTGCTGAGGAGGAGCAGCTTGTCTATTTTGTTTGCCAGGGGGTAGGGACAAGTGGGTAGGGATGACCGACGCATTCAGTTCCCCAAGAGAGCCACTGTGCTTACCACTGCTCTCTGGTGAAGGTGGCTATAGTATATCTGTACAATATTGTGCAAATTCAGAAAAACAATCACAAAGTATGAGCGAGTGTACTACCGAGACCATTATCCACAGCACCAACTTGTTATATACAATTAAATCACGCATGACGATAGCAAGGATTGAAACACCAGTGTATGAGTATTAAACCAAAGTCATAACATAAATGTCAGTCCTTCAAAAACAGAGTTGAAACGGAAAGAGGTGCATGTTGGTCATCCTGTCTTTGGAGATCAGACTTCTATGTGTAGCCAAAACTAGTTAACCTGAAAATGCTTGGGAAAAAGCAGCTCAGAGAGAAGCTAATCTCTCCAACTGAAGCTTTCATTAACACCGGATTGCCATGATAAACCACATTGCTTACACCTTAGCCTTCTTCAGATTCCCTTGGAAGAAGGATTGAGTTATTGATATATTAAATCCATCCACTAGCCCCCCCGCCCCCCTTTAAAGGACCAAAACCACCCAAAACTGTGTTACATAGTGATCTTTTTGCCCTTGGCATTCAGTAGGATCTTGCAAAGAATCCATATTGAGGGACATCCATGTCTCAGTGGGATCCAAACTTAATTAGCAACTTTTACCATGCTTTACAGGCCGTTTCCCCCTATCTTCACCAATATGTCACCTGGCAGAGTCAGCTCTTAAACACAACTTCAGTAGCCTTTTCTTCCTGACCTTGGCATTTCTTCTCAGCCGTGGATTATTGATAATTTTCTGGCTGTGGTGCCTCTCCTCATTTGTCATGATTATTGCTGAATTTTTAGTCTGTCATCCACAAGCGGGGATCAATGCTTGTCGACTTTTCTTTTGTCATATTGGCAGGGCAAATGTCCCTTCCTCTCCAAATGAGGCTCCTTTTGCCTCCCTATCTATTAGCTGTCTGTCTTACGCGGCACTTGATCCTTTGTTGGGTCAGTCTATATGTCATTGTCCAAAAAGAAAAAAGAAAACAGACACTTTTACATTGCACATGAGTAGAGCCCAGCAGGTTAACAGACAACACAGTGTTCATTGTTGTTTTTTTTTATGTATCAAACTTTAAGCTCACTGGCCATTTTAATAGGTGATACCTGCTTAATTGCTTTATAACACAAACGTAATTCAACCTTTCAGATGTAAGCAGACATTGAAATCTGCTGATCTGTTGGCATTTTCATGTATAACCATCTCTTAGGTTTACAGAGAATGGTCCAACTACAAGGAAATATCCAATGTGTGGCAGTCGTGTGAACAAAACTGCTCCATTGATGTCAGAGGTCACATGAGAATGGGTAAGGTGATTTGAAAAGATAGAAAGGTAAGAGTAATTTAAAATAGTCACTTGCAACTAATATATGCAAAACACCATACAAAACACAGCAAACATTGAACTAAAAGTCCACACCAGGTCAGTTCTGGTCAGCTAACAACAAAATGAGGCTAGAATTCGTGCAGACTCACTAAGATTGTATAACAACAAAATGGAAATGGAACCCAGCTTAGTTTGACTAGTCTCAATATCATGCCCGGTATCATTTTTTAATATGTCCTGTCTGGCATTAATAATTGCTGTCTTAATGCCAAAGGGAGCCCAACAGATTTACTTTCACAAGTGGAGCATTACTGCTTTATTGCATAGTACTTCGCTTGATATATGTGCAAAAAATTTTATTAGAGATTATTTTGGGATTATTTCAAGTCCAATGGACACAGAAACGGAAAGGTACAAGAGAAAGAAAGGAAGAAAAAAAGATGAGACAAAATGCTAATTGGGGAAAAAAAGTGACAAAAATAGAGTAAAGGAACAGATTAGAACAGGTTAACATCCTTGGAGTCTGCTTCTACACCTGCAGAGAGCTATAAAAAGAACAGCAAAACCAACCAAAAAAATTATCACAGGTACAAACAACCAACACCTTGATAACATAACGGGAAAATATTTAGTATCATTTAATACAAGATGTACATAGTGACAGTCAAAGCTAATGATGGGGTTTATCTGTATGGAAGTGAATCTGTAAGCACCTGGATCCAAGCAACTGTAGGTGTTTGCGAGAGAGGACTTTTGACATTACAGTCAGGCAGTTTTATAGACAGCTCAGGGGTCTGATCAGGTAATGACACATTGTACCATATTGCTCCAAATATCCATTGAGTGGAGCGGCTTTGTTGCTTTCTAAAGTCGTACTTACACATTAAAATAGATATTTGAGCGCATTATACCACATAAAATCGGTTAGTAAGCTCAAAAGTAATCATATAAAAAGGTGCACCATAAATTTTTGACAAAATATAAAGATTTTAAGTGTGCCTTATAATCCAAAAAATATGGTATATGGTAACATAATAATATTTCTAACTTTCTTACTGTCATGTTTAGCAGATGAGGACCTAGGCGGCAACAAGGTGGAGGCAGGATTGTGGTGAAAAAAAGGGGATTTTAATGAAAGCAAAACTTACAAAAACTCAGGCAGCAACAGCGCAGGGAAGAACACGGGAGGATCACAGAATGCAGAGGACTGCAGAACACAGGATGAAACCAGAATGACCCGACAACAGGGAAACAAACAGAGGGAACTTAAATACAGGCTGGGGATCATTAACAGCAGGTGAGGCAAATCAACTAATTAACTGAAACCAGTCCACAGCTCGGGGATCCTGACACTTACCTCAGAAGGCAAGGGAACTTTATTTATATAGCACTTTCCAGTGACAAGACAATTCACAATGCAGAAGATATTACACCTCAAAAGAAGACCTTTAAACTCGCAAAGGCACATGCTAGCCTTTTTCCTATACTCCCATGTGCGTGCACAACACTGGTGTTATTTCAACCAGACATCATAAAAAATCCTGGAACTAGCGTTAATCAGTAAAAAAATTTAAATATAAATTGTTGTCGCGATCACCGAGTCTGGAAGCAGCCACTATTGCCCAAATATGGTAACACCTCACTCCTGACATCACATCCTGTGACGTTACGTTGTGGTAAGGCACCGCGCTTTACAAGCTCATTCAATAGGATCTATTGTACACAGCTGCAATCAACAACAATTATTTTGGATTTCGAGAGGACTTTGAGCCAGGACCATTGAAATTTGCGAGACCTATTGTTAAAGCAACAATGCCCATGTGCATGGCAGTTGGATGTTCCAATATATCGAGTAAAAGTGAATAAAACATTTCACCTTTCCGATTGATGATCCACCACTGGTTCGTCGTTGGATTGCCAATTTGAAGAGGGAGGATTTGCCATCGAACTGTAGCCAACATTTCAAAGAAGAATGTTTTCAAGATGACATGAGAGCGAGAATGTTCGGTAGATTTTGCTTTTTTATAATGTAGAATATTACAATCCATTTTGTTAATGACCCAGTCCCTCTCCTTTTGACCACAATACCTACATCTTCTGATGGCTTCTTCCAGCTCAAATAATCTAATTTGATTTACTGAGCACAATGGGGGTTCAAAGCCCTCCATTGGCCTCTACGGTCTCTGGCTCTCAATGGGATGAGAGTTGCATCATGAATGTGCTACAGACAACACTTTAGCGACTGATATAATGTAAATATGGACCAAAGTTTCAGAACAAGTTTTTGACACCTTATTTAATCTATGCCATCAAGAAATAAATCACGTTTTAAGTTAAAAATCGGTTCCAACCCATTTTTAGCAAGATGAACTTAGAAAAGTTGCTGGTGAATGTTTATATATGCACAGCTTATACATATACAGTAGAGGGCCATTCTACCACAGGATCGCTTAAAAACATCTGGCCTATTTAAATTTACAACAACAGGACCAAATTTCTCACTGAACTGCTTGTATAATAAGATGCAGTGGACAATCAAATCAGTCAAGTGTCAAATATCCCATGTAAAAGGGCCACACCTGTCAAACTGATTAATGAATTGTCAGAGCAAATGGAACCAGTTGGAGCTTGTGGACGCCACAAGCAGCTCACAATCCATCTCAGTCGGCTAGGTGGTTAGTTCCTGTAGTCAGGCCAGTGGCTTGGCTGGCTTTGTCCAGCTCTACCATGTCTACACCGATTCCTCCATGCTCCCTCCTCCTCCCTTGACTGGCTGAACAGGTCTGACAGGCGGATTCCTTTTCTTTTCAATGTATTAAAGGCACTTTCCCGCTCTGACAGCCTGCTCTGTTCTGCCACCTTCTAGCTCGGGCTTCACACTACTCTGGGCAGCCACTACGTCTTGACAGACCACTGTCACTTCCCATCATCCTCTCTGTAGATCCTGCTCTCCCCCTTCTAAGCACGCAGACCCACTTTCCAACCAGTGCAATTATTTTTTTTTGACAAGCCATCCATCAGCCTTAACTTTAAAGCAGTTTCCATTGATACCCATTGTTATAGTTCTTTGCCGTTTTATACAGGCGGCAGGAGAGAATATGATAGCAGACATTCAGACTACCCGACCATGTAAATCTACTTTGCTCCATTTTTATTTCCACTTTTCTGTTCCTTTTTTTGACAAATGATGCATATTTGTTGTGCATATGTTGCCCTTGTCAAATCCAATTGTGTCCTTTTTTGCAGAGAAGGTTACTATTGCACGTTACAAAAGGAGCAGGGGTTAAAGAAAAACTGATCTGCATATCTTGACTCTTACCATGATGCATGGCAGAGTGCTGCTAGACTGGGATACTCTTTTTTTTGTCTTAAAATCAAGTCGCTATGATTAATTGACACTAATAAAAAATGACTTTACTCATGCCTCAGATTACATCGTTAGAATAGCAACTTTTAAAAATAATGGTCACATACAAAATGTGACTTATGCTACCATAAGCCCTAATTATGATCTCAGATTTAGACTTAATGGCGAGAGGAGGGAATAGCATCTGGTGATCTCGAGGGGACAATCTCCCTCACAGCGTGTGATATTTCCTATATCCTAACAACTGAGGTCATCAATGTCCTTTATAAGTCCATCCCACTGATTTGCAGTTTACGTGCAGGAGTTGTGTTGCATGGTGCCACAAAATGTTGCAACCTCTGTAATGACTTGGTTTTCATTTAGATCATTCCAGCTTCCTCCTGCCATATGTCAATGTATGCCTGAGCAAGGCACTTCCTCAGTATATGCATGTGTAGATATTTGTGAAAGCGAAAGGGTAAATATGGTCCTAGCGCACACACCAAGAGTGGCTAAGAGGACTGGAAAAGCGGCATGAAAAATTCAGTCCATTCTTATCAACTCATAACACTCATTTTAGTCAACGGCAAAAGAAATAGCAAAACCCTCCTGTTTTCTATCATCCAACTAGAACATAGACCAGGAGGTGATGTCATTCCTAGGTCTGAGTTATAACTTTTAAGACAAACAAAATTCCCCACAACGACAGCTCAAAATGTCACTTTTGGAATAATTTGTTCCTGTTTTACAATACCCTGCTCTGCCACAGACGCAGTTAGGTTGCTTTGGTTCTGAATATAAAACTAGAAACTGATGACCAGAAGGTTAAAATAAATATATCAATGGTATTCTTATGTCTTTGGAATTAGCTCAAATCAGCACTAAATTTAATATGGTTAAAACATCATTCTTAAAAGATCTAACAATTAAAAAAAAATACATGGTGTACAATCTGATAAAATGCTAGAATGGGGATATTCTTTACAAATAAGCTGAATTAATCATTTTGAAACAGTTAATACATTTGAAAGTTTTAACACACTCCTAAGAAATAAAGTGTTTTGTAACCGAAATACTGGTGTTTTTGATTGATGAAATTAATTGGACTAAGCAGTTAATCGTTTATTATATATGTGAGCTGCGTTTTCAGTAAGTAGTGAATCCCATGAGCTAAGCAACTACATTATATACCTCACAGGCGAACACAAGATTAAAAAAACATTTTCCTGAAACTGTTCAACAGTGACAAAGTGTGAACATAAGGCACCGAATGACCCAGATGGTCGTATCACCCCTGAAGACCGCTAACTTCTCTGCTCTACCACAAGATTTCCAAACCAGGTGTAATGAGACATAATGAGAAAATCCACATTCAGCATCAACTCTATGATTTGCTGTTTATTGGCTATTATGTGCATTAATCTGACCCTACAGACGGCGGAACAGTCGGCCTGTGTCTCTGCATAATCATTCGAGGAGTTAATAACACGCAGGTTGTCACAGCTGTTGAAGACAGAGAGACAAGCTGCCCTGGGTGACAATATGTCAATGGTTGTCTAGCAGATGAAACTGTGGATATTAATAAATCAAAGTGACCTCTACCTGAAGCCAAACAGATGCAACACCTGGACATGTAAATTCCTGCATGATGGGGGGCATAAATTTCAATCGGAAAAGCTCCAGATTAATAACTGCACAGACAGCTGCAAGTGGGACTAACAGTTTGTGCTTAATGTAAAAGACAGATTTGGAATACCAAGCATCATCTGCTCC
The DNA here is from genome assembly GCF_011125445.2 of Fundulus heteroclitus. Classification (NCBI taxonomy): domain Eukaryota; kingdom Metazoa; phylum Chordata; class Actinopteri; order Cyprinodontiformes; family Fundulidae; genus Fundulus; species Fundulus heteroclitus. Next base: position 8,605,223 of record NC_046370.1, read on the forward strand.
CATCACCTAATTCTAAACTGGGTGGAGAAGAATGCAGCGCCAACATTTCTCCCCTTTTTCCTGATGAAAACCATATATCAAAGACAAAGGTGCAATAAAGTGTGTTTAGCTACGTAAGGTGAGAAGTGTGTTTGTCAGAAACAGTAGCTGGCTGGCAGTGGGGGGTGGGGGTTAACCTCCCGGCTGCTGTCAGTGTATTAATCACCACTGATGTGTGTTGTAAAAGGATTGCTGCAGGAAATAAAGACACCATGGTGTCAGCTGCATTGCCCTGATGTGACTCCATCAGACAAGAGGATGCTTATTGACAGGGTGAGAAGGGGGAATGGACGGAGAGAGAGAAGGGGAGACAGAGGGAGCAATCAGTCCTCGAGTCAGTCACCTTGGCACTGACGCAATGTCACGGGAGCCCAGACCATTATTCCTCCAAGCCCACAGGAACATTATTTAAACTCAAACCTCAACCAGTTACTGGGCTGAATGTCACCAGAAGGACAAACGTCAACACACATACAGTCAAGCCCAAAATTATTCATACCCCTGACATATTTATAGATGCAAAACTACAATCATTCAACCCACAAGTTGGTGTCTGTTAGGATATGGCGCAGCTATCTCTCAAAAGATAATAAAACTAAAATATCACCTGTTTTCCTCCACATTTTTTAATTGCCATGTTTTAAATGATCTATACCTTTCTTTATTATCAAGGAAAAAAATCTTAATGAGATTCAAAGCAATTTAACTCTTCTTATATTTGTATATTTTTAACTAGTAACCTGATGATATGATGGTGATAAGTTGCAAGTCTTCACAGCTTGAAGGCCTCCCTTGCCAAAATCTTCAACTTTATCAGATTCAAGTCAGGACTCCGCTACACACAGTTAACATTCCTTCCAGTCAAAAGAAACAACCAGAGACATAGTGGAGTAGATGCCTATCTCCAGAGTCATCGGGTGAGAACAGTACACCCTGGACAGGTCAACGGTCTCTCTCTGGGCAACACAGAGACAGAGAGGACAAACAGCCAAGCACAGATACATTCACTCACTCAATCTCGAAGGCAATTAGCCTAACATGGCCATGGAGGATCCTGGGAGAACCCATGCATTCACATGGAGATCATGCAAAGTCATTGCAGAAACAGCCCTGGTCGGGATTTAAACCCAGGATCGTCTTGGTGCAAGACAACAGTGTTACCATATGCTCTACCATGCACCCTGCAGAAGAAACATGTTGATAAAAGTAAAAGCTTTTTGAGAGCTAAATCTGCAAGTGGTATGTACAATCATATTAGAATGGCTACCTGCCCAGGGTGTACCCTGCCTCTCGCCCATTGACCACAAGGGATAAACGTCATAGAAAATGGTGGATGGATTACCACAAAGTCAATTGGTTTCATTAACCCAATTAATTAAAGTAAACCTAATTACCCACAGACTGATGTTGTAAAGCCCTTACTTTTGTTATTAACTATGATTTTTATTAATATTTAATGAAAACATGATATTTAAGATTAGAATATTGGATCAAACACATAAAAGATACATTTTCAATACAGACATGAGGTCTTTGTCAGGTGGACAGGCAGGAGCTGGAGGGCTGCGGGTGCTGTGCTGTAGAGCCAGGCAGACGCTGGGGAGCCAGGGAGCACACAGGGCAGGCGAGAGGGCGCTGAGGTCCAGGAGGAGCCGGTAGCTCAGCAGCAAGAGAGTTCTTGGAGAGCTTAGGTTGAGGAGGAGCCGGCAGCACAGCAGAGAAAGTTCTTAATGCAGGAAGAGTCGCAGACCGCCAGACAGACAGGCAGGCAGTCAGACTGACACGGAGGGAGGTGAGTGCAGCTGGCTTGAGGCGGAGGAAGACGATGAGGGATGAAGGACGCTGGGAGATGAGAGGCTTGAGCAGTCGTGGGAAGGATGATGACGAACCAGCAGGGAAAGCAGACTGAGGTGAGTATATATAGGAGAGCTGGCCGGTGTGCTGAGTCCGGTGTTGATTGGGGATGAGAGGTGTAGATTATCAAAGGTGAATGGAGATAGAGCTGTATGGAAGGAGGGAGGTGCCAGGAAACGTAGACGGGGTTCACCTTGGACAGGTCGCCAGTCCATCGCTGGGCAACTCAGAGACAAACAGGACAAACAACCATTCTCGCGCACTCACTCACACCTAAGGAGGATTTAGAGAGGCCAATTAATCTAACAGTCATGTTTTTGGGCTGTGGCAGGAAGCCGGAGTACCCGGAGAGAACCTACGCATGCACATGGAGAACTCCATGCACTTAAAGGCACAGTCTGTCTGTAATTTACCACAGAGGTGAACAGGTAGATGTGACAAAAATAGCATTTCTAAACACTAAAGTTATTGCAGCATTACGACTGGCAGTTCTCATTTGTGCTCCAGTACTGACCAGCATCTTAACGTTGATATGCATAGCCTTGCATCAGCCTATCGTCCTATTAAAACAACTGTGTCACCACAATTGCCTGCTTCATATTAGTGAGCCATGCAGACCGTTTAAATCTTATTTTCCTACACATGATCAGTCCATGTTTTACTTGTGAGGGTTTTACTATACTACTTTCTCTACACCAGCAAACCACTACCAGTCTGTTTAGTTTTTGGCCATAAAAGGTCAGTTACACTGAATGATACATGTGGTGGTTGAAATAAAAAAAATACTGTATCCACTATCTGATTAACTTTATGTGCATAAACATCATCTGTGATTGCTTTGGCGTTCTGACTGTTTTCTCTGCTCAAGCCATCTAATGTAGGAGTTATGTGTTGTACAAAAGTGGTAAATTTGATATCCACGTTGAAAAGACAAAACAGAAATACCTATTTTGATTTGATTTTCAGTATTTAAAGACTTTATGGCTCTAGAAGATATTTGCCCTTTAAAGGACTTACCACAGTGGCTTGCTAACATCTGCCTAGGACACTTATGACAATCCTAATGTCGTTTAAAAGAATAAAAAAAAAATCTCCTAACAGCACTGATTTTTGAGATTTTGGGGCTTTTGAAGTGGTCCTTTTTTATGTACTCTAAAAAAAATGCATAGTGGAGACTTTCTGTAGTATTTCACAAACATACAGGTTCTCTGTTGAGATGTCAGTGGATCAAAGCACTCAGTCCGTCATCAAACACAGAGAAGCACAGAGCCGCATGCTGACACTGTACGACCGCTGGTGTTTCAGACCGCACACACAATTTAACTTAACTGCATATTCCTGCTAAACTCCCTGGAATCCCTACACTAAATGCTAGATGATGACTGCTGCTCAACAAACAAGCTAAGCCGCTGTGCCAAATGTAGTGTTTTATAGTTGGTTGTACATTAATGGGCAACAGCCGCAGTCTCAGTATGCACATTAATTACATGCTCCTAAGAGCTCTGCTCGTTATAACATGCCCCAAAAGTTGAGGTTATTTAATTTTTATCCATCTGATTTTGTTTTATTTGACTAAAAACAGCCAGTGCCAGGAAAAATTACATATGAGGATTGCAAATGACTCTGGCGGGGTAAACAGTTCCAATGCTTTTTCTGCGCGTGTTCTAGTGGAGCAGTTGTTAGCATAGCAGCATCAGCACACTGGATTTTGCATAATAATATACAGGAAACTTCCAGAGTCTGGGAAACTCTGGAAAATAATGGAATTTAATTTGTGTTTTGCCTAAGCATTTAAAACATGTTCAGGTCTGAATAAGTGTGAATAACAAAAAAACTAAGTACTAAAAGATGTATCTGTCCATCCATCCATCCATCCATCCATCCATCCATCCATCCATCCATCCATCATAGTGTTAATGCTTTAAAATGGGCTAAAAGTAACTACAATTGCAGGAAATGTTAGCTCAAAAATTGAGAAATATATCAGAGAAAATCTGTATGAACCCTGTGACATGGAATTTGTTTGGCTTAGAAAATTGAACGATTTAATGCAAAGCCATGCACGGTTACAACCACCAAAGTTAAAGTATTTTCTCTCATAAAGTATGAAATCTTTGAGTTTGTTTCATGGAAATGAAATCTGCAATGTCAGGGTCCTTTTTCTGAGTACACATTAGCATTTCTCCTTCAAGAAAACTTTACCCTCTTTCTTCAAGCTCACTGTGATAAAACAACCACCGAATGCAATAAAGATACTGATAACTACTTTCTTTAAAGATTCACTCTTAAAAAAAAATCAACTATATATTTTTAATGCAATTTAAAGCATTCATATAGGAACTTACACCTTTCACGCTGCACCGCAATAATACAATATGCCATTGGAAGACTGAGAGAGTAGCACTGACTTCCTTGACCCGTCTTGGTAGAGTACCTTTCTAACCTGCCTCAAAAAGGTGGGTTATTTAAGAAACAATTAGGAGCATACACAAAGCAATTTGCAGGCAGTCGAACTCCTCAGGCTGAGCCGGTGAAGGGCCTTTCAGCGCTGATTTATCACGCTGTCGCCTTCAGAAGGCAACATAATTAATAGGAGCATGGACTTCTAATTCCACCCGCTTCCACGGCCAGTAGATTCCGTTTGATTTATGACGGCCGAGGACTTTTCATTTTATCAGTTCATTCGCTCGTTATTTATGTTGATGACCAATTTCAGTGGGTCGCCATCATCTAACTCGCCACTAATCAAAGAGAATTAGGGTTCGCTGCATTGTTTAGAAGCAGCTAATTTATCTTTGGAATGAGGAAGAGGAGTGTTGGCGCATCGGTTAGGTTTGTGGTAACCACATAGCTCTTCTCTTAGAATAGTGCAATTATATCAGCTTTGTTTTATCCGCCGCATTTTATTTACTGCTTATCTCAGCGAACTGTTGGCATCGATAAGGCTGCTGATGCTGACCTGGAAAATTGTAAATGTACCATGCTGGTAAAAACTTTACACACATTTATCATGGGCATAACTAGTAAATATGGATTTTAAAGATGCATTTGAACATTTCTTTTCAATAACTTGTCTGATTTATTTTTAAAAACTACTGTACTAATTATATATTTGTCCCAGATATCTATCAGAAATTGTGAAGTGAATTTAAATTAGATGGTTTCTTGGCGTAGACCAAGCTTTTACGCACAGTCCATATATTTTCAATCAGGTTTAAGTTGGGCCCATTCCAGAAGTCCAGCCTGCTTTACTCAGTCAAAAGCAATCCTTCAAATGCTAAAACACCTTTCGGAGAAAAGCTTTTTGGTCAGAAGAGACAACGGTAGAGCTGTTTGGCCATAATGACAAGAAGACTGAATAAGTCAAGGTGAGGCTTTTAAACCTCAGAAAATTTTACCAAGTGTCAAGCATGGTGGAGGGAGCACCATGGTGAGATGTTGTTTCACTGCCAGTGCTGCTGGTTGCAAAAAGTGGAAGTAACAATGAATAAGTTGCTCTACAGGAAAATATTCAACTTCCTCTCCAATCAATAGCTTGGCAGTTTAACCTGGACACAAATGAATAATTCAACAGGACAATGATCACAGTCAACTCCTAAACTGGTTCTGGATTGGATAAATCAGGCTAGAAGTAAGCTTTGGGATTGGCACCAACCTCCACTTTGTTGAATATTTATGGAGTCTGCTTAACTGACAAGGCAAGTGAACAAAAATCCAAGCAGCATTGTGTCAGCACATTGTTCATGGTTGCAATTTTCTAAAACAAAAATCTTTAAGTCTACAAGTATAATTTTGATGTTTTTAGAAAAATAACTTGAGGCTTTTACACACAGATTTTCAATGTTTTTTTTATATGATCATTTTGACATGAAAAACAAATGGGTTATATAAATGAGAAGTTCAAAAGTAATATGATGACTGCATGTAAACTTCTCGCCTTCGATGTTGTAGTAACGGACAGCGCTTCCTGTGCTTAAATAAAAGCCATCAGAAGACTGTTAAACATCAAAGATGGCAGTAAACCCAAAGTTTTCCCTTTCCTTTTCAACTGGGTGCCTCACAAGAGCCCATTTCACTCCCCATAACCTATAATGGCTCATGGATTCCTGTGCAAAAGGCTATAAAGTCAAACTCCAACGGATCACAAGCTGGAACACCGAAGCACAACTGCACTGAAAAGATTTCCCTCAACACTAAGAGTGAATTATTGTCCAGCTAAAATAATGGGTCATGAATGGGCTGCAGATTAACACAATATATTACAAGAAACACAGATAAATAGGGTCACATTGCAGCCGTGTTTGTTAGAAAAATTACACCTGTTCCAAGTGTTATGAACCTGCAAACGCTACTCTGAAGGTTAAATTGTGTATTACTATAAAACAAATTGAGACAGAGAAAGCCGCTGACAGTGGGACATTATTTAACACCCTTGCAGGCAGTGCTACAAAAGGGGTAGGATTAAGATGCAATAAACCTTACACAGTCAAAGAAAAATAGCCCTTGTAAACAATGCAGTATAGAAGCTGCAGAGCACGTTGGGTAGGTTTAGGGCTTCGCATAAGTCACTTTAATGCTACAGCAAACTTTCCAGGCAGGGATATTAGATTAAAAAACAGCTTTAGATTAAGATTTGACCTTCAGAGGTGCAGCAAAGCAATGAATAAAATGTTTAGTACTTATTTCTATTTAACAGCTGGATGCTTTGCAAGGGGGATGCTATCCTCTGTCGGTCTCATTATGTTTAATTATTCAGCAGAGAGGAAGATAGGGTGTTTTTTGACAAAACGCTGCTCGGTGCTTAGCAGTGACACTGGGCGCTATGATGTTCAGACACTGCAAAATCGACTGAGCTACAGCCCCCTTGTTCACAAGGTGTATCATTTATCCAGCAGGGTAATAAGATGCAGAATTTACACAGGCCTGTCAATAGGCATGTCGATAGGAGGACACTTAGCATCTATCATCCAGCGAATCGATGCCATTTTTCAGCCATGAATCCCAGGAAATGATAGCTTTCAAATAAATGGTGCAAAAAGAAACACGACTCTCCTTGGGGAGAGATAGATGTAGAGTGGCTCAATTTCCCTCTTTCATGCTTCCCTCACAGCTTCAGCGTGCTATCTGGTTTAATGCAGAAGGTCAGAAGAAACAGGAAGGAAAGATCTCCTGGAAAAAGGAAAGAGTTTCTGAAATATCTGGTTAACAAGACAGCTAACTTTAAGAAGAGACTGACATTTCTATCGGATAAAGTCATAATGAGAACGTTGAGGACGAGATAGTGTCTGTGCTCAATTCAGTTAAGTCTGCAACCTGGCCTGACTTAAGAACAGAGTAAGAACATGAGAATAATCCTCCTCTTCCTCTAGCTGAAAGCAGCTGGAGAGCAGAAAATGCTTTTCATACCTGAGAGATGGAACCACGTTTTCAGTCGCTAAAACAACATGTATCATTGATCGGGTGGTGTTAACCTTATATTGAAAATATGCAAACATACTACAACTAAAACCACCTGCACTCTCGTTCTTTTGTTTTTTGCTCAACTGAAGGGTTTGGTCTTGGCACCTCTCAGACTAGCTGTTATGCTAAATAAATCTGCCAAGAGAGTCATCTGTTGCAGTAGCTCACTTTAAAAAGCAAACTATCCCTTTAAACTGACCCAAATAAGTGATAAACAAAAGATAATAACTTCCTGCTGAATTTCATATTCTTATTTAGGCAACAATCAAACGTTGAACTTAGAAATAATTAAAACCCTGTCTAACGGTAATCAATAACTCATTTGAAAGTCAAATTAAAAAAAAAAAAGATGATCAACTTGTCAAATCAAAATCACAGTTGTATGATTTTAATATGATGACGTGTTTGCCATCTATATCACCTGTCTAGACACGGATAGAACCTGCGCGGCTTTTACCGACAGAGGAACACTGTGGCAGGTCATTAATCACAAGGACAGCCAAGAGGAGCTATACTTAATCCCACGATGGTATCCCCACATTACTCCACTGCTGCCGACGCTCATAAAAGAGCGAGAGAGCGCAAAAAAGAAAATGATTTACACAAATCAATCATTCGCCTCTGCTGCTGCACATCGGCTGTAATACTGGCAGCCTGTCATTACAGCTCCATTGTAAAGGGCGCCCGCTGACAACCACACTTGATTAAAGGCGCTGGCTCCCTAACCTTATATGTTAAGAAGACCGTCGTTGAGTGACCCAAACTCTTACTCCTCTTGCAGACCAGTTCAAGGCAGTATTGGCATTCAAATTTGTGGCTGCTCTCGTGAGCAGATGTCTTTTCTGGCGAAAGAAGGGTAATGACACCAGCAGGCCCTCTCTGCTTCCTGGGGCTAAACAGCGCACCTCCCACCCCTGGGCTTCAGAGGGGCAGCAGGGACAGTCTCAACAAGTGAATGCTTCACAAGCCTGCTTTCCACAATCCTTCTCCCTCCACTGCAATTATCATCAAAGAACATCTGTTTGTTGTTCCTCATCCACCCCACCCCCTCTTAAGTCTCCTAGCCTCACCTTGACCCGCACTTTCAGTCGTGGTGGATGTTATGACTAAAAATAAACAGAGTGAAGGAGTGAGGCTACCCTTTGTGTAAGCAGGGCGTTTTCCCCCGCCGCCGCCTCGAGGAAGGATATCGGCCAACGAACAAAGCAGCTTCCTCCTTCGGCTCGCGGCTCCTGACAGGTACAGCAACACCAAAGCAGAACGTTTGTGTGGATCCGATCCGGAAGAGGATTCTTGCTTTCTTGACTTGTTTACAGGTGTTCAAGTTGACCCCACCGTCGCTTTGCTGCTGTCACAGTCTGCCTGACCTTTCAGTCAGTCATTACTGGCAAGCAAAACAATATGCAGAAGTTGTGCTTAGTCCTGTTTGAGTGTGACTTACAGTACAATGCTCCCTGTTTTTTTTTTATTGCATAGTCAGCAGCGATACAGTTAAGCCCAAAACAATTCACACCCCTGACAGACTCAGAGATACTCATCATGTGAAATACTCCAACAGAAAGATCAAACAAAGATTTGACCCAGTATCCCAGTACCATGCCATGCAGCCAAGGTGGAGTCAAAGTGACAGCATTACAGATGACTGTAATTAAACAATGCGAAAGACCATTGTGCATTGTGCTGAACATTTTGGAAACTGGACAGACTCCAAGCCATCTGTGTTTACTGAACGTCAATGGATTACTAATGTGTAAAAACAAATGCAGATATGCTTGTTTTAGACCCCTTTATACGGTAATCCCTGGAGAAATCTGATGATGGCTCTATGATTATTTCAGCCACATGGTGCAAGACCGATAAATCTGTTGGGTGGCCCTAACGCGGTGACAGTCATGCAGTTTCGTCAGTGTCAGTCGCTTAGGTTAAAACTCCCAGAGCTCCAATTAGACTTCAGTCAGAACGGTCGGCAAGATGACAAAAAAAGTAGCCAAGCGCAAAAAGTCATTGGGCCAAAACAAAATTCTTAAGATATGAGTAAGTTAGTTTTATACAAATGAAAGACAAAACAACATGGAGCAATTCTGGAGGAGTGATGGTTCATATATAAGATGGTCGGCCAGCCCGCATGTGGCCCGTGATGTCCAATAAATCTTCCTCTATCTTCTCTGTAGTGATGGCAGAAAGGGATGAGCTGCTCACCAACCCCCCTCCATTTCATTCACATGTCTATCTGCCTGTTATCCGTGCCCTTGAGCAAAGATTACTGATGCCCTGGCTTTGATATATGACACATCATGTGCCACAACATTTCATCCAGTGAATTAACCTGGAGAAAAGCAAAAAAAAGAAAAAAGAAAAGAAAAGGCTGCTGTCAGTGCCCCAAATCACTCCCGCAAGTCCTTCTTTTTGTGTGCGGGTACTCGCTGATATTACAACTGAATCACTGCTGAAGTGTTATCTGGCCTTTGCAGAACTCAACATTATGCCATCCAGAGTTTGTCAACTTACAGTAAACATAACAAAAATGAATCAACATTAAGGGTCTTTGGTCACCAGAGGTAAAAACTTATTTTACTCACAATCCACAAAGCTTTTTTAATATTTTTAAACAGTGTTACTATTTTTTGATAAAGTGAAACAGATTGGTCCGGAAAAGATTGGAAGGTTATAGTGATCCTAAATGTTTGCAGTATATTGACTAATGGCAACAAGAAAAATAAAGTATTTTAAAAGATGGATGAAATAATTCAGAGCAAATATTTTATATAAACAGGCATGGATTAAGTAACCAGATGTTTTGAATCGCATAATCTTCCCGTGCATGGATGGGTTCACTCCAGGTACTCCGACTTCCACCCACAGTCCAAAAACATGACTGTAAAGTTAATTGGTTGCTCTAGAATGGATGGATGGATGGATGAATGGATGGATGGATGGAGGACAAGTTTTAAGATTGGAACTGCTCTGGCGGTGAAGCCAAAGAGCACTAAAATTCCTAGCACAAAGCAAGAAAATGACACCTTTTGTGCCACTTTTCGCTGTTGTCGAATAAAAAAATATGGGCGAACATACAGTACACGCAGTGCAGCACTAAAATGCCTCTTCATCACCACAAATCTTACACTGGCATCTGAAAACAGTTTGTCTCCCTCGGTGTTATTCTCTTTTTTTTTTTACACTCTAGTCACCTGCCTGATACCCCTCAGCCATTTTCCTCAGAAGCTGTCACACACACGCCGGCTATAATATATGGCTGCATCAATGAGAACAGCTGTAGCCAATCTCCGTCCTCTCTCGCTCTCCTGGAGCCTACCGCCTGTCCAGCATAAAATAATAAATCAGGATTAATTGATTTCCTGTCACTCATGGAGAAGAAAATAAATTTCCATGCAGTCTGTTTCCTACAGCATTATAATTTTGTACATGGCATGTAATTTAAGTTTTTTAATTATACATGAGAGTGGAAAAAGTGTGATAAAATGTGCCGTCGCTTGGCTCTAGGCCACAAACGCTGGCCTTCGCATGTGCTGAGACAACAACGGTATTAACTTGAGCGCATATAAATAATGCATTAATGTATTTAGAAGCTACAAATCTCTGTCCAAAAAGAAGGGGGGAAAAAAAGAGGTTTAGAGTCAAGGTCAAGGACTGGCTATTTGTCTTAAAGTAATGACGTTCATTTGGAACACATGAATCATCGAACATGTTCTCAGATGCCAAAAAGTCAAGAGCAGGAAAGTCAGGATGGCTCTAATTCCCAGCTAGTGACAGGAAAACAGATAATGTGCTAACAAAACTGTGAAACTCTGGAAGTAATAATCTGTTCCCTTCAGAGCTTGAACGCATTTCAAAATGGGCTCATGACGAAACCGCTGGCCTCGTAAAACAAAGGACACACACAAAAAAAAAAGTAAAACCCCATCATTAAAGATTTACACACTACAGCGTTTGTACTCGGCTCCTTTTCATTGTTCAGCAGATTAATGAACAGGGTAGAGAATGAGAGGGCATTTCCCTAAGTCAAGCTAAACTGAAGCCAGAGATGGGACAAGGAGGAGGAGGATGGGAGGGAGCAGCAAGCAGGGTCATCAGTAGGCCAGGGTCTTAAATCAGACCAAAGGCCTACCCTGGTGTCAGCACTGGACCAGAGGGGGAGGAAAGTCTTCACAACAATGAGGAGGGGCTGAAAGGAGGCCTATTTGTCGCTGATATCTTTCTTTGTTTTTCGGGCCTGACCAGCTGGGACTGAAAAGCAGCTGGACAGAAGGAGGCTACAGTGTGAAAGCCTCTGGGTCACGGGGAGCTCTCAGCAACACTCTAACTCACACAAATGGCACGAGTTTAACGAGGTACCACGCTGGAAATGATTACAAGCTTTGTTCGTTTCAAAGAAGCTCAGAAAAAAAATGCTTGTGTGATTTATGCAGCGGCTGTTGTTTTCTTACCCCGAAAATTCGGCTTCACATCTGCAAACTGACTCAAAGCGTCCTGTGGCTAAAATTACAACGTGATGAATTGTATCATGAAAGATTTAACTGCTTTGTCATTAAATAGCACTCACAGTCCGATGTGGAGGTATTTCACCATGGATAAATGCGGCCTGTATCCTGCTTTGTGACACGTGAAAGCTTTTTAGCACCAGTTAGCAAAATTCTCACCATCTTTTGTACTTGCATCTTCTTTTTTTTATTGGCTTGTGGAGAAGTATAGTGCTATGTAATATTGGCCCTTAAACTGCCATCGAGATTTTGCCCTATTTGTTCATCAGTCTTTTACATTGCTGTGACCCACTCAGTGTTGACCTCCATCATCGTAGGCACCATCCTTATGAATTAGGTGTGTCTGCGAAGGTATGTTTAATGTTTAGGCTGTGCCTCCACACTTCTACGTAATCCGCATGCGCCTCATTCTCACAAACAACAACAAAGATGCCATCGTATGGAGTTGCTCTTACGCTAAGAAAAATATTAGCTTTGCTAAGGCTGTTAGTAGCGTGCTCAGACTCTTGCTCTCTAACGAGCCCGCTGGACACAGTGTGTCCCCTACCAACCACCATAAAGATCACGTTAAACACGCGTAGACGTTTCTGTCAGATCCTCTGCCCTGTTGCTGTGTTTACTTTGCTGGTGTTTTTTCATGTTTCTGTGGCAGTGTCACAGCACCACCTGTAGGCCTGGAATACCTACTACAGGATTTGTAGTGGTGTAGCATCCTCTTGTGTGGACGCACATTTTTTTTCTTAATCGTTGATAAAAATTTACAGTGTTCATCTTTGTGTGGGTGGGGCTTGAGTAGAGTTATTTAAATTTAGCCCTGATTCTAACGTATCATAATTGGATTAAGGTTTTAGACTTTATCTATGTCACTCCAAAACCTTTATTTTGTTATTTCAGCTATACAGTAGTAGACTGGCTGGTGAACATTGGACAACTGTCCTGTTGCAGAACAAAAATGCAGCTTATATTAAAGGAGCAAAAAGCAAAATTTCATCATTTTAGATAGAAAGAACTTAAAATTGTTTTGTGAAGAACTAAAGGTGTCTTTTTAGATGGAGTATGTTATGACGTCACACACCTTTTCTCTGTGTGATTTTCCAGTCTATTGTTTAGAAAGCCAGGCCGGCGGTGCGTACATGTACGTGCAGGTGAACAGCTGCCACTCACAGCTTAGCCCCTCCTTGCCCATAAAATGCCACAGTCGCATTCACCTGAAGGTGATCAGGATTATTACCATTATTACCACACACACAAAAAAAAAAAAAAAAACAGTTTTGGCAAAGATGTTGTCAGATGAGGAATGAGTAAAAACGAGGATTAACATTGGCCTCGCAATTCCAAGATGGAGAGCATTTCGAGAGCAGAGGCAGCTCCAGTTGTACTTGGAGCTAGCTTTTCTCCTCTGCACAGGTGAGAAACAGCATGACGCCAGATGTTTGTTTTGTTGATGTTACAGTCTTGTTAGACTTGTGTTGCTATGTTGATTCAATTCCTTGTAACACTACAATTGTGGCATGTGGGTTAATTGTTGGAGTTTTGTCCAACAATGGGCCAAGAGTTACTGTTATGTGAGGCGAGTAGCCGGTAGCCCAGCTAGTATAGTTAGCATTGTTTAATGCAGCATCGAGGGGTTGTGAGCTGCCCACTGTGATCCTTGTGTTCATTCAAGGCATTCTTATTTTGACAAAAATGTAAAATTGAATCGGATAACTGGTCTGGTGCTTAGATTTTGGAGGTAGAGAGAGGCGTGGCTTACCACACATCATGCTTTGGTCTACAGACAATGCTCAACAGCGCACCTAGTGGTGAAATTTAATCTACTGCGCCTTTAAGGTCACAAACTGATGGTCAGATATTGTTCTTCAGGACTTTGTACCAGAGAGCGGTACTCCAATAATTACAATAAGTCCTTCAGGTCATGAAGCAGCAAATCAGCTGCTGTTGTGTTGTGAAATTTAGGCCAGTTTCAGGATACACCCCTTCCAAAAAGTTTTACTTTTCTTCCCTCAGTTCAGACAAAAAATTTTCACAAACACTTGACGGGGTCATCAAGATATTTTTGGCAAATCTGAGACAGGCCATCATGTTCTTTAGGTCAGTACTTTTCCAACAATGATGCCATGGATGTTTACTCCAATACACTGGTCTTATTTGTGGCAAGTGAGGTCTTCAGAGCTTTAGATGTTGTTCTGGTATTCTCATGGATGAGTTGTTGATGTGTTCTGGAGTAATTATGGTAGGTGACTATTTCTGGGAAGGTTCACCACTGTTCCTTGTTTCTCCATTTGTGGATCATGACTGTCGCTATGGTTCATTTAAGACCAAAAGCTTTGAAAATGGATTTGTAATCTTTGGAAAACAGATGCACATGACTTTGTTTCTCAATTGCTCTTCAATTTCTTTGGGAATTCTTTCCTACTTCATGTTGTCAGACAAGTAATTGATTCTACAGATCAAGCGGTAATCAGGCCAAAGTGTAGCTATGGAATTTTGACTCACAAAGTATGTTTAGTCAAAATTAATTCTTGACTCAAATCATTATGAAACCAGCAATTTCCTTTCACTCAGGTTATTTTTGTTTGATATGAAATAAAAAGTTGTGATGATTTATACCATTAAACCAATATAAACAATATAAACGAATGATATAAACCAAGTGTGACAAAAAAGCAAAAACAGGAAATTTGTGAGGTAGCAAACAATGTAAATCATCCTTTCACCTCATTTGTCTTTATCTATTTGTTGAGAACTATGATCTGAATTCAATGAAAAAGGCATGGTCGTCTAAATGGTGCACCTCCTTTTGGATCAAAAGGATATGGATAGAGGATCAAATAGCCAAGGTTAGGAATGCAAGGATAACAAATCCCTTGAGTGTCATGTTAAAGTTTCAGGGCGTTATTATTCCAAACAGGATTAAAATTGTTATCAGGACGCTGAACAATCCACTCTGTGTCCAGCAAGCATCCTGCCTCAAGTGAGGAAACTTCTATCACATTTTCCAGGATCCCACTGTAACACCGGTGCACTTCATGTCCTGAGATGATTGGGTGAATAAATTGCTTCCATTCTGGCCTCTGCTGACATTCGTGTGTATGAGGAGCACTATCGCTTTTAATTGTCCTCCTTCGTCCCACTCAGCCTGCGTGTGCAACTCCATCTTCGCTGGAGCGCGGGGCCAAAATAAATAAAGTTTAGTATGAGCTTTGGGCGAACGAGCTGTACTACAAGGCGGTGGACAAAAGCTTTTAATGTTTTGATAATGTGCCACATCTGCTTGGAGTGGACAGGGCCAGTGGAATTTTAATTAAATATTAACAATGAATTCAGGCGTTTAATATAAGTAGGCTACTATTAATAGGCATCTGATTATTTTTGTTATCGACTAAACTGTTCATACTTCACAATCAATGAAAATCCACTCATACAATGAAGATGTAATTTGTTGGGTTGTTCATATAGGTTGAGGATCTTTCACATTTTATCAATGTTACAACCACAAAGTTAGACTCATTTTATGGTGTTATGGGATACACCAGTACAAAGTGGTGCGTAATTCTGCAGTGGAAGGAAGGTGATACATGGACTGAATTATTTTGTGGATAAAAATCTGAAACGTGTGGTTTGTATTGAGCCCTACATTTTTGCAGTAAAAGCTGCGGGTATTTTGGGGTATATCTTTATCAGCTTTGCACATCAGAACAGGGAAATCTTTGCCATCCAAGCTGAGGAATCAAAATGTTAACTTTTGTCAGTATTCCATAAAAAACGGACATGTTATATAATCACCCAGTTGATCTCCCTAGGTGTTAAGGAAGTCCAGATTGCTGAACTGTCAGCCCTTAGCTTGTCCGTGTTGTTAGGTCTCGTGTCTTTTATCTTCCTCCTGACAATACTCCACAGATTCTCTGTCGCATTTAGGTCAAGCCGGTTTGTGTCCCAGTCAAGCACACCGATACCCTGGTCATGGTACTTCTGACAGTGTGAGCAGGTGCCAAAGTCCTGCTGGAAAATGACATCAACATCGGCATCCATAAAGCTTGTCAGCAGGAAGCATGAAGTGATCTGAAATGTTCTGGTAGATGGCAGAATTGACTTTGTAGTTCATAAAAAAAAAGAATAACTGGACCAACTCCAGCAAATGAAATGGCTCACTCATACCTTACACTTTTCTTCCAGGCTTTAGAACCTTGAGTTTGAAAGTGAATGTGCTTTCACCTAAAAAGATTGCTTTAGCACCTAATAACAGTCCAGACATTTTTTCTCCTTCGCCCGGTCAGAGTCTCATGATGCTTCAGGCGTGGCTTAGAACAGGAAATGTGAAAGTGGCAGCCAACGTCCTGGAGGCGTCTCTATGTGGTGGCTCTTGAAGCTGTCGCCTGTCTTGAGATTTTGCCTCAAATTATTTAATGAGCTGTAGTTAATCTTCTTTTCAATGCCGCAGTGATTTACTACCAAACATTTTCCTTCCATTTAATTTTACATTGATGTGATTATATGCAGCACTTAGTGTATGGTACCAATGACTGTCTGTTGGACAATTTTGAACTTAGCAGACTTTCCCATGATTATGTAAGACATACACATTGCCATAACATAATATTTGGAATTTTTTTATGTTAGTTGACTGATTTAAATATATATTTTAATAAACTTAAGGTACATCACTTTTAAGCTGGTATCATCTAACTTATAAATATTACTCTGTAATAATGCTATAGAATACAGGAGTGTCTCATTTTGAACAGAATTACTGAAATATACTAACTTAGTTGACCTACTTGTGTAGATATGTGGGAACTTACAATTTAAGAGTTTTGCGTGCAGATCAAAAATGGATGTTATGATTTTCTCTCTAATTTAACACAAAGCTGCTGTAAACAGCCTTAATCGCGGCTCAGAACATTAATTACAACCTTCAGTGTTGCTGAAAGACTTGTCAATCAATCTGACAGTGACGACAGGCCAATGCCGCAGCGCCTGTGTTGATATTTCAAGTCGAAACCATTCCTTTGTTATTCTTTATTCCTGCACTCCCTTTGATGTAAACGCACGATTAACAACATCCAAACAGTGATGAAGAGAGTGTTCATATACCTGCAGCATGCCCTTTTTGTTAGCTGGGCCTTGCTGTATTGATATACAATCCGCCCAGCTTTCTTGCAAAATCTGAAAACAATCAGCGTGCAGTGCAGCACAATGCTGAGACATTAATCACAACAGGCAGCGTTTTATTCCGCACAGCCACACAGTACTGTTGCAACAGCTGCTAAGCATTCTGCTAAAGCAAATGATTTATAGCTGTGGCGCAATAACGATGAGAAAGAGCCATTACCATATCGACAAGCTCCCAGATGGATTATCTTCATTGATTACTTCATGGCCTGTTGATAAGTATTTGCTTGAAAGGCAAATAAGGGTGAGAAAAATGTGCCTAGTGCTTTTTTGACGACGCAAAAACTTAACGTATTTCAACCCAGATGTTGACTAAACCATGTTGGAGAGGTCGTTCATAGCTTTTCACACGAAGACACAGTCAGGCTGTCAGATCAAAAGGGATGCGAGGTAAACAGCCCGGATGATGAGCAACAGCAAAGTGAGAGTTCACATGTGTAAGATTTCACAGCTAATCACAGATCACTCTGATTCATGGCGCAACTCCTCCTACCCGCTCGTATATCACACGATGCTTTCTTTAAGCCCTGCCCCTCCATCCGCCGTCTCGCCACCCGGCCTTCCAATCCTGCAACCTTGCCAAGGTCAGCTGAAGGAAATGATACAGATACGCCGCAAGATTTATGGGAGATTCACTCCCGTTTGCCTCCCTGTTTACAGAACACATCGACTCCCACCGGGAAGCTGTTTCCTTCCCTTAGCGATAACAGAAAAGGGAGCCCATCTACTGGATGTCACAGAGGGGGTGAGTCCAGCAGCTTGTCTCCAGTGACAGGTGCTAATTGAGAAGCAAACACACGGCGGACCCAGTCTAGATCTGTTAGAAAACCAAAGTGGATACCCTTGGACAGGAACGAAGAAAGAAACTCCAAGTACCTACATTACAAAAAAGTAAAAACTAAGATTTAGGTTAGCTTAGATTCTTCCTTTTCTATTTTCATAAAACCTGAAATATGTAGATGTATTCACCTCAGTAAAAATGTCTTGTTTTATTATACTACAGAGAGAACAAACCAAAATGGGAATTATATTTTCAAAAAATATGCTTCCTGTATCCAGTCCATTATTTGGTTGTTAATAGGGCATGTATTATATTTGTTTGTGTTGACGTACTGGTTTCACTGCTTCTAACCATGTCCTATTGATTAGCAACTACATGGAAAATGACTACAAAGCAATAGACAAAAGGATATAAGAGATCCTTATACTTACCTTGCCAAATAGTTTGGTGTTAAGAATTTTCTTGTTTATTCTATTTACCTCAGTTAAAATGCTAATATTGTGTAGTCTCCACATTTATAGTCACTCCTGCTAAAGGTGTGTTAAAAACCATATCTATTCATTCATTGTTTATTGTAGTAGTTTAATCTCACTGTGATCTGAATTAGCTATATAGTGTTTTTTCATAAACATTTTCTTTTCTTTAAAAAAAAACAACAAAAAAACACAAATAAGGAAAATAAAAAGTTAACACAATAGAAAAATAATCAATGGCACAATCAGGGCATTATAATGACAGCAGTCTTGTTTTCTAATAAATTATATGAAATATATCCATATTTTGTTGTTGTTTTCCAGCACATTATGTACTTTAGAAATGAATGCATCATAGGCAGTAGTCCCAGTCATCGGTTTGATCCAGTCCTTGATTTTGGGTCTATGAGAAATCTTCGAGATTCTCAAAATTACTCTGGCTGCCACTTCTTTAATACTGCGACTGTTCTCACTGCCAGTGGCTCAGGATAAACTCACTTTTGGTCATTGTTCTGACTGTAGATATGAGCATGATTAGGTGAGTAAGCAATTTCCTGCAGAGATTTCCTGATTTATGAAGATAATTATACACCTGATCTGTTTCTTGTCTTTCCCATTTTGAAAAGGGGCTAAGAGACTTGAGCCTCTGGGTCACACCATATGGATATTCGAGGAAAGTAAACTAATTAATCTAAAAAGTAAAGCATAAATTACAAAAGGTACTGTTGTTGTTTTTTGTGCAACCTCACAGCAGATGTCCGTGCTTTAATTCCTAGCTCTGTTTTTACTGTCTCTTTACATTTGTTGTTGAACTGAACACACCCCTGTATAGTATCTTTATGCCCTTTAAAGCTCAATTCAAGAAATAATCATCACAAAATTCCGGTTTACAAAAATATTAACTGCTTTTAAGAAACCAGACACAAAATATAAAGAAAGCCAGAGATTATTTAAGTTTTTAGGTGATATATTAGGCAGTTCAGGTCATACTTATAGCAAGCTGATTACCATAACAAAGATGATAAAAACTTTTTTTTTTATGCATTTCTGCCTTCTTATAGAGAACTCTTATTACAAGAGTATATTTGTGGATGTAAAGGTGTCAGAAATCACAGGCTGTGCATTTAGTGTTGTGGGGTTAAATTGCACAGAAACAACAAAACCTCACATATCTTTGTCCCTAATGCTAAGAAAGTATAAAGGAAAAGTAGAAAAAGACCTTAAGTTTGAAAATAAAACAAAACAACGTCACAATAACCTTTTGAATTCCTACCAAACCTATTCTTCTCATATTGAGTTTGTGGCTCTTCATGAAAGTAGACACCAACAAAGGTCATTTCTGCCAATGAGAAACACGTAATGTTTTTGAAGACTACTTGTTAACTTCTTCCTCCAGCTTCTCTTTAATGTGAAAATCTATTTTAGTTTCCCTGCACTTCTTGTATGGCCGCCAAACCTAGTTATAAAAATGTATCAAAGTTGGAGAACAGTTTTCCACTAACCGAGTCTGACATTTGGTTGCCTGTTATCTCAAGGAGATAATCTGAAATCAGATTAATTAGAAGTGAAGATATAAGGTGGCTGGTCTTCACATGCCCTTGGCTTCGTAATAAAGGGATAGCAAATGGGTGCGAGTGCATCACCCTCATCGTTGACAGGGTGCTGCCCTGCCCCTTGCTTCGAGAGGACCGGGGCTTTAAATTGCTTCCATCTTTGTGACTCTGATTAATGAGAATAGTCCTAATCGGAGTCCCTGAGGCCAACAGCATTAGTCTTAATCTTCCAGGCTCCATCCAGCAGCAACACTGACATTTAACGTAGTGCTAGTGCAAATGGTAATAAGAATTCATTCCCCAACCAGCTAACTCCTCTACCCCCACACAGGGGGGGGGTAGCTTGGATTTGGGAAGGTCATTGGCCCTGAGGTTCAGGCCTTATTAGCTCGTTCCAAGCCATGAATCGCCTAAAACATCTTGTGTTTTACAATTGCTTTTTATGACAACACAAAAATTGTGTGGTCTGACACAAACTTGAGAAATCACTGAGAAACTGACTGACACTGAAAGTGATTTGAAATGTTAATGTAAAATATTCTGAAATGTTTTACAGCGACGTAAAGATGCCAACTATGAATCCGATTAGAATTTAAATGAGACATATTTCGCAGCTGAGAAAGTGTGAAGCATGAATAAATCACAATCTGCCTTCCTACTGTTTGTCAAATTGGATAAGTAGCATTTAAAACCTTTTTTCTGACAAACATGACCTTTTGAGTCACACCCTTTCCAGACAAAAAAAAAAAACAAATGCACTACAAAATATGGATGATGTGTAATGGTACCATCTTTATTCTGTTGATCGCTATGGTTCTCTCATGGCCATAGAGAGTATGGGATGGCTTCCTAACAAAAATATCTCTTTCATGTGAATATGGGGAATGTACAAAGATACAACTCGGTTCCTGCTAAGCCTAGGACAGATAGCACGAACAGAGTCAGCAGCCAGACCCTGAACCTTTCCACATTTTGTCACATTATAACCACTACCATAACAATGTTTTTTTGGAATCCTATCTTAAAGACCAACACAGGTGGTATACAGTTGTGAAGTGGGAAGAAAATTATACATGATTTAAAACATTTTGTACAAATAAAAAACTAAAAACGCTTTCCATCTAATCTGGCTGAGCATGAGCTGCTTTGCAAAGAGGAATGGGCAAATCTTTCAGTCATTATATGTCCATAGCTGGCAGAGACTCTTTCTACATCACAAGTGTATACCATGTCATGTGATAATAAGATATGGTGAATAAAGTATATTCATGTTTGTGGTTATAATGTTACAATATGTGGAAACGTTGAAGGGGTGTGAATACTTTTGCAAGCCACTACAAATGCTTGCTTTCTGCCAATGATTTGCTGCAGCAGAAATATTTGTTCCTAAGTGAGATAACTTTTAACTGCACATTGTATGTGAATGTTTTAACTTGCCTTCCAAAAAAAACAAATTACCTGTAGAGGATTTAGATGGACTTATACACTCGTTGCATGTCTACATTTACGTTCTGCATTTCTGTGTATGTGATTACTGAATTATCTTCTGCTTCCAGATCCATATGCAAGCCTAAATAAAGGCGAGGAATATGTGCTCCATATGTGGACAAAGGTTTTGCTTCACTGTCTGACCTTTCTGTACGGAATAGCTTTCGGCCAACTTGATTTGCTAATAAACCCTAACGTGCATTTATGCTGTGCTTTAATACAGCAGTGCTGCTGTTTCGCCAACCAGAGGGAAATCGAGGGGTGGAGCTGGTGCTGTTTAACATCCCGTTGCAGTGGGGCCATAGCATTTGATTGGTCTGACTGATGGTCGCCTCAGAATAACATTTTGACAACTACAACGCTGCACTGAGGCTAAACCTTTGCAACTAAAACATGGGCTGATTTTATGGAGAAATGCAACACTTGCGCAGTCATTACATGGCTTGCTAATACACAGCACCTTGGTAACAGTTGTTTTTGTTTCAGCCAGAGTAATTTGTTGTTTTCTTTTTTGTTTTTTGTCACAAGCGATGATTCCACACTGTGGCAAACTATAAGCAAACTGGGGTCACCTCAGAGTAATTTAAATTATTTTAAATTCCACTCTACTGCTGTTGGACAACATTTATCCGGATTTCTTCCCATCGACTGGATTGTTCATCATTTAATTCTAATTTCATTGAACCAAATTTGAACTGGAGACTACTACCACTGCATTTGTCTTGGATGTCTACTGTTTTATGCACTAAATCTCCAGTTTGGCACTCTGAATGTAACATCATTCCTCTATGGCCACCTTTGAATGTATTCTCAGCTGGCTTTTATTTTATTTCATGCTGGCAAAATGTTGACAGATGCCATTAATTTTTTTAATTAAGTAAACATGGGCTGGTATGAAAGTCTCACGGTATGATAAGCTTGTTTACAATTACCACAGTTTTGCTGGTATCCTCTTAATTGATCAATAATAACAGTAACTTTAGAAGTACGGCGAACCCTCATTTAGGGGTTACGTTCCAGAAATAACCCGCGATAGGCAAAGTCCGCGAAGTAGTCAGCTTTATTTTTTACAATTATTACACAGTACAGTACTATAGAACGAAACCAAAGATCAAGACTTGTTTCCAGCGTAATATTCTTTTTCCTTCAGTTATTAATCCACAAAGCTAAAGCAGACTCCATCCTTACAATGATCTTGTTGCAGTTACAGCCTTTGTGCATCCTTGTTAAGACTTATTGCTGCTGTTGTTCTTATGTTATTTTCCTCCTTCTTTATGGAGCGAACCAAAGATTAATTTATTCTGTAATGGCGCCCTACAGCCAGGTAGCCTGTACCTTCCTTGAGCACGTCCAGAGGTTTAACTTTTTCTGCAATAGTTAGCATCTTCCTATGGCTTTTGAGCACCTCTGCAGGTGCCTTTGTTGGTGTGGAATGTTTTGTCGACATTGTGGGTTTTGTCGTGGATAAAATTTGTAAACGTAAATTTGGCTAGCCAAACGCATTCTGTATTGTACAGAGGCAAGGCACAGAGGAGATTGATTGACATTTGGTCTACAGTCCCTTAGCCAATCAGGAACCAGAAGACAATGCATGTTCTGTAAAAAAATAAAATAAAAAAAACAGTGAAGCTGCGAAAGGTGAACCGTTTTATAGCGAGTGTTCACTGTAATCTCAATTTCCAAACTGGAGCTTCCCGTGTTCATTACTATTTGAAATGTGTCCAACCAGCCAAATTGGGCTTTTTTTGTAAATATGTGAAAAATGTCATAACCTTCTTCGCAGGAGTTGACCGGCAGTGTTCAGCAACAGGTGGGGGAGTGGCAGGACTGTGTTAATCCTTACTCTATACAGCTGGAAAAGCCAGAACTGAAAGGTCTTTAAACTTTAGGCAGGACATGAAGTAAAAAAAAAAAAAAGTTTGTGGGTTCATCAAACAGCGTTTGTTTAAGGAATTAAGGAATATACCTTTAGTTAATATGTATAAATGTGTGGACAAAACAGCCTATAATAAAACAAGCAACCTCAATAGAGACCATAGCTGCTGTCAGGTGGGCTTGAAGCGATGCAAACTGCCCTCCTGTGCTCAGTTAGCAGTAGGTAAATTGCTCTGGGATTTGTGTTGCCGGAATGCTTTAGCAGGTAATTCCTCTCTGTCTTTCATTTTGTTTGTCTGTGTTAAGTTTCCACTCTGGCCCCATCCATTCTCACATCCAGTTCCCAGCTTTGTCCATCCATCAACGGGGCGCACTTTGTCAGCGCTGACTTCATCCCGGCTGCCGCAATCACATCCGAGCACGGCCCCGACTGCCACGGGGGAGCTTTTTCACCTCCCATCTGCATCTAGCTGATGTGCTGACGGAGCCCCTGACATGCAGTGTTTTCTATTGCACAGGCAAGCAAAAAAACACTAATGCTGCACCTCATTTCTCCAAACCACTCCGTGCCTCTGCTGGAAGAGGTGGAGGGGGGGTGGGCGTGGGGTGAATGAGGTGAGATTGTGAAAGACAGGGAGGTAAAGAGGGGGAGCAGTTATAGGAAGGATTGGCAATCAGGTCAGGAACCAGCTCAATTTGTCTTTTCCACTCAAATATATCAATAGACATCACAGCTAGAAAATGTATCACTAATTAAGACTTGATTAGCTGCAAGTCAACTGTACTTTGGAGCTGCAGAGAGAAAAAAAGGAAAAGGAAGGGAGATACGGAAAGTGAAGATTTCAATACTCTAAAGCACGATTCAGACTAAATTACAGTTTATTAAATCTAAATCTAATATAAAATCTGATCTGGGGAAAAATCCTTTTGCATCAGTGTCACTTATCTTTTTCTAAGCAAGATGATTGTGAGAGTGAAATATTTGAAGTTTGTGTCTCTGTTTTCATGAATATAGCTTCCAGCTTCTAAAAACCCAAGATTCCATTTCTCAGAAACGTTGAGTAATGCACAAGTCATAAAACAAGACCTTGAATAAAGAAGCATTGTGCTGTGTACCACGAAATGTTGTCACTAAAGAGGCCAACTGTTTACAGAGTGCTGTATCCAAGCATAGAAAGGAGAAGTTTAGTGGAAGGAAAAAAATGGTAGATATGGCCCTCAAGTGATAGAGATGACAGCAGCCTTGAGGGGCTTGTGGAGCAAAGCTCACTCATAAGATTGGGATGATAATCAGATGGACTGAGACTGATGTCAGGGCTTCAAGAGCCACCAGACGTCCAAATGATTCCAGGACCTGGGTTACATCTGTCACAGCTCTTGGGTATAGCCGCTCCTAAATCATAGACATCAGAAATTTGACTGTTACTTTCTAGCAGGTCAACATTTCTGTTTGATTCTGTTTTTATTATTAGTCTTATATAATATATCAGACCTGAAGTTTGATATTTCATTGTCGGAGCAGCCGATGATAGCATGATTTTAATAATTCAAAGCTGGGGCAAAAAACTGGTGCAATTCAGGAGTATTTATTTTTCACCAAGTAAGAAATTCTGTTTAAAATAATAATTTTTTTGTTTTCACTATGTATGTAATTATTTGGTTTTATATAATAGTGGGACAACCTCAGTTGGTTTCAAGCCTTCAACATAGCTTAGTATAAATTTTCTAAACGGGTGCCTATTGCAGAGAGGAAAATTACAATTATTGGGAGAAGTACCATGTAATTTCTCAAAAACAAAGTCCTCTTTTACACTCCTCTAAAAACTAAATACCAATGGACAGATGGGTGGATACAACATTTGCCATGTAGGGTGAGCAGATCGTAATGGCATCAAAGCCAATCAAACAACTGGAAGCCCAGGGCAGAACAATTATATGCAGAAAAGAACACTGCCATAAAAACACCACGTGTTAAATTTAATCTATAATATTGGCTTCTTCAGTTGAGTTGTTTGACAAAATGACACCAACAAAGATCTTTACAGCTCAAATTCACAGGCCCTTTGATTCATGCTCGTTTACATCAGGGGAGCACTAATTAGACTGCAATGGAGTGTTATTAATAGGCTGGACTTTCCAGAATGATCTTGTTATAAATGGGTCCTGTCAAGACTTTCCTCAACCTCCAAATGAGTATTCTCACTTCACTGCTCCCGTTCCGAGCATCAGCACGGGTGCAGAATAACAAATGATTGCTATTAGCCGTATTGTCAGTAATGATGCCTGAGAACAAACAAAAGTTCATAAATAACAATTTGCGCTAGAAAAAAAAGAGAGCACTCAAATGGAAAGGATATGAAGGTGAGCTATAGCGAATGACACAACCGGCCATGGAGAGAAGAGGAAGGAAGTGGTTGGAGACAAGCATATGGACAGATAGACAGATCTGTCCATCCAGTTCAGGAAGACATACGGATGGATGGATCAATGACTTAGATAAAATGGATATTAAGGTGAGTTGTAGCAAATGACATCAGAGAACCAGACGAGAAAAGAGGCTTATGTTTATGTTGGGACAAGAAGACAAAGTTAGATCAAGGGAAGGAATATTTAACTGCTATGTTCAATCTGTTGTTTTCCACAGTGAGCTGCAATGCTGTTGGCAGATTACAGCTTGTTCCACACACACACACACACACACCAAATAGGGGGGGGGAAATTCCCCCACCAAGCACTGACTAGGCTTAAACAACAAAGCAGCTCCTGATCAAGTCATTTACCCGGACACAAAGGCAATTCCTCATATTAATTAAGCTCTGTCACCGGCTTGCCCGCTCCCTCTCGCCAGGCACATGTCCGCAGCTTGATATGTAGGGTAAGTGTTTTCCCTGACACCTCTCTCAGCTCGCTGTTCCCAAAGAGCCTCTAGTGGGAGCCGCTGTTTACAGAGTCAGTTCCACTTACACAAATCCCCCTTGCTTTGTAAACAATATCCACGGTGACTAAACAGAGCTCTGTGCTGGGTGTTTACGGCATGAAAAATGTTTATCCAATTAGGTGACATTTCAATAACATAATCCTAAAACCATGAAGGCTTTTAACAAGATTACATGACCCACTGAGACGGAGGGGAAGTCAACTGCTCTTTGACTTGTGGCTCAATAACATTAAAAGCAGCAAAAGATTCCAACCGTAACTACTTGGAGCCCGCCCAGTGGTCGGTGCCAGTAAGCAACATTGAAGCTCATGTGAGTATATAGGAAACACACCTTGCAAAATATCTCAAGCTCAGTCACACTGGATGAAAAATGGCTGTTAAGGACAATTTTCCTAGCTGGAGGATTGTCTGGGCCTTGACTGGGCATTTCTTACACATCAATATATTTTGAAACCATTCCATCTACATTTTGACTGGTTAGGGTTGATTCTCGCTCAAAAGTGAACCTCCATCCTGGTCTGACCTTTTTTTTCTTATATTAGTATCTTGTACTCAGTTCCAGGTATCTTCCCATCACCTCTCTCCAACTTCCAAGTGCTGAAGAAAGACATATCCCTAAGATTATGCTGCTAAGGCCATGTGGCATCATAAGGATGGTGTACTTGGGGTGACTTCAAATATTGCACATATACAGCAAGCACAGTTATATGCAAATCAACAGTTGTACATCAAAAACGTCTGTCTTAGTAATGGGACCTAGTGCTGTGTTTCACACGGCTGATCATAACATACTGATTAATAGATTAGGAATGTAGGTGGGATTTTCTGGTACTAGATTGGTTCAGATCTTGCTTGGCACGACAGGACTACTCTGCGTCATTTGTAAATTGTATGTCTAAGCAAATAAATTCCATATGTGGGGTTCCTCAAAGCTCCATTCTGGGTCCACTGTTATTCAATATCCACAGGCTCCCCATTGCTCACTGTTTAGTATAAGAAGATCTCCTACCATACTGATGACATACAACTTTCTATCTCTGTGTCACCAAGTGACCACAGTGCAATAGAGTTACTGAGTAAGCGTATCCATTAAAGCAATTAGGTCAGAATTTTCTCCAGGTAGAGAAAAGCACTCAACAGCCCAAGTTCCACCAACCCTACTCGATTTGGCCCACCCACCTCGGCTCCTCCCCACTTGGTTTAACTTGATGCTGTTTGTATTTCGACCGGCCTAGAACTACCTGGAAGAGGGAAACACCTTTTTGGGGTGGCTTTAGCCCCTCTTCCTGTTTTTGACATTGAAACTTTAAAGAAATCTGCAAGAAATAGTAACAATAAAAACATAAAAAATCATTATAAATATAGGCAAGTTTATTTATGTTGCACTTTTCAGTAGCAAGACGATTCTGTCTGGAAAGGATCTTGTGAACCTGAATTCAGCCACATACAGAGCCACGTTTGAGCGAGTTTATTGAAAGATGTAGAAGGAGGGACTGGAGATTGCATCACACTGGAACAGGAGTGGATGGACATGTAGGAGAAGGAGCAGAAGCACCGTGAGAGTTGTGCTGCGGCAGGTGCACGGTGCCAATAAGCCTCGTGGGCAGGCGAGTGGGAGCTGGGGTCGAGGAAGAACCGGCAGCTCAGCAGCGAGAGCTCTTGGGTGCTGGGTGGGTAGCAGGCAGGCACAAAGAGGGAGAGTGAGGCGGGCGTGAGGTGAAGGAGACGGCAAGGACGGCGACGAGGGACAAAGGAAGGCAGAAGGACGAAGACGATCCGGCGGGGATGAGCAGACTGAAGAGTGGATATATATAGGCAGGTGGACAGGTGGAAAGAGTTTGGCTTGATTAGAGACGGCAGGTGGCAGTGATCGGGTGTGGTGTGGAGGCTGGAGGCAACTGGGCTGGATGAAGGTGGAAAAGTCTAGAAACTGTCCAGAACCCTGACATATTCAAAGTGCTTTACATGAACAGAAAAATCACTACAGTGGGAAACATTACATAGCTTATTCCTTTGCTAATGCCCTACGTAAATCCTTGAGTAGACTTATTTAGTTTCACTTGAACAAGCTTCATCACTAACATTCAAAGCTTAATTGTTTCTATTGATAATAAGAAATAAACCAAGTTAATCCTTGGTGGTTTCTGATCTAAAGTTGTGTCCAACTTTTCTAAGAGCTACAACTAATTAGACTTCTTTAGTAAAAAGCTACAACTTAAAGTATCTGACCTGATCTTTCTGACACTACAGCTAAAATAGGAAGCAACCATATAGTAAAAGAAGAAACATAGCAAAGGTGGTGTGTATGCATATGTGTTGTAGGGTAATCCTGTGTGTGTTAGTCTAGGTCTGTGAACACTGTCCAATACCACCCACAGCCATAGTCATTGATAATGATGTAACTTTTTCAGGCAGTTCAGTAGCACTCTGTTCCAGGTCACAGATGTCATATAAAGTGGTGGCAGGATAAATTAAGATAACTGGCCATTCAAGGCCAACATGCGAGAGCCAGTTCGAATAACAGCACGACATATCACTCACACACTTGAGGCAATCTTGACATGGACCAAAACAGTTATCTGGAGTATCGAGAAATTCCGAAAACATTGGCAGCAATCAGCCCCGAAAAGCAAAAATCCTGTAATCATAAATCCAATTTTGTTCACATTTTTAACATCCTCTATCGATAAAATGGACAGATACATGATTTTCCTCCCAGAGGTCCACTGTGTATCCAGCTGCAAATGTCCTGCAAGGGCATGAGAGTCTCTCCTTTGCCCAGTCTTCTCGTTGAGAAAAATTGATTGCGTTGCGTTGAGAGACCAGCTGACCAGATCCATAATTCACAATTACGAAGATTTGTAAAGAGATGCTCCAAAAAGATTGACTGAAGCAGAAGCAAGGTAGATAAGGAGGACGGAGAGGGAAAATGAAAGGAGAAAAAAAAAACATCCACCTTCACCGAGAGCAGAAATCTAAATATAATAAAAAGAGAGCGAGAGGGAAGCGGAAGGGGGAAAAAAACGCCGGTTTGACTTGCTCTAAAGTTTAACCTCACAGAGTTAAAATGTTTATAAGATTTTTGCCCCACCCATGGTGGTAGTGACGAGAATACCTTAATAGTGCAAAATATTTATAACTGCAGTGAAATTATTTTTTTGGGTTGGTTTTTGCGCTGAGATCTCTCGTCAAAGGAGCGGAGACTCCCCGGCTGCGGGCTGCTTTCAGCAGGCAGGTCTGTGAAAGCAACCCGCTGCTCCCCCCGGCCGCTCTCAGTCTGAAAGGCAGACAGCAGCTAAAGTGGATGCATGGACACTCTTCATGGGCAAAACGTATCAGTTTTCAGTGTGCGTACAATGAAAGACAGCCTCCGTAAATCCATGGATCTTATACAATGTGTCTGTGTATAAAATGCTAAACTGTTCATTTTCTTTTCTTTCTTGCAGGCATGGCTCGTGGTTTGTAAATAGTGAAATTATGTATTTGTTACCTTTATATTATATTAATGTTACCCCTCTTCAGTTTTTCTGGACTTTCTCAGAGAAAAACCTTCTCTTTTCTCCCTTCTCTTTTCTCCTTGCCCCTCGGCCAGTCACTGAAAAACAATGCGTTCACGTTAAAACTCCCCTCGAGTCCACTCGTTTTGACCCTGCTCTGAAGCAGGGCCAAAGACACCTGGGTTGGCCCTGAAAAAAGAAGTTCCTGAAGTCCTCACAAGCAAGCAGTGCTGAGTGGTGCGCAGTCAAACTGAGGCAGTGGATCACAAAGCTTGCAAAGGATTTAGGTGTCGAGACGGACTCTTAATACTTCATTTTAAACAATTGTGTAAAGCCAATGATTTTATCATCCTAACAGAACCTTATAAACTACGCCAAAGAACGTGTTTCCTTGTAAATCTGGACACAGAAAACCTGATGCATACCTTAATTTTCAGCAGTTTAGATTATGGTAAGGCTCACACCAGTCCTTTAATAATTGCCCTGGCACCCTGTTTGTAAAATAATCTAATTTAATAAATTTTTCATGTTGATTTCATGTTGATTTTTCTGTAAATCAATTTGGGATTACTTTGAGTGTTAAATGGTGCTATACTAATACACTCGACTTTTTAGATAATTTTTAGGAGGACACAACTATTTCAACGACTAAATATTTCAGTCTAAAGCATGAATAGATAAAGCTTTAATCTGCTTCATGATAAATTTAAACCATTTGCAACAACTGAGAGATTTTTAGCCAAAGTTAGTAAAAAAAAAAAAGAAGAAGGCAAAACCGAATCAAAATAATGAAAGTATGTTAATGAGGGGTGGTATGGAATGGGAGGTTCTAAGAAAGAGGCTGCGGCGCAGAGAGGCGATGGTGACGGATGGACAGAACTGACAGCGCAGTATTCATCCTGCACGCTAGAGCGCACGTCCTGCTAGTGGCAGTCGACAGAGCAATAAATCACAGGCCCTCCATCCTGTATCTACAGCTTATTACATCCACCATGACAAATAAATAATAATCCCTGTCAGCACAGCCCTTTGCTCAAGGATTGAGTCTGAGGGCGTTTGCTCATCACTCCTTTGCCTGAGCGAAAACATCAAAGGGTGGGAACAGGAAGGCATAGTTTACTGGGTCTTTGAAGCTCTGAATGACACATTCAAAACAAGAACACTGGAAATTAACAACAAATAAACGTGAGAGCACATTTATGCACAAGGTTAATATGACATACAACATGGTTTAAGTTCTTAGAGTTGTCACCATGACTTTGTCGATATTAGTTGGATTAACCTACTCATGCATTTCATGGGTCAGAACACCATTTCTTCTGTTTTTGCTTTTTCATCACATTTTCATCACGTTTCAGGTCATCAAACAAATTTTGATAACTTGACTAAATACAAAAAAATAAACAATTTTTTCAAAGGATGAGTCAATTTATTACAGAAAACAAAAAACATCCATAAGCAACTTGACCCTATGTGAAAAGATATTTTGTTCTTAAACCCAATAACTGTTGTGCCACTTTTAGTGGCAAAAACTGCCATGAAGCATCTGCGACAACTATCCATTAGTCTTTCACATTTCTATGAAGGTATATTGGCCCCAGTCTCCTTTAACGAATTGTTTTAATATAGCCTTACTGGAGGGTTTCTATTGTGCAAGGCCTCTAAAGTCTTGCCAAAGCATCTCAATTGATTTCAAGTCCAGACTTGGCTGCTTCAAAATCTCTGTTTAGTCTAGTTTTTTTTTTTTTTTCATTTATTTATTGAGCCATTCAGGGTTGGACTTGTTTTATATTGGACAATGGCCTTGCTGACTAAACCAAGTGCACTTCAGTTTGAGGTCACACACAGATGGACAGATATTGTCCATCAGGATTTTCATCTGGAAAAGCCACATTCATGGTCGAATCGATTTCTGCAAGTCATAATACTACCATAATGTTTCTCCTGAAATTATATTAGCCCCATCCCTCTATTAAATGAGAAGTTAGTTTTACTTTCTATATAGTGGTAGATCAAAAAAGGAGCAGTTTAAGGTTACCTTTCCTATCCTGTCCTTTTAATAAATTAACTAAATAGCTTAATGTTATACTGTATATCTTATTTAAACATTTGAAAAGATCCCAGAGAATGTTCCAGAATCAGTGGAGCTTCTATGAGAGGTGTCACTCTTTTTTGCCCCTCACTTACTTGATTTGGCACACTACCAGTCTCCGCTACACTTTTTTTTTGTTTACAAGGCAGAAAGTTGGCAGTTTGGAAAAGCATGGCTTGAAGACTTAAGTAGTACTACATCCAACATTATTCAACACTACTAATTAATTTGACTATAGAAAATAAAATATAACAAGAAAATATTTCCCCATTATTAACTGGTTTTACCTATCTAGTACTGTATGCATACAGAAACGTTTGGTCGTAAACATGAAACCCCACTGAGGAGCCATAATAAGCATTGTAATACCTATGCCACACTAGTGTGTGGTGCAGTAACGCTTCCACATAGGTAAAGAAGGAAGAAGAAGGAAGATGAACAGGATGAAAACAATAAATACACGAGAAATAAAACAGGCATTTGTGTGTGGACCGGGGACAAGGTGGTCCACACGCAAATGCAGTAGGGGAGCAAAATGCATTCCACAATATATTGAATAGTGTCTGAAACACAACGGTGACTCCAAAGTCTGCCATTGTTGGTGTATGCGCGTTAAGGGAGAGACGTGTTTGCTCACATGAACAAACACGTCAGTTTGTAGCAGGTTATGCGAATAGGGGTATCCAGAGGGAACCACTACAAGGGGCAGCTTGAAACGATCTGGGAGCCTGTTGCAATAGTGGCCGATTTCGAAGCTGCTTTGGACCAAAACCTCCTATTCAGCCAAGAAGCTTGTCAGATACAGCCAAACCTGTCTTTGTCTGGGCGGAGCCCAAGTTGTGTAGGTTTCAAGCTGGGCCTCATATACAGTAGTATGGTCGCAGACAAAAAAGGCCTTTACATTACTAGATAGTTTTTTTGTGTTTTTACAACTGTAGGGTTTCATGTATAAGTAGCTATGTCGTATATACTGTAATTTGTGTAATAATTTTCCTTTGAGATTTTAGAAATAAATCTCAAATTGCATTTAACAGATTATATTTGTTAGGATTGAATAATGCAGTTCTAATGTAACTGTTTTTTAGCATTAGGATTTCAAACCTAGAATACAACAGAGGTAGTTTAGATCTGCTAAATGTAGTGTCACAGCTCTTTTCTAGTGTATTTTCTAGTGTTGATCAGATATTGCAAAATTACGTTGTTTTTTTTACGAATTTCAGTATAAGGAGCAGACAACGTATGCAGGGTTTTTGAAAAGGTCAGGCTGCAATATCTGTTCTAATTATCTGGTTAAGAGGTCATAGTTTCTAAGTTTCTAAGTGCTGATATAATGCTCTTTTCTGTTTGTTTTTTTTTTACTTTTATCTTATTGGAGTATTTCTTTAAAAGAAGCCTAGCATAAGTTCCAGGATTTTACAGACATCTGCCCCCTCTGGCGACAAGTTGAAATGACACCAGTGTTGTGGACGT
Organism: Fundulus heteroclitus; assembly: GCF_011125445.2. NCBI lineage: Eukaryota > Metazoa > Chordata > Actinopteri > Cyprinodontiformes > Fundulidae > Fundulus > Fundulus heteroclitus. The sequence goes on from NC_046370.1 coordinate 8,638,414, forward strand.
ACATGGGAGTAGAGGAAAAGCATCTGCCGCTGTGACTACACAGGTCTTTTGTTTACAGACATAATTTCTTCTAAGGTAATAAAGCCATATATATATTTTAGTTAGCCCGTGTTCTCTCACTAATGCATTGATTATGACAGAGACTCACCAAATTAGCCAGGAGAAAGAGAGTGCAGTGCATCACCCACACACGTGCCCAGAGGATTCGGCCCAAATCATTCTCCCATGAATGGAATATTCAGCCTATAGAGGCAACTGTAGTAAATAGAGGATAACTAATTTTACACATCGGGCAATATTAAAGGCATGTATGGGAAAGAAAATAAATAATATTTAATGTACTATGCACCTTTAAACTGTCATACTCACTGAACAGAAAACACAGACATATCCAAAGTGCAAGTGTCTTAAAGCTAAATCTTGGTACATATTTCTTGCTTCTACTACATAAATAAACTTTACATGTGGCTTTAATATAGGGAATATTGAGATACTGTATGAACATTAAATATGTCAAACTGTCTGGTTTTAGCTATATGAGATATAATTTTCTATTTGGATAGATTCAGCATTTATCTAATTATTTAATCGATTAATGTGCCGCGCTGGTGGCTTTGTTGTTTCGATCAATACAAATTGATTTACGTGTGTCTGCAAAGAAACACATCCTCATCACGGCACGTCTTTCTCTTCGCCTCCTCCTCCCGTGACATTTTTTAGAGGACACATGCTGTAAAACTCATTTCAGCCCTTTGTCCTTTCTGCCCCCATGTTTCTGTAAATTGTATAAAACCATTTAATCATGCTTAGATGAGGAACCATTTACTTTGCACCGTCCTTCGATAAAAATTAAAAGCTCTCATAAAAATTGGAATGAGAGCGAGATGCCCTCCCCTAAATCAAAGACCACCGTTGTTTCAAATGGTGAGCCTGAGTGCTTTTTTGGGCCCATTTTATTTTGACATTTGTAGACAACTTGAGGTGTTGAAAATAAAATAAAATAAAATGCACATGAGAGTGTGCTATCATAAAGGTAAGTGAACTGTAAATCTCCCCTTATCGTAGGTGTAAAATAGTAAACATGCCAAGGGATGTGAGTAAGTCCTAAAGCTCCTTTAGGGACTGCATAAACATTAATCACATGATCACTCTGCAGTGATTAATCATGAGTGCCCGATCACACACTCATCTCCAGGAAAAGATAAAGAGCTCGTTATTGCTGTCTAACACCATCGACTGTCACTATGAAATGCAGCCATTATAAATACACATAGAGATAAATGTACACAACTGTTCATGCCTGTGCCTTAATATGTTTAATTTTGGACCAACGAAAGATGAAACAAAGGTTTTATTAGTTTATTATAAAAATGTCCTAATTTTTTCTATCTGACTTTCCATTGAAGATAATAGAATAAGTGCCATGTACAAAAACATTTCAATTTATCACTATTACATCAATTTTTTTAAAGTGTCCCATTAAATTAATCATGTTCTAGACCCTGAAGTATATTTTTTTTCTTAACTTCTAAGTTAAGTTACTAAGTCAAGAAAGCTATTCTAATATACTGACGCATCATCTAAATAATAAATCTCTATGGATCTGACCCAACACATGATAGCCTTCTATTTATGCCTTGCTCCTGCTGACAATGAAAACGTCAATCATTAGCTCAGGTTCTGGGATGTTTGCCCTGTGTTTTAATATGACTTGTTGATCAATTTGACTCAGTTTTAGTTAATTGTGTGCAGAAAAGACTGTTCTGTTTGTAAGTCTTATTTGGCCAGAGATGAAAAGGTGTGTGCCAATAAGAGGGGCTAAAAATACTGTTACATAAGTTCTATTGTGTATAAATGATTAGACACTTATTGAAGAATACCCAAAATTTGACCAACGTCACACTTCTAAATTGCAATTCTAACAGAGTGGGGTAGAGTAGCCAAAATTGTACTCAAGTAAGAGTAGCACTACTTCAACATATTTTTACCCGAGTAAAAGTAAAATGTTGTCAGCCAAGAAATTACTCAAGGGGGAAAAAGTATTGAGTAAGAAGGCTACTGAACTACTAAGTAACTAATAACAGCTGATGATTTAATATTTAAAAATTATGTAGTCAGACAGACAAAAATGTAAGGTTATGTTTAAATTCTGGTATTTAAAAGACAAGACATACCCTAAAGAGAAAAGAAACACTTTTCTTCTTTTCAACATTAAACTTGAAAGCAATATTTACAGCAGTTAGTGTATATACAGTACGCCAGAACAGTGCAAAGTAAATCAGAGTCTCCATAAAGCTCATCAGCCAAAGGAAGTATGAAATGCTCTAAAATTCTCCAGATGACATGTCACCCCAAATCATCACTGTGGCTTGATGGGTTGAGTGGTTGTCTTGCAATCGGAAGGTTGTGAGTTCGATTTGGTGTATAAATGTGTGCGTGTTAGTGAGTACGATTGGGTGAATGTGGATCTAGTGTACAACGCTTTCAGTGGTCAGTATGACTGGAAAGTGCTATATAAGTTCAGTCCATTTACCATCACTGACTGTAGAAATGCCACTCTACACTTCAAGCTAAGTAGATTCTGCTCTACTTCTCTCTCTACTCTTCCTTCAGACTTTAGCAGTATTTAATTGCTGGTGTGTAATATTAAAATTTTCTGATTCATGCTAAATTTTCGGCTTTCATTGTCTGTCCTCCATAATCATAAAAATTACAAGAATTAAGGGTTTGAAAAGTTTCACTGTCTGTGTGTAATGAATCTGTAATGTATAGGTTCCACTTTCTGTAATGAGTAACAACAAATATTAAACTTTTATCACGACATTTAGATTTCCTGAGATGTACCTGTACAGAGATACATTGTACTTGGGTGGACTACTTACTTAGGTGGACCGTTGGTGCTCCGACAGATCTTAGTTCTCCCTAACAATCTAAGCCTTTTTCCCTCTTCACAGTCAAAGAGAGTGTATTAGCTGCAACCACTTCTTGTGCCAATTTGGTGCTTTAGTTTTTTTTTTTTTTTTGTTAACAAAGTACCACTGGACATGTCCACAATGCTACATGTGAGTAACTGTTTAAACAGATAAACATGCCACCTTCAAGCATCTGAAAGTATGAACCAGCCAATTTTCTTCCTCTTATTTGGCTGATGTATTATGATGTCAGAAAATGAAGCAACGTGTTTGACATGTTGCCTTAAAATACACCCACATGTGTGCCTACATTTCACCCGAATGTTGTGAACTATTCCGAACCATGCAAAGCCACGGCATCATCATCATCCGTGCCTTCCCAGAAGCATAGTAATCATAGTGTATGTAAACTTGTCAATTTCTGGCATTGAGCAAATAGAAATAATTTAGTTAATTCCAACTGACCTAAAACAGGACATGTTTAGTGTCACTCAATGTCTGACGGTGAGCAAAAAAAAAAAAAAAATGTGCATGTAAATATCTGCTTTCAACTGTAAATCAAGCTTTTCTGTGCAAGGCCTCAGAGGCTTGTTTGAGAACCAACAGCATCATGAAGAAAACAATCAACAGGTGAAGAGTCAAGCTGAGGAAAACTTTAAAACATGATTGGCTCATAAAACCTTTTTCTTAAACTTCGAACTCCTCAAAGACCAATGTTCAGTCCGTCACCTGAAAATTGCTGGAGAGCTACCAATACTGGGCCTAAACTGACAGACCGGTCAAATGTTTCAAAGAAAACCATAAGAAATCACATTTGCAGTTTGCCAAAAGCCATATAGAGGACACAGCAAGAATGTACGCTGGTCAGAAGAGACCCACCCTGACTCTTCGGGTCTAAATGCTAAAAGCTTTGTGTGCTGGTATATGGCCTAAATGTCACAGTGATAAAACATGGTAGGGGCAGTATCATGTTGTGGAGATGCTTTTCTTTAGCTGGTACAGGGAAGCTGGTCTGTGTAAGAAGCAAAGAAGGGGTTTTACCAGAACTAACTTCTGAATGTTTCCTCAATTTACAATATATTCTTGAATAGACGCTGTCCCTTGGCACATGATGTTTGTATCTTTAAATAAAAGTTAAGGCTAACACAGACATTAAAAAAAATAGTATTCTGTAATTTGTTTTCTTACCAAACACACATTCCAATACATTTTATCTACAATCCAAGTTTAAGCAGAAGTTGAGACAAAATCCATCAATTAGCTTTCATTGCTGTAAATATGTCTGCAAGAAACATATATAAAAGACCTGACAACCTCTGACCGAGTAAGCTAAAACAGCACTTTGTACAGAGAAAGACAGGACCTAATTAACATGTTTTTGGGAGACTGTAAATCTTCACAAAGCAAACTCAGTACCTGAGCTCACGGGAAGGGCTCAAATTCCACACAGTGTGGGGGTGAGTATATGCAGAGCAGTAAACCACATGTCAGGCCAAAAAGCTTGACGTATATGAGTCAGCAGTTGTCAGTTTGAGTTGAGGCCAATGATTCCTCAAAGGATTCTGAGCTCCTAAATCATCCGCGTCTACTGGTAATTTACCATAATTCTGGGATTTGCAGTTATTTTCCATGTCACAGGATGAACAAAGCGCACAGACTTAGGTGGGAGAAGCCTGATAAGAGCCGATTACATTAAAGGGGTCGGGAGTTCGCGCCCTTCTCTTCAACTCCTCAGGCGGGATTTTAAACTCCTGACCTTCAGAAAAAGGGGGTGGTCCGACATGCACAGTAGTTGCATTTACAAATGCATGCTGACTCCATGCCAGCAAAGCGGAATCGAGATGAATCTGATAACATCTCTCTTTGGAAAGGAGCTGCTCAGCTAGGCCTTTGTATTTATGGACAAGTCTCGTGGTCCTCCCCTCCTCCCCTCAAAACAGCGGCACCACCATAAATCATGTTAATTGGTTTACTGATAAAATGTCTGTCAAGCCCTATTCATGTAAAGCTGTGGCAACCCCAGTTACTGTTTAATCTTTGTCCTGCAATAGTTCATCTGGTTAACTGACTTCTGGTGGGGAGGAGTGCAAAAAGGGAGTTGATCTCCATAAAAAAACTGTTCAGTGATGCAAATTTTAGACAAAGCATGGCTGACCTGAATTGTAAATAACTAGACTTTTAGTTGAATTCAGATCAACTTCACAAGAGCCCCCATTTATTCTTCTCCAACAATTGAACATTTTAAAAGAATGAACTGTTATGATTTTATTTACACCTACTAAACATTACAACCATATATTTCAATGTATTTGGGGGGAGGCGGACTTTTATGTACTAACTAAACCATGAGCAGCCAACTACTGTTAAGCCCCTAAGGGTATTAGGAGTACTTTCCGCTGGACAATACATACCTGATATAAATCAAACACAGCTCCACAATTATAAAGTATACATGCTAACTTTGATTACTTGTGCAACGATAATACATAAATTAATATTTTATAGAGGAACCAATATTGCGACTGTTATTATGCCTGATTTATCGGTGATGGAACAAAGAAAACAAAATATTTTGAGCTTTGCACAAATTATTTTCTAAGTCAACATCAGAAAACACCATGAAAACCCTTTTGAAAACCTAGGAAAAGAATCAGATGTTATAAATCCATATCTTGGCTATAACTGCAGCAAATGTGGAATGAATCAGTTGAAGCATATTTGTTCCACAAAGGTTTTAGTGGGCAGTGTGCCAGGTGGAGCAGTGATTTTGACACAATTTAACCAATGTGCCTGTCACGATTTGTTCTGATGGACCCGAACTCACACACCACACACCGAGCCGGAGAACCAGCAGCACATGAGAGAGAGTTCTTGGAGGTGCAGGGGGCTGCTGTTGAACCAGTGGTGCAGCAGAGAAGGTTCTAAGGACGTGGGGCTGCAGAACGACCAGGAGAGCAGTGGAGAGAGAATCCTTGAACACAGGACACAGGCTGCAGTAGATCCAACTGTGCGGCTGAGAGAGTTCTTGGAGGTGCAGGGCTGCTGTAGAACCTGAGGTGCAGCAAGAGATTTCTTTGGACGCAGGGCTGCAGAAGGACCAGGAGAGCAGCAGAGAGAGAGTCCTTAGAACGTGGGGGCTGCTGTAGATTCAGCAGTGCAGCAGAGAGGGTTCTTGGAGGTGCAGACAGGCGCGGGCGCAGGAACTCTGGCAATCAGACGTGGGAAAATGTCTGGTTTGTCAGACTAGGGAGAGTTGACGCTCAGCCAAACGTGGGAAAATCTCTGACTGAGGTGCAACAGAGGATTGAAGACGGACCGGCGGTGAGGAACTGACTGAGGGAGGCTTTTATAGAGAGGCTGGCAGGTGGAAACAGCCCGGGCTGATTGAAGGTTGAACAGGTGTGGATGATTAGTGAAGTGGAGACAGAGCTGGATGGAGGATGGATGGTGCTGGAAAGGTTCAGGGTGCAGCAGGCAGGATTGTACCATGACAGTGCCAAAACTGTGCCAAATGTGTTTTCCACCTTATAAAATGGAATCTGGTCAAATGAAGTCATGATTTCCATTCTTGCACTCTTTGTGCATATGAAATGGTCTTTGGTCAACACATTAACACCTTGTTTCATCAAAATGTACCATTGTGCACGGTGTATGGTTTAGCTTTATGCACAAAGCAATGCACAAAGCTAAACCATAAGCTCGCTTACATCGGGGATTATTTTGGAAACATTAAAGCTTACCTTCAAAAGTCATGTATTTTATGTCCTTCTTAATATCTTCTAACTTCTGAGTTCAGGGATGAGCAATGATTCCTTGGAGGTCATAAGAGCATCAACGAATAAAAATATATTTGAAAATATGACTAAGTGCAATCACTGTGGGCGGTTTAGCAGTACAGTTGCACTACTTTATGCAACTTATGGTATGGTCTTTTTGATATTTGGTAAGTCTTATTTTTAATAGGTATGTTTTGTATGACACAAGTATTGTCAGGGAGCAACAAGAAGAAAAGAAGAAAGTAGACACGGCAAACATGTGGAAGAAGGGACTCTGGCTCAGTTGAGAGCAAAACCGAACTTTTTAGCCTACACACAAAATCTTATTTGGTTGATAACTAATACTGCTTATCACCCTGAATTCACTATTGACACTGTGGAGTATGGTTATGGTTACATCATGGTGTGAGGCTGTTTTTTGTTCTTCTTTTCGCCAACACAGATGGGAAAGCTGCTCAGGCCTGATCGGATCAGAAGTTCTTTAAATGTGAAAAAATTAAAAGGGGTAGGAATACTTTTGCAAGATACTTTGCATGCAGTTGCACGGATATGTCCAAAAAATTACAAGACCTCACTCATCAGGTTGGCGGCAATAAAGACAAAGGTCTCCTTTCGGACTTTTCTGTAAATTGTATCGACTTTCTGGCAAGGACATGGTAGCCCATGAGATTTTACTTTCTCTCATCAACAGATAGGCCACACACAGATGTTCATTTACCTGTCAGATTAACATTAGGAGCAACTCTGCTCCAGGCTATATGCTTGAAAAAGACACACTTGTCTCTCAGACAATTATGGTTATTTCACCAATAATTCAGATAGGGAGAAGAGCAAAAGCATCTATCGTAAAAATCCTTTTTAACTGTCAAGAACAAGAAAACTTTATTCTAACTGGAGTAGAATTCTGAATCAAAAAACATATGAAGAAAATCATATATAGGTTTCAGTATAAGTGGACCCTGTGCCCCCCCGCCTCCCCCGCCCATGAGGAGCTTGGGCAATGCAATGTAATTTTTTTTTTTTTTTAGGTTGTTGTTGATCTTTGCATGATTAATGGCTTGAAAGGATCCAGAAAAAAGGTCAAACACAGAGTTGGGGATAGAGCAGCTATTCGGGGTAATTAAGAAAAACATGATTAATAACCCCGAGCCGCCACTGTGCTCAGTAAACAAGATGCAGCCAGATGGAATGCATATTATTAATATCACACATTAGTTTCCTAGAAGCATAAGGTGCATTCTTGAAAAAGTTTAATGCTAATGTTGTTAAAAACAGTAATAGCCTACGTTGTATGATGAGATGTACGAGTATAAAAACCTTTACACCTCATTGAAGCTCAGCATTCCATTTAAAAAAAGTAAAATTGCTCCAATTACTACAAAGATGGAAAAGTGATTGCACTTAATTACCCCTTAACTTTATTTTTCCCAAGACACGAGCTGTGGATAACATGAGTACAGCATAATGGCTCCATCTTGGAGACAAATAACAAGCTGTGATTACAGACATGATTGAGAGGGGAAATTTCTTCCATTTAGTTTGTTATCTTGCCCACTTTCCTTTCCTTCTGCCCAAATAGACAGTGTAGACAAGGAATGGGTCCAGCTTCCAGGGGGAGCATGGTCCAACAACCAAAGTGGAAAAGCTCTGTTGGCCCTCTTAACTACTCTGTTTTAAACATCGTCAGCAGTATGGGCTTTGTCTTTACTACTAGCAAATCATGGGCACAGTTGAAGAGTTTATAATGTATGTGTTCTGAAATCCCTCCATCCATTGTCTTCGGAGATCATGTCATGGGGGCAACAGGTCCAGGAGGGGAACCCACACATACATCTCCCCAGAGACATCCTCAAGATCATTCTGGGGGATCTTGATGCGTTCCCAGACTGGACGGGCCGTAAAGGCCTGCAGCGAGATCTGGTTCTGGTCTGGGGTCTTCTCCCAAACAGACATGCCTGGAAAACCCAAAGGGTGGCATCCAGGGGGGCATCTTGATCAGATTAACAAACCACCTTAACTCCTTTCAATGGGGGAGAAGCAGAGGCTCTACTTCAAACTCCCCTAGGTGACAACGCTCCTTACCCTTTCTCTAAGATGAGCCCGGCCAGCTTCCTGAGAAGCCCATTGTGGCTGCTTGAATCTGGGTTCTCATTCTTTCGGTCGTGATCCATACCTCATGAGAGTAAGGGTTGGAACGAATATGGACGGCTAATACAAGAGCGTTGCTTTTTGACTTTGCTCTTTCTTCACTACAACAGACCAGACCAGAACTTGTGTTACTGCAGATGCTGCAGTAACACTGTTCCATCCTCCCATCACCTGTGGTACTTAAGCTCCTTCATATGAGCAGGGACTATCAAGCAGCCCAGAGGGAAAAAAACCCTGGTGGCATGGACTGGCTTTAGAGAGAAAAAAAAAATAATATATATATATATATCACTTTTAGGCTCAAACAAAAACAAAAAATCATCAGCAAATTGAGGTCTGTGGCAGCCAATAAACAACAGTGTAACCGGTGTGGATTTTTGATGGAGGCCTTCCTGGCAGTACACCAGGGTAGCATTAGAAGGGGGTGTACACAAGCACCAGATAGATTAATGTAATGTATGCTTTTCTGTCAGTAGTGCCTGGAACAAGTTTGTTAGTACTTTTTGTGCATGTGCAATCAATGGGGAGATGGTGTCTCTGTGTGTTAAGAAGGAATTGCCTGCTTGTTATTCAGAATAAGGAGGCTAGCTTACATTGTACGCGAGGGACTGCACTACATTGTATCATGACCCAGAACACACTTTTTCACATTTTACCTACGTGGGTGTGGCAGAAGAAGGGGCTCACTCAGGGAACTATTCATTTCAGAACTACCTCAGGTAACAACAGCCAGTTACGTAACACCTGCCAATAACATTTTAAATTTTTTTGCCATTTTAAATGTCATAAAGGCAATAACATAACTTTCCAATAATGCAATAAGGTTTTTACGCTAATAAAATAGCATTTGGAAAAAAATATGTAACATGTAAATGGCATGATCAGTGTTTTTTTTCCTCCTGAATTTCAGCACACGGCATCAGAGGATCCAACTATCACATGAATTGCACATGAACTAATTAAATAACATTAACCCATATAGGAAGTCACTAATTTAAATTCAACTCTATTCAAAAATACTTTATTGATCCCAAAGGGAAATATCTAAGATATAGAGAAAGATTTTTTCAAACAAATAATTCTAAAAAAAAAATTCTTACAAGCATAATGCAGTAGAGAGTGTGCTGAAAATCATATATCCTTGAATGGATATGGATATAACGATTAAGCCATCCACTATGCCAATTTTGATGTGCAAACTGCATAAAAACTGCATATAATACAATCAGGAAATGTAGTTTTGTTTAACGTATGCATTATGACATCATCAGCATCAATTATCATCATCAAATATGATTTCTCAAAGCCTAGCTATGTTTCTGTAAAATGCTCCCCTTAAAAAATTAACAGATAATTTCAAACCTGCAGTTTTTATTTTTTCAGGTTATCTTTGTCTCATGTTTAAATTTGAATGTTAATTTGATTTCGTAATCTGTAAAATGATGAAAGTTGTACTAAACTTAGAAAAATACATTTATGACTTTTTACTCCTCTAAAAATATGTCTGAGCTTGGATACCTGCTCAAAAGCAAAATTTTAGTATACTGCTTGGTGCACAGATGCACACTGTGAACAGTGAAAAGTAAGACTAACTTACATTATTGTAATCATAAAACATAATTGTTGGGATTTTTAACATACTTTCTATTTTCTTTTAAATTACTTTGAATAGGATAAATATTAATGCATAGCCCATATATTTTAGAGTTAATTAAAATCACTGTACCATCACACAAAAAAACATATTCATCAACTTGAAACAAGAACCACATTATTGAATACGTTTAAAATAAATTATGTAATAAATCAAAGCTTCGAATTAAGCAGTATTTTTTCTGAAAATATGATAATTTACAAAAAACTCCTGACCTTATATACAAAAATGAAATATACAAAAATGAATTTAAAAACCCACAATTTTCTCATTATTAATCCACTCATGTATTCATTATTTAATGCTTATCTGAGATCAGAACATGAAAGAAAACATCTAAACCAGATCCGCAGACCTCCTGCTCCGCAGCTTCCTCCTCCTTTCTCACCCGGAAAGTCTCTGAGTCGTGCCTAAGCTAGTCATGAGATGCCCTCTCCAGCAACCACACTCCTATTACAACTATCTAAAGACTAGAGTGATGGTTTGATACTAAATACGTTTTTAGTTGTTCTGCTATTTTAAAGAGTTTATGACACCTTGGACTGTAACAACGTCCCCAAAATCTTTGGCAGAGAATCATGAGCGACACCTGCAATTGGTATCAGACCTCAAAAAATGTAGGCCTCAGATAATTTCAGTTAAAGAAACTACACAGGCAGAGCATAGTCAGGGACCAATCTGTGGCACCTTTTGTAACCTGTAGATACAAAAGTGTCGACCATTCTGATTAAACTATCAGAGTTGAGGCCTAGTGATCTGCTCTGTCTCAGCACTCTTTAGCACGACATGTCAAATGTATGTTAAGGGCACCAATTGGAATACGCTGTGACACTCCTTGTGTGCATTGCCGATCAGGCCCACAGCATCAGAGATACTCCACCGCGCTCAACAGTAGGCATGAGGTGCTTTTCAAAATACTCATTATTTGTAGCATATCCATGTGGAGTGTGTGTTGCTGATAAACAAACTCTTGGTCTCATCTAACCAAAGATAATTGTTCTGTGAGTGTTTTCAGTATGTAGCAAACTCCATGCCTCCCGAACAGGCTTTTGGTATGTTGATGGCATCTAATGGCTGTTTGGGAGACTGAGTCACCCCAAGATGTCAATTCTTGCGGCAATTCTCTAACAGTGAGCTTCGCACATGCTTTTCCTGCTTAGAATACCAGGGCAATAGTAACCACCCTTACCATTCGCCTTACTGTTTGTGGCAGCAGTACAAGTCAATTCTTCGTTCAGCCATGGTAACCTTGTCTGCCAGCTGAATTGTTGCGGTATTTGTGCGCTCACAAACACACGAGAATCCATCTTGATCCGCTCCCGTCTCAGTTATTCAGCCTGAACCAGAAACAGCTCAGGCCAATCGCATTGCAGTGATATGGTTCAATGCAGGACATAAAGCAGTTGGCGAAAGCAAGGGCTGCCGAGCCCACAGCCGAACTAAAAAATATGGAAGCACAAGAAAACACAGCTACTGCCATTACAATTTCTTATTTGAAAAGAAGAATAGCAAGAAGTGCCTTGACCAGTGTAAGTTTTCTCATGGTTTCTCATGACGCAGGCTGCTTGCATCTTCATTCGATACCATAGTTGGCTAAAACTAAACTTTGGCAGGCAGGGACGAGGTGTTGCTTCAACCAATGAGCTCCGAAAGTTCTGCTGAACGGGAACTGTCCCAGATTGATACTGTGCAGAATGTAGAGTGCTACACAACATCAGTCTGGCCTGCCAGGCTACAGCATTGGTTCTCATCCCAGCAGTTTTCAACATCATAACCACTTCTGTAACTATTGATGTGGGCAAGTGGAGGCCAGAAATCCATTTCCTGACTTGTCAAGACACACGTGCTTCACCTAAATAATACGAAGAAGAACAAAGACATATTGGCTTCTGTTGAAGTACACCGGAAGTCATGGATTATTTAGACGTTCCTAAATAATCAGATCAGTGATTTGTTAATAATATTTTCTTTAAAAAAAATTCTCCACCAAAGAAATACCATTTTCATGCAGTTTGTTATACAGTTTCCCATTTGTTAGACTGAAATTTCTATACTCCAGTTAGGTAAGATTTGTTACATTCTGCAGAGATACAGTTAAAACAAGACACTTAAAAAAAACATTGTAAAATGGCCCAAAATTTATTTCCTCACTGACATTAATGACTTTCTTTTCTGGTTTAGGACAGCTGAAATTAGCAATATAATGTATATTTGCTCAATCCCAGAATAACGAGAAAGATCCTTTTATGTAATGTTTTACTACTCAAAGTCTGGAGATTGTCGCCTTCATTGGTTCACACTAAAAATATAATTATACATTGCATGGGGACGTCCAGCTATCACACTGTTCAGGAGGGGATGGATTCTGTGTCCCAGAGATGAGTGTTTTCAGGTGTCAAATATTCCCATCACCCCGATAAGAAAAGCAAAAGACTGTATGAGAAACGCTGACTGAAGCTTCAAGAGCGTCATTATCCACAGCGAAATGAGTCCTGTGCTGACGTGCTAAAAGTGGATAAAAGGCCAGAGAGGAAGAAAGCATCGCAACGTAACATGAAAAACCACGGTTTGCAAAATTATTCAGAGACAAAAACCTTAGTATTTGGGGACAAGTGCTGTGATCTGATGAAGTGTTTGGCCATAATGACCATTATTACATTTGGAGGGAAAAGGTTAGAAGCCAGAAAACACCATCCAAACTTGTGAAAGGTGACCCTGAACAGTTGACCCAAGTCATACAGTTTGAAAAGATATTCTACCAGATAAGAACATCTATTGAAACTTCTAAATTTGAAGAAGCTTGAATATATACACATACAGATGTATATCAATTGGCTACACAATATAAAGCCTGTACAGGACAAAAGTCTTGAGGGACAAAACATTTAGCGTTTAATAAATGATAATGAGAAGTTCAGGATAATTAACCTACTGATATCCAGAGCATTTTTCCTATTACCTCAAAGCCGCAGGATGAGGATATGTGAGCTTCAAAGAAACCAAGGCAGACAAGGCACCACACACTCATGTATTGAAATAATAGCTGACAAAGATCCTCAGCAGTTGTGTCAGTGTAATGCTCAGTGGCACCCAAAGCAGCGCCTTTACTAAAGCCTCCAGTTTAATTTGTGCTGATGGGTCTGGGACTCTCTGGGAGCCGAGGAGGCCCACTGATGCAGGCTGCAGTCAGGCCTAATGCACGGACTTGATGGGAGATGAGTGTGTGTGTGTTTATGTGTGTGTGTGTTTATATGTGTCTGTGTGTGTGTGTGTGTGTGTGGGGGGGGGGGGGGGGGGGCTGGGGGTTAGGTCGCAGCTAGTGGGCACTTGCTGAGGTAAGACCACAGTGACAGTGAGCAGCTGTGAGAACTTTGATTCTGGCTCAGTAGGAGTCAGTGCAACGTAAGAACATTTCAGAGGTTTGACAAAGGGGTGTTGCAGGGCTCTGATTAAATGGCAACTTTGTGCCAATCTCAGCAAGTAGCTGCAGGTGGACAACGTTTTTTGGCAGTCAAAGGAAGGTGAAGTCATTTATGAAACTCTTTGATCCATCGCATAGGTTTGGTTTGGACCCAGCTAAGACCATTGATCGGCTGGTACGTCTCGAGAAACTTGATTGCCAAAAAGTTGATTTAAAAAAAAAAACACTTATCTATTTGTGAATGTGATCAGTTGAAAAACTAGATTAGATGTTTGTTTTACTCAGCAAGTGATTCAGTGCCAAAATGGCTCCAGGTGAATTCCCCCATTTGCCAATTTGTACTTTTTTTTTTTTTTGTGATTTTATACCAACCTGATAACATTTCTTCACAACTTACTTCCTTTTCTTACCCAGAAGCTATAAGATTATTGAAATAAAGCTTATACATTATCTGCAAAATAAAAGTCCCAAGTTTTATTTACTATTTTATTTTTTTGCAATGTGCAAATAATCGGCTTATTGCAACAAAAAAAAAAAAAAAAAAACAGCTAGCACATTACCAGTAGATCCAGGCTGGTAGATAATACGTTTTCAAGCACCTGTTTTTGAGTCTATCAATGGTCTCCGTACTCTCTGTCCCATCTGATCACTCTTCTGAGAGCTTAACTGGCCTCCATTTCAGCCTCCAGAGGTTTTAAACTGGCGCCTTTGGCCTCTAGGCATCCCTCCTGGGCTTAAAAGTTAGCTCCTATAGACTTTGCAATGACCTGTCAAGCTCCAACATTGATTTTTTGTAGTTTGAGTTTGTCATCCGAGTTGTGGCACTGTTTCTTTCAGCCACCCAAGCATCAGTATTTATTTCTGAGGCCTGAAGCCATGCTATGGCCTCCTGACCTTCAACTTTAGTTCCTGTGGCCTTCAGTGCTTCAACATTGATTTATTTGGCCTATAGGTCGGCCAAGCTCCAACACAGTTTAGTGTAGATTAACATCATTTAAAATTACACAACTATATAAATTAGACAAATCAATCTCATATATTCACCATTTAACAATATCATTGCAAATCTGACATAAAAGATTTTATTTTCCACTGAACAATACATTTTTAACATTAAAATAAAACTGATCAGAATTTAAAACACCTCGACTAGAATAATGAATAAACCCTTGACAACTTATCAGTCAATAAATTCAAGCTGTTGGAATTGTAAAACCTTTGCAGACTTTTTCCTCAAGCCCATGTGGAAAAGTCTGCTCAGCCTTTCTGGTTATCAAGCTAGAGAAAAAAGAAGGGAAAAGGGGTTACAGTCCATCACAGAAGGACGTAGGACCGTAAATCCCACTTTGGTCAGCAACACTAACACGTTTTGAAGCTTGTCAGCCAGAAAAAAAGCATCTTTCTTAAAGTGCTGCTCACTCCAGTGTAAAAGCATAACTCCAACCCCAGACATTTTTTCTAAATGCCACCAAAGTAGGCGGTGCCAAGAGACACTGAGGGGCAGGGCTAAGTGTGGGAGTGAGTGGAGGGGGTTAAGCGGAGGTGTGGTCAGGACAAGGGAAAGTGACAGCTAGCTTAATTTGACCTACTGAGACATAGACAGCGGAGTGACCAACGTGATGCTGGTAGATTCGCCACGGATCGGTCTTTTGAAGCAGAGGATTGTTCACCCCATCATCACCGGAGGTTAAGGGAGGTTTTGTGGAGTCCAGCGGGCCTGAGCCTTACCAATCGGAGCTGCGGCTCAATGCGCTCACTCAGCGCTGCCGAGGCTGCGGGGGACAGAATGGGTCCAGTTTCTTGCTAACATGGGCTAAATTATCTCAAATAAAGATAACCTGAAAAATGCTCTCGATCAATGCTTGCTTCTGACTTGCTACGCGAGCGTGGGTCTAAGTGAGATGGGTTTATACCCGAACACGGGGCTGTGATGTAGACATCTACCAAGCTGTATCAAAAATCAATTGCGGTAGCCCCCCTCCAACCCAAAGAGGTCAACAGTAAGGCCGTTTGTGGCCAAATATTGCTGAATTAAACAAGTTTGCATGAAAATGTCAAAATCTGCACAGCAACATTGAGATGGCACCCTCAAGGCCCAATTTATACAGTTTATCTGTTCTAAAGTTCATTTGAGGTCCAGCTGCTCTTTAAGGAGGTTTATATCACCTCAGCAAGAGCACAACAAATCAACATCAGACACGCATATCATATGTGTGTCAAAGGTTATTGGAGTTTGAAATACACCTCATCTATCCTTATCGACTGGGGAGACATTTCCACATAAAACCATGGAGAAATCCTCTGAAGTCTCTTGACAATATCAAATTCAAACATAAAAAATTGTCATAGCAAAGAAACATGAGGTTCATATCAAAGGAATAGTTTAGTTTAGAATCACATCATAAATAGAGGATCACTATAATTTACAATTTAATAATTAAAGCTTAACTCTGTCATTAAAGCAATGGTTCCAAATCCTGTTTTTTTTTTTTTACCAAGGAGAAAAGAATATGTTCTCTCTTCATGGTCTATGTCTGAGTCTGTAGAGAATAACAAAGGTACTGTGCTGCAAAAACACAATAAAATGAAGGTGACACTGTCAAATCCTGGGGTCCTTCTCTGCTACAACAGTCCTCTCATAGTCCTAGTCCCACCACAGCTGCCATAGGTTTGGGTTGATTAATTAACTCCATACTCCACAGTTTTTAGTTTAATTTTGTTATCCTTTCTTGCTGGATTCTACCGCTGTATACCCATGGATCCTCACAAGTTTTTCTGTTGCACACTTTTCAGTTTTACTTTTATCATTAAACACCTTTCTGCAATTAACATGCCTGCTGCCTGCCTGTATGTGTGTCCTAAAAAACAGCAGAACATGACAAAACTGGTGATGAAGAGAGGGGATTATGCTGCGGACAATGTCGGGTCACATAATATCTGTAATGTGACGTTATTTAGAAGGCAAAGCTTTATGGTGTTATTACACACCAACTTTGCAACAGCAGTATAAAAGGAATATTTATCTTCTAAATTTTTTTTGTTAATTTCACATCACTGTTGGAAAAATGTATATGTAAAGAAAAAAATAATTTGTCAGATTTGGGAACAAGTTGTTTTTGATTCCATCTACGTATGCACAGTTCAACTCAAAAAAAGGAAAAAGAGCAAAAAAATAATAATTTAAAAAAACAGCCCACAACTCCCTGCATTAGAGGATTTCACTTTCAGGGTCAGCAGACTTTCCAAAGTAACAAGGCGAGCATATGCCGCAGCGGTTCCCATTATGTCCAAAGAAAGATCCAATTAATTCATCAATCTGTACACCTCTGTCACCACCTTGTGCATTTTAGCCCCTTGCCAGCAAAGCTCCATCCATTACCCACCAGGTTGTTCAGCTCTCACCTCCAACAGTCAGACTGCAAAAAAAAAAAAGAAAACAGCCATTCACCAAGGCTGCCGGGGTAATTACACATTGCCTTGACAACGTAAATGATCGTTTTCCTAGCAGTATATTACTTCATTAGTGCTCCCCAATATGCTGGATTTTGGTGTCACTTTTTTTTCACTTAACTCCATCCATTCGCGACTTGTCTGAACATCATAACAATCATTAATAACTGTCAGTCGGCGGCATCAGTTCAGCAGGCCGGCTGCCTCATTAGCATGGCCCGGCGTTTGTTCTCTGGTAAGGCTGATTATTTTCTACAACAGGCCAGCCCAATTACTTCAGTGAAATGGTATCACATAAATCAAAACTTAACAAGGTGGCAAATTTGAAGCTATCAGATTCCAAGAGACACTGTAACTAATATGTCACTGTCACAAGTGCTCTCTGTAGGTATGCCTCTGCCATACCAAATATATCATCCCCCCAGGAACTCTGAGGCTTTCCAAGGGAAATTACCATATTCAGAAAAGTGGAAGCACAAATGGTATGAAAATGTAAAGAAGAAGACCTGCTTTGGGGCAGTGGAGAGGGTGGGGTGCACAGAAAGGAACTGATCCCACTATAATACATTTTCAGGTCAGTCCCGGGCAATAAGCTCAGACATTCTCTTGGATCTCAGGCCTCTCTTTTTAATTTTGACAAATTGATATCCACCTATCGCATCATGACAGCTAAATCAGAGCCACAACAAGCATGTAAACCCAGCAATCGAAATATATACAAACTCTTTTGGTTTAAAATCAAAATTTCCCACATAAAAGAGGGAAAAAAGCGACCCAACTGGCCTTATGTGAAAAGGTAATTGCTCCTAAAAACTAATAACTAAGCAAAGGGTTATCCCCCCCAGACACACACACTGTGGCCACACTGCAGCGTTTTCTAGCATGAACCACTTGTTTAAGGTCACACCACAGCATATATCAGTCTCAGGGTCTTATCAATTATGCCAAGCCGTTCAGATCCTAAAGCAGCCTAAGATGGTCATAGTACCACCAGCCACGTTACACTGCGGTCATGCTGTCCTTTTTCCGAAATGCTGTCATTTGAAAACTCCATTTTCCGTTAACTTGGGTTATCTTTGTCTGATATAAAATAGCTTTGATTATCTCACACTATTCAATCTGACAAAAAAAGCAACAAAAAGGATCAATCAGGAAGGGAGCAAATACCTTTTCACAACACTTTAGGTGAATGAAACAATTCCTCAACTCTGCATTTTTTTTTTTTTTATCTAGAAAGAAAATGATCCTGCTATAATGTGTTTTCAGGTCAGTCCCAGACAATAAACGCAGGCTTTCCCTCAGATCTCAGGCCTCTCGTTTGAACTTTTTACATGATGATATTCATCCATCACATCATGACAGCTAAATCAGAGCAACAACAAACATGCAAACCCAGCAATCTAAAATATGCTGACACAACGTGTGGGCCCATAAATACTGGAATGCTTCAGCTCTGCTTTGTGTGGCCCCCTTTTTTTTTTTTTTTTTTTGGTCTATTTAAACTAGATTTTCAATCTGCTGGGAATTCCCACAACACAGCGTGTGTGATAAAGTACACCTCTGGTATAGGCACTGACATGAGAGTGATTGCAGGAGCCGTGTAAATGGGTTTCTGTTTGTCTGCCCTTGTTTCTTCTCTCTCAGCACACTGAGGCTGTGGTTACTGACTGGTAAGTAAGTGACTGATTTTTTCTTTCCCTTGATGTTAGTTAAAGAGGGATTACCTCTCGGTAAACAGTCGCCTCATCTTAACGCCATTCGTTTCATTCGTTTTCCCTTCTGCCAGGAGCCCCTTGCTCATTTTTAAGTGAGAATTGAGGACGGACGGACGCAGACTCAGAGTTTCTGATCTTTAGCAGAAGTTATGGAGGGTTATCTTTGGCTGTATATCTCTGCTCTGGCAGCGCTCCCTTGGTGATGAAGGATTAACCATCGCAGCTGTCTCCTCCCCAGGATGATGCAGTGCGCTGCTCCCCGACGCGACAGCATCACTTAATCTTAATGTCTGCCTCTATGGAGCGGCCGCACAGGACAAAGCCAATCAGCATCACATGCCATGGGGATGGACCTACAGCTTGGCCCTGGAGTTTCTCACCCTTGCAGGCCTATTCATCAACTTCAGCCACACCAATCCCAGAGTTCTCCCCTAGCAAACCGCAGCTGAGCCGGCCAGTGATGTATGGGACAATGAAAAGGGTGTGTGGGGAGGTGTGTGTGTGGGGGGGTGGAGGGGGGGGGGGTCCTGGCTGGCACACGCAGGAGAACACTTATCAGATTGCACATTATGCACTGCTTTGTGTTCCCAGGGACAAAAAGGAAGGTAGAGGAGTAATGAATGTACTCAGCCCTTCCTTCAGCCCAGACCACCTATTTGCAGTGTTTAAAGAGATATCTGCTCAATAGCGCTCCTGCATTAAGAATAGGCTAGATCTGGAATAATGATCACTGCTCATTTAGATAAATTGCACTCGGGAAATCAATTTGTAAGGGGCTGAATTCACCTGTAAACTAAAACAATGGTAAATGCATCTGCATCCTCTCAGCCACCGCCTGCACAGCTGTAAAGCGAACGGTGCATCAGACGGCCCTGGGTCAGGTCAGTTTTCACATATCCGCCAGTTTTCTTACCCCCCATTCTGCACCCCTAGTTTGCTATTTCACCACCGTCAAACCAACCATTTTGTACCAATTTATCTAACCACTGCAACTCAATATTTTTGAATATTACAAGAATCAAGACTCTTTATTGTCACTATGTGTTACCTTAATGACGTTTTGGTGAGAAGCCAGCGCACAAAGCACATAGATTACACATAACACAGAGACACAACAAGATATAATGTTATCACACGTGTGTATTTTTCTTATTGCACTAAGACTTGAAAAGCTTAAAGTGTGCAAATAGTCCTTAGCATTTGATAAAATCTTTGAGTTAAAACGACAGATAGTCTCTTTACCATGAAGATATCTTTGCAATTGCATGATTGTATCAGAGCAACGCTTCACTTAAAAGTTATAAAGTGTGCAAATATCCGTTATTAAAAACTGAAATGTTCAAGCTGAACGTCCAAGTTTAACTACATTCAAATCTAGATGGACCAGAATGGACACTAGAAATGCTGTGATTTATTTTTGAGATTTACTTTCCAAACTGACTGTATGGGAGTCCATCAGTTTCCTCTCTAAGAGTAAGAACAACACATGGTTTCAGAAGTGATTAAGAGACTCCAGCTAAATCAGAAGAGGTTGTTTAAATTTGTATCCAGCATCTTTCTTGGGGACAAAATGTGGGTAGTGGGGTGCAAAAAGTCATAAAGTACAGGGACCAAGTGGTAAAGTTGGCCACTGCGGCTGCAGGTGTTACGGGGCTTTTGTCACAGTCGGTGCTGAAAAGAAGGAGAGGAGGATGAAGAAAAGAAGAATGTCAGCTCAGGGCTGGGCCAAAGAGGACTGCAATCAGACAACGGACCCATCAGCAATCACACTACGTGATTTTCTTAAAAGGAATATGAGACACTGCTTGACATAGATCGTCTTTAGTTGTGGGAGAACTAAATTGACCGTTGGTGTGTCTGTCACACTGACTGACCACAAACCACTGATTTAAGCTCACGGACAGAGATTTTCTTTCACAACAAAAGATTTTTGGTAAAGCTGCACAATAATCAGATACCTAGCCTAATGGAAAGTTTTCAGAAAGCAGTGGACATTCAAAATCGATTTTTTGTGAAATTTGAAGATGTGTAGGAGTATTTATCTGCATGACCAATCTGTATAATCTGATTGAATTTGACTTTGGAAAGTGCCTTGAAATGACATGTTTCATGAATTGGCGTTGTATAAATAAAATTTAATTGAATACCGTGCTTTATATATAAAAAAAAAGTGACTACAAAGAAAATCACAGTGGTTTAAATAATATGAAATGGTTTGTTTATGGGTATAAAATGGAAGTAGAGAGGGATGAAATGGTAAGGTGTGTGTATGAATTGGGGATATGAATTGACAAAAGAGGCGATACAAAGTGAAGCCCGCAGACAGCATTCAATGGATGGCACAGCTTTCATTTAACTTCAAAGAACAAAGGAAGAATCCAGCTAATCCCTTAAAGTAACAGAAGTTTGATCTTAAACGTAATGATAATAAGAATGCATCTCTACTATATCGCGAGGCAGCCTTTTAATGTAAATTATGCCAAACAATATCGTGACGATAACCTAACCATAACGAAGCGAGTACTTCGCCAGCCTCAGCCGCCGGCCCCCGTTGAGAACCCGATAATAAAGAGATGACACTTTTATGATACCATAATTAACAGTGCTGCAGGATGAAATTAAATCAATATGCCCATCTAATATCATTTTCTCTAGTTATGCAAATCAAACATTCAAAGCCCTTGGAAAGTGATATGAATTGCTTTCACATTTCAGTTCACACATATTATCATATCAGAGCTCTTGGGTTTGATGACATGGAGGATGGTTGGGGGGGGGGTTAACGATGTGAAGATTTCACTGTAGAGAGAGAACGAGAGCCTCTCTGACTGCTGATTAGCTCCCAGTAACAGGGAGATAATGCGAGTGCTTAAATCGAAACACTTCTACTCATTTCTAAGATAAAACAGTTAAATCCCACTGAAAGAAATCTCCTGAACATTACAGCTCGAAATTAAGCCCCTGCTGCTGCCGCTGCTGCTGCTGCTGCTGAGTA
The DNA here is from genome assembly GCF_011125445.2 of Fundulus heteroclitus. NCBI lineage: Eukaryota > Metazoa > Chordata > Actinopteri > Cyprinodontiformes > Fundulidae > Fundulus > Fundulus heteroclitus. The sequence continues at coordinate 8,660,485 of NC_046370.1, forward strand.
ACAAAACGGCTACAACATAATGAGACAGAGTTTAATTCCTGAGAGTAAATCTTAGCGCTATTCTCCGGTGAAACTACACGGCCTTTCCCTTTATGGGTGTGGGACAAAAGAGAGGCTGCGAAAGAGAGGCTGCAAAAGAGAGGAGCAGACAACACGAACAGTAGAAGGGGGAGCCTAATGGCCGTGATTAATGACAATAGGCCAGAGGAGAGCTGGGACACTGGCGCTACATATATCATCCCTTCTCATCAGTCCCTGCACCTCTGTGGCCTCATCCCTGCAAACCAGCACATTACGTTAAGTAAAAAAAAAAAAAAAAAAAAAAAAATACTCATCTGGTCCCAGTCAGCAAACCACAGGCAGGCGCTTCATATGACTCTTTATGGGCCTCGCAGATGATAGCTAAGCAGGGAAATGACATGTAGAATAAGATATAATGAGTAAAGGGGAGACGGCTTTGTGTGCGATCACTCATGTTTTCCATGAACCGAATACTTCCTGTGCTTAAGTCACATCTCCAAGGTCTAATCTTCCATATGGAGGGAGATGAGTTATTGGCTATTTATGAATAGAAGTGATGATGAATGGCGTTGCATTTATCTGCATAAGTAACTCCAAGGGCTGGCATGCAGTTCCAGCCGGCTATAATAAACATAGTTTGCACTCGGGGCAGCTCTTTATTTATGAGGCCTCTACGAATAGATATTATGTGGCCATCATCAGTTCCTTTCACTCCCCCCAAGGAGAAAATAGGAAATGGCTCCACTACAGCGGTTTGCTAAAGTATTCATACCCACTGAACTTTTCCCCTTTTTATCACACTACAACTATAAACTTCATTGTATTTTTATTGGGATTTTACAATATAATGACCAACACAGAGTAGCGCAAAACTTTCAAGTGGAGGAAAAACTTACCACAATAGATTGTTTTAAAAATTTGTAAAATTAAAAAAAAATTAGAATATCAAAAGTGCGGCCAGAATTATTATCCCACTGTCCTTTACTCTGATACCCCTAAATAAAAACTAGTGCTGCCAATTGCCTTCAGAATTTACCTGAAGAGTATATATAGTCCACTTTTGTTTACTTCAATCTAAATTCAAACACAATTCTACAAAGGCCTCAGAGGTTTTGTTTATTACATTAGACCAGAGAACAAACCAAGGATATGAAGTGAGATCTAGACCTGGGTTAGGTTATAAAACCAAGTTTAGGACTTATCGTGGAGTACTGTTTAATCCATTATTTGAAAATGGAAAAAGTATGACACAACTACAAATAATACCAGGAAATAGGGGTTCATTCTAAACTGAAAGGCCAGGAAAATAATTCAATAAATCAATGAGAAAATATTCCCATGAACGTATTCAATTGCTTGGGTAAAACCAAAACTGGCATTTTGTATATCTGTTTAAATAGTAATATTTGTTTCACTATCACTGTTTTTTCCACATTCTCTGTTCTGTCAATATTAATTTGTTTCATATTTTGTTATGTTCCTCGTCTTAATGAAACTCATTTAAATAAAACGGAAGCCTAGAGTTTCTTTGCTTGTAACTTGGCTCCTAACGTCTTAATGCAGTTGAAGCAAGCTGGGTTGCACAAAACCTAGAGAAAAGGTTGCTCCACTGTTTCATCAAAAAAAAAAAAAACGTGATTTTTAAAAATTGGCCACTTAAAACGAGGCTGGAGGAAGGTTGGCTAATACCATCAGAGCAGGGGTTTTGTATTAAAATCTCTTTCCAAAGCCCACAGTACACTTGGCATCAGAGTAGAAAGGAAGAGGAGGTAAATTCTAGTAGCTATTTTTCTCTTCTACTTTACAGTCATGCACTACTCTGGTGCTGCTCTATCTCACCAAATCCCACTAAAATACATCCAGATTTCTGGGTTTGATGTGACAAAATATGGGAAAGTGTGAATACTTTTGCAAGGCAATGTATATTCAATACTCTTAGGACTGAAACTAAGCAAACTTACTGCCATCGCCTTAATCAGCTCGACTCAAGAGTTTAGCTATGACCAATTAATGAACAGCATTCTTATGGGAATTATAACACACTGAGGGACTTGAAGTTTTAATTAGGAGGCACCTTGTTGGATCCAAGTTAATGCCTTCATCCTACTGAAAAAGTGGCATATTAATCCCCAATTAATACTGCAGGCAGATTTAGTCATTATGAAACAGCTTTCCACATAAAAGGATGAAAATATCCCATAAGTTCTTACAGTAATCTTTTATTTCTGGAGCAACAAAACAGCATTTTGCAAAGGAAAAGCTCCACTACTTCCTGGCTTTCACTTCTTTGTCTTATTAAGAATGGAAAACAAGATTAATCATATTTTAACAAAAATCTGTCATCCCCTTTACAAGCTGCAATAATGGGAAGTTACTTCTGAGTGGTGTAAAGTAGCAAAGTGCATTTATCCAAGTAAAACCAATTATTATTAATGAGTATTTCCAAGGTAATCCACTTAAGCTCAATTGCATAACTAGACATCTATATAGGCACAACCAAAAAATTACACTTTCAGCTTGGCGAAACTAAGCGGCTTGCATTATTAAAACTTACCTTTTATAACTGGGACACTGAGCTTATTCTAAACCTAGAACAGCCTCAACATTTTGAAATCCACAACAATGGGAAAGGTGTGTAAATATACACACCACTAAAAATATATCATAACATAGTATGTACAAAGTGCATTGCAATATTTGATGGAGGGGCGGGGGGGAAATCATAAATTATTATTATTATTATTATTATTATTATTATTATTATTATTATTATTATTATTATTATAAAATCCCTGGTGCCACAACTTGTCAATTAATATGCTGTTCCTATAGAAAAAGAATAAGTGAATTTTTTCTACTACATAATTTAGTTCATCAAAACATCAGGAAACCTTTAAATTAATAATCCATCAGCTGTTTCTCTGAGGTACAAAATAACCTGACCCAGAAGCCGATTTATTTTAGCTACTCTTCTAAATGGGAAAGATTAGAAAACATGCCATTCCCATAAGGAAGCACCTAACAAACCCTTTTCCAACTTCTCATTCTGGGTGAAAGGCCAGGGTATCTCATGGGTCGCGAGCAACTCCTGCCTTTCAAGAAGCCTCCAGTTCTTTAAAAAGTGCTCACTAACCAACGTTTGCCTGGAGCAGAGCAGCCTTCCCTTTGTTTTAGTTTCACCAGGTGCTGGGAGAATAATACCACAGATGAATAAAGAAATAAAGAAAGAGCAATGCTGACCCGGGAACAACTGGATTCTTTCTTCTAAGAACACATGGAAACCAAATGACAAGACTCAAACTGGAACTTAAGTGGTTCCATGGGCTATTTCTTTTTCCTTGCCATAAAGATCTCTGCCAACTGGCACCAGAAAATGCTATTATTGGGTTTTCTTCATCTGGAAACAAATGTTTACAACCCTTTACGGGCGCAGCTCCGATGAAGTGGTTGACACTTCATCGTCAGTTGTATTGTCAACTGAGCTGACGCGCTCGGCTGACAATACAGCGATCTGATTGGCTGAGCAGCAAAAACCTAATCACATGACCTCTTGGACCGGAGCGCAACAGTTTAGATTTTTTATCGAATTTAACTTATTAATGTGCAAGTGAAAATGTGGGAACATTGGTGTTTTGATATCACGGCTATGTGTAGCAACTTATCCCAGTGGAAGAAAGTTGCCCCCTGACAGTTCAAACAAAAAGTCATCCTACAGATTCTGGCCCACGGCCTAATGTGGACCACCAGAAATGCCTTCTTGTAGATCATTATCTTGTTACAGTTACAGCACGGCGTTGTCAATTTATAATAGCTGCCATTTGGACAATCCTTTGTCTTGGATGTTGATGGACACCTTCCCTTAACCCCCTTTAACCTGACCCTTTTAGTCTAAACAAAGGCGTTTTACTGCCTGAAAATGATCAGTTTCTCTTCATGAATATATTTTTCTCCTGACAGATATGGAAATGAGGTGGACAGCCGATGAAACATGTATGTTTGAAGAGTAACTGATCTTTTTCAGCCTTTTTTCAAGCTTAAAAAATGTTTGGACTATAGTTCTCGGGTCTTAAGAGGTTAAAGTTAGGGCGCCCAAATGCCCTCTTTTGCCCGAACATGTCCACTTTTTATGTTCTGTCCAAGGCATCTGGGAGGGATTAATAGGTTAATCAAAATGTCCTGGTTTCAGCGTTTGTATAGGTAGGTGCCTAAACTGAATGGTGCGATGCATGGAATACAACAGCCTTGTTCCCCCGGGGTGATGCTATGAGGGTGGCTCTTCTCGGCTCACAGACAGAACAGCTGCGGCCCCGCTGTTTACAAGATGCCAAAGCGCTGGTGTACCTTTACAGGCACAGCACCAAATAAATGTCCCTCATACCGTCCTGGTCAGGACAAATAGGTGCACCATGTGCAGAGCTGCCGTGTGTGTTTTCTTGTATGACAATAGTGCCACAGATATCATAGGTCACATGGACGCAGGAAAATATAAAAAGGCTGCGCGAGCTGGCTGAGTTTGTTGTCACACCAGTAAAAGTGTTAGGGTTTAACAGAGGTTGACTAAATATTGCAGTCTTACAGATGTTGTGAGGGTTTTTCTCACTAATGCAGAGCCAGCGGACCAAGGACAGGAACTAGCTTCCTGTTGAGTCACCGAGTTGGATTCTGCTTGAGCGAAATAATTTCAAAGACATGTCTTGCAAAGATGTTCATTCCTATTTATCGAGCCATGAAGAACTGATAAGACCAAGCTCTGCAGCAAAATATGGAAATGGAGGACAAGAGTATGTAGAAAACAAGGATGAAGAAAAAAGCAAAAGACTGGATTTACATATTTAGTTTGTTTTAAATACACTAAAAAGAAAAGATTAGCATACTTGTTTTCTTTGAATAATTTTTCAGATTTCTGTTTGTCCATTGAGACTCGAAAAGTTAGCTATTATTGTTACAGGTAAACTTTCTAATACAGAAGGGTCATTATCTCTATCATTATTAAATTCCAGACATTTTAGTGAATTTTTGCACGAGGTAACTTATAAAAGGCTATGTGAAGTTTGTTAATATTCATTCTAACCACACAGAGAAGAAATACTTGAAAAAAAAGTTTATCTGGTGTCTGGTGAACCATTAGTGTTGATTTGGCCCTATATTTTGAATCATTATCTTGCTAAAACTGCAAGTTAATGGATGACCTTTTTTTCAACAATATGTTCCTCGTGGCTCTGGGAGATTCTGTCAGAACTACATCTCAGAGAAGAAATACTTGAGATGCTGAGTTGGGTAAAAGGGCTTTGCTAAATAGCTGAATCTTATTCACAGATTTTTTCTTTTTTTCCAGCACACTTTCCTCACTTTCATCTGAATTTCTTAAGAAAAACTAGTCCAATTTAATCTGTTTAGTCCTCCCTGTGACAATGTCTTTGAAATAAGTTAGACAATTGTCATCAAACTGTGCTGTTACATGCTAAATTGCAAAATTTTCTGGGGGTTTCTTTCTTTAAAAGTTTCCTCACACATTCCCAACGCTTCCTTTATCTCTCTTACAAAAATAACTGCCTCCTTCGTGTCGTCTATAGCCCCATTTACACTACGCTTGTTAAACCGATCCATGCCGAGCTCGGTCCGAGCTTCGATCAGTTAACCAAGCCGAGCTTGGTTCTGACGACCGTTTACACATCGGCAAATTTTGGTGAATTTACTTGACAGAGTCGGCTTTTGGGAAGTGGATAAGACAAACGAACGTCTAATAAGGATTTACAGACGCAGGAAACAACGACAGATGCTGAGCTTCATCACATTGATAAGCAGAATCATCACGGGAAATCGTGTGACATGGTAGGGAAGCTAGTATTTTTATGAATGTCTGAAATGTCAGCTGGCTGTAAGGAGATGACGTCTGCTCATGCGCTCTTTGTTATCTGAGAACCGGGCTACTGAAAAACCGGGCAGAGCCCACCCATGCAACTGGTCTGCATTTAGCGCGGTCCGGTTGTGTCTGGCTCGGTTCAGTTCAGTTTGCGTTCGATTTACTCTCGATAGTTATCTCGGTTACCGAGCTCGGACTGGTCTCGGCACGGTTAAAAAGGGGTAGTGGAAACGGGGTATAAGTCTTGCATCTTTTGCTCTTTTGCAGCGTTCTCTGTGGTGTTCCCTGCGCCCACTAATGGTGGGATGTCTGAAGCCGGCTCGTATGCCGAATTTTAGCCCTCAGTTTGAAGCAAAAATTATATGAGACATGGCTCATATCTTAAAAAAGTCTTAAGTTTGTCACTCGTCAGTCAAAGTACCACTGTAATTCCAAAGAAGTATCATGTAACTATGTTGCTAAATATCTTTGGTAACTTTCTGCATTTAAATGCAAAGAAAAATAATCAATATAGTTTTAAATATATTAACATGTGTAGATGTACCGGTTTTTTTTCTAATCCCTGTGAACCTTAATTTACCAAGAGCATGGTGCTTGTGTCCAGTAGGTGCTGGGTTCAATTCCCACAGACTGCCACTCTGGGTCCCTGAGCAAGATCCTTAACCCCAGATTGCTCCCCTGGTGCCGCACAGTAGCAGCCCACTGCTCCCCATTGGGGGAGGGGGGGTTAAATGCAGAGAACAAATTTCATTGGAATGTATGTTGCAATGACGATAAAGATAATGATTATTATTATTATTATTATTATTATTATTATTATTATTATTATTATTATGGATATTTTGGCTTATAAATAATGACCGCAACATTTAATGTCTCAATCATCATACATAAAATGTGAAAACTACACAATTAAAAAATAACTGATTTAGACTTAGACAACTTTATTGTCATTTTGTATGTATTTTTGAGTGAATACAGAACGAAATTTTGTTGCATACAGCTTACGACAGTGTAATGGGATTTCAGATGGAATAAGGCATCATTACAATACAATATAAAGAGCAGCAGTGATCAGATGTAACAGTGCAGGAGAAAAACAGTGTGCAAGAACAGTGTGCAGAAAATTGTTCAACCATTGTTTATGTGCAAAACAATGAAATCAGGGATAAAGAATCTTTATTGACATTATGCAATCCACACATAACACAGAGCAACAAGCAAATAAAGCAGCAAGTATACAGTCTAATTTTGAAATAAATCCGAATTTTCTGACAATTATTTCTTGTATTCGGGATTTAAAGGGTTAAGATGGCTCGAAACAAGACTTTTCACGTTGAAATTTTGCTCTGTTTCTTAAAAAATGTGAAGTATATATTAATCACCCCTCTAGTCATCTACTTTTCAGCACTGCCTGCTCCTAACAGTAGAGAGAATTCTGACCTTCGCACATTCCTCATCTGCTCACGAAGAAGCACAAACACGGCGTCTTGCGAGAAAACAAAGCATCTTTTGACTATCCAACTGTTTTCCCCCACTTTCCATGGGTGTTGTGTATAATTAATATCTCAGCAGTGCCAGGGGTTGTCATTTTTCAAATGGTTCCCCTGGAAATGTTCTGCACCTCTTAATGGCCCTGCTAATGCTGTAGCTGTCATGTCTTGGACAGCTGCACTTTCACAAGACAAACTCAGCTGTGCCACCAGCTTCTCTGCGGACTTACTCACTCATTGGCTCAGAGACCCGTCCTGCCAGCTGGTGATAGTGCACACATTGATTAACGGCACCTTGTGTCCATGAGTGGCGAGTCACCTTCCGGTCCACTGAATTTTTTCGCAGTTGTTTGCATGAGAATGTGGATGAAACAACTGGCCACTAATTCAGATGTAGAGGTTTCTTCTCACGTGTAGTAAAGATTTGTAAAAAAAAAAAAAAAAAAAATTAAACATTTCTGTTTTATCGGAATACTAGAATTGTTAGTTTCAGAACATTTATTCAGTTTTTGGGGGAAAAAAATATGTATGAATAAATATTTGTTTGTCTTGTGATTCTGAGGCTACAGAAAGAAAGAAAAAAAACGTTTATCCGGTGTATGGTGTTCCAGTTGTGTTGATTTGGCCCTATATTTTGGATCATTATCTTGCTAAAAGACCCAATGGTAAGATTTTTTCAGTTTTTTTGCCGAAGTTCACAAATGTATTATTTAATACATTTGTGAAATTTAATTTAATATATTATACATAGTATTATTTATTTATTAATTATTTGTCCTGGTATTTCATAAAACATAATGCTAAGATTCAAGATTACAAGGACTATTGTAAAAGACACAGGCCCACAGTATCACAATTGCTCCACTGTACTTAACAGTGAGCGTGAGGTCCGTGTCAGTATGCTACATTTATCGTGTTTCTTGCTAAATGAATTTTGAATGTTTACTGCTAAAAAGCTAAGACTTAATCTCATCTGACCAAAGTTAAATTCCTAGTAGATTTTAGCAATAATTTGGTACAACATGCTTACTAGATGAGCTATTGAGTTGTTCATCTGACTATGTGGATGCTATATATAAATTCAGAACATTTTTAGGCATAGTAGTCTTAGTTTTACAGTCATTGCAACTGAATGGATGACCTTTTATTCAATAATATGTTCCTCATGGCTCTGGGAGATTCTGTCAGAACTACATCTCTGTGCTATGAGAGAAACTGTGTGAGGTAACCTCAAAGGTAGATTAAGAGGCACTGCAGCTGAATTAAACTGTAGTGGTTCATGTAGAAAATTAAAATTCAGGAATCTTTATATTGGAAACAACTGAACTTTGTGTCTAGTGATATTAGAAGTGTTGAAGTTTTGCATTTTGCTTCCAGCTGTCAGTCCAGTACAAAACACTGTTCTTTCCATTTTTAGCTTTTAAACAAACAAAAATATCCTTTATCTGTACATTGACAACATAAACGCAGTTTCTAAATAAAAAAAAGCGCAATATAAATTCACTCATATAGAGGTTATACTTACTGACATTTCTCCAAGATTTACCAACTTGATTATTTTATTCTCAGCCTAAATTTATACCACTTTTAGACCAGACAGTTTTGCTTGGTTTGGTTAGTTTTGCTAAATTGATCACGGATACGAATGGACCTAACGTTCACTTATGTCTAAATGAGGTCTATATGTAATCATATCTTTTCTCTGTTTTTTATGTGATCTTAATTGTGTACCAGTTTTGTAGATTTGTATTTGTAGATTTGAATAATCTATGAAAGGTGTCACCTTTCTTTAAACTTTTTATTTTATATTATAGCAGATTGAGTCTGTTGAATGAACTGTGCTCCATACATAACGATGACTTGACATCTTTGCCAATAGTTCAAAGAGGCTTATCTGTGTCTGCTCTGAAAGAAGACCCTTTGGTGGTATGTTGTGTCACACGGCTGAGAAAATCTGCAGTTCACAGTGCCATTATTAGAACTGATATTTCAACCAAACTTCCTCAGTTGTACATCAAAGGCTTTTCGAAATAAAATGAAATCTCTTAGAGCAGTTTGTCCACCCTCGAAGGGATCATAAGATAAAGTGGAGATGTCACAAGATAATCAATTTTCAACAGAGGGGGAAAAAAATTGTATCACTTCTTTTAAAATGCTTACAGAGATAAGGTCATGTGAAGACTTAAAACGGAATATGAAATAAAGAAAGGGATTATGGAGCTATTTTTTTTGTTGTTTGTTTTAACATAAAGAGAAACTAGTGTGAATGAAGAAAAGGACCGTGCAACACAACTAATTCCTGTTTTGTCTGTAGCTTCTTATGGCTCTTTTACCTCAAAAAGGGGGGTTAGGATCTGAATACTATTTTGAGTCCTGAAATGGCTAATTAGTATAATAGACACTGCAATAACAATTTATGTACAGTGTACAACAAGAAAATGAAAAAATCATAAGTGATTATTTTTACTAAATCATATCTGCAACAATTTGTCTCACCTGGCAGTTAGTCATAAAAATATAACAAACTTTTTTTACATGTATAATTTGTATATTTTTAAGTTGATCAAAGCAAACTTTAGCAAACTTTTGACTTTTGAAGAAATAATTGAATTGCAATAAGGCAGGAATTGGCTACAAGAAACCATGTACTCATTTAATCTATCTATCTATCTATCTATCTACCTACATTAGCAAATAACTATGTGTAACAAAATCCCCAGCAACCCCGTTACTGGAACAAATTCTAGAAAATAAAAGTATCTGAAGCTTTTCTTAAGTTAATGTAAGAATCTTTAATTCATAGTTCATGAATACCTGTTTTCTTGTTGTATAGATATAGAGATGAGTGCATCCAAGTGAGTCAGATAAAAAAATTCACTTTTGCCCAAGTCTAGAAAAGCGGTAATGGATTTGCGGCATAGAATACATATAGTGTGAGAAGAAAGTTGACTTGTAAGGCTAAACCCATTTAGTGTTTTTTAAATCTCTTTTCTTCTTTTGTGTTATTGCCCCTCTTCACCAGTATCTATTACAATTATGTGCACACAGCCAAACGCTGATTTACTTACCAAAAGAGTTGAAAACAATGCTTAAAACAACTGAGAGAAACAAGCCTCAACTGGGACCCATTTATGTTGTTACCATCCACAGTAAGGAAGTTGATAAATTAATTACTCATGTTGTAGTTCCTATTGACTATTTGTACAATCTTACCGGAAGAGTATCCATCCATCCATATAAATCAGAATCAGAATCAGAAATACTTTAATAATCCCAGAGGGAAATTGTTTTTTCAGTACAATCGCCATAACATAAACTCTGTTATGGGCCCCAAATTATGGAATGACTTACCTTTGCAGGTCAGAGAGGCCCCTTCTCTGTCCACTTTTAAAGCTCGTCTTAAAACCCATCTATTTAACTTGGCTTTCAACACCAGCGAGATCTAGTTTAAAGTGTATGTCTTTGTTTTTAAACTACGTTTAATTATAATTATTTTTATTTTGTTGTGTTTTTGGATTGTACAGCACTTTGTATCAACTGTGGTTGTTTTAAAGTGCTTTATAAATAAAGCTGGTATGGTATGGTATGGTATAAACAAACAAACATCACAAACATTTCAATCCACTGCTTGTATTCATAAATACAAGCAGTGGAAGAACCACAGTGCTGTTTTTTTGGACTTCCGTGCTGCGTTCGAAATTGCTGACTATGGTGTAACACAGGAGCAACAGGAGAACCGTGTTGGGGTTTTGGGTACAGTACTAGACTGGTTTGCATCATACTTGAATGACAGGGGCTTCTTTGTGTCGGTAGGTCAGAGTTGACAAAAATCCCCTGAGAAGTCCCTCAAGGTTCCATATTGGGGGCTCTGCTATTTAATATCTACAAGCTCCCACTAGCACAGATTAAAAAAAAAAAAAACAGCAATATAAGTTATCATGAATGTCTTCACAGGTATCCTAAACAGTAAATCAGACACCTGCTGCTGTTCCAAAATGCTGCTGCCGCATCCTCACTAAAACTAGGAAAGTAAAGCACATCACCCCAGTTCCAAAACCCTTTTGCTGGCTTTGTGCATCTCAAAGAATATATTTAAAAATGATTCTGCTAAATCTATGAATGGCTTAGCACCTTCTAGGCCACTCGGGTCTTCTTGTTCAAGTCTACTTTACATGGAAAAGGAGAAGCAGCATTCGGTTTTTATGCTCCACTAATGTTGAACAAACTTATAGGAATCTACAAAAATGCTAAAACCCCTCAGTTCTTTTAAAATCAAGGTGAAAAATGTGACTGTTCTCTTTAAACTATTAACTACATCATTAATTTCAGTCACCAGACCAACTTTTCTTTACTTCTTTTGTCCCACTGAAATGTGTTTTTTTCTTATGTTTTCATCGTGTAATGAACTTTAAATTGTCTTATTTAAGTTTGTTAAAAAATAAAAACTTGGCTTGCCTTTAAAATTGAGTATTTTAAAGATTTGGTAAAAAGTCCATAGGAACCACTCAGTTTAAAGGAGCATGGCACAAGTACCAGAGTTTTTGCAGAAGTTTGCCCCCTCTGATGACAAGGTGAAATCACACCAACGTTGCGCACGTGCATGGGAGAAGATGAAAAAAATCTGCCGCTGGGACTGCACTGGTCTTTTGTTTAGAGGAATAATATCTTCTGAGGTAAGATTTTATAAATATTGAAGTTAGCCTATGTTCTCTCACTAATGCGTCATTGGCAGTGGAGACTCAGAGAGCTCAGAGGATCCGGCCCAAATCATTCTCTCATGAACTGACTAATGGAGCCTATAGACGCAACTGCAGCAAATAGAGGAAAACTTATTTCAAACATTAGGCAATTGTAAGGGCATGTATGCAAAAGGAAAATAATTTAACCTCTGAGTTTGTGCTATGCTCCTTTAAGTCTCATCTCGAAACAATAATGCATAAATAGCCTGAGATTTTGGTTTCAATAAGTTTTTTCATTTGAAGCCCAAAACATACTGCCATCCAAATAGGGACCGAAAAGGTCCAAAATTGCCCTGTAATTAAAAGGAAAGAAGCTCCTTTGAGCTCCGTAATCAACCTTTAACACATGTACCCCACCCCACCCCACACACACACACACACAATAAAAACAAAAAAGTTTATTTAACATTGCTTCAACATAAGGATAAAAACAAAAGATCTACTGAAGTCAAAGCCAAGTCTGCCAGTATTGATAAGTAAAATCACCATGATGTGTGATATAATCACTGGGTAAGCATAAGGGCTGCTGTTTTTCTCATTTCTAACACTATCTTTTTATTCCTCTGTTGAAAGCGGATAGTGTTGACTCTGGGATGGCTATCATAATTCATGGGAGTTCAGATCAAGTTCAGGACAAACACTTCACATGCTTGTTACTTGTTAATAAAATGACAGAAGACAGATAAAGCCCCTGTTTTTTGGACATGTGGATCATGAGTGTGGGGTGTGTGTGATCAGAGCTCAGATGGTGGAAATAAAGAAGTCATTGTAGCAGCCAGGCTTCGCTCGAGGTCAGAGGACCATGTAATAGTGTTAATCTTGAATCGAGAAGTGTGAGGTCACAGGACATAACTGAAACACAAAAACAAGTTTAAGTAGAGGACACCAACTCTTTCGGCCTTGAAAAACGTGGCTTTTTATGTCTCTGTCTTTGTCTAAACCTCGGCATGCAGGTGGCCCCACAGCCCCCCATTTTCCAGCAGCTTAGACCTGGTTGTTTGATGAAGGCTTATCCCTCAGCTGACATATTATCATTGGACAGGCCTCTGGCTGAGAAAAAAGAAGGAGCTACGCACGGGATTAGCCTCCACACTTGTGCTAATGCAGTCAAACTGTCAGAGAGATCAAAGGCACTCGCTTCAGATTAAGACCAATTAAAGCAGGTGGCCCTGAACAAATTAATAGCTGGAGCACTCACCTGTTAAAAGGCGGAAAAGCACTGAGGGGCTTTGTTCTCTGGGCTGAAGTGAGAACGTGTCTAGCTTCCCTCTTGCCATTGATGCGTTTCGGCAGGCAGTCAGCAAACAAAATCATTTGTTTCATGGTATTGAGTTAAAAAAAAGCATGAGCTTGTTTCTTCCACATGAAGTCAAAGCTCCAGAAGTGAGCAGCCATGTGTCGACGCAAGCATTAAGGTTGGGGCTGCTGCCTTTAATGGACGGCTTTAAGATAAATGGCAACGTCTCGTTAAGGTGCCTGCTAAACTATTATACCCATTGAAGTTTTTATTTTGCCTTACATTGTGTGACATTACAACCCCAAATATCAACCTATACTGGAAAAAAGTATAGTAGTGGCTAAATGAGAAGTGGAAGAAAAAGACAAAGGTTTTAAACAGTTTTGTGTTGTGGCCTGCACTTGTATTTAGTCACAGTTTATTATGTAAAATCTAAACCAACTAATTGCCTTCAGAAATTGTCTAATTAGTAAAAAAGGCCCACCTGTGTTTGATTTAATGCCAGAATAAATACAAAATGCCTGAGAAGGTCTCGGGGCTTCATAGGACAACCTTAACGAGCAGCATCATGAAGGCAATGGCTCAATCCAAAAACCCTTATTTAGTAAGGACTCTTTAGCCAAAGCGGAAGTGTGTCAGCCTGTGATAAGAGCTGTCCGAATAGTGCAGTCAGTAAGGAAGGAGGTAGGAAAAGTAGCCTGTATGCTCCCTCCCACAGCTAGTTTTGCCTAGGAACCCTGGACGTCCCTTATTGGCGCTAAAAACCCTTTAGATATCCCACAATCCTTTGCCCGACATGACGTTTGAGGACAGCCCCCTCAAGGAACTCAACGAAAATGTCTAAAGAGAAGAGATCACACACTTCACAGTATGCTGGTGAAGATTCTCAGTCATCCAGGTCATGGTCATTGCAAAAAAAGTAAAAAACAAAGCAACTGGATTTGTTTTCCGTAGTTGAAGACCTTTCGCTTCCTCTCCAGGAAGCTTTCTCAATTCAAAAGGTCTAGAGAAATGATGAGTACCAAGCTGAACATAGAGCTGTGAAGTGTTTTTTTGGAACACTTCACAGTAGTTCGCATCATCCTGTGTTTTTGTCACATAATGACAACAAAGTTAAAAGTTGTCTGAATTCAGCACAGCAGTCCGAAGCTCCCTTCCTCCACACGATAGAGTTCTTACTGTTGTTCCCATTAAAGGTCAAGGAACAGGAGCTAGAAGCTATTATTAAGGCTATTTGGACGGAGCCCAAGGACCACAGCAGACCTGTTGACAAAACAACTTTTTTCTACTAGAAGGTTTGTTTCCAGTTTGCTGTGCTGTAGGTCACACAGCAAATGTGGAGAAGAAGGTGTTCTCTTCAAGTACCAAAAATAAACCTTTTAATGGCCTTTGTGCAAAATGCCATGTAAGGAAGAAAACTAATACTGTACGCCACCCTGAGTAAACCATTCTCACAGTGAAACATGGTGGTGGCAGCATAACGGCGTACTCGCATTAAGGTGTGTGAACGACATGTGGGGACGGTGTGGCCGCCACAAGGAACGTCATTAAAGTTAATGTACACCCCTAGTAGCCACAGTGCAGTGTGTCTGCAGTTACCGAGACTGTGCGGCTCTGCGGGAGGTTTTGATTTTTGCCGGATGCCGCAACGGTCCTGTGTCAAGGGCCAGGGAATTACACGAGCAAAACAGGAAGTTGTAATAACTTCCTGTGTATTTCAAAATAAAACAATTCTGCAAACTCTGTATTTCCTCTCTCTCTTTACCTGCTCGCATGCATTGGGTCATAATTGGTGGCACAGGGTCAAACACACGTGGTAGAGCATCAGTAGCATCAATACTAAGGGGAAACAACGAGATAGTCATTGTACAGCTGAATACTGCTATTGTTTACGAGGCACCTCCTAAATATTGCACTAGTTATTGCATGAAAACCCAGCAAAAGCGTGAGCCCACTTAAACTTATTTTATAACGCATACCGTTTTTGCATTTGGCACCACAGCTGGCCACCGTTACCTGCAAACTGTGTGAGTGGGGGTTTGCAGAAATCCCACTCTGTACCCGCACCCTTAAGGCTGCTTTATGCTTGACGCATGTAGGTTCCGCGCAGAAATGAGAAAAGCGGCTCTTCCTCCGAAGTAGCACTATTCTCCTAGACCAGGGGTCACCAACATGGTGCCCTCAGACACCAGGTAGCCCCCAAGGACCACATGTCCTTGGGGGCTACCCCCTCAAGCCTGTTCTAAAAATAGCACAACCATCAAGTGAGCTGCATCTAAAATGTTATTTTATTCTGTTGCTCTTCTTTTGTAATCACACTTGCATTTGAAATTACGTTATATAAAAAAGGCATAAAAAATTTTTTATTTTGCATAAAGTTAAGATGATCTCTGACTCGTCTAGTTCAAATGTCAGTACTGGTAGCCCTTTGTATGATCCAGTACCAATGACGTAGCTCTCAGTTTCAAAAAGGTTGGTGACCCCCCCCCCGCCCCGCCGTCCTAGACTCTAGAGGGAAGCACTGCACTCCTATACCAAGCGTACTACACCCCGCTACACATAGAAGTAGAAAACACAGTTGTATCCAACATTTTAGCTTCTTATCTTCTTCCAAGACTTGAAGACTGGGATGGCGGTTCACCTTCCAGCTCGACAACAATCCAAGCATACAACCAGAGCCAAAATGTAATGGGCTGGTGTACCTGCAGGTATTAGATGCGTCCTTGCTCTCGAACTGCTGAATCAATCACCTGAATTACTTCTTCAGCATGTCACATAGTCCTGCAAAGACCTTCCGATGAACCATTCAGTTGATTTAGGTGTGTAGATTCAGCACAACATCTAAGACATGCAAGCAAACAGCTCTTAAAGAGTGTATTTGAACAAAACTGGATTATATATTTGAAAAGTGATGTACAGACGCGCTTCAACGAACCCGACTGACTTTGAGCTGTGTTGCAAAATAGCTCAAACTCAACTCAAGCTGATAGAGACAGCTCAAAAGACTTACAGCTGTATCTGTGGCAAAAAGCCGTAGGCTGAATACAAATGCACTCCACAAACTTTTATTTGTTGAAAAGTTTTAAACTGATGACTTGTGGCGTCTTTGCATTTTGGGCCTGTGGGGCTTGGCCACCACCACATGTCACTGTGGAGCTCTATGTTCACAATAATCAGTGGGACAGGATTGCTCTTTATAGAGTAATATTGTAAAAAAAAAAAGACAGATCCCTTTACCAATAAAATTATTTTAGCAACATTTGTGTCTGCCAGAAAACTGACAAGCTCAGTGGGCCAAATCCTCTTGAGACGCCTTGATATTGGGGTCGGCCTACCAACGTTGTTTAAATGACGAACATCTGAAATCGCAGTGCGCATGGTCTCAGTAGACCTCCACAGTGGCACAAATCCTACAGCCCCAGGCTCGGACCATCCGATCAAACTACTGGAAATACGAACGTTACGCTTACCTTCTGCCGGATAGTGTGCGACCATCTAGTGTTGTTGTCTTTGCTAGCTCACTGAAGGATCGATGTGAATCTTTCCTGTTCAATAAATGAACATTATGAGTGAGCCTTTATTTATAATTTTATGTATAAAAATTAAAATACATTTAGCTCATATAAAATGCCATTTCTAGAGTGTTGGATTATGCTAACTTATCTGTTTAATTTAAAACTGATCAAAGTCAGGTTGTATCACAAAAAATTAGTTGCTGCTATAGGTGTTGAGCTTTTGGGCCCTACTAATCTTATCATGCCATATATGCCACTGCTAATAACCAGATGATAAAACAGTTTAAGCGGTATTAATACACTTGCAAAAGTAAGTTTCAGAGCTGTACATTTTAAGACCTCGAAAGTTTTCAAAAATACCTTTATCTAACATGCATTGCACGATTATTAAAATACTGATTCATCTAATTTACAAAAACATTTTTGTCGTCTCAGAGTGTTTTGGAGAAAGGGTTAAAAGCCTCAGCTCTTACAAAAAGAGTGAACATCACAGACTGAGGCATCTGAACCACAGCTGGTCAGATAGGCAGCAGGGTCATCTGAGGGCCAACGGAGGCTCTGCTGATCAAGGCCTCTCCTCTCGACAGGGGGATGAATGATGACTGCAGAGTAAATGCCAAAACTATAAATTTTATCCCACACTGAGCCAAAGCTCCTCTAGAGTTTATTTACA
Source organism: Fundulus heteroclitus (assembly GCF_011125445.2). Classification (NCBI taxonomy): domain Eukaryota; kingdom Metazoa; phylum Chordata; class Actinopteri; order Cyprinodontiformes; family Fundulidae; genus Fundulus; species Fundulus heteroclitus. Next base: position 8,678,026 of record NC_046370.1, read on the forward strand.
TTTTGACATAGCATCTACTCTCCAGCGTCAATGTCGAAGGATCTCTCAGGATGGGGTGAATTAGTGATGCCAGTGCACGCGCTCTAAAGCACACATAGTCGGGGAGAGTTAATTTCGCTCTGACATGTCGGCCGTGCATGCCGCTGCTGAGAGGACTGAAAGAATCTTTCATTAACTTGTCTTTTCTAGTTACGCTCCCTGAATCTTGCTTTTGACTCGATCCAGCAGTGCTGAGCAGATCCAGTACTCCTGAAATGCCGCTTTGTCCCATTAATTACTAACATTAATGAGAAAGCAAAAAAAGGGAAAGAAAATCTAAAGAATCTGAGGCCAGACACATTTTTTATTTGTGGAAACTAAATAAATAACCTCAGCACCCTGTGGCTAACTTTCCAATGAGCTTCGTAAAAGAGGCCTGTTTGATGTGGATGCCTAGATTCGACTGTGTTTGGACAGTCATGAGGTGGGGCTGCCAGGCTTTTAACTGCTCCAGAGAACACAACCCACCACAGAGTGGCTCATAGGAGTCCCTCTGTCCTGAAACTGGACACAAACTATCAACGGAGAGAATGAGAGAGAAAGAGGGAGCCTGACTGAGACCCACAGTAGGATTTATTTTTGCACAGATATGCAGGCAAGAGATTAAAAACCATTTGCAGCCGTTTAGGTTTATACTGGAAAGCATGAAACATAAAGATTAAAACTGAACTTCTATTTCAAGCATTTCATCTGATTTTGGTCAAGGGTGATACTGTAGGATCTCTGACTTGATAGTAAGTTAAAGTAAAATCAGTCATTCCGCTGAAGATATATTCAGGCGGGGTGCAAATAACTCGTTGGTCCCATTTAGTGCTGCGGGAAGCAGGGAATGTCTAATTTGAGAGAACGAGCGTGCTTAAGTTATTACTGCAGAAAGGCAATCTGTCAAAGGCAGGCTGTTTTGGCATGTCGCATACCACTGCTGAGATCATAGAGTCAGATTCTGCTTGCAATTACCGCCGAAAGACCTTGGGTACAGGCAGGCGGCCATTAATCCTCCTTCTGGCCCTGCAAATTCTGACATGTCAAAATCCTCACTGTCCTCTGCGCCACAGGTCTGGGTAAAAAAAAAATTCAAATGCGCACGAGCAGCCAAAACCGCACCGGCGGAATAATCGACGCCATCATTAGTCTAATTAGGTTCCTTTAAGTCAGCAGTATGTTGATACGACTTACTTTGTACAGTGATGTATGAACATTATGTGGGAAGAGAAGGCCACTGACATTTGCTTGATTAAGAGTTTGTTAGAAAGTAGAGGAGGGAAAAAAAGAGCCCTGACTGGGAATAGGCTCATTTTATGAGCTACAAAACTTAAAAATCTTAGAGGTATGCAAAACAGATAAATCACATATGTTTTTTTTATTTATTTCAAAGTAGAAAATTTATTTTCCAACCCAAAAAAAGCCTTTAGAGTCACACCCACAATGCACTTCCATATCTGCTATGGATGGTCATGGGGTGTCCACCACCATCTTAAATACTGTCATTATATGTTGTTGCAGAAAAGTAATTATTTTTTTCCTTGTGCAGCGAAAGGAAAGAAGCTAAACAGTTAATGGGGGAAGGGGGGGGGGGATATCACCCACCAACAATGTCTCTCTGTGTGAAACACTTTCTGCACCCATGAATATGACACACTTTAAAACATGGGTCTTATGGAAGCAACAAACAAAAACCAGGAAAAGAAGACACCACAGAGTTCATGCCATAACTAAAATAGACCACCTGAGCAGGGAGTCAACAGTCAGACCACTGAGCCAACTATAGCTATGTTTACATGCAAAAAAGTTCACAATCGGATTAAAATGTATTTGGATTAAATAATCGGATTGTACCGTTTATATGGACACACAATCAAGTGATCCGATCATAACATGGATGTGTACGCACCAGGCTTTATTCAGAATATAACCACTCTGACATCCGCTGTTACACACTGAACAGAAGAAGAAGTACTTCTGTTGTACAACAAATATAGTAAACAAAGCAGTATTATACGACTTTGTTTCTTTCAATCCCCAAGCTGGACTTGCACGAGGTTCTAATTATGGTTGAAACGTTAGTGAGTAAAAAAATAATAATTTGAGCTCTTTTATTTTTTTCCAGTATAAAGGTAGTTTTGCTTTCCAGTGTATTTCCGCCACTCACCAACGTGGAATACGGCACGTTTACGTCAGGTGCACATGTGCACTCCAGTCAGTTTGCCACATTTTGAATAACTTGATATTGACAACTGTTTACATGCATGTTGATCAGATTATCAATCGCCATAAACCCCCCTCTCATTCGAAATACAATTTCATTCTGACTGAGCTTATTCCGATCATCATATTCCCACTGGCTTGTTGACATGACACATTTTTATTCTGATCGACCCTTTATTCTCATTACTTTTATGTTTGTAAACGTAGGTTATGGTTGTTGTTTGTAAGCATACAGTTTGTCAGGGATGAACATCCATTCCTTTATTGTGCTTTTTATTTTCCATGGACCCTCTGTAAGTGTAAGATATCGGCCATGTCATGAAATTTGGGTCATGACAGGAGCTGGACACCTCACTTGCAAGGTCTTCCAGGCATGTCCCACCAGAAGCAGACCCAGGGGGTGGGTGGGTGAATGGGTCTGTCTATCTGTCTGTCTGTCTGTCTGTAGATATTATATTATATTATTATATAATATTATTATATAATATATATATCCATCCATTTTCCGTCATGCTTGTCCCTTGTGAGATCACGAGGGGTACTGGTGCCTATCTCCAGCATTCAATGGGCGAGAGGCGGGATACACCCTGGACAGGTCGCCAGTCTATCGCAGGGCAACACAGAGACAGACAGGACAAACAAGGAGAATTTAGAGTGGCTAATTAATAAACAGTCATGTTTTTGGACTGCGGGAGGAAGCCGAAGTACCCAGAGAGAACCTACGCATGCACAGGGAGAACATGCAAAATCCATGCAGAAAGACCCAGAGTTGGACTCGTAACCAGGACCTTCTTGCTGCAAGGCAACAGCACTACCCACTGCCTTTTACCGTTTACTTTTATTTTAGCCTTTCTGTTAAGTTAATTGTCATATTTTAGAACTAACTTTAGATTAGATTAGCTGATCTTTCATTACAGATTTAGAGCGTTTCAAAGTTCAGTGACATCCCATTCTTATTTCAGAGTACTCAATCTGGCAGTGGTCCACCCTTTGCAGCTATAACAGCTTTGACTCTTCTGGGAATGCTGTCCACAAGGTTTTGCAGTGTGTTTATGTGAACTATTTTTTTATTTATTTTTTATTTTACCTGATGTAAAGTCTGGGGCAATTTTTAAGAGACCTGGAGAAGAGTAGAGTTCTTGTAGGTTAAAGGTAAAATCTTACGTGTTGAGGTGTACATATATTAAATATCTATTTGAAAACCTGATTTAATTTTTCCTAGATTCAACATTTTACTGTTAAATCACAGCCCTTCTGCCTTTTTAAAACTCACTTATTCCTTTTTAGTTTGCTTAACTTTAACGGATCCCCAGCTAAACATCTTGGCAGTGTTCCTCAGTTTATTTTGTAACTATCATGCACAGTATATTGCTAAAAGTAAGAGTGTATGCATGTGGGGGCACTAGGGTGGGAACGTGTGAATGTGACTGTGTACCTGGTTTTCTGTTTGTCTTTATGTAAGATTGGGTTTTGGACCACCCTCTCACCTAGGACATCCACTAAGTGTGGAGCACCCCCCCCCCCCCCCCCCCCCAACCCCGTCAGGCTCCCCTCTGTTGGCAGGCGCCTTGACCCGCTGGGGCAAAATCCACATGCACTATTCAAAGAGATATTTATTCTTCAGAGATGTGACAAAAGATAATGCAAGCAAAACCCATTTAATTTCCTGATATTTAGAAGTGCATAACATGTATATTTCAATAAAGTTGTGTAGATGGTATCTACACAGCTTTGATCTTTGATGATCTTTGTTATCTTTTTTAATCTATTAATGGGTATTTTAAATGTTTATTCCCTCATCATAGAAATTAAATTGCCCTGTTAGTCTGTATTATCATTAGTTTGTGGATTAACTAGCCTTGTCCAGCTTGTTTGTAGAAATCAGAAATCGTGTCACTTCTTTTTATATTTGATCAAAATCCCTCGTTTTAAAGGTTGAGAATGTTTCTAATTGATTTGTGAATATTAATACAATTACAAAAGTAACTATATTATCCACTCCTGTTAAAATACAAACAAACAAAAAAAGATGCAACAACTGACCAAGAAAGGAAAAGCAAGCTGGTCAGAATTCAGTTGACATTCTGTGAGCTATAGCATTACCCTTACTGTCACCCTTTCAAATAACTGCATGGTGTGTTATGGTATGCCTGAGCATCTGTGCACGATTAGAATGACTAGCATGGCTCTCGCGCAGATGGTCACAGGATGTGACCACCTCAGATCTCCTTTTTCCATCCATCCACTGCCAAATAGCTCTTTTGACACTCTGTGCCCATCGCCTGTCCAAGCTACCTCACATGATCATCACCATTTTGAAAATAACACAAAAATTTTAATAAGCAGATCCATAGCACCAAGAACTTTTGACCTTTATGCAGCAGACTGGGTATCACGGGTTAGTCCTCTTGATATCACGCTTTGAAATCTTAATGTCCAACTGCCCTTCTTCATGGTCCCCCATTCAACCGCTAAATCAGATTTATAACTACTGTCAAAGGCAGGAATGAAAGATAGATTAATCTTCCCCTCACAAGTTTACATCTTGGGCATCTGGACTGCTGATCTTGCCCTAACAAGCGCAGAGGTCTTCGTAAGCTGTCTTTTAATGTTGATGTGTTTATGTCCGGAGATGAATGGCGCTGTCACAGGAATCTATTTATACAGCAGTTATATGGCAGTGCCACCAGATCCAGGACATTTCACTTCCCTAAGACGGGCACCAGCATCTGTTACAGGAAGTCAGCAAATAGCACTTTCTTCTTGGTTTGGAGCTGTACAATGTACCTTTTGCATGTGTTACTGTCAATTAAAAAAAAAACTAAGATTGCTGACAGTGTACATCTGAAAATGCATGTTATAATAGCTTTTCATTATAGCACTTGTACCCTTTAATGCCCACCATGGCAAAATAAATTAATAGTTATGTATTAATCTTTATCCATATTCACCACATACGTATGTGTTATAAGACACATTATGAGCAAAATAAAACAATAATACTATGGATGCATGGATAGTATGAACATTTCTGCTTTGCACAACAACCATTTTACCAAAAGGTGAGGTCAGAGCAAATGTTAAATGTAGAACATTGGTTGAATCACTTATGCCGACTCAGAGAAGGGTTTTACCATTTTAATCTAGGAAATAGTGACGGCTTGTTAATAGAGGGCGCTAAGGCGCTGCCCCCATCAAAATTGCAGGAACCAAGTATGGACACAGTAAACATAAATTACAAAATATAAAGCAGTTATCGTAACCGTTTTCTCATAAAATTAGATGACAGTATTTTTGACCGATCCCTATTAATTTTTGGGTTTACATAGTGATTTTTTGTTTTGTGTTGTTTGTTGGTGCACGCCTAACTACGTATTTCAATGGTGAAAGGGGGCCAGCCAGATGATTGTGTATGTATGTTTTTAAACGTTTGGCTTCCATGTGACTTCATGCTGGTCTAACATGGTTAAAGATTCTCCTCCAAGCTGAATCATTCATGATACCTTTCAATCAAAGTCACACCTCTGATCTTAGATGCACAGGCAAAAATGTCACTCACCCGATGCAAACGGAAGAGTAAGACAATAATAATGAAAAAACAGGAGACAATGGTGTTAGCGAAATAAAATGTGGTAGTTTAATTCCAAAATAATAATTTCATGTGGCTTTTGCTGGAGTAAAAAAAAAAATAATAATAATAGCTAATAGCTAAATAATAAAATAATCTGCACTGAATCAACCAGACTTGAAAATCCAGCAGCAAGTGACCGTGGTCGGACAGCCTGTGTTACGCCAAACACAGTTAGCTCGCTGGACGAGATGGTAGAAAAGCTTTTATATTTCTTTCCTTGCTTGCTTTTTCAGTGTTGGCACTAAGGTTTTGTGGACAACACTGGGAATCAGAAAGCTTAAACATCTCTCTGAAAAATTGCAAACTTGGCCACGCTCCTGGAACATCAGCACTTTAAGCTCTTTCTGGAACTTTTTCACCGCATCGTGCCACATGTGGACCTCCTATATGCCGAGCTCAAGAGGGAGAACATAGACTCAGCCCACATCAAAGAGAGCATCCGGTAGGTCAAATAGGACATAACAAATATCAGGTAATATGTATTCCTGTTAGCAATTTGAATAACACATTTTTACCTTCCTCTCTTTCCATTTTCCACTTCTTTTTGTTCTTCACAGAAACTCTCTCCATTCCATTGGTGAGTAAAGCTGTGAGGCTTCACCAACAAAGAGGGCCAGGTACTCCGTTCAGAGTAAGTGTGGCAGAAGATGTGAGTTCGTGTTGTAGAAATGTGTCATTTGTCCATGTTTTATTCAAGGTTGTAACATTTGTTAGAGGAGAAATGTGTTTGGAAACACCATTGTCATGTTGCAGAGATGTCTCAGCCTATCACCAAATCACCAAATATTTGTTAGTTAGGATAGCAAGATATTTATTTTTAAAATCAGTATTGTTAAAATATATATACAGTAATTTTCAATAAATTTGAATATTATTAAAACTTTATATTGTTTTGGTTTTGTTTGGCCCAATTCAATGAGGGAAACACATTACAGTGGGACTAAAAAGTTTTTAGTCATCAACTGATTGTGCAAGATCTACTTAGAAAGACGAGAGGGGTCTATAATTTTCATCATGGGTACACTTTGACTATGAGAGGCAAAATCAGGAAATAAAATCCAGGAAGTCACATTGTAGAATCTTTAAAGAATTTATTTGTAGATTATGGTGGAAAATAACTATTTGGTCAATAACAAAAGTTGAACTCAATACATTGTAGAATGACCTTTGTTGGCAATGACAGAGTTCACATGCTTCTTTTTATGGAGCTACACCTTTGTTGCCCGAGCTGTGTGTTTGGGATCATCTTCATGCTGGAAGGCCCAACCATGTTCCATCTTCAGTGGTCTCTCATTGATGGCCCCATTCATTCTTCCCAGTAAGCGGCTCATCCCAGCCTGGGATGAGTTCTACACGGGCTCCGGTGGGCTGCGCTCAGGCTCTAGTCTAGAGGGTGCAACGTGTGGATCTCTGCTCGGCAGAGTTGTGGATCAGCCCCCGGGGCAGCTTTATCCTTCACAGCTTAGAAAGATCCCAGCTGCTTTGATTTCGATGTTGGTTTCACAGAAAACAGACTTTACTTAGCTTGGTCGACCCTGCATATGTTTGTTGGCCCACGAAACCCATGCAGGCCCACGGTCGCTTCAGTGTGAAACTCCTCCTTGCAATGGCGCAACAAGCAGAGTACAAATGATGCAGGAGTAAATATTTTTTCCATTATTGTTATTATTATGTACATGACGGAGGTGGAAGTGATGTACAGGTGCAGAGAAGGGGAATGCTGTAATGAATGAGTATTAAATACGGTGTTATGTAAATGAGGTAGGTGGATTTGGTATATAGTACATACAATGTCGCAATGTAAACACTGAAAATGAGCAGTAAATATAAACAGCTTTTTTTTTTTTGTTCTTAGAGTCAGCTGTTCATTAGCGTGATGGCTTGTGGGTAAAAACTGTTCCTGATTTGGGGAAACAGTGCACTGTAGCGACTACCAGAGGGGAGATGTTGGAAACTGTTGTGGCCGTGGTGAGATGGACCTGCAGTGATGTTTCTTTCCTGTTTCCTGATTTTGGGATTGTACAGGTCCTAAATGGTGGGCAGGTTCGCAACGAAGATCTTTTCTGCAGTCCATCTCCTTTTCCATCATACAATCGCTTCTGAGCAAGCAAGACACCAAGATACTTAACCTCCTCCACTTCAAACAACAACTGACCCCCAATACAGAGGAGGCAGTCCAACTTTTTTCTGTTGAGAACTGGGGCATCAGACTGAGAAAGCTGACTCTTACCCCGGCCGTTTTACACTCAGCAGCAAACTGTTCCAGTGCACGCTGGAGGACGTGGCCTGAAGCAGCCAACAAAACCAGATCATCTTCAAAAAAGTTGAGATCTTAAGGATCCCAAATCAAACACACTCCTCTCCACAACTCTGCCTTGAGACCCTGTCCATGAATACCACAAACAGGATCGGTGACAAGGGGCCCTGGCGAAATCCAACGGCCACTAGAAACAGGCTCAACTTTGTGCGGACATAGCTTTTAGGCGTTCAAGGACAGGCTAGCCTTTAAAAGCCACCCAGATACCCTATACTCCTGCAACACTCCATACAAAATACAAAAATAATAATAATATATATATGTATTGGGAATTTTTTTACCTGCTCCACTGAGCATGCAGCATTTTATTTAAACAAATCGGTCATACTTTCTGTAGAAGGGGATGTGTAGATCATTGTAGACCCAAAGCCTAAAAAGGCTGTTGCTGATCTGCCATATTAAAATATAGTCGTCCAATATGCTAATTCTTTTTACGTTAAAGAGTCAAAAGATCAAGATTATCCCTCTGACTTTAATTAGATGTATAAAAATTATTGGTAAGAAAATAAACCACGAGCTAAGGATAGTAGAAAGAAAACACACAGATAAACAGGATGGAATGTGCAATTTAAAGGGGATCGTAAATGGACATCTGCGCAACAAAACCACCTCAGACCTTTATCTCTCCTGGCTAGCCTATGCCCTTTCATACTGCATTTTCTTTTTTGTTTACACAGAGGCCGATGCTAAAGCATCCTGAGATGCAGGACAGTGTTCTTATCTCAGCTAATCCGGACCGGATCATCCATAAACCTCACTTTATTAGCTCATGCACAGAGGATCATCTATGTGGAATTAGAGCGAAAAGAAATTAACCAGTGTAACTTTATTCAGATGTTCTGCAGGGAAACGCACAGCGATGTTGGTGAAATTCACTTTGAAAACCGTCCCTTATTATCCGTGAGGCATGAGCGGTTCAGGCTGAATGGATGCCAGGTGATCCCCGATGGGGGTGGAGGTGGTCCTGCTTCACACAAAATCAATTCTGGCCTTTGGTGTTGGCAAGACAGCGGGGTAGGGGGGCAACGAGATGGGGGGGAGAACACATGTCTGATACCTCCTGACTTTTTCATGAGGAACCGTTTGAAGTTTCAGACCCCCACAGAGGATTCTTGAGGCGATGAATGCAGAAAGGTGCAGCTTAGGGCTCAGGCATATTATCATCAATGAAATACGTTGCACAGCTTGATAAAGGAGTCTAATATTTTCAATTGTATTACCAAAATCAGATTCTTACATTTATTTGCTTCCTAAAAGTTGAGAATTTAAGGCTATTATTCTATTTACTTAATTACAGCATGTGTTTTCTTTTAAGATGGGCATCCGTTATTTATGAAGCCCCTCCTAAGCTATTCTCCTCTTAAGTAGTTCTGTTCACGGCCTGCAGTGGGCACAAAGAAGAAGAGCACAAACTCAAAGTATCTTTTGTCATGGAGGCAGTGAAGGGTGGTGACTGCGATTCATGTGATGGGGTAAGGAGGTGTGGTAGGTACTGCGGAGGGTGGGCCGACACTGAAAGGCTTCAGTTCTGCAGCCCTGGTGGTCCAGTCTTGCAGCTGTTTTTGCAATAACAACACTCTGCCGTTCCTGAAGGAGTCTGATAGTAACGTGTTCATCTCTAGCTCTGAGAGCAGTTCCGACATCTTGCATATTTCAGGTTTTAAACCTGGCGTGACCTGCTTAACATCGTGTCAGGGTGATGTGTCTTTTGTTTCGCACACTCAGATTCCTTGGCTGACGGCTTTGTTGTTGGACCTCCACCATTAGCATCAGTTTCTGCTTTAGTAGAGCAGCTTAGAATAAATGTTTTACTTCTAACTGCGGGTCCTGATTCAGCAAAGCGGAAGTAAAGGGTTGTACTCTAGAGCAAGGGTTCTCAAACTTTTCAGCCTGCGACCCCCAAAATAACGGTGTCAGAGACTGGCAACCCCGTCTTGGCGTGAGGAATTTTTATTTTCTTTTTTTATTATTGTTTATGAGGATAAAGTCATAATATTACAAAATTAAGTCATTAACATTGTGATAAGTAGTATTTCTACAAAAACTCTTACAAACAGTTGTAGTCTTCCCCCAGCGTTAAAATGAGGAATGTTGAGCATCTTGTAAACTTTTACTGCGGTGTCAGTTTCACAAATAAGGAAATACTAAATCTTTTTAAGACATCAGCAACAAATCATCTTGCGACCCCCAAAAGGTGTCTCGCAACCCCCCCATGGGGCCCATATCTATACTCTAGAGCAGGGCCTCCCTGCTCTAGAGTATAGTTCAAGTCAAAATTTTACAATTAATTTGTATATCTTTCAATCTAAATAGTATGTTCTAGCAAAACTTCTCATAAAGCGTATTAATCCTCAATTAAGTATATTGTTGCATTATAATTTGTACTGTAAAAGAGGCAATGTAGTTCAAACAATATTATGCTGCTATTTTCCTTGATTACACTATACAACCTAAAAAAAATAAATAAATTGCACTATATTTTGTTAAAATTGCATTATATTGGCTCATACGAAAGTGCTGTGAGCTCCTTCTAGAACTGAGCTTAGTGTCTCCAGTATGTCAAGTCCTCTTTTCTACCAGGACCCAAAGGAGTTCCTCAGATCTGCAAGTCAATCCTCTTCCCTTGCTACATTGATAATATTTGTGATAATTTATTGAATGTTAAGTTTTACGAGTGCTAATGTTCATCTCCATTAGCAGTGGTAACTGTCGAATTTAAAGGCAAAACTAAATTCATGATGTCCTGAACTTTCAAAACTCAAATCTGTTCAAAGAGCTGAAATTAATAGAGCTGAAATTAAAGTATTTAGCCGTGATTGGCGATCGTCTCCTATTTGAAATTTAAAATTTGCATTATTTCTTGGGCAAATACATAGTTTATAATTCCAAAAGGTTCTGCAACTTTTTGCCTTTTTTAATGCTGATCTGAAGTAGTAGCAGTTTTTTCCTGGTGACCCTCATAAGAGACTGAGAACCGAAGGAGATGATCTTTGAATTTTTTTGGATCCTAGATGCTGGAATGCGCTTCCACAGTGCTTACGACGTTCAACCACTGCTGGCAAGAGGCAGCTAAAAAAGCATCTTTTGTCACAGGCTTTCTGACATCCTAATTAACTGTATCACATTATATGTGCATTGTTATGTTGTCATTTTATGTTGTGTTTAAATTTTACAATTGCAAGGAAAGTCTGCATACATGCAAAGAGTAGGGATGTGCATTGATTTCAATAGGCATCAATATACCACAACGCACAATAGAACTAGATATTTATGTGAAATATTATTTATGTAATTGGCTTTTATAAGTTAATAATTTATCTGTGTGTTCTTTGCATTCAGGTATTTGCCAAATGTCTGTTACCAAAGTCAGAACAGAATGAAGAAAACGTGCTTTTTTATATCCAAACCACACTTCTTGGAATAATCTACACAAGGAGTTGAAATTGCCACACATTGTTACAATATGGAACTTTAAATAAACTTTTATTTAGCTAAAGAAAATTTCCTTTAGTCAGTCTGTTTCAATGTTGTTGCTGCTGCTCAGTTGTTTCATATAGCTTGGCCGTTTAAATTGCTGGTGCTTAACAGCAGTTATACGTCTTTTGCACTACATGTTATGCAGAGGTGGGTCGAGTGGCCAAAAATTGTACTCAAGTAAGTGAAGCACCAATTCAACATATTTTTACGCATGTAAAAGTAAAAAGTAGTCATCAAAAAAATTACTCAATTAAGAGTAAAAAAGTATTCAGTAAGAAGGCTCCTCAAGTACTGAGTAATTAATTATGACAGCTGATGATTTAAAATTTAGAAAAACGATGTAATCATACAGACAACAAATTTAAAGCTATGAGCAAATCTTGGTATTTTAAAGATAAAAATGAAAACATATACAAAGAACAACATAATTGACAAATTAATTCAAGCAGAAGAAACTTTTGTAAACCTCTTTTTAACATTAAACTTGAAAGCCATGCTGACAGCAGTTAATATAATTATATAGTATGTTAGAACAGTGCAAAGTACTTCCAGTGACAATATCTACTGTTTATACTGTACGTTCATTTGACATCCAGTTGGCTCAGTGAGCTCAGCAAATGGAAAATAACATTACAATAACAAATCTTGTCTACAAAAAAGAAGTCTCACTTTAACAAACTCTAGGTTTTTGTCTCTCTGGTGGATTTTTGGTTAAAACAAGTCTGTTCTTTATTAATGAAGTTACTTGCAGTAGGTGGAGTGGCCAGAAATTTTCCTCAAGTAAGAGTAGTTATACTTGAGTAATAATATGACTCAAGTAAAAGTAAAAAGTACAGCGTAGTAAGACTACTCGTTAAAGTACATTTTGTTCAAACAGTGACTCAAGTAAATGTAACTGAGCAAATGTAACTAGTTACTACCCACCTCTGATGTTATGTAATATATAGTTAATATAAAAAGTGGAAAAAAAACGTCTCCAAATTGCTCTTTTGTGTCTGAAAAATTTCACCCTTTTGAAAAGCTTTTTTTTTTAATTTACAAATTTAATCTGAGTCCTTAAGGATACAATTCAGAAACAATCAAATAGTGTTTTGCCCAACTCAGATCTCAGTCCAATCTCTACATTAATGCATAGCCAAGGTATATACCCACCAACATAAAACACTGTTTGTGAACTACCTCACTTTTCTCACAAGTAGTCCATAGTTTTACAGATTTTGTAATACATATATAATTTAGCATTAAAAAACAGGTGTGCTATGCCTATGTAGTTTCTTGGTGCACTTTAAACAAAGACCGACTCTCGTAGCTTAAGCTCTGGCCAACCAGAGTTAAGTTCATAAGTCATTGGTGGCGTTTTAGAAAAACGTGAGTAATCCCATCACCAGTAACCATGAACTTGATGAGTCTCACAGTGCTATGGTAACAGGATACCATCCATCAATGCATTACAAAATCAAAGCTGAAATAAAACCCTTTTGGCAAAGTAATATTGGTCTTAAACAGTGAGTTTAAGACCAATAATAAATGTTTGCCCAGAATAATTTAACATCCAGAAAATAAAAGTTTATTGCTGCCCATTTCACATTAATAAAGTGTAATGTTAATAGATTTGACAGATTTTTTTTACTTTTATACTACCTACTGCAGGCATGTCATTTATGTCACACAATGAACTAAATAAAAGCACCATTGAAGCAGAAGACAAGCTGGTAAATGAGCTGCCAAGAGTACGTTTTGGAGCAGTTCTTTAAAGAGATCCTGGCGTCTATGTGTGAGACATGACTTCCTTCTTTTTAACAGTGGGCACTTGAAGTGCTGGCTCGGTGTCAGCCTCCCTTTCTAATGGACAGCCACAAAGCTGACAGGCTGTAAATCAGAGGAAGTATAGAAAGCCATTAGTCCAGGAATACACAATAAAAAGCGGTAATGGTCTCATAAAGCCTGCAACACCACAGCAGACATTCTGATTCTGTCTATTAAGGCGTACGCAGAGTCTCAGATGAGTGAAAATAGAGGAGGCATTTCTCTTCTGTGGATCGTTGCCTGGGGTCCTGTGATCGTGATCAATGTACAGTGAAACACAGGGCCCTGAGAACTGTTTATTTAGATCGCACTATGGGTGACTGAATATTAGAGGAGCACGTTTTGATTGTGAGAGGCTTGTAATGAGCTCCATCTTATAGACCCTTTACTGATTTACTGAAAGATGTGTAATAATTGTTGTCTACAGAAAAGATGAAAATAAAAACATTTGTTTAATCAAAATTTAAGAATAACTAATTAGGTGTTAGTATTTTTTGTTTGTTCTTTGTTGCTTATTTGTAAAGTAAAATATAAACATTAAAAGCTATTTTTTTTCTCTGAGCCAAATCCTTAGGTTTGCAAAGTTCCATTCTTTTAGCAGAAATTCTGACTAGTTTAAAGGTACATAGCCACGTTATTTAACTTTTTTTTATTTATACGTCAGTAACTCTCTCTGGTTGCATACAAAGTTTTTAGGATAGATTATCACGTCCTGCTGGCGTATTAGTTGTTATTTTGGTGTTTTACGCTTCGTTTTTGCTCACTCTGTTAGTAAAGACAGCCCTTCATGTTTATTTATAATAACAACGGAAGTACAACACTGCGCATGTGCAGCAGGGGATAAACAAGGTCGCAGCTAACGGCTATTAGCATCTCCCAGCATAGTGTGGAAACAATGAAGAGAGGTCCAAGAACTAGTGTAAAAAAAAAAAAAAAAAAGTATATATATATATATATATATATATATATATATATATATATATATATATGATTGCAAGAATGAAAAGACTGGAACAGCACTGGGAATATAGTATGAACGTTGGTGTTCACTGAAGCAGAAGCTACAGCTGCCAATCACTCAGATGTGACTGCAGAGTTGATTAACATGAGTAAATGTCCTTTACGGTGACAATAGTAATAGCAATGCAAGAAAAAAAAAAGAATTATATATATAACAATGGCACCTAGCATTTAAATCATTGCTAAACCAGATCCGGCACATTTTATAAAGTCAGATAAAATTATGATGTCAACGTGTTTTAATTCAATATCTTCATTTATTTCAGTTACTGCATTCACTGAGTTAAACACACTATAGAGATTAATTGCACAGACTATGTTCAATCTTTTATTTCTTTAAATTACGATAGATCCTTCTTAAAGCTGATGGAAACATGACATTTAAGCTAAGAATATTATATCAGACCAATAAGGTTTTTTACAGAAATGTGGCCTTAAGGAAAAGTATGTTTAATGCATATATAAAAAGGTATTGAAAAGGTACTTTTAATTTGACAAATAGGGGGAAAAAATATAATTTACTGAACATGACTTTCACATGAAAATAGCTTCTAAAATGTGTCTATGTGCATGCATCCATCCATTTTCTTACTCGCTTTATCCCTCATGGGGTCGCGAGGGGTGCTGGTGCCTATTTCCAGGAGTTCAATGGGCGAGAGGCGGAGTACAATGTGTCTTAATATTAAAAATAAATATTTTTCATTTCTCATTTCTAGCAGTACATAAGCAGTTAGTCCTAAATTCTATTTTGTTTTTAACCTGTTTTCAGATCATTTAACATATCAGCCGTCCTCACAAAACAGCAGAAACAGGATGACTATAATTTGACAGTATTAACGAGAAAGAAGAAAATATATATGTTGGCCTACTGCAGTAAGTACTTGTAGACAATTGCATTCCAAATCCTAAGTAAGGCTAAAAATTAAATATTAACAAATGTATCTTCATCGCAAATGTCATGAATTTGTTTTTAATCAAATGCTCAGGAATATATTGTTTTATTTTGACAAAATATTTCTGTGAGTTATATATGAAAACCAGAGGCTCATCTGTACCCAACAGGAATATAATTCACTAAAAAAACAAAATCTGTGCCAGCAATGCAACCAGTTGCCAGATGTCTAAATAATTTCACAAAAATCAACCAATATTTCTCCTCCTGAGAGATAAGAAATTCCTCAGAGTGACATTTCAACAGGCTGTTCCTAACTTACAGCGAGGCTGAACTCGCCCGAAGACAATGACAAGCTCCTCTCTGTCTGATGTCACTTCCCATTTCCAGGCCGACCACTATCTGCTGCAGGCTTCTGCCAATAATAGCTCATCAAAACAACACAACCCTTCTTGGCACAAAAATAAAGGCTGCACTCCACGTCCGTGCCACTCAGTTGTCAATTAAGACTCCTCTTCACACTGACACTTGTGACTTAAAAGAAACAGTCAAGAGTGTGATGAATCCGAGTCGACAGATGAGAAGGCAGTGCGCTGCGTTGCAGTACCATAATGCACTCGAGATATGGATAACAACTGACACCACTGGCAGGTCTTATGAAGTTTGATTTCATTTGTCAGGCCTCTTCTACTTTGTCTTTTCAGCTCACCCGCTCCCTCGCTTTTCAATCATCTTGGTAATAGCTCATTCTGATCGCCTGAAGACACTCAACCTCGTTTTCATTTAAAATGCAGAGACATAAATATAGCAGGCGCTGCTATGAGCAACATACATAACCACTGGGGGAAAGTCCAGAAACTAAGTGCACCCTTGCATGTGTTTTGGGCTGTTTCTTGATCTTGCGCGTACAAATGCAAAATATAAAGGAGGAAGGACATCTGCAATGGCCTTACAGAGGCAACTGTTGCTGCCAATTAATCTTTAAAAAAAAAAGATTACTTGCTTTTATACTGATTTTATTTTTCTGTTTTAATCTTGTAAAACATTTTGCATCGTCCTTGTACTGAAATGTGGTATTCAAATAAACTTGCCGCCTTGCCTAAAAGACTGAGGCCACTTCAAATTGTCCCTGATTCTATAATGAGAAAGATTACTCACATGTGCACAATTTATAAGACGGGTTTTAAAACTGACATGAGAGAAAGTGAGAAACTGTGCTGACGAGAACGAGATCTGATATAAGAATGACCTGTTCATTGTTTTTACCATTAGAGTGAATGTTTAACAAAGCTAAGGTGGTCTTAGTGCCAGAACAACTCATTAAGCTGTTCTTTATATTCAGAAAAAGAGCAAATGTTTCAAAAATATCAATCTATATTTAAAAGAATCTCTGTTAAGCCTAAAATGATCCCATTCTGGTATGGTCTGCATTAAATCTTAGAGATTTTTTTATCTATAAATGATCAAATGCATCTCAGAGAAAAAATAATGTAGCTGTTTGGCTTGACATTTGTCAAGAATGTTAGCTGTGAATCGACTTAGCATTCACAGCTAAAAGTTAGCTAGCTGTGACATTCCTAGAGTGCATTCAAATCCATGATTTCCTGTCTTTCTCAAGGATCAAAATAGTTCATAGAATTGCTTATATCGGATGTAACCGGCAGTTTTTAGCCAGCCTGACAAAAACTCTGAGGTGAGAATAAGAAATACTGAGACGTATTTTAACATGATCAGATTGTCATGTCATAATACTTGCACCCCTATTTAACACTTGGAAACTACTTGCACAAACTGCCACACAAAAAAATAAGAAGAACCTTTTTACAGGCCTCAGTGTGTATAATTTCAAAAAGGCAGTGATCAAACTATTAGTCAAAAACCGAACAAGTAGTTTGTTTTGAAGGGATGTCAGGAGAAAGCCTCTTATCTATAAGTGAATATGGATCTAACAATTAGGTTTGCAAAGGTGCATCTTAACAAAGACAATTAGAAGAAAGTCCTTTAGACATTTGAGACTAAAATAGACAGTAAGTCAGAATCTATAATTTAAAAACAAACTCATACTGACTGACAAGAACAGTGGTTGACGGCTGATGATTTGGTCTTTCTTTGCAGCCAGAGAACCTGGGTACCTTGCACTGATTTATTTGCATTTGTATGCATATCAAAGTATTATGGAGTCAAATGTTAGGCCATCTGTCTAACAATCAAAACTCACACTAAACTGATTTCTCAACAGGACAATGATTCCAAACTCAACAGGATATATATAACATAATGGCAAGAATGGCCCAGTCAATGTTCAGACCTCAACCTGATTAAAACAAAAACAAGAGCTCCAACAGTCATAAAATTCAAGTAATATTTCAAAGAGGAGTGCACTGAAAATCCTCCTCAATAATGACACGTACAATGTCTGCAGTTTCAAAAAAAGACTCACAAAAAGTCAAGACCGTTTTTTTTTTTTTTTTAAATGGATGCAACTAAAACATAAAGATCACAAGTAAAACACAGATCACAGAGAAACAACCCTCGCCTTCTGTATTTGATCATTGGGAAGGCAAAGGGAACCGTAAGTGTCCAAGCCTGTTTTGACAAATACCTCGCATGCTTGTCTCCAGCCAACCACATGACGTTAATTCCTGTCTGAAGGGCTCCTCCTGTGTATCTCTATAATCCCGACTGTGAAATGTGACAAAATCATTCTTTAGGCCGCTTTAGACTGAATAATCTGCCCGTCACAGACGTTCATCCTGACCTGCACAGCACTTCCAGCATCATAACGCGCCACCTGAACATTTTCACCCCCCCGACTTAGGCTCCAGAAATTAAATCTAGACGAACAAATGTGAAGGATCAGCATCTAGTGCTGGATGTGTGTCGTGTTGATTTTACAGTTATTGCTCCGCTTGTGAAGCCACACAGCACAGTGTGCTTTAAACTCATTTGAGATACTAACTTTTAAAAGGCATAACAGGCTCTAAATGTTGTTTAATGAGAACATAATCTGGATTGTGTACGTTAAAAAGTGCTTTGATTCTGGCTTCGCTGACATTGTCTTATATCTTCAGAGAAACAGGGACAGCATAGGTTTACCTACAGAACTTTCAGAAAATGCTTTAGAGCCACCACGAACGAACCTCTACGGCAAACTTTAACGTTGGAAAACATGCAAACGTTTGTTCCGGTGAGGCTAAAAGACAACTGGCGTGCGCTGGGTCTGACGTGAGCCTCTTGGAGTTCCCGCAAAGTTCTAAACCAGTAATACGGCAGCTGTCAGCTCGAATCCAGTGGCTGGTTCTGGTGCTAACGGGGAGGTAAGGTGAAGTTAACTCTTCTCTACAGCATGACTTCAATCCACGGGGCGGGTGGGAGTGGGGGGGGGGGGATCCACACCCACCTGACGGCGAGTGGACGACAGCACGTCATCTCCGCAGGCTTTACTTACTGCTCCTGACCAGCTTTGACTAATTGAGGAGACAAAGTGAATAAGACCCTTCAGCCGGCACCATCTTGGCTGCACCTCAACTTTTCTGACTCTCACTGTCAGAGCTGAGCGCCGGCGCTCTGACTTCCGGCGAGATACTGTAAGTTCTGCGTGTCGCCTCCGACTTGAGCTTTCGCAAAATGAAGTCAGCGCTACAGTCTTTGACACGAGAAGGTAGGAGAGAGAGAGAAAAAAAAATATCCTCTGAGAATAAGTATGACTTCTAAGTATCTCAAATGTCCTGTCTTGAGAACATAATATCTGTAATACTTCTTGACACGTACGCCTATAACCGCTTATTCTTTGCCAGCTACTGTGGGGCCCTTTCTTCCCCCCTCTCTGGGCAGGGAAGAATAGCAGTCTATTTTCTTGTCATATTTGGCTGAAAGGCAGGGGGAGGGAGACTTTCAACTTGGAGTCTAATTTCCTGCACTTTAAAGACAGTCGGCATGCAAGGTGCATTACCATGCTATCAAGGTGATGGGACCAATTTCAAAGTGTCAGTCAGTCACGGAAATATCAGAACACCTTAATGTCTAGAGCAACCTGTCAAAAGGCTATAGAGAAGTGGTGCCGAGAACGGGTTTTAGTCAAGTCTGCAACCCCTTACTTACACCGTAGCTCCGAGTTGCACTCTAAAAAGTAGTCACGCTGTATGTGTGCATGTGGATGTATTAATACGTGAACTGGGGAGCCCATCTGTGTAATTTGGAAAAGTCAGGGAAGAAAAACTTTACTGGATCTTACACCAAAGCCGTCAGCCTTTGCACCAGAACTGCCGTGCTTCACATGATCCCTCCGTTCGCTGCCTCACAGACGGCAGTTAGTTAAGGCTGTTAATTTCCTGATAGACGCACCACTGCGGGTGACACACGCGGGCTGTACTTAACCATTATTAATGTGACAGGCCTCAGCGCAAAGCAAATCAATTAAACAGGAGCAATCACCGCGGCCTGGATAAGCAGCCTTTTAAGGCTGTTTTTCCCTTGACAAGGAGGTCCTCGATCCGGGCCCTCCAACGCCAGGGCCTGACAGGTCAAGAAAGCGCTGCAAAACAATAGCACCTTCCAACCATCATCTCGCCTTTTTACCTGTCACATCCAGTCGGCCTGTCTGGCTGCTGACGTGGCGCACCCTGTGCCAGCTGCCACAAGGGTGAATTTTCATGTCACCAAGAGAATTTATTCTATTTGCTTGACATTATAATGCTGCATTTATCATCCGTATCTCCCCCCATTTCTTATATGAAACCTATATGCTAGGAGCTTTTGCACTTGCTTCAACTTGGAAGAAAAATCATTCTCCTTAACATATTTCACAGGTTTTTTTTGTTCAAATTAAAACTTAAAACGACAAATTTCTATGTATTTTATTTGGATTTTCTATGTATTTTATTTGGATTTTATGTGACGGATCAACAAAGAGTAAGTTTGTCTCTCTGTGTTGCCCTGTGACAGACTGGCGACCTGTCCAGGGTGTACCCTGCCTCTCGCCCAGTGAACGCTGGAAATAGGCACCAGCAACCCCCGCGACCCCATGAGGGAATAAGCGGTTTAGAAAATGGATGGATGGATGGATCAACAAAGATTAAGGCATGACTGTGAAGTGAAAGGAAAATGATACTGTGTTTTGAAAACGCTTTAATAAATAAAGATCTTAAAAATGTGGGATGTGTTCACCAGAGCTGTACATTTAGAGAAGGTAAATGTCCGCCCGTCTCAACAAGTTTCCCTCCGGGAGAAACAATGGCATTGGCAGCATCATGCTGCTTGGGTGCTTAGGGTATTAGATTTCCTTAATAAATAGTGCTTTGCATGAAGGCCAGAATATAACATCTTCGGGTCATCTCCCCAGATGTGCTTGATTTGTCACTTTCATGTCAAACTCCTAACAGGACTTCTTATAGATTTATTATTGGTACTTTTCTGTGAAGGGGGGGGATATGTGGAGTTCACGGCAGATTTATGTCCTGTTCACAGATTCTCCCACCTGAGCTGTGGATTTCTGCACCTCTAGAATTACCATGGGCCTCTTGGCTGCTTCTCTAATTAATGCTCCCATTACCCAAGCTGTCAGTTCCGGTGGAAGGAATCGGTACTGCAGATTTGTAGTTGGAGGGGCCCCCAGTTTTTGCATCTTCTTAAAAAAATTGTAGACTTCTGAAGGTAACTGGTTGCTTTGGAATTGATTTAGCTGTATTAGAGTAAAGGGACCTGAACACAAATTCATGTTTTTGAAATTTGGAAAAGGTGCATCAACAACTGCACTCTACTTTGATTTTATCATATAAATAATAAAACACAATATAATCTGTTGCTGATGAGATAAAATGTGAAAAAGTTAAATGAGCATTTATACCTTTGCAAACTGCAGCATATTTTTGACATATTTATAAAGATTTAGCTTGGTAATGATTTCAAAGGCAGAGCAGATTATTAAGACTGTGGTGGGGACTCACTTTAATCTTAATCTTCCACCGCTGCCTGCAACCTTTAAAGTGTCCACAATGACATTACATTTATGCTTCATCATGAGTTTAGCTGCTGTTAAAACAAGCACTGTGACAATCTAATTTAAATCAGACTGATCTATTATCACGTACATGCATCTTTCTAATCAGCCCAGCAGCAACTATAGACCTTCAAAGCCAAGTTACATGATGCATGCCAGGTTTCTTAATATAAACCTGGTTTGATATGTCTAGATGGCCAATATTTTTAACTTCCTCCTCATTAGGTGATAAAATGTAAGGCTGCCCAAAATTTGAAAAATATTAAATGAACTACTGAAATAAAGAAGCAAGCATAGTCAAAATATGAATACATATTCAGTTTGTTTAGATGATGTGAACATGGAATTAAAAAATGTAAAAACTATCCTTATTTTTTTTTAGAGTCAGGATCCTTGCTGTTTATCCTTATAGCTTGGATTGCATTTGAAAAAAAAACTAAAAAAATTATTTTGAGACAATAATTTAGGCAGAATATCGTACAAGTCACTGATTCTTTTGTGTTGGTGCTGTTGGAGGGACTGGTGCACTCTACAAATCCACTCTACATCACAAAGAAAGAAGATAATGTGCCAATGGCAGGAAGTTAAACCTTGGATGCAATGGATCTTCTAAATGGCCAGTGGACTGAAAGCCAATAAAGTGAATGATCTGGAGTAGCAATAAGAGGTGAAAAATTGTGTGTAGAAAAGGGGGACAACAAACCTGACCCAGTCACACCAGTTTTATAGGGAAGAATGGGTCAAAGGTCGCACAAACTAATGTGACAACCTTATAGAGAAAAACACTGCAGGTTCCAACATACTCAGGTACACATACTGTGAGCCCCGTGGACGCTCAAAAACTGAGCTCCGCATGTAGGAGGACTCGGCTTAGATGTCCGTGGACTCATGTCTGCACATGTGAGAGCCTTAACTGTGATTCAAATCATACAATGGAAAAGGAAATTATATTTTTTTTCCAGTCCACATAAAGAACATTGTAAATTTTCATAAATGATCAAGAAAAGATGTGCGTCCACATGACATGACGCAGCACCATTGAAATCGCTGTAGTAGGTTTGCTGGGCTCATTGGTGGTGCTGTGACAATCCCACAGAAACATGCAAAAAACAATAGGCATGCACAGGCAACTCATGTGACGTAAACACAGCAACCTGGCGGCGGACCAAACACTAACATTTACCCATGTCTAATGTGATCTTTATGTGGGCTGGCATGGGACATGCCATGTAGAATGGGATTATTAGAAGGAAAGAGCCCAAGGATGCTACTAACAGCTATGACAACGCCAATGTTTGCCTTAGCATGAATGCAACACTGGATGGCGCCATGTTTGTTGTCATTTGTGAGAGTGAGGCGCATACCGGTTACGGAGAGAAATGAACAACAACATCATAATTTGGGAAAAGATGTAGCTCACATGTACAACCTGCTGTTTTAAAATTGATCCCTTCTGGGACTCTTTTTTAAACACGATGGTTTAGGTCTCCCAAACCTCTGGATCCATGTGGATGCACAGCCTAAACAACAAAATGCTTAATCTTGTTTTTGTGTGGATGGGGCCTTTGTTTTGGTGTAACACCCCAAGATTATCAGAGCCCCCCCCCCCTCCCCAATCAGGCCATCCTTTAGAGACACCCCTGCTAAAAGTATATTCAAATGAATGTGCTCTATGATCTTAGAGTCGTAAAAAAGTAAAAAGTTTGATTGTCACAAATGATGGCAACCAAACTTGTATTTGTAGCAGAATTATTAACTAAGCTTTTGTGGTGAAACATTGTGCTTCGAACTAATGACTTACTGTGGAAGACGTTTAAGGATAAAAGTGAGAATTTGGTGTCTGCTGCTGTGAGCCATCCATCACGTCCACAATAAAAGGAGTTTTTTTGCCTGACGGTTGAAATTTATAGTCGCCCTTCTCTGCCCTAATAACTCAGAGCGCTGTGTCAGAACTTGACAGCCCTTGCCGAAAACAGCAGCCCTGTTATCAATCAAAAAACACTTGCATATGTTTAAACTTTCGCCTGATCAGCAAGACATTTATAGGCTATTGAGTAATAAGATGAGTGGGTCTGGTTCGATGTGGAGGAATGTGGAAGCTCTAATGATTAATAGTGACTGTAGGATCTTTTTTTTTTCAAGCAAGGCTGAAATGAAAGCGAAAAAAGTTGCAAGTATTTGGGGGAATATGGGTATATTTTAAATTTTGATAAATACAACATCATATTTAGTCAGTGATAAGCTTTCAACGTAGAAATTTAATAATAAAAAGAGGGAAAGGACATCTCACTTTTTCACCCTAACTTACATGGATTCATTTAGTTTAAATCCAACAGGGAAGCGACAAGAAGAGAAAGAGAAAAATGGCAGACAGGTGACAGATAGGCTGTCAGTGTGCTGTCCTGCACGGCACCAGTGATTTACAGGGCAAAGTTGTAGCTAATGTGAAAAAATGTGAAAGAGCAGAGGTGTCACTAAAGGGGGAAAGGGGGGGGGGGCAGGGCAGACAACAATGGCCACCCCTTTAGACTTGCTGTTACGGTTTTACATAATGTTTTTAAATAATTAGTTAATACAACCAAAACCATTTTCTATAAGTTACAGCAAGTATTTATTTATTCATCTTATTATTTTTTTAATTATGCCCAAGGCTTTTTTTACCCATCATAATGGGTCACTTCTAAAACCAAAACTGACTTGTGTTACCACCTCACCATGTACCACCACAATATAAAGTAACCCAAACCGTCAATGGCCCCCTTCTCTCAATCAAATTGAAAACCACCTGCCGTCCCCCATCTGAATAGGAACAATGTTGGAACAAACTTCCAGAAAAATGCAAATCAGCTGAAATACTGAGTTCCTTTAAATCGGGACCGAAAACCCACCGGTCAAGAGTTGCTTTCAGTCCTTAGTAACAGGACCACTGACCAACATATTCGACGTGTATTGATGTTTTCGCCTGATACATTTAATGTTGGTTACTGGTCTCACAACCAGTGATCATTTCAATGTGTGTTTGTATCTTTTTCATGATGTAAAACACTTTGAATCGCCTTGCTGCTTAACTGTGCTATACAAATAAACTTGACCTAACTTACAACTTGACTTGTTGTAGGTTACAGGTTTTTATTACAGTGACTCTCTATTTTGAAATATTTGCATCTTACAGGTATATCTCAGCTTATCTGAAGATAAAAAAGTTGTGTCAATGTTATTCAAAATACTTTAAACAACTCATCTCAATTAATTATACACAGAGGCATATGTCTAGAGTTGATTTTCTGTTATTTTAGAAGATTATGGCTCACAGCTGATGGACACCCAACTATAGAATATAATTCCAATGAAAATTATATTTTTATTACATATATTTTATGTTAGCCCTGTTCTATGGGCTTTACAATCATGTCCAGCAGACAGTCATACACACCATCCTCAAGTAGAGTAATCAGAAAGGCTCATTGTTAAACAAGCTGGTGGTTCAGACATGCCATAATTCAAGCATAATAATGAAATGTTTAGTGGAAGGAAAATTTGAGCAATAACTGCAGCCTTAACAGGACTGGAAGGGAAAGTCAATTAAAGACGTTGGGGGAGATTCACAAAGCGAGGCCTGCAGCTGGAGTCAGAGCTGCAAGAGTCCCCGTACACAGACGTATTCAGGACATCAACCACAACTGTCATATTCAGTCACTTCAGAACCAGAAACAATATCTAAAGTGTCTTACACGGGCCAGAGGAAAAGGCCGCTGGACTTTCGCTCAGAAATCCAACTCCCTGTTTTTATATGAAAGTAAATTTGGTATTTTGTTTTGAAATCAAGCTCCAAGAGTCTGACGGAAGTTTAAAGAGGCAGAGAATCAAAGTTAGTTGAGATCAAGTGTGAAGTTTCCACAGTCAGGGGTGAATTGGGGTGCCATGTCATCTGTTGTAGCAGGTCCATTTTGTTCTATCAAGTCCAAAGCCAGCAGAGCCACCTAACAGGATATTTTGAAGCTCTTCATGCTTCGCTCTGTTAAAGAAATTTTATGGAGATGCTGATATAATTTCTCACCAGGAGGCAGCACCTACGCACCTTGCCAAAAAGTGGCAATACATGCTTTAATCATCACTGCATCCATTTGTTTGACTGACCAGCCAACTCCCATGACCTAAACCCTAATACCATATGGAGCATTGTCAGGAGCATGATGATAAACACAAAAAACAGCAAATGCATTGGTCCACACTAGGCTTCCTTAACACCTCCGCCACAGGCTCATCACCTCCATGCCTCTCTGCATTGATGCAGTAATTGATGCAAAACGAGCCCCATTCAAGTACTGAGTGCATGTAAATTATAGTAGTTTAACATAGTTTTCAGTAGGATATTTCTGTATTAAAATATTTATTTTAATTGTTGCTGTATAACATTGTAATTTTCATACAAACTAATGATGACCTACTAAAAAGTTTGTACTGTATCCCTACTAGTAAATAGGCATTTATTCACATTACTGTGCCTGTTCATGTTGCTTTCCACCACACATTTCTTTCTTCCACTTAATTTTCCATTGGTATGTTTGCACACAGTTTGCATTTAGCAATGACCTTTTGTGGCTTAAATGATAAATGGCTTGTACTTGTACAGCTTCACACCACAGTTGGTCATTCACCCTTTCACGTGCATATTCACATCCCTCACGGTGGTGAGCTATGTTAGTAGCAGGCTGCCAGAGGCGAGGCTGCCATACAACGACGGGAGACAGTCAGCGCGGGATCGAACCGGCAGCATGTCAATTACAGGACGACCTCCCAAACGCTTAAGCTCCTTTTGGAGAGTGTCAATCACTGCCTGCCTGACAACTGTCTAATCATCAGTCTCCTCACAGTTATGAAGGTCATAAGATGTGTCTGCTTTATTTTTGTGTTTGTTTAAGATTAAAATCTTCTGAGGAACTAAGTTTTAGGTTTTTGTTAGCTTTAGGCTGTAATCATGAAAATCAGAGAAATATGAATTCAATTGCTGTAATAAATTTGTTGAGAATATTCTCCTTTATTTAATATTATATCCCATATAAATTATTTATTGATATGCGCTTGTAGGTTAGAAAATGTCCTCTATGGTCCATCGACTGTCTCTTTTAAATTGTTCTTTGAGTAAGGATAAAAAGACAATTTTACAGAACCCTAATTCTTGCACAGTGATATTCTTGCGAACCCCAAATTCCTTGTGTTCCCTTCATGCAACTCGTGTTTGGATCATATTCATCCGTCGATCATTCTGCCCCGGCAAAACAAACGCATACACACGGGAAGCAGGAGCGCAGCGCATGCGTCAAAATCTCCAATTACGCAAGTACGCAGATACAAATCTCCAAATTAATAGGGGCGCATTCTGGTGAAAACAGAACTAGACATGAGCGTGCGGTAGGAAACGTCACATCACTTCCACCTTCCATCGTATTTGGTGGGATCTCTTTTTGATTGGGAGGCTGCGGACTGATTCAGACGCTGCTCATGAGGAAGAGAGGCGGAGTGATCCCTCCTGCTAGTTAAACCAAGTTCTCCCTGGGACCTAGACCACACTGCTATAGAGTCGCAGGGGAGGAAGACGCGCGGATTCTGCTCGGTCATTTCAACTCCGATTTAAGGATATTAATAAGTTATTTGTGTTTTTCCCCGGGAGAGGCTTTAATGAACGTTTGAAAATCCTTACAGCTGGCTTTATCTGATCTCCACATGTCTTCTCCGACCATTTATACGAGAATCGGGTCATGATCACATCGCCCTTGGTCTCTGTCCTGAGAAATAGCACGAATCCAGCGTGGGAGAGCGGCTCCTCGGTGGGGGAGAAGGGAGCAGCGAAGATAAGCCGACTGTCCGTCCACCACTGCGTCTCTCCCGCGGATCCCTCTCGCCAGGCCGGTCGTCTTCCCATCAAGGTGCTGAAAATGCTCACCGCTCGGGCAGGACACATCTTACACCCGGAGTACCTCCAGCCTCTGCCGTCTACTCCCGTTAGTCCCATTGAGGTGAGCGTTAAAGCAAGATTAAGGAACTTTTTATGCGCACGAATGCAATGAAATCACCGGAAAGTAAAGCTTCCAATGCATGTTTTGTAGAAATTGATGCCTCAGACTTTTAGACTTGTTTTTTTTTTTTGCTTTAAATATTCGACTCTGCTGTTAATTTAGGAACATTTGCACATATTGATAACTGTTTAACAAGCTGATGTCTCTAAATTAAATTAAGCTTAACACGCATGCAAACCTGCTTGTCTGAGCACATTCTGAGTTTGTTCTGTTTCTTTGAAATAACTCCATGCGCAGTGCGTAAAATACGCAAAGCAATCGCCTTTGCTCTCCTGCAAAAATTTGCATGTAAACGTTTTTGTATTGATCCATCACATTTTATTTTTTATTATTTTTCGCAGTTGGATGCAAAAAAGAGTCCACTGGCCCTTTTGGCTCAGACTTGCTCTCAAATCGGCAAGCCAGACCCTCCGTCCTCCTCCAAGCTTTCCTCCGTGACCTCCAGCGACAAGGAGGCCAAATCCGGTCCGCTGAAAATGAGCGACATCGGAGCCGAGGACAAGTCCAGCTTCAAGCCCTACTCGAAATCTTCAGAGAAGAAGGAGTCGTCAGGCAGCAGCATCAGTGGAGATAAAACTGGTTTCCGGGTGCCTAGCGCCACCTGCCAGCCGTTCACTCCCAGGACAGGCAGCCCTAGCTCCTGTACCTCCGTGTCGCCTTTGCCATTGGAGGGGAAACCCGGGGACAAGGAGGAGAAAAAGGACTCTGATTGCAATAAAGGCAACACGACTGATGGCAGCGGAAGCCAACGGATAAATGGAATTACCCCTGAAGATAGCACCTCTGGATCCAAAACCTCTACATCAGACTCTATTTCAGTAACCTCCTCCGCCTCCTCCGTTCTCGGTTCCGGACTAGTTGCTCCCGTCTCCCCCTATAAGCCGGGACACACCGTTTTTACTCTTCCCTCCGCGGGTATCTCCTATCCTGGAAGTTTAGCGGGAGCGTATGCAGGTTACCCGCAGCCGTTCCTGCCGCACGGAATGACCCTGGACCCCACCAAATCCAGCAGCCAGCTGCTGAGCGCGCAGTTCGCGGCCGCCAGCTCGCTGGGCTGCGGTAAAGCGGGGTCGAGTCCGCTGGCTGGAGCTTCCCCGCCGTCTTTAATGTCCGCCAGCCTGTGCAGAGACCCGTACTGCCTGAGCTACCACTGCACCAGCCATCTGTCCGGTGCGTCGGGAGCAAACTGCGCACACGACTCCGCTCTGAAGTCTGGATACCCGCTCATGTACCCAACGCACCCGCTGCACAGTGTGCATTCTTCCGCCCCGTCCTTCAGCGGGCACCCCTTGTACCCCTACGGCTTTATGTTGCCTAACGACCCGCTGCCGCACGTGTGCAACTGGGTATCTGCCAACGGACCCTGCGATAAGCGCTTCTCCTCATCAGAGGAGCTGCTAAACCACCTGCGGACTCACACCTCCTTCGTCGGGACGGAAAAGTTGATATCTGGGTACCCGGGCTCCACCACGCTCGCGAACGCGGCTGCAGCCGCTGCCATGGCCTGTCACATGCACATCCCTTCAAACGGCAGCCCGGGCAGCCCCGGCGCGCTGGCCCTCAGGGGCCCCCATCACCCGCTCGGACTCAGCAGCCGCTATCACCCTTACTCAAAGAGCCCGCTGCCCGCTCCCGGGGCCCCGGTCCCCGTGCCCGCGGCCACAGGGCCCTATTACTCCCCGTACGCCCTGTACGGACAAAGACTGACAACAGCATCTGCCTTAGGATATCAGTGAAGTCGGAGAATTACACATTTATAAACAGAATAATTTAGGCCCAATGATTTTATATTGGGACTGAATCCATGTCGGGATCAGTGTATTTATTTGCGATAGCTTCAAGCGTGACTAAAATAAAAAAATATTATAATATACATTTCATAAGCCTCAATGTGCTTTATTTTACACAGAAGATGTTTGTATTTAGTAAATGTAAATTTGATTTGAAATTCTGACAGAAAGGTTTGTTTTTAAGATTTTACCCTTAAAGTCTTTTTTAAATATGTAAAAAAAAAAAAATACGTATAATGGACGTGTAGGTTAAAAAAAGGCACCAGAGCAACCTTCTGCAGACGTGGATAAGGATTATTTAGCAGGAAGCAAAATGTTGCATGAAACCCCTTTTTACCTTTTCATCACACAACTCTAAAGATTGTCTAATTGCCTTTACTTTAGATCTCAAGATTTTATTAAATTCAAAATAAGATTATTGGGTCCAGACAAGCTCTAGAAAGCACATAAACATTTTTTTAAAAGGTCTGATTGTAACTATGTATATGATTAAAATGAATGTTTGCGTTTTATAAACCACTGAAATTTCTACTGAATATATGGTCATTTTGAGCATTTATTTGCAGAAAGTGACAAAGGGTCAAAATGACATAACAAAAAAAGTGTTTTCATACCTAAATTAGCAGGAAAGTTAATATTTGAATTTTAATCAACTAATATTAATATTTTAAGTTAAGAGGAACAGAAACCCGTTTTTGGTGAAATAACTTTTCAGTCATTAATCTTGGCATGCTCTCCATCAGTCTTTTATATTGCTGTTGGCTTTAGGTGATCACCTGATCAGTACATCATTAATTAGAACGCTGTGTGCTTCTTATTCGACAGACAGTGACTGTCACACATTTCAGAAAAAGTTTCAAATTTTTTTCTAAAGTTCTACACTTTTTAAAAAAAAAAAACTATAAGTAATTTAGCTGTGAATTGAGTTTGTAAAAGCAATGTAAAAATTGTGGATGTTTTAAAAATGTAGCTAATGTAACATTAATTGCGGCTGGGATGGACCGGTATTTTCATTGTATTTGAACAAAATGAAATCCAAAATGGCATTGTGTAATTGTTTTATTTAAAAAACAAAAGCACCAATTATCCTATTTATGTAATTAGATTTATAATACTTAGACTAAAGTAAAAATCTGGAATAAACACCGGCCAAATAAATTACAGTGTTTATTGCACAGAAAATAACTTTTTTAAATGATTTTTACAGAGTAGCAAAAATAAGAGACTGATATTAGCTGCTTAACTAGTGGGGCTGTCTGCTCTGGTGAAGTCTGCAGTCGGCTGCTGGACAGACTGCTTTTCAGCTCGTAAACTATACGTTTGACCATGGGCTGGTTGCTGCATTGTGTGTTAGGATACTCTGCAGCTCTGTTGATATCACATTTGACCTGCCCGTCTGTCCATTTGATTACTCAGAAAACTTGGAGGTGAGGAGGCATTTTTCAAAAATTAAATATAAAATCAGGCATCTAGGGAAAAAAGCTGAAGTTAACTGCTTTGATTTGAAACAGTTTTCAATAGGAAGTTAAAGCAATGTGGTATTCAGCTTCAAGTGTTTGTCAGGATCCAAGTCAAGGTTGGTTAACACACTTGTAGAGGAGTTAAAAAAAAAACAGTGATGAGGAATTTGTTCTCCGTTGTTTTGTTTGTTCAATTATCAACAGTTGCTAATACAGTGATTTCATTGCTTACACACAGAATAACTCACAATAACTTACACAAATTATCACTGGTCAAAATTTGTTTTAATGTAAAAAAAAAAAAAAAACTTTAGTTGTACCAATTTCAAAAAGTATCCACGTGTCTTTCTGGAAAAAAAAGTTTGAAGTTTTTTTTTGTTACATTTTTACTGAAACTCCATTGAAAACCTTGGAGACTGTACCAACGTCTATGTGGGTGGTTTTCACAAAGTGTCAGTGTCGATAACAGCGAATTACTCTTACAATTAATTGCAAAAACTAAACCATGTAGCTTTATGAGGCAGTACCCTGAGCTGTGATTTAATGAGGGATTAATTATTGGAAGATGCGGTGAACAGTTAGTGTGAGAATAAAAGAGGATTACAGTCAGCCCTGGTCTAAAGTTTTGAAGCAGCAGTACCTTAATTAGACAGATAGGAGGCGCTCATTTAGTTTCCGTGACATGACTCACGGAAACGTGTTTGTCTAGAAATATGTCCCAAAAATGCTGAATTACATTCTTGTGAGCAAAGGAAATGTATAGGAGGGTGTTTTCAGCCAGCTGTCCTGGAGTGAACAGCAATAGGTGTGGGAGGGGCTGAACTGTGCTACTCAATGCTTCATAGTGCAAAGAAAATCCACAAGAACCTTGTTAAAAGGACTTGAACTGTATAAATGAATAGCTTGGTGGTTTTAAAGATGTAACTTCTTTATATCATGATACCGATAAGCAGCCCAAGCCTTGGTGGTACGTTGATGAGAAGCAAAAGATGCATGTTTTTATATCAAACTAATAAAACAAGCAACCAAGTAAATTCCTATTTCTACTGTATATGGTGTTTTAAAGTAAATGAAGTTCACCAATACTCTGAATTGGCTTCATCTTTTTGATTATTGATTCACTTTAAGGCAGACAGGCGTCTAATAAGATCGAGCGGCAAACCTCTAAACCAAAATGTACACTCAGACAGATGTAAAATGCTTCCGGAGCTTTTTGCGCTTGCTCTAATGACGGCGTGAAGCACGGAGCTTGAGCAAGTTAATCAGTTCGTTAAAACAAATCAGCTAAATCAAGCCAACAGTGTTATTATCCATCCTCAGTAGATGGAGCCGTTCTCCAGCAATAAAAAAAAAAAAAAAAAAAAAAAAAAAATCAGTGTGGTCAGATGTCGTAGTCATCAAACCCGCCCATCCGTCATGCAGATGAGGCCCTAAACATAGCCCGGTGATAGATGGCAATAAAGCCGCAGTTCAGCACTGCAGCCAGCCAGCCGTAAAGCCAGCGTGGCTCGTAGACGTGATGCATTCCTTTTTCACTAAAAACAGCCCCATTAACATGATGTGAACAAATGGGGCAGAGATCTCAGGAGGCATATCTCAGAGGTTAATTGATGTGTGACGCTGCGGTATTGATTCAAACATGCACCAGCAGATAAACTTGTCAGCAATTTACTTTGTAGATTTTTACGAAAATGTATTAGAGGAAAAAAATATATATATATATTCACTTTAGCGACTGAATGCAAGTGCGTGGGGGATTAAATGGTCTTAATGGGAATGTTTACATTGTAGTTTTGGTTTCTGTAATATATATTACATTTAGGCTGGGACCATTTATAGAATTAAGCCACTGATGCTATAATAACGCTGTTTAAAGTGTTTTAATGAACTAATATTGAGATTAAAAAGAGAAAAGTGAAACCACATCTCAACGCTGAAAATAAGCTATTTAAAAGCATCCACTGGGAGAAAGCTAAAGCTAATTAATGAAAATTATAAAAATAGAGAGAAAATATCACACAAGTCAAAATTTTTCAAGCAAAGTAACTCAGTTTAAAGATTTTACAAACATTTTGAAAAATAAACATATGATTAACTTATTTCCAAGGGGTGCCTTGAAGTGTTCGTCTGGGTATATATTTTTGTGTTTTCTTTTAAATCAATAAACAGTTTTCAACACATGCATCCATGCACAATACATAAGGCTAAAAACTATTCCTATGTGTGAGTTAAAGGACCTTAACTGTGTGCAGGCTGGCTATAATGATACAAGTGTGTGTGATTCTCACTATTAAGCCAATTAAATTGGGACATTATATCAAATTGTTCAACTCTTTTTAAACTTGGGTTATCAAGATGTGTTTTTATTCCAACATAGTTGAAAAAGCACTTCCCAGTTGATTACAGAAATAATACCTTAAAGCAGCACGCATGCTTCTTATTCAAGTAAACTTGCTTTATTATAAACGAGTTTAAATCCGTGGTTAACCAACCGTAACTGGGTCAGAGTACAATGTGAAGGAGGACAAACATGACCTGTAAAGACTTAAGGCAACAGACGTTGGAGTGTAAATGATCCCTGGTTGTAAATGATCAATCATACCTTGTCAGACAGGTGGGCTCAGGATCCCAATGTGAGACATGAACAACAAATCAGGAGGTCTAGGGAGGATGTCTAAGACTCCAAGACAACAGATTCTGTCTTACCTTTCTTTTAAAATCAGTTTAGATGTTTTTTTTTCTTGTGGGTGACAAATGGAGATGGTTGGAAGCCGCTGCTTTACATTATTTAATATTTTTAGTGATAAAGGGGAGAAACAGGCCTACTTTAGAGCGGGGGTCTAATGTTACAGATGCACTGATTGGCCATACATTGGATTTGACCGATTCCTTTAATAAACTCTGAAAGGTGATCTGCAGGTCAAATTGTAAAACAATATATTTTAATTTAATTTAATCTCTTTTTAATTATATGAATCAAAACTAAAAACTCCCACCATTTTCAGTGTATTAATACATCAACCAACAGCGTGTACTTTGATGCCTTTTTAAGTTTGATAGAAATCTCATAATGGTTTAATGCATAATCGTGTAATTCCTTTATTCTCTGCCTCTTTTAAGGCACCGGCAGCACATTTCTTCCATCTGTGTTGTAATTCTTAGAAGGAAAGAAAATCCCAACCAGCAGGTCTGGACCTCAAGGAAAACTGGAAATCAGAATCGTCCAGGAAAAAGCCAGACAGTTTCTATCCAATGCATGTGCATCTCATTAAATTAGAATATCGTGTGAAACTTCAGTAATTTCAGTAATTCAGTTTAACAAGTGAAACTCATGGAGATTCCTTAAACAAAAAGTAACGTGTTTTAATGGGTTTGCTTTAAACCCCTTTAATAAAAGGGGTTTTATTATAGAACTGTTATGTTGTGATCATATTATGGCCTACACAACCCTAGAAAAAACTTTCAACATGATGGTCTTTCAGCAGTCAGTTGATGGCCCCATAGACAAGGAGGGCGTCGCACAAAAGGTCTTAGCAAAATAAGATCGTGCCGTGTCCAAGGATAGGCTATTACAGGAAAGTTTGGTGGCTGGAAAAAGTGAGCTAGAAAAAGAGCGCAGACAACAGAGACAACCCTAGTCTTTAGGGGACTGTGAAACAAAGCTCCCACATGGACCTGCTCTTCAATCGATTCAATTCATGGTCAAACTTGTTTGAACCCCTGGATACGCTAAGTAAAAAGCCGACACGGGGCCCGTTTTAGAAAATCTCTGCTGGCCCAATTGTTAGAAGCCTTTTAGAATCACATTTTCCAATCAGGACAGCAGTTCGTGTTCTACAATAAATTGTTGCAAGTTGCCACAGGTTATTTAGGACTGAGGTGTGGTGGAAGCAAGTTGGCCATTGAAAAAATGTTTGCTTTGTGACTAGCGAACCGTATCTGTGCCGGTCTGGACATAAGTTTTGGATCATCACCCTGCTCAAAGACCCAATAGGTACATGGCTTTACTTAAAGGACTTATCAAATATAAAATAATAAAGTGCTTTTTTTCCATATAAATGAATACATTTCAAATAAAAAAAATTACTAGAAGCACCCATAAGGCTGAGATGGGACTTAAAACTGTCCACACTTCTAAGCAGACTGATGACCCAGTTTTAGTCTTCTTGACTGAGTCCATTAGCGCTTTAATTGAAATGCCTTTAAAGCTCCAAGTGCTTTTGAGGCCATGCAGTCTAAACAGGTTCTGAGGGTCTTTAGAAGAGACCTGGGTCCACACAATCACAGATCCTTCACTGTACTTCACAGTGGCCATGAGGTACCACTGGAAAAAAAAACTCTATTGTTTAACATCTCCAACCCTTAAATTAATTCAACAGTGGGCCCACTGTTAGTTTTGTTGGATCTTTTGTTTTCAGGGCTTCAGTTCAACTTAATTAACGAAGGTCAACGGGGGCCAGAGCGGCATCACTAATATCTGGTTCATAATTTGCTGTTTACTCCATCGTCTTAGTTACTGCGTTAAAACGAGATCCCTCCTTCTCCTTGGATGGCTAGCGGATCATAGAAGCATGGATCTAAATGTCAGTTAAAGCTCTAATATGCAACACTATTCAGCTTTGTGAATGATTTTTATCTTAGACTAAACACATTGTGCGGTTTCACCTGAACATCAATAGTAGCCAGCAGAACAATGCAGTCTTTTACAGACATGAGTTTGTGTCAGAAATGGTAGTTTCTTCCCAGCTGGGGTCAATGTGTTGCTCAGTCCAGCGTCTCCTGCAAAT
Source organism: Fundulus heteroclitus (assembly GCF_011125445.2). Taxonomy (NCBI): domain Eukaryota; kingdom Metazoa; phylum Chordata; class Actinopteri; order Cyprinodontiformes; family Fundulidae; genus Fundulus; species Fundulus heteroclitus. Next base: position 8,713,525 of record NC_046370.1, read on the forward strand.
AAAGGCCGTGGACGTTGCCAAACTAGTGTTTCCTCTTCAAAACGCCCACAGCCCTGTCTGGAAACAAAAAAAAAAAAAATCACGTTTTCCATATGCATGCAATACATACGTCAACACCCTTTCAAACACTTGTCGCTGATGTTGCAGTCGCATAATGAGTTTAACACCCTTTTGTCAGTAATATTAATGATGCAATCACGGGATTTCCCCCAGAGTTACGCAAACATTTGCTGCTTTGAGTAAACCTTCCTCTCTGCTTATGTTCTCTGGAAACGCCGGCAGATCTCTGTTTATAGACACAAAAGGAGAGGAGGGGGGAAAAAATTACGACCTTTTGCATGTTCACTCCGCTGAAAAAGCGTGTCTTCCATCATCCGGAGAAACATGCGGTTTATTTTCGTTGGAGAAAGGCTTTTCGCTTCTCCAAACAAGACCCCGAATTTATCATCGGCCCATCATTTCCTCCCTTCTGACGGAGCGAGTAAACGGCAGGAACACGCGGAGTTAAAGCGGGGTTTTACTGAGCTGCTGACCTTTAGAGCTTGTCCTCTTCAATTAATGCTGCATCATAAAGCGGGAGGAGCAAGCTCGGCATACTGAGATTATCCCGATGTGGAAAACTCTCTGTGTGTGCAGAATCCATAAAGCCATCCGATTTGGAAGAACAGTGGTTGTGGGTGGGGTGGTTTGGGGGGGGGGGACGTGGTGGGGTTCTTTTTTGAAGCAAGCTTGTCAACACACAAAGCAAAGGGAAAGAGCAACAGTGAGTTAAACAGCGGGCTCTTGTCTTTCAGCGCTCGACATGCCCTATAATTCAAACACCACTGACAGGGGCCATTTTGAAGCCTGTCATAGGCGGCAAACTTTTTGTCTCCAAACGTCTTGCTCACAGTCAAGTCGACTCCTGCTACGGTTCGGGGTGATTAATGACTTATGGCCTTATTGTGTGGAGGTGGCTAATTAACTACAGGCTGACGGAAGAGACATGCTATAAAAACCCGGCTCTGATAACCCCCCCCAACTTTTTTTTCCTTTCCTTTTTACTTGGCATGTGGAAGCTCTTACTGACAAATTTGCAAGAAGCAGACCAGCGTTGAGTAAGATGAATGGCCTCTGCGAACGGTAAACAGCCTTTAATTTAGCCGTGTTTAAATGTATGACACGCTGGTATTGTGCTTCTTCGCCGTTCGTGCTCTCGGGCTGGGAAACGCAGCCAAACATCCCCCTCCGTCCCCCCTGCTGTAGGGTTAAATTTAGGCTTGGCATATTCATGAAGGGAGTTTCTTCTGGCAAACATGTGTTCGTTGCCTCTTCAAGTTTTTGGCAATCCCTTCAAACTGACATCTAAAGACAAAGACAATCAGTTTCTCCAACAAAGTAGTCTTAAAAACACACCAAACAGGAGAACCGTGGTGCTAGATGAGGTACTCTTACTTGCGCACATTTAACTGTGACTTGCAAAAGGATTCTTGCAACGTGAAATCTTTCACATTTCATCAGATTACAACCACAAAACGTAGATGAATTTTATTTAGACTTTGTGTGATGTGCTCCACGTTTTGTCAGGCTAATTGGGAATCTGAAGGAGAATTATGGTTTTCAGTAAAAAAAAAAACAAGTGAGAATTCACTTTTACATTTACACCCAGCCCCCTGAGTCAGCGTCTAACACGTTTTCTTCAAGAACTGCTTTTTATGTTTGGCTACAAGCATCTTCTTATTGACTCTGACCTTTCCTGTGTCAGCTGGAAAAAAACCATACAGGATGATGCTGCGACCACCTTGTTTAAAGATGAGGACTGTCCATTGAGGGTGAGGTGCATTTTTAGTTTTCCACCACAAAGTGTTTTCAATTAAAGGCTACAATGTTTAATTTTGTCTAAAACCTCTCACTATGTCCTGCTGACATATGTTCCCACCTGAGCTGCGGCTCTCTGCAGCTCCTCCAGAGTTATCATGGGCCTCTTGGCTGCTTTTCTGATTCCCTCCTTGCTCATCCTGTGAGATTAAATGGACCGCCACGTCTTGGTAGGTTTGCAGATGTGCCAATAAACGTCTTAACAACTTTATCCAAAGACTTGAATACTGCTATCCACTTTTCTTTTTTTTTTAACTCCAAACACATCCAAAAACTTCAATAAGTTCACAACAGTGCACCCCAGATCCTGATGAAGCACAAGTAATATGACCACATCACCTCAATCCTTAAATCCCTCCACTGGCTTAACATCTCTCTCCGCACTATAGGTTTCCCAAGTCAACCAGCAACGCGTCTACAGCACTGCTCCATGCTAACTCAAAGAACTGCTCAGACCTCAGCGCCGTCTGTCCGCTCTATTAATTCCTACCTGGCCTATTCCTCCCCACCTCCTGACGAAACTGTAAAACATGGGTGACAGGGCCTTCTGTTCTGCTGCACCTTGTATGGGGAACACCCTCCCCAATTATCTGAGGATAGGATCAGACTATGTGGGTTGTAAGGACTGAAGACTTTACTTTTTAAAAGATTTTGCAGCGTTCGTATCCACTTTTCATTGTGTTGCTTTTCACTCTTGATCTGTTTTCTAGTTGTTTTTATCACTTTAAGAATGAAATATGTAAAATGCAGCCAGAATTCAATAACTGGACCTGATTCTATGTATGGGTTATCACTGCAAAAAGGTCCAAATGCTAATGCAAGCCGCACTTTTCAGATTTTATTAGTAAAAAGTTTAGAAAACTATGAATCTTTTCAGTTACTCCCAATAATTAAAGTTACAGATCAACTTTGTGTTGATCTGTAACATAAAATCCCGATAAAACACGTGGTGAAATATGAAAAATTGGAAGATGTATATGTTTACAAGGCCTGCAACCAATGACTTTCAAATTATGTGACCAGCCCTTCTGCCATTTTCTACCTTTGTGTAATTAGGTTTGTTAACCTACAGTTTTGTCATGTTTGCAGTCATGTCCACAGTCTAATAAAGTTACGATCGCACCGGCGCACCTCACCCTGTGTGACAGCTTCAGTGCCAAAATGACTGCTTGTACCTCAATGAGGAAATTAGCTGTGGACAAAACTTAGGGAGGCTTTCCTTCCCAAGTGAAAAATAATATTTAACACTGGAGTGACAATGATGGAAAATGGCAAGAGGAAATTCCCCTTCAATAACGTTGCATATGAAAAACGCCAAGCGGGCCCAAAAGGGGGGCAGAAAGCTTAGTACCAGCTGGCAGAACATTACAGGTGATGGACATTTCACTTTCCTAAGTCAAATATAAAAGACTGCTGTTCATTAATATACAGAAGGGCCCGCAGAATCAAGCCTGCCATCTGGTTGAAGCGACAGAGTAATCTACAGCTCGTAATTATAGCTGAGGAGCAGAGTTTCTCTTTAATCTTTTCCAGCTTTTCAACAACAAAAAAAGAGAAAAGAAAAATCCATCTGCACCGTGTAGCAGATCATTTTTCTTTAAGACAAATGGGTTGTTTTCGTATGATCCAAAATTAGATCAGCAGAAAAACAATCAATCTTGGAAAGGGCCTGGGAAAGGTATTAAGATTTGGATTCTGTTTTTCTTCCTCTTGTCTTCAACATTTCATCTCTCGGTTTCTTTGCCTGGTTGGACGGTCATCAGCATTCCTCCCGTGATGCTCTCTGCCATCACTCAACATACACTTGGGTAATGATGAATTTGACAGTCGGCCTTAATACAGTGATCAGCCCTTAGCTTCATCTTTTTTTTTTTTTTTTCCCTGTGGCGTTCCACAAACAGATGGTGACCTGTGAGAGTCAAAATCCACATAGAGTGAAAAAAGAAGGAGACAAAATACTTTGTGTCATCCTGCCTGCAAATTAGAAAGATGATATAACTGTCAGATGCCAGCTTCCTGTGGCAGCAGACCCCTCCTCCCTCTTCCAGTTACAGGAGGACTGATGCTTTCACTACACGACAAAAAGGGAAACGAGCAAATGCTTTTTTTTTTTTCTTTTTTTTTTTTTTATAGGAGACCTGTCTGTCAGCTGGCTCTAAAGTCATAACAAATCACCGGCACTCAGCTGAGGCTGAACATTCGGGGCGTCAGGAGGAAGACGGATGACCCGAGGCTTTTTGAAGTGCTCTGGCAGTTCAGATGGCTCGGCAGCGCTGACAGAGAAATATACACAACAGAGCAACCAATAATGAGAACATTAAACATTCCAGCCACCTGACAGGCTGACAAAAACAGCCTGGCCCCATATCAATCATCCGCCGAGTCATAACCTTGACAATTAGTCTCCTCTGATACTGCCCTGTCATACCTTCTGGGCCCGCACTGCAAAGAGTGCCTCCACTGACGGAGGAGAAAACCATTTATTTGCTCTAATCCTATTCCTTAATTCTGACTGATAAAGACAATTTCCGGGGGACAATAAATTCAGCATAAGCTGTGACTGCGCCGTCTACTGGCTTTGGGAACCTTACCAATAAACCAGTTTTCACTCTTCTTTCTAGAAATTTTTTAATTAGAAGGCTTTCAAGACTAAATAGCCTGACTGTTACAACACAAGATCACCACACCGAGACCTTCAGAGTGGTTTTCATGAGCTGATTCAGAAGAGGGACTCGCTGGTGCATTTCAGATCACTGTTCTGCTGCATAAGGTCTTAAGGTCGCTGACAGATGAGCAGACATCCTTTTTCTGGATTTTCTGCTAGAGAGCAGAGTTTATGATTGAAGCAGCGAGCCAGGCCCAGAACCATCATACTAACACCACCATGTTTGACTGCTGGTATGATCCTCTTTTTCTGTTTCGGTTTTATGGAAGATGCAACGGGACACACAAATTTGAAAAGGTTCCGCTTTCGTCAGTTCACACAGTATTTTCCTATTAGTCTTGGTGATTACCGAGATGTTTAGTGGCAGATTTTAGGCAGACATATGGGTCGGCGGTGGTTTTCACCTTGGAACTCTCTCATGGATGGCATTTTTTTAATCCAGTCTCTTCCTTATTAATAAATCACGAACACTGACCTTAACTTTGATTAGTTAGGCCTTTTGAAATGCTGCGTTGGCTCCAATCTTTTCTCATCAGATCACAGATTATTTTCCCAAAAGTCTTAGGGATCATCAAGGTGTTTAATAGATCTCTGTGTTTTTATGTTGTTGTTGTTGTTGTTGCCTTTCGAACTCTCCAATGGATGGCATTTTTGTCTTTTCCCCTCCTGCCTGGTCCCCTCTACCTTCGCCTTTTCTCCTTATCGTCTTCCGGTCATCTTCTTAGTCTCTTTGTGATTGCCTCAGCCTGTGCTTGCTGCTTGAACCAGATGTTGTCCGTTCTACCTTTAAATTATTCAAATTAATTATGCAGCAAAGGGAATATCTCCTTTCCCGCTGTTGTAAAGCAAATCTGCCCCGACACAGTAACCAAACCAGACCCACTTCCTACTGCTTGCCTAAAATGTTGAAACAGGACACCTCTAAAAAAAAAAGAAGAAGAAGAGGCTGTGCTATTCTTTAAAAGGTAAAAAAAAAAAAAAGCATTGCTCATACTGGTGTTAAATTATTGTCCTGTGAAGGCATCTCGGAGCTACAAAATAAATCAAAGCATATGTTTACAGCTCTGGCTGCTCAGTTGTGTGTTTTAAGGACAGCCTGCAGGCATTTGGAAGCTATATAAAACTTGCAGCAGAGCCAACACATTTCAATAGGCGTAGATCAGCATCACAAGTTCTTCTTTTATGACTATTTAACAAGGTTACATCCAACATGACTGTGGCATAACGCCAAATGTCAAATCTAATTAAATGCTTTATAAATGTTGATTATTATTAAAAATCTAATTTTAATTAATATTTTAAATAGAAATAAAAAAAACATCAGTCCAGCGTTTTTTCTACTCCCCCAGAAGCCATGTTTCAAATATTTTCTAGTTTTAACTTCTATGTCTATTTCTCTAGTGCCAATTTCATCTACAGCCTCTCTACCAGACAAACAGGTCAAATTTACATATTTTTGTATGGAATCTAATTTTGCTGAAATTCAATTTGATCTATTCTAATTTAGGTTAATCCAACAATGTTGTCAGATTCAGATCCAACTATATAAACGAAACTAGAATATAGTGAAAAGTTAAGCTTTTTTCACTCATTTCATAAAATGAAGCTCATTTATTATTTTCATCACTTACAGAGTGAATATCTTCAAGCTATTAATTCTTGTAATTTTGATCATTAAGGTGTGCAGATAATGCAAACCCAAAATTCAGCATCTCAGAAAATTAGAACATTGTGAAAAAAGTTCAATATTGGAAAATGATGGTGTCCCAAAACTCCTGGAAAGGTATCCTGGGTCTGTCAGGCTGGGTCAGTAGGCTACACAACCATTGGGAAGATTGCTGACTGGACAGATGCCCAGAAGACAGTCACTGACATAAAAAGTCACCGCTAAAGAAGGTGGTTTTTCACTGAGTGCTGAGTGCGAGCATATTCATAGAAATTGGGTGGAAAGAAAAAGTGCAGTGGCAACAGGGTTGACCACAGCATTGAGAGGATTGTCAAGGGAAAAAAAAGCACTCAATCATTTGGGCGTGCTTCAACACGATTGGACTGAGCCACTGAGGCTAAAGTCAGTCAAGACGAACCCTACACAGGCGTTGCATTCCTTGAGTCAAGCCAGTCCCGAACCTAGAGACACTGTGTGGAATATCTTACATTGGCTAAGAAGAGGTCCCAATCCTCTTTTCATAAAGTAAACATTGCTGTTCACAAGGAAATCAAAGTCCCAGAGCCTGGATGAATCAAAGCTGCTTGAAGTCCAGTTTCCTGGTGTGGGGTGCCATGTCAGCTGCTGGTGTTGGGCCGCTGTGTTTTCTGAAGTCCACGGTCAACACAACCATCTATTGGGACATTTTAAAGCACTTTATGCTTCCTTCTGCTAACTAAATGTACGGAGAAGATCATTTCATTTTCCAGCGGGATTTGGAAGTGGCCCACACTACCAAAGGTACCAGAAGCTGGTTACACCTCAGCCGTGACACTGATTCCCTCCATGCCACACCACATGCAGGGAATCAGCTCGAGCTAGGGGTTCGTCCTGTAACTGGCAGGTTGCCGGTTCGAACCCCTACAAGAGTAGCTTATCACCGCCGGCATGTGAATGTTTCGAGTGAATCAGTGTGAAGCACTTTGGGGTCCTCAGGACTTGATAAAACACAAGTGCAGGCTATCTACCACTTACTATTGATGCACGAATTCATGAAAAAGGGGGCTCAACCAAGTTTGGAGTGGAAATAAAACAATTCAGTTTAAAACTTCCTTTTTATTTATCTTATGCAATATTAAAATTTATAGATAATGAAGAAATAAATGTTTGAAATACTTCTCCCTATATGTGTAATGAATCTAATATACGAGATTGATTTTCTCAAATGGCAAAAAATATTGAACTTTTTCATAATAGTCTCATGTTTACTTACTTTCGATGCACAGAAAAACAGAGAACACAAACTGTAGCAAAAAGTACCATCAAGGCATCCTCCAAAAAGAGATACAAAGCTAAGCACAGAAGCCTCAGGAAAATAAAAGGCAGACAAAGTTAAAACCAGAAATTGTACCAACAGTGACTCACACAGTTACAGAAAAGGGAGCAAAGTGTTCTTCCAATGGGATGAAAACCCAGAGAGAAAACACAATTTTGTTAGCAGCAATAAAAACAACGACAAAATGGAAAGCAGTAACTTAAGTCAATAGAAACATTACCAAAGAGGCAGCTCAGGATAAACTAAGCCACACAAACTATAAGCTGAATCAACAAAGAACGTTTTGAGTCTAGTCTTAAAAGCAGAAAATGCGTCTGGCTTACAGATAAGGGCTTCAAATCTAAACGGGTCAGCCTTGCTGTCATCACTCTATCCACTCTTAACCATGTAGTTAACATATGACAAATGAGCCATGAGAAATGACATTTCCCTCTTGCTTTCACACCTGTAGAGAAAAAAAAGCAGTGACAGAAGGATGGATGGCAGAACCTCAAATCTACCGTATTGCCTTCTCATTTAGTGAAATGGAAAGAGCTGGACCGATGATTGTTTACAAAACCTACCTGAGATGGAGCAGCGGAGCTCCAAGCCCTCAGGATGATAAATGGCTTTGCTAACCCTGCGGGACTGCAGACCCAAATGAGGACGGAACTAATTGCCATGTGAAACACTTTGGCATGAAGGAAAAGAAAATGCAGGCACGCCACTGCCAAAGGAAAAAAAAGGGGGTTCCAGTTGCTGCTCTGAACTCCAAGCGGGCCTTTGCTTACCAGAGTTCAGTTGGTGTCCATAAATCATAGACGGCTTACAGCTGAAACTACCCTTAGTCATCAACATGCAATAGACTGAATGACAGATTCCATCCTGACTACATTAGTCTCGGATTCAGGGGGGCTATTGTTAATCTCCCTCCATCTTAAACTCATAGGAAATGAAAACCATCTGTCTGAGGATTGTAAATTACTGAATAATGTAAAGCTGTGCTTGTATGCAAAAGAAGAGACACGAGCTTACATGTTAGAAAGGGGAAACATTTATTGCATTGTTGAAGAAAACGACACAGGTCAAACTCTAGGGATTTTTGTTTTTTTGATTTCTTCCAAGTGTTGCTTCAGACATAACTCTGTCCTGGGGCTGTCATCTACAGCACGTTACTTATCTTCAGCTGACAGGAGAATTAAGATGCGATTCCAGTCTGTGTTACACCCACACAGATGAGACCAAACTTTACAGGTGTTCTCAGTTGTGGTTTGGATTTCTAAGATGAGAGATTGACCAACACCAGACAATGAACTCACCCCACCCAAAACAGGATAAACATTCTGTTTCTTTGCATTAATAACAGTTTTTTCCATCCGCATACAAGGATGGACAGTGAAAGCAATTAAAGCAAATGCACATTTTTGGGGTAAATTAAATAGTCTATATATATATATATATATATATATATATATATATATATATATATATATATATATATATATATATATATATATATATATTTTAGGAACACCACTATAATTCCAAGTTTAAAAAGTTAGAACACTGACACGTTCTTTTCAAATATAGCATTAGGCTAATGAGATTGATAATTCCCCCCCATTCCAATCCAAAAAGGTATGCTGATAAACTACACATGCTTAGGAAGTACTGGTGCTCCCCAAGGTTATGTCCTCACACCACTCCTCTTTTCCTTGTACACCCCAGTTACGGTTGTCATTATAATAAATGTCAAAAATCACTTTTTTTAATCCAATTTTTACTAAAAAAAAATTATACTAGGAGAGAAAAAACGGGTTATGGCTCCTCTAATTAAGTTATAAAGAACACCATCAGTGGTAAGATAATATTTAAGTAGCAGCCAAGTACATGCTCCACCAGCGGGGGATTAACCCTACAGTCTCCCCAGAGAGACCAGGCTGTGAGCGGGACTCTGCCACTCCCGAGAAGTTCGAGTGGTATTAAAATTGGCTGATAATCCTGATGAACCGACTGCACAGATGAAGTTTGGAGGTGCACCTTTTCACCTAAATAAATCTTTAAAAAAAATTGTGATCAATTAAGGTTATAAAATTGATAGATTTGTAAACTCCTCATCTCTTTACTGTCCCTTACTGCCCTCTTGTGGTGGACAGTTTTTCTTGTTGCACGCAACCCCGCCCCCTCAACAAGGCCCGGGAAAGCAGAGCAAAGCACTGGGTTGGTCAGGAGCCCAAAGCCCCGGGATAGTGAAATTAGCTGGTAAATGTGTATAGAAACTCTACATGGGGTAAAAAGCTCCAGGTTTTTGAGTGGCGATGAAAAAGGGGCTATTTTTGACCTTCTGCTTATTTTTGCATTGTATTTTCATTGATGGTCCAATAGAATTGGTAGTAAACTAGCAAGGTCTTCAAAAGAAGAGGAAAAAACTGTATCCAAATAAAACTTTTGTTAAAGTAAAGCTGTCTATTAACATCAGAATCAGATATACTTTAATAATCCCAGACTCAGTAAATCGCCTTGGGAGACGATTTACTGAGGCCAATGCTGCCAAGGACACCGCCTTACACGGTGCCCACAAGGCGCTGCCCTTTAACACTGAAATGTGTAGCATGTCTAAAGTTTTCTTTAAAAAATAATAATAATAGAATAAGTTAACTGCACAGATTTTTATTACAAGCCACAGTTGTTAGCAGCTTTATTCCTGAACAGAGAAGTAAAGGGGCTGTTCATAAGTTGCAAAGAATAAAATGGATAGTTATCTTGTGCCTTTTGGCATGTTTGATACGTCACTGATGAACATACAAAACGTTTACTAAGCTTTTTAAATTATTAAAACATCACAGCATCAGTGCTGAATGCAACAATGTCTGCAGCAGTGCTGTGAGAAATTGTATCCAACTTGGGGAGATGAAAACAAAGAATATCTTTAATTATAATCGATTTTTTTTTTGTATCAGTTATACTGAGAAACCAATTATTTCAACAACCATAACTCTTAACGCACCCCTTAACCACCACTATTACATGTGAGATCACTCAACCATCATGGTCCTGATCCCCTGAAACAATAAAGCAGCAGTTAGGGAGGAAGTCCTGTCATTCTCCGCATGATTCAGAAACAACAATCTGCACTTGAACATGAATAAAACAAAGTCAATTATCGTTAACCTCTGGGAAACAAAACATAAAAGTGAAAGTGGCTCGAACATCAACGGAGACGACCTAGAACATGTCAGCAGCTTCAAATCCTTTGACTTGCGCATATCAGAAGAGCTGGGCTGGAGCAAAAATGCCATGCACCCCATCCCTAAAAGCTCAGTAGTGCTCTACTCCCTTAAGATCTTAAAATGTAATAAACTCAGAGGAGATATTCTGAAAATTATAACTGCTGCACAATAGAGAGCTGCAGAAATTTATCAAGCCTGCACATTGGATCGTTGCCCCCCAACCCGCATTATTGGAAGATACATACTCAAGCTAGCTAAATATGTAGGCAGTAAACATGAGAAAGGGCCCATCACAACCCAGATCACACGTGAATGTAGCTCCAGTTGGGTGTATATGCAATTATTATTATTATTATTATTATTATTATTGCATTTTCCATTTCTATACTGCTGGGGAAACTACACAACGTTTTCTTGTAGAATGGAACAGAACACATAACATGAGTTTCAGCATTTCTCAGCGTTCAGACCGAGGTACCAGGTAAAAAAAAAAAAGTATGAAATCTTAGAAAGTTAAAAAACTAAAAGTTCAGCTGATTTCGGTGTGCTTGTCCTTCGCTGCCAGCAGAAGGTTAATATTTAGGCATACACTGAAATATTTATTCAAGGATTAAACTTTCTAACACAAACAAGATCCCCTGAAGCAAACACAACTGGTATAAAATGTATTTCTGCGTTTCATGTAGTTCATGCATTGATGAACACTTTAGGCTTCACCAGAACTGACCTTTGAGTAATTTTGTTAGTGATACATTACCTTGCAAACATATTCAGAGCCCCAAAACTTTGTCACAATTTTTTTTCCATCTACAACCTTCAGTGCATTTTTTTGGGTATTATGTGTGATAGACAAACACAAGGTAGTGCATAATTGTAAAGTGGAGTGAAAAAAAATTTATATGATTATCCAAATTTGTGTGGCGTATATTTCAATTCAGCCCCTTTAATTTAATATCCCTAAAAAAAAGGCCAGTGCAACTAATTGCTCTCAGAAGTTACCTAATTAGCAAACAGACTGCAGTGACATGTAATTCCATATCAGTATAAATACAACTGTCCTGTTCACTAATGTTTGTTAGAGAACATTAGTGAACAAACAGTGTTGTAAAGATCAAGAAGTGAGGTCAGAAATAAATCCGTACAGAATTTTAAAGCAGGGTCAAGTTGTAAAACAAGATCACAAGCTCTGAGCATCTCCAATAGCGCTGCATCGATCATCTAAAAATCGAGAGTATTACACTACTGCAAAGCTGCTAAAACACAACTCTCCACCTAACTTGACAGTCTGGGGATTGGAAGAATTACTCAAAGAAGCATTACCATCATCCATAGCTCAGGGTGGGAAAATCTATTTACACAACAACTATCAGTTATGCGCGCCACAAATTAACCTCTATGTATGAGTGGAAAGAAAAATGCTGTCATGGAAAGAGCATAACGCCAATTTGCAGCTTGGTGCAGTCCATGTAGTAAATGCGTTAAACATGTGAGAGAATCTGTTCTCATCTAAGATGGGACCAAAAATGAAAGTTCTTGGCCTACATGCAAAATGGCATGTGTGACAGCGAACCCCATCCCCTTCACGAAGCACGGTGGTGGCAACATCATGCTGTGGTGGAAGCTTTTCCTCTGCAGGGACAGGGAAGCTGGTCAGAGTTAATGAAAAGAAGGATGTCTCTAAATACAATCCTGGAACAATTACATTATCATTATTGTAACATTTTAAGTATGTATAACATTTTAGACTTTGAACAACATCAGATATTTTTGGATATGTGCCTTGTTTTCAAAGTTTTAAATGGACTTGCTCCTCCTCCTCTAACAGATTTTATAAGCAAAAAAAAAACATTACTAGAATAAACACCAGCGTTTTATCCAGAGGAGACTGTAATCTTCAGCGGCGTAGGACCAAATTTGGCCAAATGGTTGCGTCCATCAGAGAACATTTATGGAACACACTGCCAGCTCATGTTAGGGGCCTGTGCAACCTACATAAGTTTAAAAATCTCAACACTGGTTGAAAACTAACCAGACATGTGTTCACAGGTGAATTGATTTGTCCTTGGGCCTGTTAACCTAATTTTATGGTGATTTTATGTTATGGGCATCTTATCTGTTTGTGTCCAGTCTGTTTTCTCCTGTAGTGTCTTGTTTAATGTTCACTGTTCTTACCTGCCTTAGGACAGCAGATGCAAATTACCTGTTGTGCTAATTCTGGCATATTTACATTGACGCTTCAAGCTGACATGTTGATGAATGTGCACTGTCCTAATTCAAATAAATAAATAAATAAATAAAACCTATTTGCTAGCTGCAAAGCTGGTAGAGACGTACCTAAAAGCCTTGCAAGTCTAACTGCAAATGGCTCATGAGGATGACTACAAATACAGACCACATTTTTCATATTTTAGCCAAACAAGTTAAATAATTGCATTTAAAAACCACATTACATTGAAGTTAATGGTGTTAAAGTGACAAATCTGTAAATAATGTTCAAGGTGTATTGCAAGGACCTGTAAAAAACACATGTAATAACTTAATGGTAACGATTTACTTTCTATTTAGCATTCTTTGACATCAAAGTGTTTTCAGTCTTTTCATGGCTAACCCGGTGAATCCCAGAGTTTAAATATTTAACTTGTGTTCCGTGAATGCTTTCCATGAATCTAAGCCAGCAGTTTGGCACGGGGTCCATTTGTGACCCTTGGGATGATTTTCTGAGGCCCCCGACCACTGTTCGAGAGTAATACAAATTTGGCACAGGTGCAGATGATCACTATTTAAATTCATCCATCCATCCATTTTCTGACCCCCTTTGTTTTTTTCTCATATACTTCCAACTTTACAATTATGACCCACATGGCAAAAGGTTTGGACAATCTGGTCCAAGCCACATGGAAGTTTGCTTAAAATCACATGTGCTTAAAACAACTCATGTTATCCAACCAAACCTTTGTACTGTAGTGAAACCCTCATACTGACTGCATAATTATTGAATTATTTTCCTCCAGAGAAAGTCTTTAACCCTCAGCCGAGTGCCAAACAGGTAATCATCATATCTCACACTACGAGTCTTATTTATCATGAGTCATGCAATTACCTCGCTCAAACTGCAACTCCCTGGGGATTCTCTCAAGAAACATTTAATTAATGCAATTTATAAAAACTAAATCCTACAGCTACAAACATTTGCGAGGCAAATGTACCGGCATGATTAGGCGTTTAAAGGGTTTCATTTGTAATGCGCGACGTAAAGGAGCGCATTACGCTCAGATGGTTTAGTAAACATCAAAGAGGCGCAAACAAAGAACCTCGTGTGGGCATGGAAAGCTGCACAGCAGGAAGGAGTGGCTGCAATGTACCGAGCTGCAAAGTGAGCTGTGGTTTTAATAACAATGATTTATATAGTGTGCCGTGCACGTATCTAAGGAGTCTTTCCTTAACAACAGATTCCCTGATGAAATCTGCTGTCAGTTGTGAGGTTTTTTGTGCCCAGCTGGCCTGAATGCCAAGTCAATATTTGCGTTTTTATTAAAGCCGCGTGTGATTCAAGTTATTCAGCTGCATGGCCTGCTTAACATGTTGTACAGCTGGGAACAGTTGGCTTAATCTCACAGCAGATATGTTAGGTGAACAGATGTTGTGAGGTCAGCCTTTAGAGAGCAGGATTTATTGATTGGAGCGGATAAGGGGCAATGCAATAAGCCATTTTTTGTCTTTATAAATCATACTAGAGGTAGCAGACTTTTTCTAAAGAAAAAAAAATTTAAAAGTCAGCTGCCAAGCACAAAGAAGTCAGCTAAACTTTCTCTCTGGAAAGTGAAAAAAGCCGAAATCTTTTATTTGTGTTTGCTTTCAGTCATTGGCGGAGATCAAAGCTTGCGCTCAGGGGCTTCGGTGTCAGTGCACGACATCAATGACATCTCCCATTCACACCGCATCTTCTCCTCACATCTCACATGCGCTCCGTCGTCACATCCCCACAACAAAGAGAGACGCCCCGAGTTATCATCCATCAAACCAAGCCTTTTATGGTCCATCAAAAGACAATGAAGTGCCAGAGTGAGAGGAGTGTTTGCAACATGAAGCGACGGCAAATACTCCAGACGCAGATTAAACAGTGCAGGAAACGAGGCGGCTACCGAGCGTTTTGGGTAATTTGTGGGGATTAGACATATTATGAGTCGTCTTTATGTTGGAAAAGGAGCTCAGATAAAAGCTGATAGTTTGTATAGCTTAATTTTCTTTGATTCTCAAGTATGAAGGCTTTCTTAGGGCTACGGAGCGGAGCACTTTGTTTTCAAACCTTGTCTCGTCTTTAATGCCACGACTATTAGGTATGTGCTACATGGTAAGATTTTCCTTCAAAAGGCAGCCCTTTGACAAAGAAAGCAGAGGAGGTTTAAAAAAAAAACAGCCAAACTCAATGCACCACAGAACATAGCCGTGTACAATATTTGACTTGCAAAACAAACAGCAGATCTTTATGTTTGCTTCTGACAGTCTCTCTTCCACGATTGTCCTGCATTTGGCTTCATCCATCTTTAAATCAATTTCCTCTCCTTGCTAGAGAAAAGAAAGCCCACATTATGATGCAGCCACCCCCATGTTTTTAACCTGACAACAGCCAGCTGTATGTCTCGCTCCGCCTAGCTCCACTCACATACATCTGGGACACCGCCATAGGCATTGCCTTTACTGAAGGCTGGGCCTTATCAAAACTCCTTGCATATGATTGGATAAGCCACTTGTCTGTCATCTTTATCGACGTGCTATTTCAACCACTCACACCGAAGCTAACCCGTGACGCTGATGAGACCGACGCCGGAAAAAAAAAACTTTTTTTTTTTTTTATGTGTTTGCGGCTCTAGTGCAGGGTTTCCCGCAGCGCTATCTTGGCGAGGCGGCCGCGGAAAACGTGTCGTCCACCCCCCTCCGCTCCGCGAGCCGGTCCGCGGAGAAAAAGTCATCCACCCCCCCCCCCCCGCTCCGCGAGTCGGTCCTCCTCGCATAAGCAAATTCCTGCGGGAAACACTGTAGTGGCATGCGTTTTATTGACAGTGAGCTGACAGGAAGAGGGGGGAAGACAGGCGGCAAAGCGCCGCGGGTCGGAGTCGATCGCGGGCCGACCGCGTTGAGGACTAATAGGCCTCCCAATATGGTTAGCGCTAACCGCTAACCGCTCCGGGGCGCGTCCGCGTACGCGCCCCGGAAAACAAAACTTGCCAAATCCGGTCGGGAGAAGGGCGAAAACATGGTTTCCACCAACAAAAGCCTTCAGAGCCGTTCTCTGATGTTCTTTTAATGAAACAATATCAGATAGATTGGACAACACAGAAGAAATAGCAGCATCAATGCTAACGCTTGCTTCCTCGATGCGAGCCGCCATTGTTGTTGGAATCTCACGGTGGCTTCTCCACTACGTCACATCCATGAAACACCCGCCCTGCGTCCTGATTGGCCAGACCAAAAATTTGGTTGGGGAAACCATTTTCAATGAGCGATGTCCCAGATGTATGTGAGTGGAGCTAGGCGGAGCGATACATGCAGCTGGCTGTTGTCAGGTTACCATGTTTTACCAATAAAGAATAAAAGCTTTTCACATGTGGCATTTTGCACTGCAAAAATGGATCTAAAAATAAGTAAAATGTTCTTAAAGTTAGTGTATTTGCCCTTGATTTGAGCTGGTAAATAAGATTATCTGCCAATGGAATGAGTATTTTAACCCCTAAAATAAGATAATTAGACATCCTGCACTTGAAATAAGATGGAGATGAGTTGTTCCTATTTTAAGTGCAAAAATCTTATTCCATTGGCAAATCATCTTTTTTACCTGCTCAAATCAAGGACAAATACACTTTAAGAACATTTTACTTATTTTTAGATCCATTTTAACACTGTGTGCCTTCTTCTCTGTGCTTGTTGTATGCCCTACACCAGAGTTCCCCAACACCGGTCAACAGGACCTACCGCCCTGCTTGTTTTAGGTGTTTCCCTGCTGCAGCACTCCCAGAGTAAACAAAAAGGTGATTAAGAGGCTTCTGTAGCACTTAGTAAGGATGTTGAGCCTTTAGAGTCAGCATCAGCAGTTTGCTTGTAATAAACTTCAAACAGGACTTCTCATGATTTTCCTTAAATCACTTTTGACTTGACAATGTTTTCTATCGGATTACCTTGTATTTGAATCCATGCACCTTCAAACCATCAACCTCTGACCAGCTTCTTTGCCCCGGTCCATGTTTTCCCATGGGATCGATATGTTCAGGCTGATGTGCGGTGTTAGTTTTTCACCACACAAAGCATTCTGCATGTACACCAATAGGTTTAATTTTGGTCTCATGTGACCAGAGCACCTCCTTCCAGTTACATGATGTTTCTCCTATGCAGCTTGTGGCAAACTCCAAACATTACTTCTCATGGCTTTATCCTTGCCAGTCTTCCATAAAGGCCAGACCTGTGAAGTGTACAACCTTGTCCCGACTTTACCGGCTAAACTGTTCGGTATAGGCTACACTGTGAGCAATAACACAGGCTGTCAAGATGGATATTCTTTTAAAGGCAGCCCACTGACAATCAAAGCAAAGGAGGTTTAAGAAATAATCAAACTACTGGCAGCACGGAAAATCACAGCGTACAATAAATGACTTCCATTACAAACCATCAACAGCTCTTTGTGTTCCATCTCCCATGGATTATTTCTCTCCAGTCAACCATCAACCACTGTGGGTACAGCGGCGTATGTGTAGTGCCTCACTCAGCAGAAACTGAGTGAAACAGAACACCAGGATGATTATACTGTATCCTTGCTGTTACTGATTTATTGTGACAGCATTAACTCCCTACAGAACCCATGTTGTCAGGTGCGAGGAATGGTGTTGTGCAAGAAACTTGATACGCTTCAGCCTTCTCCGACAAAGACCTTGTGAGAAAGTCTCCAGGCACTGTCAAGATCCCGCAAATCTTCATTACTAAATATACAATTGTGTATCCGCTAATGCCTGAAGAGAAACAGGACAGTCAGCTTTGCCTTGCAAAGTAGCGGCTGAACAAAGTAGCGTTTTTTTTTTTTACCATGGGCTTTAAAATGTACAGTAATCCTTAAGATACCCAATTACCTGATTATTATGGTGATTGAATGTATATACGAAACAAAACAAAACACATTAAAACAGATTATATTACACATTACACGTTATATTAAGTATGTGTACTCTGACTTTGGTAAAATTCCAATTTGTGGGGTTAATCATTAAAAGGTATTAGATCTCTACAGCTCCCGCAAAGTTATCATGGCCCCTTCAAGCTGCTTCTTTGATTGATTAGCTGAAAATAGTTGTGCCAAACAGAAGATTGAAGAAAAACTTTAGTTTTGCAAGTAAATGCAAAACACTATGATAACAGTTCTAGTGTTCTCAGTCTTTACTTGCAAAACTAAAGTTCTTCTACCTTCTTTTTCTTCAATTTTCAACCAAAAAAATACAGATAACTGGCAAGCATTTGTTCATCCTACTAATAAACAGAAATGTTGTCAGTTTTGCCTCAGGCATAAGGATATGTGACGCATTTAAGGCTGGAAGGTTTCATTTTTTCAGTGTTTTGCGATTTTTGGTTTTCCATTGTTAGTTTATAGGATTTATGGGATCATGCTTTGAGATATTTTGCAACCCATCAGCTTAGTTTACCCAGTTGTGCTAGTTTTAGCACAACTGGGTATGGATCCTGCTAAGTGGAAAGAAAACTGTTTTTTGTTTTGGGGGGGGGGGGGTGGATTCTGCAGGGCTATTACAAATATTACAAAAACATTAAATTAAAAGTGGGTTATGCAAATATTCATGTATGGAAATCCTTTACTTGAAGTCAACAATTCTTTGCAAATCAAAGGTCATAAAGCTTACTATAATTAAATAATATGCTAAACATTATTCATTTTTATTTAAAGAGAAATTGAAAAATATATTAAAAACCTAAATTCGACCTATCGCTTTTTTAAACAAAGCACTTAACATGCCGAGGCAGGACTGAAAATATGTAAGAGTTTCATGCACGATGGGAGCACAGGAGCCTGAGCATGAAGGGAGGCATTATTTAGAATAAATGGATAATAAGAGAAATCCGCATGAACGACTCAATAAAAACGGTTTAAGCAGCCAGCAAACGGAGGCCAACATGATTAATCGCAGGCGTTCCAGGCCTGGATTTATTTTGTCTTTTATTTCTCCTTTAATGACTGGCTGTGAACACCAGTCTTAATATATCGCCCATGTTTCCGGATTACTGGTGACTAATGAGCATTCGAATGGCTGTTATCTGCATTAATGTCTTCGCATTCGAGAAGTCAATACTGCCCATGTGTGCGTCACGAATGTTTGAGTCAGGCCGACCGGTGGTAATCTGTTATAAGCCCTGCAATTAAAGGGGTTTTCGGAACCATAAATGAATCCTGGCATTTTTTAAGTACACAGTACATTTCTAAATGTACTCATTCAAGTAAGAAAGATCTGTCTCTCCACTTAGAAGTAAATTTACTACCCCCTCCACGGGCATCTGAATTATTAAAAGGCTGAGTTGTCGCCTATTTTCACCACAAAGGATCGATGTTCTGCATCTGTCGGGTAAATGAGGCCATACTTTACATGTTACTGTTTTCCAAGACCGTAGAGGTACAGCGTTGATAGATAGTTCCAAGCTGCCCTTGCATTGAAGCAGCTCAATTAAATGAAAAGAGCTGAGTTCAGCTCGGTAATGACCCCTGTGATTCATATATTCAGAACAGAAATCAATTCTGCATCAGCTTTGCTCAGAAACAGAATCCTCTGCAGCCTTTAATCTTAGTACCAAGCAATCGGCACAAAACGGCGAGTCCAAACGGCGAACACTGCATTGAATAAGACGGATGAAGTTCATTAAAGAGTCAAAAACAGGTATGAGGACAAAACATTATTTCCAATAACAGGTTTTTCAAGAGAATGGGAGAGTGGTGGGGGCGGGACACACAGCGATGCCTTGTCTGACCGTTTTACCGCTGTGCCTGTGTTATTTCAATCCATGATGTACAACAGCTGAGCGGAGCATGGCTAGATGGCACCCAGGAGAGGACTTGAGGTTCATGTTTGCCAATCTTTCTTTATGCCCGCCCCTGGTGACCGTAAATACTCTTTTATGCCTCCCAGTAAAATGCTTAAAGAAGCAGGTTGTCCGAGTGCTGCAGGCGTGCGCATGGTAATATCCTTGATTAACGATGTCAGCAAAGTTCAGAAAACACCCTAAAGAGTTTCTTTGTCTCATTCATTTGGAAGATTTTCATCTGAATATATTTTCCTGGTGAATGCTTGCAATTAGTAGTAGACACAGGTGTAAAAATGAATCTAAAAGAGCCTATTCTAAGATAAGTTAACAAGAGTTAGACTTTTTTCTTTATCATGGGAATTGAGGAGCCCTTAAACATCAGACTAGGGGGGGGAGACCTTCTGGCCTTATTACAGAAGAAAATAATATTCAAACCAAAACCTAATTAAAAAAGGATTTGTTAAGCTTTTCAAGGAGTCTGTCGATGTATTTTCTTATATAATATGGCAGATTTTTTTTCTCAAGATTGCAATAAGACACTTTAAAAAGTTATACCAAAAGAAGGAAACTTATGAAGTATTCGGTGCCTTGCCCAGGTGCACGATGACATACGGCAGAGGAGGAAGTTGGAAACATAACTACAATTTTCTGAATGTAAGATTACTTTTCCCATTGAGCAACAGTCGCTTAGCAAAAACATATGAGAAGCTAATGTTAAAAAAAAAAGAATGAATATACCTAGACCTTGACTGCCCTGCTGCCTTTTGTTGGATCTGGAGCAGAAACTCCCAATGCTCTGAGCAAAATGAACATGACTAAAGCCGGTTATAAGTGGCCCACAGTGTTACACACATAACTCCATTGTAACGCAGCCGTTAGAGTCACATTACTGCGTTTCCAGTCAATAACGAGATGATTGGCTGGCAGCGGCGTGTCTAGTTAGCGGCACATTGTTGCGCTTGACATTTATCACAGCTCTGGGGTCGTGAACTCGAAGCTAAACAGCGACTGAATCATTAAATCTGAACGGTCGCAGCTTTGCCGTCTCTCTGAGGCACTGACATAAGTGTTTTCACGCTGAAATGACTGACTAACTTCCGCTAAGCTAAGCACGCCTTTGTTCAAGCTGGGACATAATGTGCTAAGAGGGAAATGTACTCTTATTTTTGTTAAACCAAATGCTTCTTTAAGAGGGATTCTTTTCTCTCTCTCTCTCTCTTTTTTTTATGCTGCATTCGATACGAAACACCACCGACTGCTATAACCAGTCATTGGTATTTGCCTGCAAATGAAGTCATTTAAGGAGTTTAAAAGGGAAACGTAATGTCAAATTGAGTAAAAGATCCATGGTAGGATAAATATGGAACTGACTAAAACAAAAACTCTTGTGTTTTAACACATCCAGGTCAGCGGATTTTATTGTGATGTTTTTGTGACAGATAGTAAAGTAGCAGGGGGAAAAAAATAAAAATATGTATGGTGGGAGGGGTTTGATAGTTCAGCCCACTTTAATCAGAATTCTCTGAATAATAAAACTTTTTAAGCAGGGTTTTAAAAGTTTTTGAACATCATAAACACTGCATAAAGGGAACTAAAAGTAAGTAGATTTTTCTTGAACTGAGTGTATTTATCCTTGATCTAAGCAGGTAAATAAGATGATATGCCAATGGAATGAGTTTTTTGACCCCTATAATAAGATAATTAGATACATTCACTTGAAATAAGATGATGGAGATGATTTGTTCTTATTTTAAGTACAGAAATCTTATTCCACTGGCAGATCATCTTATTTACCTTCTCAAATCAAGGCCAAATACACTCATTTCAAAAACATTGTACTTACTTTTAGTCTTGGTTATGCAGTGAAGGGCACTGTTCAGTCCATCATCTGAAAACAGAAAGAGTAAGAGGCTACAAACCTATCAAGACGCGGCCGTCCTCTGATAGGCTGGGTAGGGAGACCATTAATCAGAGAAGCAGCCAACAGGCCCATGGTGACTCTGGGGGAGATGCAGAGATCTACAGCTCAGGTGGAAAAATCTGTCGACAGGACAAATATCGTGCCCCTTTTTCATTAGTACTCAATCTATTCAGGTTGGGTCAGTTCATTACAGTTCGGTTCATTTTCCATTACAATTCAGTAGCATCTCGATGGGGGTGGGATCTTTAATAGAAAGGTGGCCCCACAGTCCAAGACACCGACACAACGACAACCTAGACTGCTGCTCCAGTTATGGCTGTTGTCAGACTCAGAGAAAAAGAGGAGCACCGGAGAAGGCGGTGGGCTGCTAGATGAAGCATCCTGGAGACAGAAGCAATGCAAACAGAAGGATATGAACAGGAGGACATGTGAAGGTAAGCTAACACTACAGATAGTAATGGCTACGTGGAATCGTTAGTAGAAAAGTGGGCATTAGTCAGGTACTTCACAAATATGTCCTTCCTTTAACAGAAGATTCACAAGAAGAAAGCCATTGTTCAACCAAAGCCATAGGAAGCACCGTTTAATGTTTGCCATGTAGGCCACACGAGGGACGGAGCAAACACGTGGCATTCTGGTGGGATGAAACCAAAATCAAACCCTTCAGCGGAAACACACAACAGTTTGTGTGGTGTAAAATTATCAGCTTGAAAACATGTTCATCAGGGAACACATGGCTGGAAATCCCAGGTGGGGACAGTTCCCCTCAACTTTGGAAAAGTGTACACCGCAAAAGGGAACTAAAAGTAAGTCATGTTTTCTAGAAATTAGTGCATTTGTCCTTGATTTGAGCAGATAAATAAGATGATTTGCCAATGGAATGAGTATTTAGACCCCTAAAATAAGATCATTAGACATACTGCACTTGAAATAAGATGATGAAGATGAGTTGTTCCGATTTTAAGTGCAAACAAACAAGATGCAAAGTGCAAACAAACAAGATGTTTGCACTTAAAATCGGAACAACTCATCTTCATCATCTTATTTCAAGTGCAGTATGTCTAATGATCTTATTTTAGGGGTCTAAATACTCATTCCATTGGGAGATAATCTTATTTACCTGCATAAATCAAGGAAAAATACACACATTTCAATAAAATTAGATTTAGTTTTAGTTCCCTTTTTGCAGTGTAGATGTGTCAACTACAACAAATCAGAGGAACCTGCATTGCCATTCATCTTGGAAAAAAATTAAGGTGCATTTTTAGCCCCCCCCACATCCCTCGTCATTGTTGGTACAATGGTTTAGTCCAATGTAGAGGGTGGAATAACAGTGGGGAAACAGAGTAGTGTAGCAAAGTCCACCATTATAAAGTGACTGTTTTTTTTGGGGAGGTGGGGGGTTCTGAAGCGCTTGTAAGGTTTTTTTTTGGGCCTGTTTTTGACAGTGAAGTCACTTATTTGGGCTGTAAAACAAGCAACTATAAACAACAGCCATAAAGAGACCCTCTCACGTACATTTTACAGCATTGCATTCCTCTGTAACTTTGCCCATCGCCCCTAAAATTGCTCTGGAGAAATCTCTTGTTTATTGTCTCCCCCCCCCAAAAAAATGAAAGGGACTATTCACCCTTGATGAAACACGGTGGTGGCAGCATTGTGTTGTGGCAACGCTTTTCTTCAACATGCGCAGGGAAGCTCAGAGTTCATAAGCAGATGAAAGGCTCTATAGCAGAAGCTACAGGGGAATCCTGGAAGAAAACCTGCTAAATGCTGCAGAGAGCTTAAGACATGAGTGAAGGTTTAACTACCAGCAAGACAACAACCTTGAACATGCAGCCAGTGCTACAATGGAAGGGTTGAGATCAAAACCGGTTTGTTTTATTTCGCAAAGAAGATTTGGCAAAAATGTTAGTGTCTGGATGTGCACTGCTTGTAGAAACATACCCCAAAAGTCTGCAGTTGTCCCTGAGAGGTGGTTCTACAACATATTGACCAATGAGGGTTGAATACAATTATATGCAACACTTTTCAGAATATTATGTGTAAAAGATCAGTTTGAAAACCAAGACTCTTTTTCCCCCATTATGCACTGCTTTTATATATGTATTTAAAAGAGATCAAAAGGTTTCAACCCTTTTGCAAGGCACTCTATTTCAGGGCACTACATTTGAAATATTTATACCACAGATGAAGATTAGACAAGGAAAAGGCAAATTTATTTGCTAAATTAATTCAGTGCAGCCCAGTGAAATAAACCAGATACCTCCATTTCCACTTTAAAGCTCGAAGCAAATAAGGTGCTTGATAGAACGCTACCCTCTGCCAGTTGGTTAAAAAGAAAAAGGAAAAAAAAAAGAAAATCAATGGCAAGAGGACGAAGAACCTATAGCCACCGCTTAATTCTCTTATCAGCGTGATTTAGTGGGCAAGGATGATGTTAAATAACTGTAAATCCTTATCTGTGACTTTGTGTGTGGTTTATGGCAGTTTCAACTGCGGCTCAGAGACAGAATGTCCATACCTTCTGCCGGATGTGCGATTTATAGCTTTATTATTCTTTGTCTCAAAGAGCAGAGAAACATAATTGAAAGGAGGAGATAGCAGCTATAGTCGAGGAGCAGGAGAGGGGGCACGCAGGAATTGAGGAGCATCATTGCTGCAGACACATCAGAGTGACAGCTTTATGGCTAAAGCGACGACCCACTGGTTTCTTTTGGGGCTCTTTTTTATGAAATGAGAAAAGATCCAATTTTCTGATTCATCTGCAAACAATCCAGAATGAGCTTAGCATTCTGGCACCGGGTTTAAAGCTGGCCTACACGAGTGCAGAGGTCACCAAGAGGGCTTGCGGAGCTGAAGTCATGAGTTTGCACTCGCACTGTCACAGGCCTGCTCATATTTTTACCCTCAGCAACAACAACCCTATTGTTTTCCCTGATAAGGCTTCAGTGTGCACAGTAATGGGAATTAAGCAGAGCATAAGTCACGGCAAAATTGGGTGACAGCAGATCAATAGATAGCGAGAAAGCCTCTGGGAGCACTAGAGAAGGGGACTCCTTTGTTTGTCCAATGCTGGAGAAAGACTTAATGGATGTTCGCTTCTGAATTAATTGTCTAAAATAAGAATGCAACAAGCTCATGAGAGGCGGCGGGGCCTGATCTTTGGGTTTTTGTAAATAATTTAAGTGTAGCAAAGCTTATAAGCTTATAACCACCTAAAATAAAATGGATCTTTGCCTTGGGTTGGTTTTAGTTTGCCTGTTGCGCTCAAGGCTTTAGGATGGGAGGACTGTTTACCAAGGTTTTAGCAAATTTACTCATAGCTAAAAGGAAGCACTTTCTCAAACCAAGATCCAGTTCTTCAAAACTGCCGATAGCTCCTGGAGAGCAAACCTCATATGCATATAATAGGCATATTTTGCTAAAAAAAAAAAAAAAAAGACTCCTACAGGAGTGTTAAGGTTAATGCAGAAAATACACTGTAATCGTTTGTTCACGTATGCATTAACCTTTACAAGGAAAACGCTTAATTGATTTACTGGTAAACAAAAAAAAAAGTCTGGTGATAAAGCAAAACAATTCCAACAAATTAAGTAAATAGCAACAATGGACCAAAAAATAAATAAATATAGAAATTAAATTTAATAACTTAATAATTAAATGAAATAAAGCCAGGATAGGAATTACAAGTTGAAAATGACAGTTTAGAGCTGACTTATCCTGGTCAGCTATCATCAGGCAACACAGGATTTATAGTTTATTTACAAACTTACGAGCAGTTTTAAATTTCAGTTTGCTTAGTTTATAAACTACATAAGAATTTTAAAACAATACATGAACAGTTATTTTTAACACGCTAAAGGTTAAAAATAATACAATCTGACAACATGCAAAGCTCTTTGACTATTTTAGGTTCCACACTGACTGTCAACTTTTATTAATGCAAATATGGTTCATTAACCAATCTGCACAATAAGAAAATTAGTGAATAAATATAGGGGGTAGTTTCAAATCCTGCTGCAAATTTCTGTTTTTACATTTAGCCCTAAACTTATATTACTTTGAAAGTATATGAATAATATTTTTAAATTCCATAAATTGAGTTACAATCCTGATTTTTTTGTTATACACAACACACTAAAATCAAAATATATTGATATGACAATGATCATACAACACACATTATAACAAAGAAATCAAAGCCACTGATGTTTAAATCAAACATTTCATCACTAGAGACCATTTAATGAGTGAAATATTTATTATCTATATACATTTTTTTTTTAAATCCATGTCAAGCTGCTTTTCCTTTTACTTGTTTACAGGATAAAGTGTGTCAGAGACAGCATTGGAGGTTTACAGTGAGGCTGAGTGTGGGAAATGTGTACAACACCATTAAAGATGCCCCGTAGCCTTGTTCCGGAGCCAAAGGATGAAAATGCATTTGCCCCATCTACGCAGTGCTCATAATGATTAGAAAGAACATGTGACAACTCTGATAAAACCGATTCCCTTATTAAGCTCTTAAGGCAAATGCATATTGTGGCCATCACTCCAGGACATTCCCACTTAAATGCACAGATAATTTGTTGCTGCAATGTTATTATTCCTGCCCCAGAACAAGACCCCAGCCAAGCGAGCAATGTGTCAATGATAACTGAAGATATTAATTAGTATATTACAACCGTGGCACATTCACTTTCACTATTAATAAATTCCAGGCCATCAGGTTGTGATTTAATTATAAATTATGTAAATGGTTGCCATGAATCATTAAGGTTTATACATTTTACAAGCTAAATGGGAGGGCTGTATGTAGGCAAATCACAATGATGATGATTAACACGCTCATGTGGTGACAGCACATGGACAAGAATATTTAGTGAACAGATCTTCCCGCTAATGATGGAAAATATCAAGAAATTACAAAGTAAATGAGTTAATAGATTCTTACTTTTGTGAGAGTCTACGGCGGTAATTGAATTGTGTGTAAGCTGAATCTCTAGCTCCACATTGAGTGTCAATAAGATCACTCAAATAAATATTATGCATAATTAATTTCATGTTTTCAGTGACATCATTCTACCACTGAAATATTGAAGTGGTTTACACTTGGTCAGATAAACATTTTACTGACATTTAACTTAGTAAGTTTGTAATTTTTTTTAAAAACAAACTGTCTCATTAATTAGTTTTGCAATCATAGTTTATCTTTTAATGATGCAAAAAAGATTTTTCTCTTATTAAACTTGTCTCACAACCAAACCCAATCACATTAATCTTCAACCATTCCATTAAGTCTGGTGTATCTTTAGCTTTGGTTACTCCCATCTTATACTCCCAGGATCCAAAGCACACAAACAGTATGGTGGGTTCAGTTCTCCATAGAAGTCATAACTCAGAACCTGTTTCTCGGAATGACATATTTAACACTTAACCTAATGGTGTTCCAGTTTGAAGTTGGAAAAGCACAGATATATGCGCTAATTGATGTTCTCAGTAACCATGCTGACTACTATTAGACATTCAAGCTAATAACACATTGTTTTCAACATATTGTATTGAAACAGTCAAAAGAGCATATTTATTTTCAAATAAAACAATATACACCAAGCACTCATCCTGATAGTGTTTACTTGTCCTTAGTTGTCCTCCAACTTTGCACTGAGCACCATCAGCAGACATTAACATTGTTGTGCACCATCTTCCAGCTGTAGCGCAGAACTATGAAAAAAAAAAGATGGCGACAACTGAAGCAGCTACTATTAGAGCCAGTAGACCGTCCTGCAACGACTCGCAGTAAAGTGGCAGCTCAGCGTCCAACCCGATCTACAAGGTTAGGTTTATTTAACCTTTCTTTTAACACTTTTGCTGGGAGTTGCTGACTCGCTCAGCTAACAAATAGAGCAAAAACAAAGCGTACAATGCAGAAATAAGATAAAAGCCAACAAAGTGAGATAATTTACTCAGAAACAATGAATGTAACCAGATTCAGCAACCAGCATAGACATTTGTAAAGTCATAGCACATGAATAGGGGCCTCAAATGTTGTTGTTGTTTTTTTGGGGGGGTTTTTTTGTTTTTTTCTACATTCTATCCCTACTTGCTTTTATTTCTATATTTTAATCATGTAAAGCACTTTGCATTGTCTCTGTACTGAATTGTGCTATATAAATAAATTTGCCTTGCCTTGCCTTTAAGGAATATGTTCACAAAAAGATCATGAACAATGCTTTGTCTGTAACTGGTGAAGAAATACAATGCATCAAACATACAAATAAAAAGTCAATGTTTCAAGTTTCACTACATCCTATTGGTTCAGTGGCAATGTTGGAATGGAGGTCTGGGTTGGTGAGCCTTAACCTTAGTAGGTTGTAACTTTATGGGTATACTGCAAAAAGGGAACTAATAAAAGGAACATTTTCTCAAAATGTGTGTATTTTCCCTTGATTTGAGCAAGTAAATAAGATGATCTGCCAGTGGAATAAGATTTTTGCACTTAAAACAGGAACAACTCTTCTCCATCATCGTATTTTAAGTGGATATATCAATCTTATTTTAGGGGCAAAAAAATACTCGCTCCATTGGCAGAAGACAAATACACTAATTTCAAGAAAATTCTACTTCTCTTTTTTGCTGCGCAGTTAAATTTGCTCAAACACAAACTGAACAAAGTACAGATAGAGGGCTGGTGTGGGGTCACAGTTTCAGTTACAGAAACCCACAACATTTTAGTGCAATAGTAACTTTACATTCATAGCAGCAAGGAGAATCATATTTGTTTTAATAAGCTGACATGTTACCGAAGTATCCGTCCGCTGTAGCACTGTTGTGGAGGCAGACAGAAACAATCAAAACAGATAATACAGCCCAAACGGAATCAGCCTGCTATTCCTCCTTAAGGAAAAGCTAGAGTGCATCACTGCAGCACAGCTAGCTGCTACAGAAAGTTAGAAAAATAATGATTTAAAACTCCCATGAGCAGCTAGAGTAGCAGCATTTAGGCTGATTACCATTGTTACACATCAGGTAGTATTCAGTATTTCCGCTGCTTGGTGTTCAATTTTGACTTATTAATGATTCTACCATCAGTAATATGCTGGCAGGGCAAATTTGTAAAACAGCAAAAAATATTTCAGGGCAAAGTACCTGTGTAACCCTTGATGTTTTGCATGAGGACCAGAGTCCTCCATCGTCTTTCAAAACCTGAGAGGATGAGCTGAGGAAATGGTCTCTGATCATGTAAACTTGGATATGAAGCTACTTTATTGATTCTAGTGCTACAGATTAAGAAGCAAGGCAAAAATCTAGTTTAATTTAATACTGACCCGGTATACGCGGTGCCTTTGAATTGTGCATTGACCATTTTGAACTGCCACTTTTATTCTGTAGGTTAAGAATGCGAACAGGGATGGGATGACTGGGGTTGTAAATTATTAGCAATCACAAAATCCCAGTTATTACTTAAACCCGAGCTGCTCTCTGTAGGGATGATAGTCCTTTCCAGAAGCTAATGGTTATAGTGGAAAGTCCAATGTAGGGTAAGTAT
Organism: Fundulus heteroclitus; assembly: GCF_011125445.2. NCBI lineage: Eukaryota > Metazoa > Chordata > Actinopteri > Cyprinodontiformes > Fundulidae > Fundulus > Fundulus heteroclitus. Next base: position 8,742,776 of record NC_046370.1, read on the forward strand.
TTTCATTCAAGGGAATTTTGTTGACAAAGTGAAAGGAGCAAAGATGTTAGGTTTTCAACTGCCATTTTAAATATAGACGACGCCTTTGTCTTGATTGGCCATCTGGTAGAAACTGGTTCCACAATTTGTCCAGTTTCATTCTGGGTGCATGTTTAATCTATCTGCTCAAGCCACAGGTTTAGCTTAGTCTGATTATCACGGCAGCTTTGATTATTGTTCCCAGTTTTACAACCATTCACACCATGATTCATGTGAACAAAACAAAACAACTGGCATGTCGGCATCATCAGGAAGTGTTTCACATCACAGACAATGGAAAGAATGGAAGTTTGGATCATAACCCACAAAACCTTAACATTAGCAAGTATGATTGTTCTGACTACAACTACTGGTAATCCCAACCTGTGGCCAGAACTGAAAAAGCCTTCGATAAACAAGAGAAATGTAATTTTTATTTAACCCCCTTGTTATTGCCCTGGTTGACTGACAGCATATGTGAACGTTATAAATGAAACACACTACCAGTCAAAGGTTTGGAATCACCTTCTCATTGAATAGTCTGTCTTTATTTTTTTACTACCTCTGGGAACTCCTTCAAGACAGTCGGTAAACCATTTCAGGTGACAAACGTCATGAAGCTCATCAAGAGAAGGCCAAGAGTGACACATCAGTAATCAAAACAAAGGGTTGGTATTTAGAAAAAGCAAAAATATACAAGAGGTTTTAAGATATTTCCCAATTTTTTGTGTGATACAAAATTCTATTTACTTTTGAGTCATAGTTTTTATGTCAACACTATATACCTGCAATGTAGAAAGTCGTGAAAATAAGGAAAAGCCATTGAATGACAAAGGTGAGTTTAAACTTGTGTAAATTTAGCAAAACAGTACTCATGATTGAACATTCCAGTGTTTTGCATGGTCATATCCGTATGCGTATAATCAGCAAGACACAGAAAAGGAAGCAATTTAACATAATTGCAAAGCTGTTACTTCAAAAATGTAACCCACTACATTTAATTAGGTATCAAAGCAAACTGCTGTAAGGTAATGTTGACTCCCTTAATGGAAGTTAAGTTCCATTCCATTTAATTGAATAAAACTCCTAAGGGTAATTTAAGACACAGTGAACCAGCACAGACAAACACAATCACAAAAAATGCAAAAATTATCATGCTAAAAAAAAAAAAAAAAAACATACAAAGCAGAGAATGGCCAAGGTCCGCCATGTAATCAGTCAGTAATTTAATAATAAAAAAAGAGATGAAATTGGAATGGAATATTTACATGCAATGTGTGAAAACACACACACACACACACACATACATATACACAAAACAATACTGGAAGCAATAAGGTTGATGTGAGTTACACTGATTTGAAGTTAAGGGAAGGTTTAAATGTGTTCACTTCAATTATCTGCTTCTCAATCTGAGCATAGGTGTGACCAATGCTCACTTTTTTATAAAATAATAATAATAATTTTAAATAACCTTAAAATAAATTTAATACATTTAAACTCAAAGTTATCATATGGTGACAGACTTTAAATTGAGTTCCTGATGGCTTTGATGTTGGAACCTAATTATTAAAATAGAAAAGAAAAGTCCACATCACGATCAAAACAAAACCTCAAAAATAATAAAGGACAAACACTGTTTTTTTTTCTAGATACAAGTCAAATTTCTAGTGTTAGTCTCCACCTTCCTAATAGTATCTCTGCCATTTTTATTTGTAGTTACTTAAATCTACACAATAACTATAAAGGAAACAAATAGGAATCCTTGTTGATGATTAAAAAAGTTCCTTTAAGAAAGACAACACATAATGATGCAACCCCCCCCCCTCCCCCCACCCCCCATACTTTCACAATGAAATGTACATCAAACTGCTGATAGCCAAATCAGATTTTTAAGCACTTTTCTTCTTGTCAGGATGATGTAGCGCCAGGAACAAGAAGTATATCTGGTCAGAAGAGGCCTGTCATATCACACTGTCAGGCAGCACTTTTTGATGCGGCTGTATCACTCTCTCGTATGTCAGTCAGAGAGAGAGACTGCTGCCAACGTCAAAATCAAGAGCTGAGACAAGAGGCGTACATGACATTTCATTGTCTGGCAGGGAGAAAAAGCTCAGCAGCGGAGCTTGTGGGGGCATGTTTGCTCAGTAATAAGGTTTAACAAAGGGTAAAGATGAGGACGGTTAATACAGCTTGTCACTGAAATCTTGAGGAGCTGTCTAATGCCAAGTAGAAAGAGAGCCAGAAAGTTTTCATGGACTAGACGACTAGAAGAGTATTGCCTCATCAAGCTTATGAAGCATAGCCAGGCAATATATATATATATATATATATATATATATATATACACCACACTGTCATGTGACATTAAATGCACAGTCTTATCGCTATTTTCTACATATTTTGAGTAACATTCCAGACTTTTCCTTAGATTTTCGGCTTACACTTTAAAATGTACTTGTATTTTTATTATCATATTGCTATGACATAGTTATCAATCAATCAATCAACTTTATTGTCAATTTCTTCATATGCTCCAGACATACAAAGAGATCGAAATTACGTTTCTCACTATCCCACGGTGAAGACAAGACGTATTTACCAGACTAAAACCAGACCAAGTACACAGACAACATAACATTCAGATAAAAGTAAATAAGAGGGCACATGCAGTGAAGAAATAAATAAAAGTAAAAATAAAATTTGGTTTTTAAATTGCACATGGAGAGTCAATAAAATATTAGTGCAAAAATCAGTCCAAAAATAAATAAATAAATAAACTAATTTACCTAAAAATGGTCTATGTATATATTATGTATTTCATTATTTTACCAAATACTGTCTCAGACAACTATAGTTCTAGCTCTTTCAGAGCAGCAAGATCAATTATTACAATTCCAAAGCCTTGGGACATTAATAATTGTTCTTGAATTTTATACTTTCTGTAACTTTTCAAAAAATAAAATCAATAAACGTCTAATTAAATGTAGCATCGGCCTAAACAGAAAGGCCAGGGAAGGAGCACCTTAATCAGAGGGGCAGCCAGGAAATCTGCAGTAACTCTGGAGGAGCTGGAAAGACCCACAGCTAGGGTGGGAGAGTCTGTCGACTAGAAAACTTTTAGTTGTTTCATGACAAAAATCTGGACTTTACGAAAGAAAGCAAAAAAAAAAAGAGAGAGACTGTTGAAATAAAGCAAGAAGAAGTCTTATTTGCAGTTTGTCACAAGCCATGTAGGGAGACACAGGAAACATGTGGAAGAAGGTGCTCTTGTCAGAGGAGACCAAAATCAAAGTTTTTGTTCCACATGCTTTTTGTGGAGAAGAAAAAAAAAAAAAAAAGCTGCACATCAGCCTAAACACAGGATGGCAGCATTATGCCGTGGGGATGCTTTTCTTCCGCAGGTACACAGAAGCTGATCAAAGTTGATGTGAATATGGATGGAGCTAAAAATAGCACAATCATGGAAGGAGAAAAACTGGTGGGGTGGAGGTTCCCCCCTCCAGCAGGACGACAGCACAGAGCCTGAGCTACAGTAGAGTGGCTTGTTCGTGTGTTAGAATGGAGCAGTCAAAGTCAAAAACTTAAATGTAAAAGACAATCTGTGGCAAGACTTGACAATTAAAGTTCTTAGACGCTTTCCATCTAATCTGACTGCAAACACGCATGGGTAGAAATGTCAATGCCCAGAGACCTGGGAGAGATATATCCCACATGGAGATGTTTATTTGAAGATATAATTGTAACAGGTATCCATGTATAATTGTTTTGATTTCATAATTGGAGTTGGTCTAGCTCATAAAAATCCTAATAAAATACATTGAGGTTTGAGGTTATAATGTGACAAAATATAAACGAAAAACTCAACCAACAGTTGAATTTTTCAGTCCTTTTGCAAGGTACTGTATAATCAGAGTGTGTTGCAGAGAAGAACAACAATCTGTCTGGAATTAAATAAAACGAACAATGCTAAACTTAAAACCAATTTATATTGTGTTTCTGTTTTTTTTTTTTATTCAGTGTCTTCAATGACAAGAAAAAATAGGTTGTGAGACGTTAAATATTCAAACCACCTTTAGAGTGGAAGTAGTAAAGCTTTGTTGTCTTTAATACTTTAATCTATTTTCCCATAGTTTTCAAATTTCAGAAACAGAAATGTTTCATTAATGTATCATTAATATCAAAGCTAAACCTTTGTCTCAGACCTGGACACTATCATGTGCTCGTTTCAGCATTTACTCACACCACAGATTTACTCTGAAGCAAGTGTCGCTCCTCTCCGGCCCAGATGTTCCTGCCCCGGCTCTCCAATGGAGTTATATCCTTCCATGCCACCTGGACTCTGTCACTGCATACCACTGGCCTGCAAACCGCAAGTCAGAAAGCAGGGTGAGAACCAAAAAGTGAATTCCCTATAATAAACATGTGGAAAATAAATTTCAATAATTTTCACTGTTGAAATCAACACCAATCCAGAATAAATCGATATAAATATGTTCAATACAAAGCAATGTGTCCAGAACTCCCTACTACACTTTCTTGGTCAACAAAAAAAATTGGTAATAAAGGATATTCAGGAAACAATTTGTTCCAAATTATGGAGGTTTCCCTGCTTTTTTTTTCTCGTTAACACTGAAGTCAAGACAGTCAGTGGGGTGAGTTGAACATACAGGAAAAAAAGATCTATTAAAATAGATACTATTTGTGAATTGGGTTACTTTTGGTCAAAAACAAAAACGTTAAGATTAACAACTATCAATTACAGGCATCTGGAAAACAGCTACTGCTGACCTAACCAACAACCAAGCTGCCCAGCTGAAACATACCTGATTTACTGCCTGGGAAACACTGCCCCTTTGTGGATGAAGGCTGGCATTACAAGTGTTTGGAACCACAACTCCTCTTCCAACCTGCGAAAACAAACATGTTGTACTATGTCTTAACGCGTAATTAAGTAAAGATCTTTAACTTTATACATGAAAAGTGGAAATTTGTTAGGGGAATTAAGTCTGAATTTTAGAGCATAATTAGCTTATTAATTATTTATCAAAATGTCTGTCAATGCCTCAGACTTAAGTTTAAGGGAAAGCATAGCAGAAAAAGACAAAAAAAAGGGGGAATTGAAAAGTGAGGAAATGCCAAGAAAAGTCTTCATCTGGCAGTTTTTTATCCCAGAAAACAGGTTCACAGTTCTTGCCTCAATTCTCGATGAACCGGATCTCTGATTCTGCACATTCCCGTTTCAGAGCTCAGTGGAGGGGGATTCTTAACATCTGTCTGACCCAGTCTCAGGAATGTCTCTCCACAGAGGCATCAGCTGATTTTTATCTGGCAAAAAACATTGGATTGGTGTGGTTCGTCTGTTTATAATTCATAACTAAAGCACAGACAATCCCGAGGTAATTTTGCTTAATAAGATCTGTTCTGGTCTCTGCCACAGGTGCAACAAGCAGAGCAAACAAAGCTGGCTAGAACTACTGGACTGAATGGTGAGGCCAGCAATGTTGTAAGGTTTGGAGACAGTGGCACTGAGGAACATGGGGAAGAGCTGGTGGTAGCAGACATGAAGATGTTGAGTAGATCAAAGAACAACACATGAAAGATGTGTTGGAGGCCTAGAGAAACACCAGAGGAGATTCATGGATGGAGTGAAAGAGGAAATGAAGGTAGATGTGTGAGAGAAGATGATGCAGAAGATAGGGTTAGACAGAGACAGATAACTCACTGGGACCCCTGAAAGGAAAAAGGCTGAAAGACAAGAAGAGTAAGGCACTAGAGGCCTATAGTCTGTTGTTTCTGATGCAAAATGAGAAAGGCAACAGATGATAAAACTATGTAAATGGAGTATCAGGGTTTTTTTTTTTAATCCATAGCTTTTCTTATGTATATTTTAATGAAAAAGGGGCATTATGAAAATCATTTACACCCTGCTCAATAATCAAAGTTAAAAATCCTGGCGCAAAATGTGATATAAGTTCACATTTCGGAGCCTTTCTAACACTACTTGCCTAAAAAGGTAACCTGACAGTGAATGTAAGAATATATATATATATATATATATATATATATATATATATATATATATATATATATATATATATATATATATATATATATATATATCGTTTTGAGGCTAAAACCGTGGAATCTCATTAATGTGAACATCTTTAGTTTGCATTATGGATATTGTACCAAATAAAATAAAAAAATATATATCACTACCTAAATAAAACCAAAACTAATGTATCCAAACACCCGAGGTCTACTATTTTTTATGAGTAATTCATGTCTTTGATAGCACTCAGTTCATACATTTAACCAGAAGGGGGCAGTCGAGCTACAGGCGGTGGATCTGAAGTTTCATGGCAACACTTTGCTCTGTTTGAACAACTCGACGGTTTATGGAGAAATTTACCAGGCTTCATGGTGAGAACGGTTTAATTATATATATATATATATATATATATATATATATATATATATATATATATATATATATATATATATATATATATATATATGACATCAGTTGATGAACTAAAGTTTGACCGTTTCAGAAATATGGATTTGTTTCCCTTTTATTAAGGTCTACATATTTTTGGCGGTTCCGTTTGTCATGCTGTGATGTATTACTTTTAATTTATTCTCTTTTTTTAGCTGCTCGGATCTCCGTTTGTTTCGCTCACACCTGCTCTCATTTAGTAATCACCTCACCTTTTGTCCCCCATTAACTTCCCAGTTCCCGCATATTCCCACCATTACTTTGCTGGTCTCGTCCTCGGGTCCTACCGAGGCTTTTTCAGTCCTAGACCAGTTTGTTGCAGTTTATTTAGTCCTCGTCAGTAAAAGTAAAACTTACCTGTTGCCTCCTTGCCCAGCATTTTCGGCCGCCGCAGGTGGAGGGACTGTAAGTACTGCAGCTCCCCCATGCGGTGGTTGAAAGATATTGCACTTTAATCTTTCTTTTAAACAGGATACACTATTTTGTTCCTCAGTGAAGATCTTGTTGCTTGGTATGGCATTGTTGTATACAGAAACGGAATATTATTTAAAGAAAAAGGGAAAAAAATATTGAACCCAATCTTCACTTAATGTTTCAGGATTTCAGATGAAGTTTTAGTTAAAAAGGAGAAAATTAATACATGAATACACATCTCAATAAATAGTAACACCTTCAAGAAGTTTAATTAATTTCTGTAATTCAAAAGTAAAAAAAAAAAAGTTAGTAAGAAAGAATACACACGTTAATTTTGCTCTCGAGAGGAGAAACGACAGAGATCTGCTCCTTTACGAATCTAAATGTAACACAGAGGAAGGTTGAGGACTTTCTGGAGAAGATTCAATTCAATTCAATTAAATTTTATTTTATTTATATAGCGCCAATTCATGAAACACGTCATCTCGAGGCACTTTACAAAGTCCAAATCAGTCAGATTATACAGATTGGTCAAAAATGTCCTATATAAGGGAACCAGTTGATTGCTTCAAAGTCCCGACAAGCAGCGTTCACTCCTGAAGTAGGGGAACAATGACATCCAAGATAACATAGCATGATTTAATCATATCTCTTCCAGGCACCTGATGCAGACCATTCACTACTCAGGGAATGGGTCACAAGTATCACAGATAACTGGGTGCATCACAGTTACACAAATTCCTTGTATCATTATCAACACAACATGTTTGCTGTCTTCTGCTGGTCTCCTAGAATGGCAGAAGATAGTGAAGGACACAAACAAACAAACGATAAAGCTACAACACTAACCACCTCACATACATATTCCAGTAAATATATGACGACAAACCCAATAACTCATTAACACAATAAAAGAAATAGAAAATATTCCCAACAAAAACCAAAGCGCCTCTGACCTCATGGATAGGCAGCCAAAGGGTGTCGTAGACGACACACTCGTGTCAAGTGGCTTAACAGGGGCTGGCCATCAGAATTGCAAACGTCCCATCTAGGCCATAGGCTGAAGCCTGTATCGTTCAGGTTCGCTCCACCTATTTAGGGACTACTAAATGACACCTACAATAAAATCCTAAGTGAATTTTGAGCCCATAACCAAAAGTTCTCCAATCGCTTTGCGCCAGTATTTTTACAGTAATTACTTAAAAGTGTAACTATATCGGTAGCCTGATCACACCGTAATCACACCGCTAATCTACACTCGAATCAAGCCGCCTAGCCGTTAGCCAATCAGAGCGCGTCATTCAGGTACGCTCTCGCACTTCGAGCGGAAAGAAAACAACAACAACAAACATGGCCTCTCCCGTGGAGCAGCGTATTCCCGTTGGATCAGACAAAAAACGCCAGAAAAATGAGGATTATATACGCATCCCACACACATATCATCGGTGGACAAAGAACGGACACAGCCACTAACAGTTGTTCGTTGGAAGAAGCCGGTTGTATGTGCCCGTAAGTGGCTAGAAATTGACAGAATCGACCGCACGTTAGCGGAGGCTGTATGTGTACACGATGACGAGTTCGCCAAAAATAACAACGATGATGATTCCACATCAACCCTGGCTTGTCCAGACGAAACTCTTCCTGGCTTCATGGAGGTACACAAACTTGGTTTTCATCCAACTTGTTATAGACGTTTCATCCATAAGAAACGAATTGCCAGTGCTGAAAAACTAGCAGAAAAACGGGGAGCATCTGGTGGTGACAACAATGGTTCTGATTCTGATCACGAATCTTCCACAACCACGTCCACGACTAGCCGGCCACCATCTCCAAAACGGTTGAGATCCACGACTAAATCATCGAGGTCTGGCAATGTACTTCCTGCTGTCTGTATAATTTGCAAGAGGCTTGACCGCTTTGTGAAAGAAGGACACATGACAAAGAAAGATAAATTGGTCCAAGCAGAAACTATAAATGCTGGTGAGTAGATAATTTGCAGACTGCATCTTTGTTTGTGGCTTATAACCAAAAGAAAAAGTAATAAAAAAAAATGCATGTGTAATTGGTGCCAGCCCAAGCCTGCTCATATCATTATGAAAAAGGCGTATGAAGGCTATGTGTAGGGCCTCAATAATAATAAAAGGCATTATTATGAACTTGAAGTGATGATAGGCAATTCATTCATTTGTCAAATAATGGTTAGATTTTAAATTTGTCACCCAACTACCAGTTCAGTCTCATAAAACAGAGAAAAGGTATTTTATATTATTTGTTGGCAGCTGGTTTATGATTAAACTTTTTTTAACTCTCTCTTTGCTAGGGAGTTTGGTTAAAGCAGCTGAACTGAAAATGGACGAATCCATCCTCAAGGATGTACGTGGAAAAGATTGTGTCGCAATTGAAGTGCGGTACCACAAACGGTGCTACAAAGAATGTACAAGATTTCTGGTGGCTACAACAAGTGATGAAAGGTGAATTTCAGATAATTCAAGTAGAATATATGTGAAATACAAATACTTGAGAGTGAACCTTATATTGATGGTAGGGTTACATTCTGGGGTTAAACGTTTTTGAAAGTTGATTATTCTTACAAATGAAGCCCAGTTTATAGAGAAATTATATTGTAGTAAATAATGTAGAATAAACATTTGGATGCAGTTTTACATAAAACATTTTAACCATAAAATTTTATTGAATGAGATATTCTATCATTGTTAATTTTAAGATTGAGTAAGCATTTTAACTAATCTGTATTTTGCATTGTTTCACACAGGATGCCAAAAGCCTGGGAGTATGCCACTGTACACAGAATTTTGTGACAAAATAATTCGGGCACAGTTGATTAAAAAACAGGAAATCTTCAGGATGAAAAAGCTCTCTTCCCTGTTCCAGAAAATGATACGAGAACACCATGGTCATGGAAGTTACAGGTAATTATGATTCATTAATAGAATTATGATTCATTAATAGATTTTGATATTATTCACATCAGCATATATTTATTATTCCTTGTAACTTTTTCACAGATCAGATCTTCTGAAGAAAAGACTGAGGCAAGACTTTCCCCAACTAAATTTCTACAAGCCTCTGAGGAAAAACCTGAGTGAAATGGTTTTTACAGAAGCTACAGGACTTCTCAACAAGGGTTCATCAACTGAAACTGAGTCATCAGGATCGCAAGATACTTTGTCGAGTGGTGGAGAGACAGTTCAGGAAGGTCGTACATATGCAGCACAACGAGACCATACCAGAACCATTGATAGTGCAGGTATAATTCTTAAACAAGCAGTTAAGAGTGCCCCTAAAATGAGTGCCAATTGGCCTCCTACATTTGAGGATCTAAATATTTCCTCAGCTAGAAAGATTGTGCCAATTGAACTGTATAATTTACTTGCTTGGTGCATAGGTGTAAGTGATGAATTGACATTATCTAACATGGTTAATGTATCGGAGGAGGTTGATCTTCGTTTACTGTCAATCTGCCAAGATATTATTTATTTATCCTCAAAAGGTAGAAATCAAACCCCAAAATCTCTAATCTCTAATCTCTAATTCTGAAGTCGTAACAACCTGAAGTGATCCTAAACAGTTTAACATCTCTTGCTGGGTCCAACAAAAGTCATTGTTTAAAAACAGAAATGTCTTTGTGCCTAGTTTTCACTGTTCAAATTTTAGCTGTGTAAAATTTTGCTTCCAATATTGTAACTGGTCTGCTAGGTCAGTGGTTCCCAACCTTTATTTCTTAAAGCCCCCCCTGCTGAAGTCCAAGACAAGCCAAGCACCCCCAAGCCTTACACAGGCCCGCACAAACGTATCAAAAGATTAAAGTGATTTGTAATGAACATTTATTTATTTGAAAAATAAAGAATAAATGGCAGCTATGTAATTTTGTTCTTATTATTTTTGATTAATAATGTATTTTTTATGTCAACGGGTGTACAGTGCACAGAAATTAACTACAAACTCCAAAAAAGAGAGCTAACATATAAACTTCAAACCTAAGCTTAACTTTCATGAGCATGTCCACATTTTCAATATATTTTCCAGTTCTAATTTACAAACATGCATAAAGTATAAACTAAAAAAAAAAAAAAAAAACAGTCCCATGTGATTATACACACTCAACTACTGGCTTAAAAAATAAAATTATACAACAGTTTCAGAAACCAGTACTAAACTTAAAACTTTTTTTACTTCTTATTTGTTCAGTTACTAATGGGTACCTTGAGCTTGCATATTTTTGACCAGGGATGCGATGTCAGGTTTGATTGTTGTGATAGCTAGTCTAAAGTCCTAGTGAACATCGAGTCTGTTTCTGACTTTAGTTTTTATTGTTAATAGCGCGCTGAAAGCTGCTTCAGACAGGTATGTAGTGCTAAATGGGAGAATAACCCTGGTTGTTGCGTGTTTGGCCAGTGTGGGAGCTACAGCGTGTCTTTTGGCAATCCAGAACTTTTTAAATCCTTTTTCCTGGAAATATCTTTTGGACACGGAATCAGCTTGAAGGTCACAAAGCTCATCTTCACAGCCGATGTATTCTACGTCCTTCGGGGTGGAAACGTAGGGTTCCAACACCCACGATTCTCTGGATAAATACTGGTCCATGTCGGCAAAGCGGCTCTGAATCTCATCGCGGAGAAGGTTCATGTGCCGCGTAAACTCCGTGCGCAAAGACGCACGCACGGCGCCACCAGACTGTTTCAGCAGCAGCGGGAAATGCTGCAAGTCCCCCTTTGACATTTTAGTGACTCTGTATTCCAGTTTGCGCACAAAAGCGTCCAGGGCGTTTTTGCAAAGCATGATGTTCGATTCTGGCCCCTGCATCCGCTTGTTTGTTTCGTTGAACAAAGTGAATGTGTCTGCCAGATAAGCCGATTTGATCCAAAACGCATCAGTCAGTTGTTCAAAGAGTGGCCGATTGTGATCTTGGATGAATTCTTTTATTTTTCTTGTAGCTCAATAAAACGCACAAGCACGAGTCCACGCGAAAACCACCTCACCTCGGTGTGTAGCAGCAGTGTTTGATGCGCTTTGTCCTCGCACAGCTGGGCAAAAAGTCTTTTGTTAGAAGGGCGAGCTTTGATGAAGTTTACAACTTTAACTACAGTTGATAGTGTGTCGCTGACGAGTTCTCCACGTATTTTTCTTTGTTAGATAACGTATCACAAGATGGTTTTAAGAGTAAGTTGATGGTATCAGATTGCCAGATCCACACAGCAAAAGCCTGAAGGGACGGAGCGAGTCTGTGAAATGCTGGCCAAGGGTTTCGTACCGCGACATATACAAAGGATTATTTTGGTGTTTTTGTCTTGTTAAAATGGGTGGGTGTGTGGGCGACATTGCAACGTAAACACAGACGTACTAGCGCGCGTGAACAGGGGGCGTAATGGAGCCGCTGTCTGGAGCAGCAGACAGCGGCTGCTGCGCATCGACTCCGCTTCTCCGGCCCGTGTAGCGATAGCCACCTCCCCTCCGCCGCTATTTAAGTAGAACAATGACTAGAGCAGAATTAAGTTGTATTTACCGGAGATGAAGTGTAGACTGCAAATTCTGTCGTAGTATGTTGGCTCCCCCAGTCCATTGTGTCTGTCTGCGCTCTTTTCATTGAAAATATCCATTTCTTTCTTCGTCCTTCCTCCTTCGGTAAATGAAAGAAACGTACATCCAACGATTTGGAATGCCTCTCTGTGCAACCGGGAGCACAACAAGTCGTAGGCATTGTTTAGAAAAATAAACTAACTAAAAGTACGCTCTAAATCACCCGTTTTGTCATGTAGTAGACAAGAACAGTACTGTTTTTGCCTATCCGCGGGACCCGGATGTTGCACTGACACGCGTGAACCAAAAATTATTCAACCTTGGACCAAAATATTTAATACAATTTCTAAATATTGTAAAATCGATTTGGGTGTGCAGATTTTTTAATTATGATCACAACCATAATTTTCTTTTCTTTTTTTTAACCATAATTTTCATCACCTCAAAGCAGAGAAAGCTCTGCGCCCCCCCTGTGATCTCTGGCGCCCCCCCTAGGGGGGCACGGACCCCAGGTTGGGAATCACTGTGCTAGGTGATAAAATTCACACCACTTTTCATAGTTATTAGTTAACCAGACACAAAAGGAGATCTTGTTATTAGAGTTTTTCAATTGAAAATTCAAAGAATTGCAGTTTTCATGTGCAATAAAGATATATTATGGGCAATTGTGAAATTGTTAAAAAGTGTATTTTTTCATTTAGAATAACTCCTTACTTAAAGCACGCAGAACATTGCCGCTTTATAAGCTCTGAGTAAGTATGAATGTCTGTAGGAATCATAATTTTGAGTCCGATCGCCTGAATAATAAAAAAGTTACAAGGGTTTGAAAATGGTAGAAGACCCAAATTTGTCACTTTTTTGGGTAAACTGCCACCTTTGGCACCCATTTTCTCAAATACTGGCAGGAATCCCATGGAGAACTTTTTTCCCCAGCTCGAGTACATATTTAAGATTGGAAAACTGCTGTCGAAAAGTAGTCCCCAGGTTAGTGGAGCGAAATCCTATTTCTAGCCTCATTTTGAGCTTCAGCCTATGGCCTACATCTTTCCGGTGCAAGTTAAAGCAACCAAAGGCAGCAGGACCGTTTTCAACTTGTGCTTTTTTGGATTGGGGACGTACAGCAGTTTTCTGCACAGAGAACTTGATACATAATTTTAGCCTGACTGGAAGAAAAACTCAGATACTTTTAAGAACAATGGAACAGGAAAAGGCCATTTGGTTGTGGGTTTGGAAGTGACTGAACTGTGAGCTTTGAATCGTCTTGTTGCTAAAAAGTGCTATATAAATAAACCTGCCTTGCCTTCCAAGAACCTACACCGAAGAGTGCATGCCTGTATATAGAGGAAATATCCCTACACAACAGGATATACAAGGCTGGCCATATTTGAAGCACGTTCATCCACTTGAGTAAGAGGCTGGCATTGAGTCGCTGTTAGGAACAAATGTTCCTAAAGCGTTAGAACCTCTGGAAGTTCTATGTAGTGTTAAAGATGATCCTTATGCAGTTAGACCCATGCTTGGCTGGACTGTTAATAAACCACTTACAGGAGAAAGTCTAAATGCAGTGGATGAGGAGCTGCCAGAATTAAGTGTGAACAGACTGTCAGTGGTGAATCTGGAGGAGCTCTGGCAGCAGCAGAATGTAACACAGAGGAAGGTTGAGGACTTTCTGGAGAAGATTGGGATTTTTTTTTGGCAAAACTTTATAATTTCCAACTCAGCCGTCTCTACTTCCTTCACAGTCAAGGAATGATGTCATCCCAGTCATATGCTCTTTTGCTGAGATCATTCAAGATTTTCTTTGCGACCAAAACAATAGGGCTTATTATTCCTAAATGATCATAGATGGAACTGACAATGGATGAGATTCCTTTTCTTGTGAGTGGTCTGTCTTTGATTATGATCTTAAATTTGAATGCATCAGACTGGATACACGTTCATCTCCAAGCATCCTCTCTTTATTTAGATTCCCCTCTGGCAACCATAGGAATCTCAGTGATTCTGCATCTTGTGCTGGAACTTTCATCTGATGAAACACTGACTCTATATCTGCCGCGATCACCACTGGTTCACCATCATGTCACCACCCTGATTAATGAATTGGTCAAATCGGTACCATATAGCTACTGTGCATTGAAGCGATGCGCCTTGAAAACAGGCTCCACAATCTTTTCTTTCATAGGATGATAGATCCCATGATGTGGGATATACCACGCTCTTTCATCGCCACATTACACTTCTTCAGCCACCCTTTAAGCAAAGTCTTTAATAATGAGGTCATCCATGGAGGCAACATAGTCCATGTGACAGGAAGGATTCATTTGAAGCCTTTTCTTCAGCTGTAAAACTCGCTGCTCCACCAACTTCATGTTGTTTGGCATTATAAGATTTTTCTCCCTAAAAGGTAATCTGATCTGATAATGACCATCCCGTTGCTTTACAGCGCTTGTAACGGATTCCATAAACTTCTGATCTTCTTCAGGAGTGAATGCTGCTTGTCGGGACTTTGAAGCAATCAACTGGTTCCCTTATATAGGACATTTTTGACCAATCTGTATAATCCGACTGATTTTGACTTTGTAAAGTGCCTCGAGATGACGTGTTTCATGAATTGGCGCTATTTAAATAATATTGAAATGAATTGAATGGGGTACCGAGAACGAGCTATTTTTAGAAACGTAACATCACGATGACGTCACATCACGTGGTACGCAGTGGGGCAAACTCCGGAAACCTGCCGCTGTTTTGCTTTAAAAGAGACGTGCGTTAGCCTAGGTTTTACTCGTTAAAACGACTGCTTTTTCCAAATGTTACATGTTGCTATTTTTTTTTCTTCGTTCCCTGGCGACTTGTTTGTTGTTTTATTTTTATTTATTTATTTTGCACCTTTGACGGTTCACTGGTGGAGGGGGCGGGGCATTGCCAATCAAGCATTTAGCTGGACTGGTGTCACACCTGTGGGTGATGGTGGTTCTTGTGACAAGCGAGGCAGTGAAGGAGGCTGCAGCGGCAGCGGACTTTTTGAAAATACGATTAATTGAAAGGACGGTGCGGGAAGGCTCTGCAAAAAAGAAGAGTACCTTCACCTCGGGAAGGATCTACCCAGAGGGGAGCGTCGGATGTTTTGGCCGGAATTAAGTTTGTTTCGTTTTGTTTGATTTGTTTGGGAAACCGGCTGGACGCTAACAAGGAAAAGCACCGGGAGAGTTGCATGCCAGCTAGGAATAACCATTGAAGAACCACGAGTGGTGTATTTTTAAGGAAAAGAAGAAAACTACCTGCATATTAAGAACCAAAGAGAAAAAAGAAAATAAACTATTGAACGGAGCGTCTGATGGACGAGGATCGCTAGGGCTCGCCCTTCCTCATCAGTTGGTTGGGGAACTCTGATCATAAATCTAAGGTAAGCCCCCACCACACTGTGTGTTCCGTCAGGTGCCCGTTTTTTTTTGTTTTGTTTGTTTTTTTGTTCACCGCTTCCTCTTATTCACCGTACCATGTTTATTACGACCCCTATCTTCTCTCAATGAGAAGACAGAGAAAACGAGCCAGAGTGAGAGGTAGCGGGACGTAACACAAATCTAAGACCATGGTTTTTAAACATTGTTGCTATGGAACGTGCAACAGCGACTCGAGTTACGCTGATCGGCCGCATATGAAGGATGTTTTCTTCAAGACTGCCAAGGAGAAATGTGTGCGCTTGGTACACCGGGGCGGTCGGCCTACATATGTAGCAAGCATTTTGTCGGAGGAAAGGGCCCAACTGAAGAACATCCTGACCCAATTCCAGCGACATCAAGTCAAGGTAAGAGTATTTTGGTGGCCGACATGTTAATAAAGAAGCGCCTGCTACCATGATCGCATATAGGCTGTCATGGTAGCAGGCGCTAACTTGATAGTCTGCTACCAGGATAGCTTACTCAAAAACATTTCAAATGAGACAAACATTAAACATATACCCATTCCTGGACGGTGATTGCAAACAACAAAAAAAAAAAACGGCCGACGCTGCCATGATCGCCGCGCAGGAAAAAAAACAGAGCTTACCGTTCATCAACTCGGCCAGTTTTCCAGTCTTTTTAAGCCCTCGAACCTCAAGCCATCGTTTGAGCTGAAGGTTGGTGTGTTCTTCGACAGTGCGACCAGTAAACCGTGTGCCTGGGACATCGTCTTGGGAAAGTTTAACGGCTGTAAAGTCGGTCATATCGCTGGTTCTGTTGCGCTTGTAATAGCTGGGTTATCCGTGCGTTCTCTCCTGTGTGCCCTACCTAAGCGGCAAAAGGGGCGTTGCTCTTGAGACGGTGACGTCACGTGCGCGGTACGCCATTAGGAGAGCTCAAGGCTTAATGAAGGCAATCATGTAAAAGCTGCTAGTCATGTTCGTAAACTCTGTCCAGTGGTAGAAGACGGGATTCTGAGAGTTGGTGGTCGGCTGAGAAGATCATAATTTATGCCTGTGGATTCTAAACCCCCCATAATATTAGCAAAGACCTTCTTCTGAGTGGCAGCCATCAACAGACAGGACAAGATGGGCGTAATTACATGCTATCCAAGTTGACTGAGAGAAGTAATGGATTACCAAAGCTAGTTCTGCAATCAGAAGAATTATGCTCACAAATGTGTATATATGTCCAAGAATAAATGCAATACCAATTCTCCAGCAGATGTCGGACTCACCGCCTGATCGAATACCTCTGGATGAACCCCGCTTTACCCATCTTGGGGTACATTGTTTTGGTAACTTTGACGTGAGGAGCAGAAGTATTGCGAAAACATGTATGGTGTATGTTTTCACCTGCCTTGCAATCAGAGCTATCCATATCGAAGTTGCAGCTTCACCCGACACAAACTCCCTCATAAATGCTCTCCGACGTTTCATAGCAAGGCGTGGTCAAGTTCAAGAGCTTCGGTTCAGACAATGGGAGGAACTTCATCGGAGCTGAGCGTGTGAGTCAAGAACATCTATCCAGGAATGGAACCAGTCACAAATCAATACTGTCCTTCTTCAGAGGGGAATCAAGGGGACATTCAATCCTCCTGCTGGTTCACGTCCACCTTAAAGATGCAACATCTAGATGAAGAAGGCATAATTATTGTCAAGTGGAAGCTACTTAATAGCTGCCCAATAACCAAAGCCTCCACAGAGCCAAACGATCTTGAAGGATTGACACCGACTGATCTGTTACTCCTGGAGACTCCACCATCTTCACCAGGTGGTAAAGTAAATGGTAAATGGTAAATGGACTGAACTTATATAGCGCTTTTCCAGTCATGCTGACCAACCAAAGCGCTGTACACTATAGCCACATTCACCCAGTCGCTCTCACTAACGCGCACACATTTATACACCAAGACGCAGCTCGGTAGGCAACTTGGGGTTAAGTGCCTTGCCCAAGGGCACAGCGACATGTAGCAAGGGGAAGCTGGAATCGAACCCACAACCTTCTGGTTGCCAGACGACTACTCAACCCATCAAGCCACAGTCGCCCCAAGTAGCTCACTTCCCGCAGCAGTTGGTTAAACTGGGTTTTATTTAGGGGTATCAGAATAAAGGGGCTCAGATTCAAATGAATGTGGCATGTTTAAGGATTATATATTTTAAAACACTCTACCCTACTCCATCGACCTTATACAATTGGCATCACTCACACTCCCCTAGCCTGGTTTCAATCCTATCTTTCTGGCCGCACTCAGTTTGTTCAGATTAAGTCATATCGTTCCAACTCCTCTCCAGTTACCACCGGTGTTCCCCAAGGCTCTGTTCTAGGACCCCTACTTTTTATCATCTACATTCTCCCCCTTGGCAATATCTTTAGGAAATTCAACATCAATTTTCACTGTTATGCGGATGACACCCAGCTCTATCTTTCTTGTACACCAAACTCTTCACTCCCACCTCCTTCATTAATCTCCTGCTTAACCGAAATAAAATCGTGATTCACCTCCAACTTTCTTAAATTGAATAATGACAAGACCGAAATCCTCTTAGTGGGAACAAAATCTAATTTATCCAAAGCTGACAGTTTCTCCCTTTTATTTGACAACTCCATAATTTCCCCCTCACCTCAGGTCAAGAGTCTGGGTGTCATCCTTGATAGCACCTTGTCCTTCTCCTCTCACATTAACAACCTTACCCGCTCCGCTTACTTTCACTTACGCAATATCAATCGCCTTCGCCCCTCTCTCTCCACTAGCTCCACCTGCACTCTTGTTCATAGTCTGGTCACTTCCCGCATTGATTACTGTAATTCTCTTCTTTTCGGTCTTCCTCAAAAATCCATTCACAAGCTTCAGTCAGTACAAAACTCAGCAGCTCGCATCATTTCTAGAACCCCCTCTTTTCATCACATCACCCCAGTCCTGCAGCAGCTCCACTGGCTACCTGTGAAGTATAGAATTCAGTTCAAAATCCTCCTACTTACTTTTAAAGTTATTCACAATCTCTCCCCTCCATACCTTTCTGATTTACTTCAAATTTCTACTCCCTCCCGCATACTTAGATCTTCTTCTACTACTCACTTAGTTGTTCCTTCAGCCCGTCTTAAAACCATGGGGAGCAGAGCTTTTTCACGTTCCGCGCCCACACTCTGGAATTCTCTCCCCCCTGACATCTGCAATACCGAGTCTTTACCTGTGTTCAAATCCAAACTCAAAACCCACATGTTCAAGATTGCCTTTTCATTATGATTTTATATTACTTTCCTCTGTGTAATTTGTGTTGTTTCTTTTAATTATGACAACTGCTTTTACCATTTATTGTTTTTACATGTACAGTGACCTTGAGTGTTTTGAATGGCGCTTGAAATAAAATGTACTATTATTATTAGTATTATTATATTTTTTTAAAAATGAAGCAATGCATTGTTTTCCTTCCAATTCACCTTTGCACGACTTTGTGTTTGTCACATACAATTTCCCTCCTCATACACAGATAAATTAATTAAATCAATTCAGATAAATATGTTTTTTTATAAGTATTTTATACAATTGTTATTGAACGACACTTTCTTAAAAATCCCTTGTGCTTAAGGTGCTGAACTCACAACTCTGAAAATCTGGACTGCATTAAAACCTCAAATGCATTTCCCAATAAATTGGTTATTCATATGCCCAGAACTTCGGATCTGTCGGGGGGCGTGTGTTCGCTACAGCCCTATCATCAAACCTGCACCAGATCACATGATGGCCGGTATTACGTACACACAACTGACCATGAGTGCAGGGTTCATTTAAGCAGGAATCGCCTCAGTGGCTGTCTGCAGCACAGAGAAAGGAGTCCTGCTGTCTTTAAAAGTGGTGAGTTCGTTTTTATTTTGAAGGAATCTGCATTTTACACTTCCCGTCGTGACTTTTCAGCCGATAAATGCTGCCGAGCGCGTTTGATTACGCACGACTCCTTCCGTTTTTATTCCCTCTGATCATTGTTCTTCGGGCATCCTTCCCTGTTAGGCACATTAGGGTTGTGTGCGAAACGACGGACACCTTTGCGCCTTTCCTGGCAGCATTACGGTACGGCGCCGAGGCAACCCGGAAGAGCCTGCGCTGCCCCGCTGCGCGTAATCCCCCGTGGATCTCCTCGGTCTTTACAAACATGTCTTATCGCAACGTTTCCAAAGAGGCTCTGGTAGGCTCTCTCGCTCTCGGGGTTGTTTTTGTCGCAGGATATTTCTTCGGTAAGTGCTGAAGAGAGGAGTTCAGCTCTGTCTGATTATCTGTCCATGCAGTCAGGGCTTTGCCAGGTATTTGCAAGGTAACCTTCCAGGAACAGGAGCGGGTGGGTAAATAAAAGTTCGAGGAAATAAGGATTTGTTATGTCTAATAAAAATCAGATTAGAATTTTCGTCGAGGAGAAATATTTTACTGCTGATTTTTTTATTATTTTATTTCATCTAATTGAGCGTAACTGATGTTTTAAGTTACATCAGTTTTAAATGCGAGTTACAAATGGTAATAAACTGTGCATAATCGGTAATTAACACTTTAATTAGCTCACGCTTCGTTTCAAGATTGTAGTAGCTTGTGAATACAAAAAGCAATCTTCAAATAATTCCATTTATGAAGGGGCTCGAACCAACACCTGTGTGGAAAAAGTAATTACCACCTAAGTCTAATAACTTGTTATGACTGTCATCGAGTAATTGTGATAACTAAGTATCTTACATCCCTTTGGATGTATTTTGGGCCTTCTGTTCTTTGGGTATTTGTTTTAATTCAGCCACATTGGAGGATTTTCCTCTGTAATCAGCCTGTTTAACGCCAGGATTTGGATTTAAATCAGGACTTTGTATAGGCCAATCCAAAACCTTCCTCGTTCTTTAACCATTCAGAGTCCGGCTTCAGATCTCTGTCCAACTCGAGTACCGTACGTGATTTCCTCAGAGCGAGTTGTCCGAGTCATAAAGCAACAAAGCAGCCCCAGATCATCATACGGCCACCACCGTGTTTAACTGCTGGTATGATGGTCTCGTTGCAGCTTTGTGGCAGATGTATAGGAAACAGCTTTCAAAACGTTTCACTTTTGTCCCATCAGTCCACAGGATATTTTCAAAAAAGTTTGTTCTGTGTTGTGTTTTTTTTTTTATTTTTTTTTTATCTTTAACACGGATCTTAACTTGGACAAGTTAGACCCACAGTGCTTTAGACTTTGTTCTGTTATTTTGTGACCTCCTGGATGAGTGAACAACGGATTTGTTGCATAACTTTAGTAAAAGAGCCATTGCTGGGAAGGATACCCTGCTCTACGATTTAAAACGGTATTTTGTATGTATTCAGGTTATTTGTTTGATGTTATCAATTATTTGATTTAAGGGAGACAAACTTCAAAAATCAGAAGAGTCCTTAAAGGTGCACATACTATTTTACAGCACTGCATATGTACAATTTGGAAGCGTGTGCTTTTCAAGAAGAAAAGAATGATAAATTTAAGACTTTTATTTGTTAAATAAGTATAAGGAGGAAACTCGCTCATTTTGTTTTGGGGGACTTGAAGTAATCATTTATTTTTAATTTTATAAATGCTTTGGTACTCCTGAAACAGAAATCTGAGTTCCAAATACAGCTGTGAATTTTTTTATTTATTTAAATACTTGGTTTGCAAATAATTACTTCTGGAATTTGTCTGTTTAATAGGTGAAGCTGGAATATGCTCTTGTATTTTCAACTGAACCTTTCCTGTTTATATATCCAAGGTAATAATTGTGTGGTCATAGTAAATGGACTTGAAAGACAAATCTATACAAACAAAGGATGCACTTAGTAAACCTAAATTATTCATTAAACGGTGCTATAAACGTTTCCATCATTCAGTTCTAAGATTTATTCTAGGTGTGGACTGTTCTAAGAAATAAGATAAGAAACACCTTTATAGTCTCTCAATGGGGAAATTCTGGAGTGGCAGTACTGTGAGCTGTCTAATGTTGGATAACGTTGAGCGGGAAAAAATATCACAGTTAAAGCTAAAAAGTGTTACATTTAAAATGGAAAAGCTGGAATTATAAAATCATGATTTGTACAGTAATTATATAATTTTTAATGAATAGTTTTAAGCAGAAAAATCAAATAATCAGGCCTGAGTTTGGCTTGAAATTAAGCTCAGTTTTCTAAGAAATGTAGTTAATTCATGATTTACTTTCTTTCCAGAGGGCCGCGTTTGTTTGGATAGCCTTTATGAATTAAATTATCATTTGAAAGCTGCCTTTCCTTTTTACTAAGGTTGACACTTGTTTCACAATTTAAAACATTTAGGTGTGACAAAAAACCAAAACTAAAAAGCCGTAATGGATCAAACACTTTTTCACGAACCTCTCCTTTTATCATTATTTCCTACCCGAGGGATTTTTCACAGCATATATATATATATATTAAAGAACGAGTCTGATTAGTTGCCGCCTGTTAATGGAGCCCCCCCTACAGCAGTCCTGTAAAGAAGCATTCAGTGTTGAGGTCTAGATTTGTTGTGCATCAGAGGGCCAAGAAAACAAGCAAAAAAAAAAGAGGAAGTGATCCGATTTCATCTTGAGAACAACAACCAGACAAGAGCCAGAGGCTTGGAGCAAACTCAGATCTTGTTTCCAGTTAATTCACTCTTCAGATTCGACTTTTGTCTCTTAATATTTTATGAACCGCATCATCATATATTATGTTGCTAGGTTACATGCACCGTAACTGTTAGGACCCCTACATGTTAGAATCCTGGATTGCAGTGAATTTGAGCATCTTATTTCAGTATGAAGGTAAATAAGAGGTGTGTGTGTCTAATTTCTCCTAAGACACGTTGATTTGTTTTGCCTGAAAAAAGTGTGTTAATGTGATTTGCAATCTGCAATGAGACGTGATAAAAAGCATAAAACAGATTTTTTTTAAACTATAACTGAAGTCATTCATGTCAGATTTTATACATGCCCTAAGACTCCTTGAACTAAAACTTGATGGAACTAAACCTTCCTTTGAAATACAATGCAAAAAAACATTTTGTGTTTAAACTATCATTTTAAAACTCAACTTTTCTGTCTGTAACTGGCCTAAAGATGCCTTTTGGAGGTTAACGTACTCTTTCCTCTTCAAAGAAATTTATTTTGTTTTTGTTTTTTTGCTGTTTTTAATCTACATTGTAGATGAGAACTGTTCTTTAGATTTATGTATTCTTATGTGTAACTGCTGTTTCAAAGTCCTACAAATGCCACAATCTTCCTTAAATTTAAACCAATGGTTACTAACATTATTAAACCACTCTGTTTATACCTTAGATTTAAACACATTGTTTGCACATGAGTATTTACCCCTTGGACTTGACTTTCAATTGAGTTGCTTAACATGGTTCAAGAAAGTAAGATACAGGTAGGTAACCCAGTTTTCTCTATAAATTGACTTGAAAAACATATTTGGACAAACACAAGCTGTGTATAGTAAACTTAAATTATTCAGTCAAGATGATGTACCAGTGTATATCATTAAATTAAGATTTAATCTTTTTTTTTTTTCTTTATGGAAAAAATAGATACATGTCTCTGCTCAATTTGCTGTAATTCCCCAAAGCTGCAACATTAAATCACGTTAAACATTAAATCTAACAATTTCCTTCTTTTATGTTTTCTTATAGCTGTGTCTATTGCTTCAAATACTCCAATTTCATTTCCGCTCTGAGGTCATTTCGCTTGGATCACATCTAAATTTAATAACAGCCCCTAAACGACAATGCAGCTGGACGAGGTCTGGACTCTTGAGATCCTTATTGTTTGATGTTTGCCCCCAGGAAAAAAAAAATCGTTCAGAATGAGCATCTCCAAAAGTCATGGTGAGGGGAAAGACAACCCACTGATGCAGTATGTGCTCAATCATTCGCTGAGGGAACATCCGGTTCTGAAGAACCTCCGGCTGGTGAGTACTGCAGGTCTGGAATACTGCTTTCGCGAGCTGTCAGATATGATCAGGTTTCAGGAAGTTTTGTGTGACCAGTTTCCGACCGCTGCTTTCAGAGGACAATGCAGGACTCCTGGAACATCATGATGGTGGCCTGCGAGCAGGCGCAGTTCATGGCCAATTTGGCTAAACTGATTCAAGCCAAGAAGGCACTGGAGATTGGTAAGTAGGAAACGTGCATCACGACGTCCAAAATAATGTCACTGTCCTTTGCCTTGAAGACAAAGTATGAGGTGACCAAAGCAAGTCTGTTATTTTTCTTTGCAAAGCTTTAGTCGTGTCGCGCGACATGCCTGGTCAGATTCTCAGTTATCCGGGTCAGCGCAACAGCAAACTGGCTTAAATCAGAGGCAACCGGACGTTCGCTCAGTTCTTTCTGAATGTGTTTCGAGGCCTATGCAGGAGTCTTTGTCAATTCTGGGTGCCACATAAAAACAGCAGAGCACCAACTACTAGTTGCTCAAGTGTGAGCCACCAGAACGGATAAAGGCTCCTGGTTATGTGTCGAAACGTTTTCACAAAGAACTGAACGAAAGTCCGGTTGCCTCTGATTTAAGCAAGTTTGGTGTTTAGTCTTGGCAGTAAACTCTGCTTAGTTTTAATCCTGTTTGTATATTTTTTATTGCTTGCACACCATCTCCTTTTTCATACCCTTTCGCTCCTCAACATTCGGTCAGTCTGCATTCTGAGTAAAGGCCACGGCACAGTGGAACACGCTTCCTGATGATATCAAGACCTGTGCTTCTATAAGGAACATCAAAAATAAACAACTAAAAAGCTCTCAACATTGTAACCATTAATTTCTCTGTCCATGGTACTGGCTTTGTGTATGTATGAATTATTTTTTTTAATGAAAAAATATTGCTTCTGTATGTTTGCTGTTTTTTATCTGATGAACACGGCATGGAGTTAATGAGTTGTGCCCTGCCAAACGGACTACAGATGCAAATTAGCCTTTGCCTAACTCTGATACAATGCATCAAATGGTAACATTTAGGTTTTAATTGTACATGGTCCCTTTTTAAAATAAACTTTTCAAAATTAAAAAGAATACAATCCCTATAACATAAAGTGAAGTTTGGCCATAAAATGAAACAGGGTTATGAATATGAAGTTGTTTAGTCACTTCTAAACACCTTTTGTGTTGTCATATTTTGACATTATGACGGTTTTCCTGTAACCACAGGAGTATACACTGGCTACAACACTCTAAATATGGCACTGGCCTTGCCTGAGGACGGAGTCGTGGTAGGGTGCGACATCAGTGAAGAATACACCAACATCGGCAAACCGTTCTGGAAAGAGGTGCAGTAGGCATCCATTCTGACGGTTTAAACACAGCAGGGGGCTTTCCGGGTTTTTTTTTTTTTTTATATTGTATGATGTTACGGAAAAGAGTGCATTTAGTTTCCCTTTAGGATTGATAAAGTGTTTTTTAAACTGAATGAATTTAATTTTTCTATTTCCTTTCAGAATTTGACTGCTGCTTCCAAATAAATTAAAAAGTGAAAATCACTTAATAGGTTCAGATGACACACAGGGATTTACTGGGCTTTTTATTATTATTATTATTATTATTAATATTGTGGCTTACAGTTAATGAAAACCAAAAATTTTCTTTCTTCATAAATTACATATTACTTAGGACAAATAATAATATTGTTAAATGCATAAATATGACGCTATGGCTCAGTTAGAATGATAAAATTTCTGATTACTTATTGTTGTATTAATCTTTGTCTTTTTGCTTATAGGCTGGAGTTGAGCATAAAATAGATCTTCGCATTCAACCAGCCCTGACAACTCTCGGTACAGTACTTTATATCTTTGATAAGATTTATGAATTTGATTGGAATTGTACATCAGATCTTGAGGAAAATCACAGGGAATTGTTCTACACCTAATTCCCCCCCGACACTGGAAGTCTTTGTGTCATTTATGGTATTTTTCTGTTGTTGAAATATAAAGAAATGCTTTCAAGTAATAAAAGCTTGTTTGAGTTGTCAGCGCACACTTATCAGTTGCTAAACCTATTATAAATGTGGTTTAGTGGACTTTAGAGACCATAGATTCAAGTATCTGTGTAAACTTCTTGGGGAAAAAGGTTCAGTTAAAAAGATTAAATACACCTTGAAAAGTTCTTCCCATGTAGACTCTCATAAGAGCACCAGGTATGCTCAGTTTGACTCTTGCTTAGCTTCGTTGCATATTAGGTAATACCTAAAAACGGACAAATATAGTTAAGAGAGGATAAGTTGGCTTTGAATAGCAGCGTGATTTAAGGCGCCAGTGCACTTTCAGGAACAATTTAGTTCCTGAAAATGTGAGGACAAATGGTTGCAGGCCTGTTAACTGAGGTTATATAACAATACTGTTTCTGTGGTGTGTCAGTGATCATTGTATTTAATAAGATGGTGGGCTAAACAGCAGCGGCCACAACCTTTGAGTTGAAGTAGCAGTTAATGAGCTCTCCTGCTGCAGAACTGTGAAGAAATTATCTGTTTGAGGTCCAGTTTTGTTGGAGCGTGTCAAGAAAACCGAGAAGTAAAAACAATATAATTTTACTTAAAAACGACGATCTGGAAGCTTAGAGAAGCGCAAACTAATATCTAAGAGTCTAGTTTTCCTTAAATCCACTTGTTTTTCCAGCGCTTTTTACATCGCAATGGTTTATGTATATTATTATTTTAGACAGTTTGAATTTTTTCAGTATGCCATTAGTTCAGAGATCCTTGACCTGATAAGGCCTCCGTGACACTAAATTGCCCCATGTGGAGATCTAAAGTGTTTCTTGAATTTCGGAAAAACTTCCCTAAATATATGGGAGGTGTAATAAAATGCCAGGGCTTCACTTTGACAGCTTTGCAAATACATTTAAACTGCAGCCTTAAAAACTCAAGACTTCTTTGGTCTACTAGTAACCAAGCTATATGTGCAATTTGGAGGCGTTTGGGACCATCCATGGCTGGGAGCCCTATTCTGCAATAAATTTGTTGTATACAAATGGTTCTCGAATAGTGGGGTTTTCTCCACTAGGGGCGGTGTAAGAGCGCAAGAGCAGCCTTTCCTGTTTTGTTTTTTTGTCCACACAGAAAGCATTACAAGTAATATTAGCTATTGACATGCTAGTATAATAAAAAACAAAGTCTTTATGTTGAAATAAAATGAATAGGATTTTAGCTGACTGCTACAAAACCATTAATATTTCTCCATTTCATTTTTTAAACAGATGATCTCCTCTCCTCTGGGCAGGCCAACACGTTTGACTTTGTCTTCATTGATGCAGACAAAGTTAACTATGACAATTATTACGAGAAGTCTCTGCTGCTGTTGAGGAAAGGAGGCATCATTGCTATCGACAATGTGAGAGCTTCACCCTAAATTAGAAAAGTTCGTCTTTTTACACATATATATATGTTATGGATAATAAATGTTTGTGGCGTTCTAGGTGCTGTGGGGAGGCAGGGTCCTGAATCCATCTCCCAACGATGCCGACACTGTTGCCATCGACAAGCTGAACAAGAAGCTGCACAGAGATATCCGTGTCACTCTGAGCATGCTGATGGTGGGAGACGGGCTGACGCTGGCCATGAAACTTTAGACTTCGCTCCATGTCTTTAAACACTTCATTTGTGGGCAAACACTGGAGTACTTTAAAGTCAAACATGGTAAATGGGGGATATTAGGTGGTTATTAAATTTTTTTTGATGATTTGTTAGGTAGTTACTGCCTAAACAATATTGTCACATAAGTTTTACGACCTTTAATTTGTTGTATTAGTCTTATGGACAGCTAATGAATTTGACTTCAAGTCAAACATTCCTTTTCCATTGCACCACGTTGCCTAATTGTGTATTGTAATAAAAACTAGATGAGAAACAGGCTGATTTCAGGACTTTATTTTGAAGGTAGACACACGCCAACATACAGACTGCTCACTGATTAGTGTTGCAGTCTCTGAACAGGAAGAGAAGTGGTGGTTCAATCCGGTTTTCAGTAGCTTCATAATGAGGGAAAATGTATGATAGGACCGCTGAGCAACTAAAGGAGAACTCGGTAATGTTAACTAAAAATTGTGATACAGCACAATAAAAGGCTCTATTGGAAATAATATAAGTGAGGAGCAGCAACTTCCACCGGGCATTTTAATGCTACCAGAATATCTCCAAAATATGCAAATATTAGATCTTAAATAAGAGTTATAATCTACTGTGCAAAACAACATCAGTTGTACATTCTACATAATGGCATTTCAGCACAATATTAAGGTTTTAAAACCACTCTTGGATTGTCAAACTAAAGAAGCCGGGGGCATTTTTTATTTATTTTTTTCATTATTGAGGGTGAAATGGCAGAAGGGGGAGTAGCTGATAAATAAATACATGTGGCTGAATCACAATGACAGGAGGTAGTTGGAAATGTTTGTTTCCGCCTCCTCTGCGTCTGTATATTGGGATTCTACTTTGTTTGGCCTCGTCGTTAAAATATCTGTCTCCGAGCGCGCAGAATCTTCTGATATTCTTAGGAAACGTTGGGGCGGGGTCTTTACGCCTCCAGTTCCAGGCCTAGACCGAGCTTGTGGCCACCAGCGTTGATGTTCTTCCCATCCACTAGTGCTGAGAGGGTCAGCTTCATACCTGCAGAAACGGTTGAATGAAGTTGAACGACGGGACAATTGTTTAGAGGTGGTTTTATTCATTTCTTGTTTTGACGTGATTCTTACCAGGCCGAAGAGTCTGGGTGTAGCCAATTCCTACCAAGCTGGAATTATTCACCTTAGCCTGAAGGAAAAGCATCAAATTGTCTGGATTTATTTCAAATAAAAGCTAAATCCAGATCAAAGACTGGCATGTCTCAAGAAATCTGAGTATTATTGAGATGTTGGTTTATTTGGTTAAATTCTTTGCAGTTTGCAGCTGAGGAAAACCACAATTAGTTTCTTAGAAACAGAATATTACAATATGAAAAATTGTTTTAGCTACAGGAATATTATGGCCTACACAATCATGGGATAGACTGCTGAAGTGACACCCTCCACAAGGAGAGTAACCCACAGAAGGTTGTTTCTGAAGAACCTGGCTGTCCAGACTGCTGCATGCAGGAATATATTAATGAAAAGTGGAGTCGAAAGAAAAACTGTTGTAGAAAATAATCCAAGTAACAGTGATGACCACAGACTTCAGAGGATTGTTCAGCAAAGTCAATTCCAGGTTTTTGGAGATATCGACAAGGTGTGTGCTGCTGAAGAGCCACCACACAGACGTGGACAGTAAGGTCAGGGCTTTGTTTTAAACGGTTGACAGCAAATTAAAACCCAGAATACCGCCAAAAGACCAATTTAAAGAAAAGGATTTTTAATGTCCGAGTTTTCAGTCAATACTTGTTCAGGGCTACTTTTGCATGAATCACTGCATCAATACTGCTGTGGCATGAAGGTAATCTGCCAGTGGCACTGCTGAGGTGTGCAGGAAGCACTGGTTGCTTTAAAAGCAGCCTTCAGCTCATATGCATTGTCTTGTATCTTCCTATTGACAATGTCGCAAAGCTACTCAATGTCGGTGAGGTCAAGCAAGTCCTGCTGCAGTTATTCCTGTTGCTGGAGCACTTCTTTTCCATCATGTTTTCCTTCCACTAAACTTTCCATAAACATGCTTGGAAGCAACTCTGACCAGCCATTCTTTTTAGCGATACCCTTCTGTGGGTTGCCCCTTTTGTGGCTTGCGTCAATTACTAACTATTAAGTCAGTCTTCACCATGATCTTGTAGGCTATAAAATTTGTTTTAGAAATAATTTTCATTTGTCTTATGGAATAACGTTTTCCAGAAACTGACTTTTAGGTTTTCACCATCTGAGTAGAGATCTGTGACAAATTTATTAGCATTTATTGCCATTTGAACTACAGCATAAATCTGCCAACTTTATATAACATGTAGCAAGGCTCTCTGAGCCAATAACAGATTTGGTGGTATTTGTTTATTGCAGAAACAGTTTGTTTTTTAAGTAGGTCATTATAATGATCTGGTAAAATCAACAAGAACCTACAACAGTTTATTTGCCAAAGCAGCAGGTAAAGCCAAATTCAACGTTTTCAATACAAGCAAGTTGTCTATGTCGAAATAATAAATGTATTTATTTTTTCCCCAGTAGCTGGACTGTCCTCTCACTATCTGGGGTCTAAGTCTGCTCTGAATCCAAAGCAGAGAGCCTAACACTGTTTAGGTCAGGGTTTATTTATCACGAGTCATATTGTCATTGTGAATTTCACCAACAATATCCAACACTGGATGCTTTCCTAATATGCTGCCTTACATGTAAGCCACAAGCATCTAAATTAACAAATGAAAGCCTGAAATATATCACTCTGTAATTAATCTATATACAACATTCATGTTGCCTTTTTAACAATATTTGAACATTTCTTAGAGGTGTAAGGAATGGTCTACTTACTGATATGGAGGCACTGGAGTCTAACTGGTATTTAGCAGCGATCCCGAAGCGAGTGGCGTTGCTGCCAGCGGTCCAGGCGAGGTTCACAGCCGTCTCCAGGTCCTTATTAACCTTCTGATAAATGGATCCACCAAACTCTGCACCATCGTTTCTGTGTTGAGGGAGAAACAAAATGCATTGTACAACTTGAAAATACAAACCTTAAACTATCTACACCTTAAAAAAAAAACAACAACATGTTAACGTGATACTTCAAAAGATACTATTAATTTTGAGACCTACACAAAGGTGTGCAGCTGGAAGTCCCCGGTCTTGTAACCAACAGCGAAGTTGCTCTGAGCCATCTTTGATTTGGCCGAGTCAAAGGTCATCTGGTAGCCACCGAGCCATCCCTCGTATCCGGCCACCACCGCTCCGTGGATAGTAGGACCCGCGAAGTCTAAATCCACGTCCACTCCGGCATTGACAAATTCCCGTTTATATGCCGTCTTGACTTTACCGCTCTTCTTCCTGCGGAAATATAACAGAAATTGAACACCGGGCGTGAAGAGAACAGAAGCCGAGTCGAGTTAGATCCAATTAAATTTTACTTGCCCAGTGTTGGGTGAAAACGTAGTTTCAAACTGAAGCTTCAGGCCCTTGGTGATCTGTAAGAAGGAGAATCTGCACATGAGTAATTTAAAACACTTTTGAACTGGTTGGAGGAGTAACATTTGCCCATTTACCTTATCCTCGATGCAGACTTCTGTCCCCAGAGTGTTTTCCGTGGTCCACTTCTCTGTGAAGGTCAGCCCGTACTCGGCTAGCTTATACTTGGTTTCCAGGGTGCCGGTGACCTTGCTGGTGTCCACGTTTGATGAGCCAGACGTTTTAAATTCCTGAAAAGTGCGTGAGAGGAAATTAATACAAACTGGAGATAATACAGACTGGAAAGTTTCTTTATCTTTCAAGGCTGAAAGATAAAGTGTTTTTGTTTTAAAGCTGTATTAGCAGAGATTAATAAGACTAAAGTACATGAGCTCAAAATGAGTACAGCTTCCTTAGTCACCAGCTTTCAATCCAATAGAGCACCTTTGGGATGAGGTGGAACAGAAATTGGCATCATGGATGTGCAGTGGACAAACCTGCAGCAACTGTGCGATGCCATCATGTCAATATGGATAAAACTGTATTAAACTTTTAATACTTTAATTCAGTGGGCAAATAGTGTTCATTCAGTACAACACTATTTGGCAACCCTAGCGTCCTACACATTCCAGAGCATTTTCTAAATTAAAAGTTACTTTCTAAAAGGTGTCATGGTTTCAAGGTTCTTACCATATTTTTCGGACCATAAGGCGCACCGGATTATAAGGCGCACTAAATATTTTACCCAAGTGTGTAATATCACTCCGCCCCTTAACGTACACAGCTCTCTACCCGTTTCTGTCGGGAGGACAGAGTAGTTGGATAACACTGCCCTGTTTCTCACATAAGGCCAAAATAAACATAACTTTATATTGAATTAACTTACTAGGTTTATTGTTGCTAGCGTGTACTCTAGGCGTGGGCTGTCTAAAGCCTCCCACATACTCAAGCGTACTGTTCGCATACTGTAAGCTTGACGGACTCTGCGCTGACTCTCCACGGATGTTTTATCCTTTATAGTCGAGTGTACTGTTGCCTACATTTCTTGTGTGAAATTCCTACAATTCCCACACTTTCTGCCAGTGGGATGAAGCGATGGAACGGATGGTAAAATGTGAGATTAGCTAGCTGAGCACCTAGAGCCGTTTCTTTTCCAGCAGGCTCCCACCTGTCAGTGAGAACAGAGAGGGACTGTGATGTGTCCTTGTAAAGACCTTCGATGTAAAGACTTCTTGCCGCTGAGACGTTTAGAGTGTGACACCGCGAACACGGTCATAAAGAATTAGCTCTGCACGTACCTGTATGTGCAGAGTCCGCTTTGAGTCCGCCTCGAGAACACAAAGTACACCAGAATATATGGAGGCCTTTTACATGAATGCACTTCTATTTTAGACATTACAGTCAGGCACTCTTGTAGACAGCTCAGGGGTCCTATCAGGTAGTGACACAGCATACCATAATACTCCGAATATCCACCGTTATGCAATTACACCTCTTTGATCGTGAAGATTATTATTAATGATAATTGGCAGTTCTAGTTTAATAATATATAATTCAAAATCAAAGATAGCTATAACAAAATTATTTGGTTGTGACCAAGGGCTATAAGCCTCTAACAATTAGTACTAACAATTGGTTTATTAATTAGCAGTTATTAGCTTATTTATACCGGAAAAGGGGCTATCTAACCAATCGTTGACTGGGTTAGGTTTGTCCAGCAAACATTGACAACTTTAATTATAATTGCAAATTGAGTTTTAATCATTACTCCTTCATCACAAGCCAATGAAAATGTCGCACTTCATTCAGTTATTAACTCAAAAGGAGATAATTCGGTAATTCTTGGAGACCATTCAATTTCTGACTCAAAATAACCACAAACACCTACTATTTCACAAGTTATTTATTAAACTGATAATTCCATTACAGTAATTATTCTGCTTAGTAAAATACTAGAAAACACTACTCACTAGAACATGTAAAGAAAACCTCTTAAAATGTATTAATTGAGAGGTAGCAATGCTTAATCAATGCACATCAACCATCACAATCAACATGTCAGGACTTTGAGGTACTGGCTAAATAGCTCTGAATCAGTTAATGTGACTTCACAACAGTCTACGGCTAACAGCCTCGGGCTACTCGGTGTCCCACCCAAGATGGCGACTGTGACGACATATGACCTCCAACTATGCGTGTCGTGCGTAAGATGGCGGCTCCGAGATCACAGCTAACTCATCAGCCTAGCGTGACGGCGGGTTTTGAACGAAAGGCGGTAACCAGTTGAGACAAAGGCTTCGACAAATACCACATTCTGGGTGGAAAAAGAGGGGAAAAAAAAGGGGGGGGGGATCCTTTACTTGGTATTGTTCCAGCAGGAGGTTGATGATACATGACCCAGCATCAGTCGGTTTCCTTCGGTGTTTCGAGTGGGATCGGCAAAGTTCACTGAGGGGCAGGAAACACCGTGTATGTGCTGGGCGCTTCTCCGACGATTTGTTTGGCCAAAACAAAAACGAGCGGATCTTGTCGATCTCTGGAAGATAACGGAGCTTCCAGTTGGATCAAAAATTAATTAATGTTAATTTTAAAGTCAAGACCTCCCTGATTGGGTACAGGGGAAAAGTGATGCTGCGAAGCTTGGGTCAGCCGAGGATCTAATCACGGACCACGTGCGTGCCGCACACAGAAATCAACGTCTTCTCAACACAGCTGCCGCTGCACAAAAAAGAAGGCTGGACTGTGGTCCGGTGGGCTTATATATCTGGCCGTTCTCATCTCCATGGTAACGAGATAAGGTCTCCATCAGGGCCATCCCAACTGTGTTGCATGCTGGGAGTTGCAGTTTGCTACTTCATAATAGCATCAAAAATGGTGGTTTAGGTTTAAGTTTAGTGTCAGAAATATGCCTTTTTTTCAGTCCTACAGTCAAACCAAACATCACCATGTGGCATTTACCCAACTCTGCTGAGACTTTAAATGGAACCGTGTGCTTTGGTCAAATGAGACTAATGGAGCTTTTTAGCAACAAAAAACAACATGTGGGCTCTGGCAAGACACATAAAACCCAGCGTTTAGTACAGTGGAGGATCTGTGATGCTCGGGGCCCATTTTACCTTTAAAAGCACTCACCTTGAACCTTGTTAGAGTTTAACACAAGGCTCCGTATATCAGACCTACATCCAATAACTAAGAATGACTTTGTGACGACTATAAGTGTCCACTGCAACAGAATAATGTTCAAAATCCTATAGAGATAGTCTGGGGTGAGCTGAAGAGAGCATGAGAGGATGATCTAGATGAGCTATATGCTGCAACCTTGCGAAATAGTACGGGAGAAAATTAAGCACAGTCCATTTAAAGAAAAGGGTTACACAAAGTACTGACAGCTGGGCATGCCAATAAGTGTTAAGTGTGTGGTACCGAAACATCCTACAGAAAGTCAATCTTACCACTCCATTTGAAGACTTGGTCTTCACATCTAGCTTAACCATCCCGAACCCTGCAAAGACAGCGACAGTGAGCAGCTGCAAACGGCGCAGACTTGCTGAAAAGACGTTTATCTTGCTTCTAGTTACCATATCCTTTATTGAAGATATCCTTTGCTGATTTTCCCAGGTCCGCATATGCTGGAGGAACTGCCATTATGTCTGTAGGGAAAATGGGAAATGTGAATGAAAAACTCCCCTTAAAGAAAGAAAAAAAAAAATCATTAAAAAATGCTGAGAATTTTCCAGTTTTGTTACAAGATTATAAAAATACATCAACAGCATGGATCACTTTCTTTGAATTAAAAATAACCTAAACAGTTTGTTTTTAGTTTTGTCCAGTAGGTGTCACACCTATCACACCTTTATAATACTGTCAAAGGATTCAGTGTTGATGATGCTGGGTGACTGCAGCACGCCATAGAGAAGGAGCCTAAACTTTTAAACACCACGCGCCCATCATCCCATCGCCTGTCAAATTTTCTTCCAACTGGGCTTCAGTTATGCCATAAAGTTTAGATTTGTATCCCTAAGCATTGCTCGTGGCCCATACCTAGAACCAGAACTAAACAAGGAGAAGCAGCATTTAGTTCCTATGCTCCACTTATCTGGAACAAACTTCCAGAAAACTGTAAAAGTGCAGAAAGCCTGAGTTCCTTTAAATCGAGATTAAAAACACATTTGTTTAGAATTGCCTTTGAATGTTCAAGTTAAAATGTTTTACTGTTTTCAAATGTTCTTTTTTGTTTCTACACTATCCCTACTTGCTTTTATTCTGTTTTATTTTCCAATATTTTAATCATGTAAAGCACTTTGCATTGTCTCTGTACTGAATTGTGCTATATAAATAAATTTGCCTTGCCTTGCCTTGCCTTGCTCTGTGCTGCAGCTACACACCATTGGCTTCGACTTCGTTTGCATCTGTGCTGCAAGTGAAACTTGGATAAGATCCAAGTAAGCTTCACATGTAAATTGCAGGAGTTTTGTGTTTTAACATGTTGTGCAAGGAACGTAATGCCTCACGTGGCGCTACCACTCCCATCGGTATGGACCAATATTGGGTTACGCCCTCTTTGACTGCTAAGAGTTGTGCAGTTTCCAAGGAAAGTCTGTTCGATAAGACACAAAGACAACTTCTGGGTCTTCTCCAGAGGAATTTAGCAGCCCTCATGACATTTGCGAAACACTAATGTTACATCCATGGTGCTGAGGGTACCGGCTTGGGTGAGGTGTCACTTGTACACAGTGTTTGCTTGTGTGCCTTCCGAACAGTCGTGTTTATACCCGTTGGACTTTTTCCACATTTGTGTTATGATCCAACCAGAAGCTTAAACAAAATGCCTTTTATTGAGATTTTATGTGACGGCTTCGTAGTTCATGTTCCCTATGGCTTGTGGCAAACTCCATACGAGAGACTACTCGTAACTCCTTTTCAACGATAACGTTCATCTTGAAACTCTGCCGCTAAAGGTCATATTTGTGGAGTGCAAGACTAATAGCTGTCCTGTCAGCTGAGCTGTGGATCTCTGCAGCTCCTCCAAAGTTACCATGGGCCTCTTAGCTGCGTCTCTGATTAATGCTCTCCTCGCCCGGCCTGTCTGTTCAGGCCTAATTCACAATTCTGCAATAAGTTACTCTTTTGTCCCAATAATACACATCGACGCGTGTACAAAATATATAAAAACAATAACAGAATAGGGAACATAACATTCACAGTGGAAATTGAAAGCAATGAGAATGCACAGATGAATGATTATACGAAGCTTCCCAGCATAAATGAATAAAATAGTTTGAATCTAGTTGGACTGTCAGTACAACCTGGCAGCTAAAAGACCAAGTCATGCAGTCAAGGTTAAACCAAAAAGGCTGCCATAAATACAAAGTCACACCTTGCAATGTGCTAGTTTCTCCATGCAGGTGAAACGGCACGGCAGCTGGGATTTTTACGACAGGCAGAGCAACAGACTGCAGAGCTGCGTTGAATTTACGTTAATGGAGGATAAAAGTCCAAATTAATCCGACAAGGGTGTGTTTATTCGGACCATTTTCACTTTCGACGTGCGTGTAGCTAACGTTCGCCCCATGGTGGCTGGCAGTCAGAGAACGTCGTGCTCACTTGTGTTATGAAGGAGTTTTAGAAAGTGAGCCGGGGGGCGTTTTACAGCCACTAAATTGGATAACCGGTTCCCACGGTGCTCAAATGGAAGCAAAGAAAGGCAAAGCAGCGAAGTACTTACCGAGAATTAGGGCTCTTCGATCTACCACGGTGGGATTAGCAGAGGTTGGAGCCAGCCGGTGTAAGGACGATATGGAGGAGATACTGCATAGACACCCCGTTGACCTCGTCACCGCAGGACCCTGGAATAAAGCTGTCTGTTCAGCGCCTGACGAAAATCAGTTGGAGTTGAAAACGATTTATTGCCATTCTTCTTACTAATTCGGGAATGTATTTTACGAGTACTGCAAAATAAAAAGTAAAGGTTTTCATCTATTTTTTGTAAAACGGTCTGCACGTGAAGGAAAAAGGCAGCGATAGGATGTCTAAATTACCATGGTAACCAACATGCTACTTATGTAGCCTTTTAGGCTAATGGAAAGATTCACGTTTTTAGCTTGCTTACTAAAAGATAATTATTAAATGTTCGTATTTATCATTTGTTGGGTTTTCTTCTTGTTGTTTTGGGTTGGGTTGTTTTTTTTTTAAATCAAAATGCTTTCATTAAAATGTGGGTTTTTGAACTGAATTTAAAATGCCGTGTAATGTAACCTGATTAGGTTTAATACAGGAATCCGAACAGCTAATATATATTTTTGACTTTGCTTTCTAGTACCGAAGTGTGAAATAAATTGTATAACGTGTAACAGTTGCTGAGGTGGTGAGTTGTGGAGGCAATAACCATCTATAGTTAGGAAAGAACTTTAGAATATATTTTGATCAATGTTTTCTTGAAAACAATTTAGGTAAACAAGTCGATAGTAGATGGGTTACTCCAAAAATACTGATGCCATTGTTCTCTTTATCAGCTCACCAACCCTGCTAACCTACAATAGATCTACAACATCCACCAGAATCAGCCACTTTACTCCAAACCCACCAAATATAATCTAACCAGCCACCTCCAACGGTCGATTGAATAAAATTTTAATAAAAAGTGTGTTTGCAAACATCATGAAACCAGGAAACCCACAATGACAAGTTAAGGATAAAGATGTGGAGATATTTAAAGTATTATTAATTTACACAACAATTTCCTAAACCTAAACCGATAGGCCGGGTAAGAGTACATTGACTAAGTAAATTGTCGTTCACACCCTCTCTTAGCTGGCAAAATGTCTAACATGCTAAAATGTTGTAGAATGGATAAAGACACAAAAAAATTGTAGTTTTTCTAGTTCTTTAATGAAAGAAACAACTGATCAAAAAAAAAAAAGAGGCGTTGGACACAACCTTTCTGAATGAAAGAATATTTTGGATTGTTCAATCCACTATGTTTCTAACAAGCTGCAATGACAACAATGGCAACTTTCTCTCAATGAAACGGCAGAAATCAGTCTACACTAAACACCCTGTTCAAAGCAGCTGTAAACATATCTCCATGTACATGTCAGCAACTATGTATAGGGAGAGTACAAAAATATCTATTGACATTAGAAAATAATAAATATACACAAATACATTAATGATTCTTTTAAGAACCAGTTTAGCACTGATTAAAGTCATAGGAACAACACTGGAGAAAGCACAAAATTGGTCTTAGTTTTCTAATTTACAGTGCATGGAGATCTCTTTCACCTAAAACTACACCGATATGCAGCAGGAGTATGGAAACATTTCTACAGAGTGTAAGCTCTTAATTGGCAAGAGAAGAAATATTTAAGACATGTTTTAGGGACAAAGAAAATCGTTTTCTTTCCAAGTATTTGGCTGATTATGACATTGTCTCAGAGGTTATCCTGTCTAGGAA
The DNA here is from genome assembly GCF_011125445.2 of Fundulus heteroclitus. NCBI lineage: Eukaryota > Metazoa > Chordata > Actinopteri > Cyprinodontiformes > Fundulidae > Fundulus > Fundulus heteroclitus. The sequence goes on from NC_046370.1 coordinate 8,781,194, forward strand.
ATTAGGCTGTGTTAACAGTAGTGAACAACAATATGACCTCAGAAAAATGCAGATGGCATTGATTATATGTTTGTAAAGATCACAAAAAAATGATTTTACTGCATTCTGTAGAAAGCTACTAAAAAGCAATCCATGCTACACAGAATTATATCCCTTTCTGAGGAAAAAAAAGAATTTAGTGTACTGTGTTCAACTAAACACAAAATGTTTCAGTTTGTTGTAGGTTTTCCACTATCTACCTAAACACTGTTGATATGAAGAAGCACTTCAGAGGCGAGCTCCAAAACTAAGGTTTAACCGTGAGAATCACATCGAGTGTCTTTGTCGAGGATGTCACAAGCCTCCTTGGTTGGCAACTTCACAAAACAACACAAAAAAACCAAAAAGAAAAAACAGGTATGATGCAGTCTGTTATCCAATCACTCGCTTCAGCGTGGCCGGTCTGGAGAAGGGCCAGCAGTACTCGTTGGGGACGGGCCCATTGACGTTGCACTCGAAGAAGGAGAACATGGGGAACCAGATACGGGCTCGCCGGCTCTGCTGGTATGCCCGGGTATTGGCCAGAGTGTGGTAGTACAGGAAGAGTCTGGTAGTGATATAGAAGGCTATGAACACGTCAATGGAGTAGTGTTCATGGGCAGCCAGGATGAAAAAGATCCCAAAGAGGTTGAGGACCCAAGACAAGGTGTGGATGAAGTTCCAGCTTCGTGGAGTGTCTGAGAGGACGAGAAGAAGAGCTTCATTGTTAATGCCACCCATGCATGCTTCAAACTGGAAGAGAAATAGTGAAAAAAGTTTAACTTGCATTTTTTTATTTCACCCCCAGTGGATACTTTGTGGAAGCACCTCTGGTCATCATTGGCTAAAAAGTCTTTTGGTTTTTGTCTCTATCAGCTTTGCACATCTAGAAAATAAAGATTTTGCCCATTTTTTTCTTTGAAAAATAGCTAAAGCACAATCAAAAAGGTTACGAGTCTGTAAAAAACGAATTGTCATGTCTTGCCACAGAGTTTGTCTGGACTTCGACTGGGCGACTGCAAAACACAAATGAGCTTTCATGTAAACCATCCTATTTCAGCTCTGGTTGTATTTTTTAATGGTTGTTTTCCTGTTGGAACATCAACTTATGCCCCAGTCGTTTGCAGTCATGTAAGGTAGCAGGTAGAGTGTATCGTTTTGGCTCCTAAAGATTTGGAAGCTTATTTGTATTTCTGTAAATATTAAATAGTTTTGTCAGGTGGGTACCATCAAGGTAAAAATAAAATACATCCATCAGTTTCAAGGTTTTAAATGGTAAATGGTACGTCCTGATGACACTGCATTCAGCCATTCACTGACACGCTGACGTTGGTGGGCTACGTTGTAGCCACAGCTGCCCTGGGCCAGACAGACAGAAGCGCCCCATTTTAACGTATAAATGATTGGGTTTTTACCAGGCTTGTAAAGAGAAGTCAAAAAGGCATGACCAACAATCCATTAAACCCTAATATTTACAGGGTGTGTACTTTACATTTGCCACGATAATTTTGCTTAAAATTTATTAACTTAAAGATGTGCTACACTCCAGTATAAGGTCAAACTAATTTGTAGATTTAATGAATATTGGCATTCCTAATAGCAGCATTCAATCATTTGATAAACAATTTTTAAAATAATTTAGTAAGTATATATATTTTTTGTCCTTCCTCTTAAATATTGTTGCTGCAAATTTTGTTGAAACATCTGCGATTTTAATTTTAAAGCCTCTAATCTCCACATTTGTAGCACGGTGGAGGATCTGTGATGATTTTTCTCCTACAAAGTGCATCGTGAACTCTCCAAGACAGCAAGAGATTTTAAATAAAATATAAAACTCCGGTTTATTCTTTACTGAAAACAGGTCATAATTGTGACAATTCGGCAGGATAATGATCCAAAACAACAGTATCAGTTTCTTTCGGGAGAGATTAAATATCAATGAATCCATATTCACAGATTTTTACACGTCTTTAACAGGGGTGCCAACGATTACAGAGGGTACCGTTTTAAAATACGTTTCGCATAGAAGAAAAACGCTAAAGAAATTCTGAAGCGGTCAGCATGAACGTACGAATACAAGCCACTCACACTCTGTGACAAAGAAGTTAAGCATTGTGAGGACGACGGTGTGGCCGCTGAACATGTAGTCCCCGCATGTATGCACGCCGGTCAGGGTCATCCCAAAACCACTCCAGATGGCCACAGCCCGCTGCAGCTTGGCCCACAAGTCGCCGTACATCTACGCCGACGGAGGAAGTGAGACAATTACATATTTTCTGATCTAAGGGAAGGACAACTGCGGATGAAAAATGTGCCACCTTTACCTTTCCTGTGCACTGCAGATGCTGCCCTGGCACGGACAGGGAGGTGACAAACATGGTGACGCACCGCAGCATGAAGACGGTCCCCATCAGGCTGCACATGCGGCGCAAAAGGATGGACCTGCAGGTCATCAAACAGGGAGTTAGAGTCTGATCCCATATCAGTCAACAAGGCTTTATTTACAGAGTACTTTTCATACACAAGGACAACAGAAAAAGAACCAAGAAAAAAAACAAATAAGGAGTTAAATAAGGCTAAACGTGAAATGAACAGAGATTAAGTTAACTAAGTCAATATAAAGTTACATTAGCAATAAATAATGTGATATTTGTGAAGATTACTGTTACTGTTGGGTAGCTAAGCTGATCATATTACCTGTGTTTGTGCAGCAGAAGCACCAGCAGCCAGATGTTACAGAGAATCACGCCGCACGCCTCCGCCATAGCGAAGGCCCATGGTATCCTGGGCACGCTGTTGAAAAGTGGAAGAGCGATTTCTAACACGACAGACAACCAGCATAAAAAAAAACCTGACATACTATCAGCACAACAACAAAAGATCTAAATCTCAGTACTGTCTGATTTAATGTGAGAAAACAGAAATGACTGCCTGTTAGATTTTAAACATTCATGAGATTTAACAAACATTACAGGCGAATTCAAAAAGCTATTTAAAAGGTACTTAGCCGCATTATTTGACTTTTTTTTTTTTTTTTATTCACACGTCAGTAGCTCACTCTGATTGCATAAAAAATATTTTTTTTTATATTACGGTAGTTGTTATTTTGGTCTTTTATGCTTTGTTTTTGCTCGGTTTGTTAGTAAATAAAATCTTTTGTGTTTATTTTGCATGCACAGCAGGGGTTAAAACAAGGAAGCGGCTAACAGCTATTAGCATCTCCCAGCGAAACAATGAAGAATGGTCCAAGATCCAGTGAAAAAAAAAAAAAAACACAAAAAAAAAATATGATTCCAAGAGGGAAAAGATTGGAATGTCACTGGGAATACAGTTTAACCATTGTGCACTGAAGCGCTAAACCTGCCGAGGTTAAGATGTGACCGTAGAGTTTACTGACGTGAGTAAACGTTCTGATATGAGGCTGTTAAAGTTGCTGTTGATCATTTTATTTAATTAATAACGGTTGGTCTTTGATCACCCTGAGTTGCCGCTTTCCTGCATCGCAGAGGGTCAGGCTCAGTCCAGCATTATTTAATTTTTATTTATTAATTAAGCAAAAAGGCATTATAATAGTTCTGCGATACCGTCACTATATGCCGCCACGTCTGTTTATTTCTGCTAATCGAGCCCGGCCCTGGAGCTATTTTTTATTCCACAAAAAGGACCATTAAAACATTATCAGGATGGAGACTTGGTGTATATAACTTTATTTTATCATGATCAAACGGTTTTTGGTCTTTTTTTTAAGCATATAACGCAACTATATACCTTTAACTTATAAACAATGACCCCTGTGTAGTCAGGTGCCTCATCTCTAAGTCCTCACCAAATATTCAAAAATCTCTCTTTATATTTTGCCTCTAAGGAAACAAGCTTTTGTAATCTTTTAAAGTGGTTTCGACCAATATTCAAATATTCAGAAAATTTCCATCAACGTTTTCTGAGGAACCTTTATCATTGAACAGCAGTTACGCTGTTCAATGAGATGAGAATCATATGAGGAAAGGTTCTGCTCAACAACAACGACTGATTTCAGCATGCTTTACTTCCCCAAACACTATGAAGCAAATCCCTGAAATCAGGCTGTCCTCTGATCAGGCCGAGTCATTCCATGAAAACAACAGGTCACACCCCAAACTAGGTCAGTGGAGGAAAAAAAAAAAAAAAAAAAGCGCTCCATAATCTCTTTGGAGCCAAGTTTCCTCATTAGGAGTTTGTGAGGACCACTTTAGAAACCCTCATTAAGGAAGTAGCGCGGTGCTGTCATAAAGAATACGTTTTCCTGCTTCGCTCGGTCAGCTGCATCCCTGTTTTTTCTTTGCAGGGGTGTGAGAACTTAACCTGACAACAGCCAGATGCATGTCTTGCTCCGCCTAGCTCCACTCACATACATCTGGGACACCGCCATAGGAATTGCCTTTACTGAAGGCTGGGCCTTATCAAAACTCCTTGCATATGATTGGATAAGCCACTTGTCTGTCATCTTTATCGACGTGCTATTTCAACCACTCACACCGAAGCTAACCCGTGACGCTGATGAGACCGACGCAGGAAAAAGAAAACCTTTTTTTTTTTTTTTTTTTATGTGTTTGCGGCTCTAGTGCAGGGTTTCCCGCAGCGCTATCTTGGCGAGGCGGCCGCGGAAAACGTGTCGTCCACCCGCCCCCGCTCCGCGAGTCGGTCCGCCTCGCATAAGCAAATTCCTGTGGGAAACACTGTAGTGGCACGCGTTTTATTGACAGTGAGCTGACAGGAAGAGGGGGAAGACAGGCGGCAAAGCGCCGCGGGTCGGAGTCGATCCCGGGCCGACCGCGTCGAGGACTAAAGGCCTCCTAAAATGGTTCGCGCTAACCGCTAACCGCTCCGGGGCGCGTCCGCATTGCGCGCCCGCGTACGCGCCCCGGAAAACAAAACTTGCCAAATCCGGTAGGGAGAAGGGCGAAAACATGGTTTCCACCAACAAAAGCCTTCAGAGCCGTTCTCTGATGTTCTTTTAATGAAACAATATCAGATAGATTGGACAACACGGAAGAAATAGCAGCATCAATGCTAACGCTTGCTTCCTCGATGCGAGCCGCCATTGTTGTTGGAATCTCACGGTGGCTTCTCCACTACGTCACATCCACGAAACACCGGCCCTGCGTCCTGATTGGCCAGACCAAAAATTTGGTTGGGGAAATCATTTTCAATGAGCGATGTCCCAGATGTATGTGAGTGAAGCTAGGCTGAGCGAGACATGCAGCTGGCTTCTGTCAGGTTAGTGAGAACTAACCTGTCGAGGAAAATGTCAGGCAGCGGCGGGTACGTGCGCATGTCCGGCACCCTTTCGTGCACTATGACCATGACGAAGGACGTGAAGCCGAACACAAACACCACGTAGACGGAGCTGAGCACCGTCTTCCAGCATTCGGGATCGAGGCGTCTCGTCTGCTGCTTGTACTTCCCGTTGGTGTACTGCTGGTACTCCTCCCCCACCGGGGCGGTGTCGGTGCTGTCGCAGTCCCTGCCGGCGTCTCCGTTACACAGCCACTCCAGGTTGCTTCCAGAGCTCGACGGAGAGAGGCCGTCGAAAGGGACGCCCAGCTCCTCCAGCACTTCGATGTTCTGCTTCTGCAGCTTGCGGATGGACATCATCAGCCTCTTGATGTCGCCCAGCACCTTGAGCTCCAGCGGCGGAGAGCGGAGGTCGTACTCGCTGAGGGCCAGCAGACTGGTGCCGTCCAGCCGGTGCCTGTTGCACAGCAGGTCCACATAGTCGCAGAAGCCTTCTTCCTTTAGCCACCTGGCAACGTGTTTCGGCGCCCAATGACGGACGCTGAGCTGGGTCATTTTCTCCTCACGCCAGAATCTGAAACGACGATGCTTCTGAGTGAACAGGGTTTTTGTTTTAGCTAAGATCAGTACTCTTAAACAAGCAAAGTTTTTACTGTCTTTGCAACATCAAACAAGTCAGAGAAGCAGGAATGCACTTATCAGGTTATTTTTACAGGCTGATGCTTATTAACAAGTGTCTTTAAACCAGACTGACCCGCATAATCTGTTTTCTTTTCTTCCTGAAGTTTAAAAGACACAAAATGCTGCTCCTTGACTGAGTGAGTTTTTAAAATCTTACAGAAAACTAAAATTAGTGTAATGTTATTCACCGTTATGGGTCCAAGCACATGATCACAATACCCTTTTATCAGAACATGCTTTTCTAATGCATTTACACACCAAAAGCATATGTTTTTGGAGCATTTGATGTACTGGAAAAATAACAATAATAAATGACAAAATAAATGGTGGAGTGGTGGCCTTGTGGTTGGAGCAGCGCACTTGCGCTCTGAGAAAGTTGCAAGTACCCGGGTTCAATCACCACAGCCTGCACTCTGGGTCCCTGAGCAAAACCCTTAACCCCTGATTGCTCCCCAGGCGCCGCACATGGCAGCCCACTGCTCCCCAAGGGGATGGGTTAAGATGCAGAAGTGAATTTCTCCATTGTGAGATCAATGATGTTCTATTATTATTATGATTATTATTATTATAAATAAATAAATAAATAAATATCGGGCAATCAAATTATACATCGTTACTCCTGGAATCAAAGAATACACAATGGGCTCCACCGAGAATGACTTATAGTTTGAGGAGGCAAAGTGGGGCTTTTTAAAAAATCAAGACCCCCAGTCGGTCGAGGCAGATGACTGTTCACACCGAGCCTGATTCTGCTGGACGTTTTCTTTCCTGTTAAAGGGGAGTTTTCCTCTCCACTGTCGCTTCATGCTTGCTCAGTATGAGGGATTGCTGCAAAGCCATCAACAATGCAGACGACTGTCTACTGTGGCTCTACGCTCTTTCAGGAGGAGTGAATGCTGCTTGTCAAGACTTGATGCAATCTGCTGGGTTTCCTTACATAGGAACATTTATGACCCATTTGCCTGTATGATTTCATTGAATTTGACTTTTTAAAGTGCTTTGAGATGACATGTGTTGTGAATTGGTGCTATATAAATAAAACTGAATTGAAATGTAATTGAATTGTTACTGAAGGCTTATAAAAAGTCAATTACTGATACTTTATTTCTAAAACTGCAGAATAATCAAAGACGATTGGCTGTTGCATTCCTGGACATTTCTTGCCAAGATTTTAAATGAAATTGAATTTGAAATTAAGCCGTTTATTATTAATTCAAATCACATCATTTCACAGGTTTCAAATCAAACAGAGACAAATTATACCGTACATATTTCTGGAATACTGCATCTCTCTTAAATTCTAATTATTTTTTGCTTATATACGTAGTGTACAAGAGGAAATATAATGTGCAGTTTCCTGGAAACAAGAAAAATTTATGTAAAAAATGTAATACAATTCCCACAGGCAGTGAATTTACACCCCAAAACATTCTTATCCCTAAAACTGCCAGATTATCCTAAGAATCATTAGCATGCATTTGCTTTCAGCTGTACTAAAACAGCAAATTCACTTTAAAAATCTATAAATCGTTACATTTCTACCCCCAGGTTTTAATATAAAAAAAAAGGATAATGTAGCTCAGTGACTCTGCTCGTCTAAATCATCCACCCACATCAGCTCAAATCAGTGATGAGCAAATATGAAGAGGAGCTGCTGCTCCGCTGGTTCCCTCCTACAGCATCACGTAACCTTCACACCGGCCTCTCAGGTTGTATGTAAACACAATCCTGTCTGGCGTAGACGTGAAAACAAACCCTGCCACCCTCCTCGTTTCCTCTACTGGCCAGAAATCTGCCCTAGCTTAAACGAGCTAGCTAGCGCTAAACGGCAGCTAGCTCGGCGAATGTCCTCAACGTTCACTCACCGGTTTGGGAATCCACCCGAAGACAACACGGAGCTTATTTTACTCAGCTAGCTAACTAACCGGCATTTCTCGAAAAATAATAGACACTCTGTCCGCGGAGCCTGAAGCGACAACACTGGCCTGGTGGAAATCATTTTTGGACAGGATTCGCGCTGAGCGACTAGCTTACTGTTGACAAGCCAGTGCGCTAATGTGCAGAATAGCTGCGCACTTAAAAAAAAAAAAGGAGCTTCAGTTTAAGTTAAACATCACTGACATCTTGTGGTCGCACTGGGTACTGCATTGGTTTTCAGCGTTAGTTTATGGGGAGAATCTTGAAAACCTTAACTATGTATCATACTGTATAAATACAACAAAACTATGTAATAAAATTTTTGGTTTCCTTTGGAACTCTTACACAAACTGTTGCATCTTCATGTTATTATATACTCAGTGCTATTCAGACATTGAAGGCGTAAATTTCATGTTAAAATGGATATTTTTAATTATGTGTTTGAATCCTTCTTTATGTGGGCTGTAATAAATATACAACAAACAAATTCAATTAACTTCTTAATTTATTTGTATTTTTCGAATTTAACACAGACCAAAAACAAAACAAGAAAACAAAATGTCCACACACAAAAAAAAATCTCAGGCGAAAGACAACTTACCGACATTTGGAATATTGATAATAAACTCTGATTACTTTTAAAACAAGAATTAAGTTAGAATTTATTGATGATTTTTTTTCTAATTCTCACAGCCTTCCAATATAATCCTACATTCCCAATAATATTTGCTTGAATCTGCCTTAACAACTTAAAGAGAAATCACACACACCCATACTAACTGAATATCTTAATTGGTATGATTAGTTTAAACTGGTTGGTTTTTTCCTCACATGTGACCATACTTTTTCAGTAAGGTTGAAAGGCTAAAAGTTATTCTGTTTTATTCATTCCAAAATCTACTGTTTTTGTTGTTTGGGTTAGTATTCATGTCGGAAGTCAAGTTCAAGTTTCAACCATTTATCTGTTGAAGTTAAGGAATTTCCTTTATTATTCCAAAAACATTTTCCATGCACCAGTTTCTACTGGCAGACATGGTGAGCCTCGGCATGATACTGCCACCACCATGCTTATAGCAGTTGGGACAGTATTCTCAGGTTTAAAAGCCTCACCTCATCAAATCCCTTCATTCTTCTTGTCACTGTGACCAGCTAGCTCAACCTATGGCTCCTTTGAACACAAAACATTTCCTCAGAGGATGTTTGGCTTTTGCCATGCAGCTAGCTAAAAGTTAGACTTGAAGGGAAAAGTTCTTCTTTCTTACTTATATATTTGAGATAAATGTCTACAGATGTAATGTGTTGTTTTTTTTTTTCTTTGTTTTCTTTTTTTTCTTTAATGAAGAAATATAAAAGAATAAAAACACAGAATTGTTCAAATTGATCTAGCATTATAATGCTTTTTTATGATTTTATTAAATAATACTAGTAACTATTCATGTATTCTGTTGCGCATTTATTTTTTATGTTTTTATTATTGCAATAAAGCAAGTAATTAATCACAGTGGAGTAAACCTGACTTTCAAAAAATAGGTCAGTGTTTTAATTTTAGAACAGCCACCTGTCTTTGTCAGTACCAACATGGCTGTAGTAAAGCCTCAACAGTTTAGAAATGCATTCCCTATCCTCAGGGAATTTAGAGAATAAATCATCCAAAAGGCTAGATTCTGGAGTACTATTCTTGTGGGTGCAGATTTAATATTTGTTTAGACAAGATTTATCAACATGCAGGATAAAAGCAGTGGAGTTCCCTGTGTCAACACTTCTTTAAAAGAGCTGCAGAAGATTTTGTATGGCGGTAAAAGATTTGGGAACCACGCGGATGAAGTTTGGCCAAACCTCTTCATCGGGGACATGTAAGTGATAACTTTCACAACATTTGTTTCTCATCCAATTTGTCTGCAAATACCATGACAGCTTGCTTTCTCCTCAGGTCCGTTGCTAACGACCGCTACAGTCTGTGGAAGCTGGGAATTACTCACGTTGTGAACGCAGCTCATGGGAGGATGTACTGTCAGGGGAGTCATGACTTTTATGGCGCCACAGTGGAATATTATGGAGTCCCTGCTGATGACTCGCCAACTTTTGACCTTTCTCGCTATTTCTTTCCGGCTGCAGAGTATATTCACACCTCACTCAACACAAATGGTGGTAAATACCTGTAGAGTTGTCCTTTCCCAGGTCAAGCCCTTTTTAGATGAGCATAGGATTGTGGAGGTTTTTCAGTCGGGTTTTAAAACTCAGCAAGAACAGAGTCTGTTTTAGTGAGACTTTTTAATGACAAATTCAGGGCAAATGATTTGGGTGAATATATGTTCTTGTTTTGCTTGATCTAATCGCTGCTTTTGATACAGTGGACCACAATATTTTATTATCTCGTTTACGGTACTAACTTGGTTTTAGTGGTACCGTATTAAAATGGTTCTTATTTTTCAGACAGAACCATGTCTATTAGAAAAAGCTGAATTTTAATCCACTCCTTTACATTATGGGGTTCCCCACGGCTCCGGCCTCGGTCCCCTGCTTTTTTATCTTTATTTGCTTCATTTGGGTTCAATACTCAGGAAACATGGAATCTCCTTTCATTTTTATGCTGACGACAGTCCAATATACATGCCACTAAAAGTTTTGCCGTTTCATATTAGAAGTGCCCCTTTATTGTCCACTTTTAAAACTCGCAATACACATTTTTATTCCTTGACTTTTAACACACGTTGATACTTACTCCTTTTTATTCATTTTTATAGACTAATGGAATGTTTTTTTTTTTTCATTTTAAATGTTTATTGATTATTGTACTGCACTTTGTCACTGTTATGTTAAGGTGCATTATAAATAATGTAGTAGTAGTAGTAGTAGTAGTAGAGTTGCATCAGTTTCACATTTTATTTAAGAGAATGACAACAATGTCCTGCATTTTAATCTATTTTCTTCTTCTGTAGCTCGTGTTTTAGTGCACTGTGCAGTTGGAGTGAGCCGGTCGGCCTCGCTGGTCTTGGCCTACCTCATGATCTACCATGCCTACACCCTGCTGGAAGCCATCAACAAGGTCAAAGAGAGCAGGTGGATTTTTCCAAACAGAGGTTTTCTCAGGCAGCTGTGTGCTTTGGATCTGAAACTACAAAAGGCTCCTGCTCAACCTACAGGGAATTGAGCATCAGAATGAATAATGCAGTGTGTACTTGCCAGTAGAGGAAAATGCAGAGCCGGCCAGGGGCATAAGCAAACTAGGCAAGGCAAGGCAAATTTATTTATATAGCACATTTCAGTACAGAGACAATGCAAAGTGCTTTACATGATTAAATTATAGGAAAATAAAACAGAATAAAAGCAAGTAGAAATAAAATGTAGAAACAACATAGAACATGGGCGAATAGAAGAAACTAAAATGAAACATTAAAAACTGTTGGACTACAAAGTTGAACTAATGATGTTTCATTAAAACTGTTTGACTAGAACAGTCGAAGGCAATCCTAAACACATGGGTTTTTAATCTAGGTTTAAAGGAACTCAGGCTTTCAGCACTTTTACAGTTTTCTGGAAGTTTGTTCCAGATAAGTGGAGCATAGGAACTAAATGCTGCTTCTCCGTGTTTAGTTCTGGTTCTGGGTATGCAGAGTAGACTGGAGCCAGAAGACCTGAGTGGTCTGGATGGTTGATACACTGATAACAAGTCTGTGATGTATATAGGTTCTAAACCATTCAGGGATTTATAGACTAACAGAAGTATTTTAAAGTCTATTCTCTGAGATACAGGTGGCCAGTGTAGGGACTTTAGAACTGGGGTGATGTGCTCTACTTTCTTAGTCTTAGTGAGGACGCAGGCAGCAGCGTTCTGGATCAGCTGCAGTTGTCTGCAGAATTAGAAAACTAAGCTGCTTCAGAATGCCTCCAGGCCAGCGGGGTTTCCCCAGGAGTTCCTGAATTATCAAACATTTATCAAGATTAAACCTTCCTTTAAATTTGTTTTGATGGCTTCAAAGTTTGTAGATTGAATCCTTTTTAAGGCTGTTGGGGGTTTTTGTTTTCATTTTAAATGTATATATTTTTCCAAACTTGGAATTTGTTATCGCACAAAGGACAATCTCCATAGATTCATAATCATGTTGTCATGATGAGTTTAGTCATTTCTGCAGCTTGTGCCCCTGTGCTGGAGTCAGAGTGCAACTAGTGGGGCATAGGCAATCCATTAATATTTTGCAAAATATATTAGATTTTTTTTTTTTTAGAGATAAAAAATCTGAAAAGTGTGGCATACATTTGTTCCAATTTCCCTCTGAGATTATTAAAGTATATCTGATTCTGATTCTGATTCTGATTTCGACAACTAGAGTTAATATGTTGCAGTAGTTATTTCAAGGGGAGTTCTTGTCAGAGTGAGATGTGGACGAGTTGGTGGAAGGTGTGAACAGCTGCTTTTAAAACTTCATCTGCCAGATGAGGATTCAGCTCGTGTGAGGGGACAGGCTCCTGTAGTTAGCAATGTTTTTCAGACTGTTCCCAACTGATGTCCAAGCTGGGTTGTTTTTAGGTTTTCACTGTACCTTATCTTAGTTCCCCTGATCTCCTTGGTCAACTTTGTTGACTTTGTTTGGTCCTATACAGCTTCATCAGACGTGAAATAAACCATGGTTTATCGTTTTTGTATGTCCAACAGGTTTTGCTCTGCACACACGTTCACTCAAAAACTGATGGAAGAAGTTTTAGCAAGCTCATTCTGGTCAGTGTGTTAAATTTTAAGAACTCCAATCCGTGTTATAAAACCAGTCCTGTAACATCTGCTTTGACTCCTCCTTCTACTATCTATTAGTCCAAACTAAATGGGCAGAAGTTTTTTTATTTCTGCCTGTAGTTTGAAATGAGATGAAGTAGACAGTGATCAGAAAGTCCCTAAGCAACTCTGGTGAAAGCACCATATGCATTTTTTAAAGCTCTGAAGCAGTGGTTCTGTGTGTTTTTATCACTGGTGGGACACTGACTATGCTGTCTGTATTTTGGAAGTTCATTGGAGAGATTTGCGCTATTAAAATCTCCCAAAACAATGATGTTGTTTTTTTCTCTCACCCTTTGTTATCAGCTCTGCTTGCTGTTTTTCTGCCTCTTGAACGTAAACAGAGGCAGAACAAATGAGGAGAACTCCCTCGGTACATAAAAAGCCTTATGGTCTGCTAGAAATGAATCTGGGTGGGGGCTAAATCTCTTCTGTACCATCGTGCCATCACCAGTACATGTGCAGCCTTCTCAAAACAGCTGGAAGCTTGGCATCTCCTGCACACCCACTGCTCAGGGTGTGCTCACCAAGTGAAACAGAGATCTGAGAAAGTTCAAGTTTTTGAGAAGCAGTATTGCGTCCATTGTATTTTAGTCAAAGAGGGATTGAGGACAAGGGCATGTGGAGTGCCCATTGTTGAAGCTTCAGGAGCGCGCCTGCCCATAGGGAACTGCTGCGTCAGCACACCAGTCTACAATGTCAAAGTGACCACAGAAAGGTGGTGGAGAGTAGAAAATCACACAAAGTACAAAAGAACAAAGTACCAAGTATCCAAGCTCAGCATGTTATTTTGGAATTTAGCTTTGCTGTAAAGGTCTCCACAACTTTATTCCTGGCCTGTCTGCTGTGTTCCTTAGTCTTAATGATGCTGTTTGTCCACTAAGAGTAAATTAAACTCAGGTGGACTCTATTCACTAAATATGGGATTTCTACAGGCAAATGGTTGCACTGGCTTTAATTTAGCTGTCTCAGAGAAACGGGCCCTGGATACAGGGGGAGTGCTGGCCGAGTGGTTAGAGCAGCGCGCTTGCACTCAGAGAAGGTTGCAAGTACCCGGTTCAATCCCCAGCGCCTGCACTCTGGGTCCCTGAGCAAGACCCTTAATCCCAGATTGCTCCCTGGGCGCTGCACATGGCAGCCCACTGCTCCCCTAGGGTTATGGGTTAAAAGCAGAGAAACCACATTTCGTTGCTCTGTACTTGTGACAGTGCAATGACAATAAATTGAATTCTATTCTAAATGCACACCGCACTTTTCAGTTTTTCATTTGTGAAAAATATTGAAAACTGTGTATCATTATTCTTTCATTTCACTCTTAATTTATTCTTTGTGTTGATGTAAAAATCCCAATAAAATACTCTAAAGTTTGTTATGGTACTGTAGCAAAATGTTTAAAACAACTTTACTTACTTTTAGTAACACAAAGTGGCAGAAAAGACCGTCAAACAAAAAAACCTTGGGTCAGCCATGGGGTGAGATGTACCTTTGACTTTAATCAGTTTGCTTGAGAAATGTGAGTTAAATCCCAAGTACTTCCACTCATGTGGTCCTCTCTTGAAATAATATTGCAGACCTTCAAAGAGAAGGTCAGTAAAATCAACTCGCCTTTGGACAAAATTAATTTTAAAACTCAAATAAGGCAAAATTACTTACTTGAAAAGAAACTCCTCCAGAGTCAGATCAGTCTGCAAGGTATTCATTGATTCAATATTTTACCTTGAACAAACCCAGTTTCTCCTCAGTGCCTTATTTTCTCCAAAAGATTCAGACGTTTAACTGTTAAATTAAATGTTTTAATTACAAATCATTTTGAGAATCTTTGTTATCACTAAAGGAAAAAAAATATTTTAGAATGAGAAGTTATTGTTGACTAGTGGCTTCACTCCTTGCAGGTTATGATTTTTTTGTGATGATGACCATCAATAAGCTGCGTCTCTAGCTCTAGTCTCCAGTCTTTGAATGTAGTTGATGGTTGTGTTTCCTCAGTTTATGTCACATCAGGGAACCCAGTTTAAGAAGCTATACCATTCAACAAGTATCAAGCAAACATTTGAGTTGTCACCTGTTGGCTGGTTTTGAGCAAATAAGCCAGGCTTCGTAAAGCTGTCAGCAGATGGTGGTATTGGCTTTAATAAGCAGTGTGGCGCCATTGGACAGAAACCCATTTGTCAAGTAAGAAAGCCAAAAACAACACTAGGAATGTTGCCTTGGAAGTTATATTAAAAAAAATAAAAAAATAAAATAAAATTCTACTTCAGATCAAAGGTTTTATGAATGAAGAGGACATGATCAAAGAAGTCTTAAAATTAGCTAAATATAGTTGAAGACAAGTATTCATCAGATTATACAGTGGCCTTATATGTTACAAACTAAGCAAAAAAAACTAGGAAAGCAGTGGAAAAAAACAGATGTAGTTTTATTGTTTTTACAAGATTTAACCCTCTGGAATATCTCCCTATTGTTGTTCACCTGTTTCTGTTGGACACAACAAAATGCTCCTTTACAAAATCCTTAGAAATATTATGTCAGCAAAAACAATGTTTTTGTATGCCAGGGTTAACTTCAGTCATCACAGTACATAATAAATGTACATGGACTTTTAAATGCAGTTCTAGTGATCAATGTTTGCATCCTACATAAGCAAATTAAAGTTTTTGTTTTTTTTTTATGTAGAGGTGTATCATCTAAAGTTGGGAGAGTCAAATATTGGCAAGCAATTTCAATTCTAATTATTTTTCATTAACTCTGACTCGCTGACATTTAAAATCCTTACATGCCAGTTTAGCAATTAAAATCGAATTTTTTTTCCCAATCTCAAACAAGCAAATTGATTTTTTTTTTAATATATATATATATTTGGGAGCATTATTATATCTTCACTTTGTGGAAAACAGTAAAACATGACATTTTGTATTTCATCAGCATGCAAAAATGCATTTTGAATGAGAGCCAAAAGCTCAAAAAGACCAAAGGGACACAGATTGCTCTGTTTGGTATGAAGCCCTGAGAGGCAAGTTTAAAGAATTAAACAAAAATAAAAAATGAAATAAAAAAGGCCCATTTTCTGATCCTGATCAAATTTTCTTTTTCTTGTGACTTAAGAAGTTATATCCAAGTAAATAAAATGCCATAGTAAAATATTTAAAAGGAAATTGTATTTTTCCCTTCATGGAAGATTTTTTTTTCTTGAAAGTCGAGTAGAAAAATACAAGTATGTATATATTTTTTTCTACCCTGAAAGGCAGCTGAGAAAATTTTTTATTTTAGAGGCTTAATTTTTCTAAATATTTGTTCCTACAATACGTAAGGGCTGATTACCAAGACCAATGTTCCATGTTGTAAATTGGACTGTTTTAAAGTAAAATTAAGGCATATAAACACCGGAGAGATAACTATATTTATACCTGCAGAGTTATTTATATTTATTTATTTATTTATTTTTCATAAAGTATACATATACCTTCAGTGTTTCCTCACTAATCTACACTATTGTGCTTCCACAGTCCTTCATCTTCGACAATTAATGGATGTTCTTTCACTTCTAATTCTTTGTTGTTCAGTTTATGTCAATAAAATTAAAGGTTCTTATCCTTATGTTTCATTAATTTGGTAATTTTAGTTTGTGCCTCTAGTAGTTAATTGTTAGTCTTGCTGTAAAGCACTTTGTTTTACACTGATGTGAGACGTGGACATTGGTTCTTGGTAACCAGCATGTTGATCCTAACTAGTACAGCTCTTAAAAACCAGATGATTTTACCTCTGTGCACGTAGTGGCAGACAATAACATTACATGAATGGACAAAGAAATTAAATTTCTTCCAAAATACTCAACCTGGCTAAATTTGACACAGGTTGCATAAACAAGTTGCATACAAAGTAACAGGGGATAAAATGGCAACAAAGGCATAGAGTTTCAATTTCAGAAATAAATTTACTTTGTGCCCAGAGCAACAAATGATTAGGAATCTTGAATATATATATTTTATATATATATATATATATATCCTATTTCCTTTACTCTTTTGTAGTTTACCCAGAACTGTAGCAATCTGCCATAATAAGAAAAATACTTTTACAAACGGCAACTCTGGCTCCATAAATTCAGCGAAACTCATTCATTCAGCTGATTATCTATTTCAAAGAATTCCTGTTCTTTTAAGACGGCTCCTCAGTAGCAACATTCTTCCAAGAAACAGTTATCGTGACTTATAAAACATTCACGTATGGGTCAACTGTATCGAGCCTTCTTTTCAGGTAGCTTCTGTCCCAAAACACAAATATGAAGCGTAAGTCTGGCTTTAAATAATCAGTCGATAACTTGATGCAGGTCAAAAAGGACCCAGAGACATTTGTTGACCAACTGTTGCAGTTTACAACACATTCCATCGACATTTATGATCCTAAACAAGTGAAATCATTCCATTTTATGGAGTTATGGGGAAGTGATCAAGTTTTCCTTCTCTTACTTTGACAGCTACGACTGAAATGATCCCGTAACCTGATAAAAGAGTTAATAAATTACTTTAGCCCATGTCAAGGGCTGCCAACAGCAAAGCTTATGTTAGCTTCCCTTTTTTCCAACCAATTTGCTGAGACGTTTTCAACAGAGCAGTTAACAAGCCACATGAGGTTGCCGCAGTGTTTCTGTTTCATAAATGCTGAATTATATCCAGTATAAGCAGCGCTCTTTAGCAGTTTGACCACAATTATGCCCAATTATCACTGCTTTATAGAACGATTCATCACAGAGCGAGGCTGATTAAATTAGAGTCCCATGGCGGCGTGTGAAAAGCAGAGCCCCCTGCTGCAGTGCGTGTTGTTTTGCCCTCTGCGCGGGTAAGACTACACGCTAGGTTAAGCACCAAATTGGGTAACTGTCCAGCGGCAGCACCTGCTGGAACTGATCATCCCGAGCTGGAGAAAGACCGGCACTGCTTTGATACCAACAAACATTTTGGCCAGCAATCGATCCAAGACCGGACTTTCGGACTTAAAATGCCAACTGTGAAAGACAAGGCAAAAGAATATCTAACTGTGAAGGACCTGCAGAAGGTTTTGGACTCCTGTAAGCTACACCTCAACCAAATTGATGAAGTATGGCCGAATATATACATAGGAAATGTGTAAGTATGGATTCATTTGTTCACAGAATTAATCTGCAACTGTATGAGTCCCATAAAAAAAATGAATGCCTAAATTAAAATGATAATTTATTTCGCTAATTCAAATCCAAATATAAAACTCATTCAGTGACGTATTCCAAGCATTTATTTCCGTTGAAGTTGATGATTGTGGGTTACAGCTGACAAAAGTGGAAAACAAAACATTAATTTATTCCAATAAAAGAAAAAAAAAGTATTATTACTACAGAAATGCTGCCAACATGATCATGAGAAACTATCAATGACTTCATAGTGGTCCAGCAGACAAAAAGAGTAATCACAGACTTGTGTACCCAAGCATATTAATGGATAGTTAACTGAAAGGATAAATATAATCAGCTGGGCTTCTTTAGATTAAAATTGGTTTTGTTAATTGGTATAATGAACTGCATTTGACTGCTTTGTAATGTATGTAAATGAATTTGAATCTCCCTATACTTCTCTGTATAAAACAGAATCATTTTGTCTTGTAAACAACAGTGAGAAGACATTTGTTGTACACTGGTCCAATACAAATAAACTAAAGAAAATAAAATTAAATTTTAAGGAAGATAAAATGAATAATAAAGGAACCATGTCACCTGCTGGTGCTGGTCTGCTCTGTTTTTTCCAAGCTTAATGTCAGTGCAGCCGCATTCCAGGAAATTTAGAACATTTATTGTCGTACCTCTGCTGACAAGACTTTTTGGGGATGCTGATTTCATTTTCCAGCAGGACTTGGCACACACCCACACTGCTGAGAGTACCAGTACCTGCTTTAATGACCATGCTATCACTCTTCTACACTGGCCAGCAAACTGGTCTGATCTAAATCCCTTAGAAAAGTATTTTCAAGAGGAAGAAGAGAGACACCAAAGCAAGCAATGCAAACAAGCTGAAAACATCTATTAAAGCAACCTGGGCTCCATCCAAATACCTCTAATAATAGTGCCTAGCTCCTGCTCCTTGACCTTTCATAGGGTCAACAGTAAGAACTCTATCGCGGGGAGGAAAGGAGCTTCTGACTGCTGTACCGATTTTGGACAGCCTTTAACTCTGACGTCAATACGTGACAGAAATACGCACATGGATGATGAGAGTCAAATCCTGGCCTATAGCATCCGAAAATTAACTAGAAAGTGCGTTCTCTCTTCTCTCTGGAGATTTTCGTTAATTTCCACCAGGGGGGCTTTGTGTCATGTCACGCAAAGGATTGTGGCATTTTTATGGCTTGTTAATGCAGGTAAGGGACGTTGCGGGGTTCCTTGGCTAAGCTAGCCGCGGGAGGAAGCATACGGGCTACCTTTCATACCTCCTTCCTTACTGACTGCACTATTTGGACACCACTTATCATGGCGACCACTTGGCTAAAGAGTCCTTACTCAATAATTGAATTCAGATTGACCTCTGGGCTTCCTTGATAAACTTAGCAGACCCCCTGACTGATTGCCTCCATGACATTTCATGTCATTCATCCAAAAGGAGCCCTGGCTATGCACTTAGTACTACACATATTTTTCAAAATGCCAAAATTTCTAAATTGAAAATGTATTTTTCTTTTCTTTTTTTTTCTTTTTGGATCTATGGGATATATACATTTTCTAAAACCTGAATTTTGGGTTCTCATTGCCTGTAATTCATTATGGACAGACACTGTGGGGGAGCTGGTCTCCTTAGAGTCTTTTTAAAGACTTTTAAATGTCAGAGATGCTGTCACATTAACATGTAGTTGTTTTAACTGATTATTTTTAATTATATTGTAAAATCTGTTGCTTCTGACATTTGATACTTTCACTGGTTTGTTATTGTTTATTTTGTTATTGTGGATTAGTGTCTGTAACCCTGCTGCCTGTTTTGGCCAGGACGCTCTTGTAAAAGAGGTTTTTTTTTTATCTCAATGATACTTTTTACTGGTTAAATAAAGGTTAAATAAAATAAATAAAAGTGGACCAACAGAACATTTAACATGGCTCTCCAAATCTCTAAGTACTTATGGACCTTTTTCTATGACAGCTTTTCCTTCCACTTAATTTCCCGTCAAAAGGTGCAGTCTGTGGACAGTCTTTTAGCTTTCAGCTTTCAGCTTTAGGAACCACGTTTCGTTACTCTTCTACTGAAAGTTGTCAGAGGCAGTCTGCTGGACCACCTTCAAGTCTTCCCCATGTTTATGTAGCCAATTTCATGGTCACTGTATAACATTTAGGTATTAAAAATAGAATTGTTATTGTTCTCATTTCTGAAAAGCTGAGATTTGGGTTTTTATTAGCAGTAAACATGATCGTCAAAATGAACAGAAACACAAGCTTGACATATGCCAATCTGTGTCTGTATGTGTGAGACGAGCATATGTTTCAGTTGAATCATTCTGACAAACTAACTTTTTCATGGTAGTCTTTGATAATCTTTCTTACACGCGCCTGTCACATTCATAAAACCACTGTGCTGTGATGCATAGCTTTCGTGCAAGCCTTGAACCTCTCTCTGTCTCTGTGTCTTGCTAGGGCAGTAGCCCAAAACAAGGCTGTCCTGCTGAATTTAGGCATAACCCATGTGTTAAACGCTGCTCACTCCAAGCAAGGCAGCCGAGGAAACCAAAGCTTTTATGGCAACGACTTTGTGTATTTTGGCATTCCAGCAGATGACTCGACTCACTTTGATCTGGACGTTTACTTCCAGCCTGCAGCGGATTTCATTCATAAAGCACTGAAGTCACCTGGTGGTAAGTACTCAATCCAAAATGGAGCTTTTTAATTCCTACACATCAAATCGTTTATTTCACTCTGTAAATCCTTACTAGAGTTCACCATCCAAACAAAAAAAAAAAAAAAAAAACTCACATGTTGCAAGCCTTTCAATGTCACCGGGTACCACAATGTAACACAGCTTGTACTGGTATGCAAATGTATGTTCAGTCCGTAATAGTAAGTCCCTTACCTTGCTGAATTTAAGTATGCAATGACTTCTTTCATAGAAACTATCAAGGAGAGGATGAGTTGGGATTGAAGAGACTTGGCCTGTTTGCAAAAGAACCTCAAATGAACAAAGATGATGAATTGTCGGATCTATTTTTAGCTCCAAACTAGGAAAAAAAAAAAGGAAAATGAAAGGGCACAGTGTGAGACGGTCAGTCAAGTATGATATTAATAAGTCTGAGGCCTCACTAATCCTTCTCTCACACCTCTCCCCTTCTTTGTCCTATTCTTTAGGGAAGGTTCTGGTGCACTGCATCATGGGAATGAGTCGCTCGTCGACTTTGGTGCTGGCCTACCTCATGATCTACCATCACCTCCCGCTCAAACAGGCCCTGCAGAAAGTGATCCAGAAGAGGGCCATCTATCCCAACCGGAACTTCCTGGCTTTGCTGCTGGATCTGGATCTTCAGCTGACGAGGAAAAAGAAAACCTGCCAGATCCTCTAGAACCTTTTCAGCTTTACGGTGTTTTGGTTTCCTAACACCAAGAAGTCAGGGAGTCTGTTGATCCAGAACGCCGGACCGGGATGTTTCTGCTGAAAATGTTTCTGCCAGACTGCAGATTTTCTGGGATATTGGGATATTCAGGTTATTACTGAAAACATGTTAGCATCTTAAAGGAGCATAGTGCGAGTTCCAGAGTTTTTGAAGAGGTTTGCCCCCTCTGGCGACAAGTTGAAATTGCACCAAAGTGTATGGGAGAACAAGAAAAGCATCTGCCGCTGCGACTGCACAGGTCTTTTGTTTATGCTGCATTCAGACAGAACATGATTTCAGCGTCCAATAACTCAACGTGGATGCTTGTGCAAGTAAGACACGCGTCTAGACCATCTTTGATGCTCTAAACACGCGTCTGAGCAAAGCATGCACACAAATGCTCGGTAGGGAGGAGCGACCCTGTTCATTTCCTCAAACTGAGGGGAATATTTACCGTGGTAAAAGTTTTGATAACGATAAGATCCCAACCTTCTCGCAAATCCTCCTCCAGGCAAGGTCCTTTCTATTATTATCTCTGTAGTGATAGCTCGACTGATCGTAGATAACAGGATGGGCACAAACAGCAGCAATGAGTTTGTCATCCACTGCCGACTTCCCGGCGTTTTCTGGCCCTGTCCCATTGGAAACCCCACATGTCACATAGTCCCTCTGATTGGTTGACACTCTGCATCCACGTGCAAACATTCAGATTTTCCAAGCGTCTGCAGCTTTGGACACCCTGGACGCTTGATATCTGAAAAAGCGTCGCAACCGACGCGTGAAGCACACTCGACGCTCCTCAGTGCTCTTAGATGCAAGTCCACCATAGACTTTGCATGTAAACCAGACAGCCCTGACGCTCAAATCACGTTCGATCTGAACACAGCAGTAGAGGCGGAATGTTTTTCGAGGTAAGAAAGCGATACAACAGACGCGTTTCTAGCAACACAGATGCGATTTTGCCGATTGCAGCGAAGCCGCAGTGACGTGACACCTGCGATGGAGGCGAAGCGACAGTTGCTGGAGTTGAAAAATCTGAACTTTTGTGTCTTGTCACGTGGCGACAACCAATCAGGAACTGCATGTGGCTGTGACGTGGGGTGAAGGACCGCAGCGGAGACGAAGCTGTTTTCATTCAACATGGAAGACAAGCTGATAATGGCGGTCTGCGAATTGCTGGTGATATGTCAGGCAAGGGAAAGCACGCAAATGTGGCGACTTTGTCCCTGAAAACGCGTTGTGTGTGAACTCGCCATAAAGGAGCCTGTAGAGGCAACTGCAGTAAATGGAGAAAAACTCATTTTTCATTTACACGTCGGTCAATTGTAAGGGCATGATTGGGAACCTTTAAACTTGCACAATGCTCCTTTAAACTGAAAAGAGGATCTGTGTACATATTTGTCCAGAGGTCTTGTTGGCCGGTGGACAAAAAATTTCTATAGAGTAGGCTACGTTAAATCTACAGATTGTCTTTAGAAAAGAAAAAAAAGGGTTAAAAAAAAGATGGAAAGCTACAACACACAAACATAACTGCTACTTATGTTTCAATCATTCTTCCATCATGTTAGGATTTTGCATTACATTTTATTAGAGCAGAAAGGACCAAATTTAATCATAAACGTGTTTTTAAAAGCATTGTTTATTTAGTAAGCTCCTCTTTATCTATGAAAAGAGAGAATAAATTAGCAACATCTGTCCAAAACAGTGTGAATTTCCTTTGTTGTATTCGCCACAGCAGTTGAGTTGATCACTGCTGTGCATCAAAAGGAGTCAGCTCTCCTGACAGTCTATGAAATCATCTGTAAACATGTCAAACCCACAACACGTACGAACACTCATCTCATCTGCCGCAAAGCTCTACGGCAACGATTTCCTAATGTTATGTTACATTTTTGTTCCTAGAAAGCACATTCACTTTGTCACAATTTCACAGTCCAAAGAAAAACATGTTAAAATAAAATAAAATAAAATAGGTATTACAAGTGGCATTCCAATATTAGATGAACAGATATCACACAACATTAAATATTGATAGGTTTTTATTTTATTTAGTCAAGATGTCTCTTTAAATATATAAGTGTTTATATCGTAATTTTTTTGGGGGAAAAAATACGACCAGTTGATAAATAAAATATATGCATCCATTGGTTGTGTGCTGTGTTCTCATTTTTCGCTTGTGGCCAGATGTGGTTCAGAGTTTTGGAGGTAAATGTAATATATTTTCTGTATTTTCTTATTTAACAACAATCATTTATCATAAAAAAAATTTAATAAAATGAAGAGAGATTTGTCCCGATCAAACGGCCAGGTGTTGATTAAAGCGCATGAATGAAGAGAAGAATGTCAGAAAACCCAAAGCAGAGCAGCACCGATCCAATCCTTATCACTATTAAAAAACACTTGGTCCCATCCTCGCTCCTGCACTGCCAGCCCAGCTCGGGTAACCTTTAAGGAATGCAGAGGATGACGCCAGAATTATTTTGGGCTGTGATTCAGATGTTAAAATTAGCAAAAAAGGTTGCAGGGTGGATTACCTAGGAGAACACAGACAGTGGTGCTCTCGACCTAGATGTAGCTCTTGCATAGGGAGGCCATGAAAAGCGACGATTTCAGCCAAGGCAAGTGTCTGCTAACAGTCTGTTCTTCTAAATTTGCTGCACGTACGGTGTGTTGGGATATGATGACTGTGATTATGTATTGTGTAGCGTGAACCTACGTTTCATCTCCAACAGACCCTTTGCTCTCCTGTCCACGTTGCCTGACCAGCTGAAATTGATCGTTTAGGAAAAATTCATTTTTAGTTCAGCCAGAATGAAGCATCTTTCTCAAAAGAACAAGCTTATCCCTCAATATGATGAATGCTTTTCTGATATTCCAAATTGCTGTACTTTTTTATTTATATGAAAAACATCTGCAGCTGCACTGGAGTCTAACCTTTTTTTTCTTTTTTATTAAAATAATCCATAATTAGTTATTGTGTGCTTTAATAGTGGATGTTTATGTCAGAAAGTTTAATATCAGACTTTTTTAATGATATAAAATCATGATAGGTTCAAAATAACTTCTAATGTGTAAAACATCATTTAGCCGGTATGTTGCGTTAAGATTATTATTAGATTGCATTAATTTCACATCTATGAAATCCTCTGGCATCACAGAGGAAGAACCTTAACTTTAAGGTCCCTACAGCTCATTGGCAGCATGATGTCATGTGACTCACATGTTGTCTAAAAGTCAATTTCTTATTGGCTACCTCTGCTTCATGAGTTTCTTTTGCAAAAAAAAAAAAAAAAAAAAAAAAAAATTCAGCAAAGCAGCAGGACTGAACTGAGTCACCAGGACTTTAGATCTGCGTTTGCGATTGTTGTCCAATTGTTTGGGGTCACGCATCACGCTACAAGTTTTGATCTTTTGTGTAGTCTTTGTAAAGAGTTTTGCTTTTTTTTTTTCCTGCACTACC
This sequence comes from Fundulus heteroclitus, assembly GCF_011125445.2. Classification (NCBI taxonomy): domain Eukaryota; kingdom Metazoa; phylum Chordata; class Actinopteri; order Cyprinodontiformes; family Fundulidae; genus Fundulus; species Fundulus heteroclitus. The sequence goes on from NC_046370.1 coordinate 8,805,901, forward strand.
TGAACATTTCCCATTGACAAATCCAAAGCGAAGAACCTCCAGACATCCAAACCAGGAGCAAACTAGACTACCATTGCTGCCCTGTTTAAAAGAAGCCTCCATGGTCTGACGGAAGCATTGTTTTCCTCTGTATCCAGATGTGATGATATAGCAATGCAGTTAATATCAAAGCTAACAATAAGCAACTTAGAAGGCAGACTGCGGGTCAGGAATTGTCAAAAGATAGAGGTCTGGTAGCAGGTAGGTCATTGCACCATTGTGGAGCGACACAAGAGTCTGGATTGACGCTGCTAGCAACTGGAGTGACCGAGTCATGATGATAGCCTTTGTGAAAGCATTCAAGTAAATGGGAGACGTTCCGTTAAACGCTTTGTAGGTTAACATCATTGACGGGAATTTGATGTGGCGGCCAGTGGAGCTCAACAGAGGGATGATGTCTGCTCTTTCGGGCTAATTGGGGACCAGATGCCATATGTTCTGAACCATATGTTGACTCGCTTATTAACTGAAGTATGAAAAAACGATTTTTACATTTAATCAGATTATCTCTAACTGATACTTTATGATTTGAGTGCGACAAAAACAAATCTAGGAGAGCAGTTAGGCGGGTGTTGCAGTAGTCAAGGCAGGGGGTTGCCATAGTCTGCACCAGGAGCTGGGTGTCATGTTGGATTAGGGTGAATGCTGCCCTGGTTATTTTTCAAGGTTTAGTAGGTCTAGTAGCTTTAGTGGGTCGGCCACACCTGGAAAGGTTCACCAACTGTGCCAGATCTTCTCTATATGTGTATATTGGCTCTCACCGCTGTTAGCTGGAGTCCAAGAGCCTTTTAAGTGGCTTGTAACACTTCCCTGATGAACAGATGTTAATGACTTTTGTTTTTGAATTACTTTAGGACCTGTACAATGTCTTTGTTTTTTCAATCTTTGTAGCTACTTCATGTGTTTAGTTGGGTTTTATTTAAGGGATTTTTCGATTCTAGATGCTACAATTCAGACAGTAATCAGGACTAGATGTCGCTTGTGGAAAGGAATCCAAAAAATATGCTCACCCATTTTGACACAGAGAGAAGTTGGTTGGAAGATGTTGACTCTCTTATTAACTGAAGTATGAAAACTGCCTTTTACATTTAATCTGAATATGTTTAACTGATATTACAAGTTATTTTATGATTTAAGTGTGACAAAAACAAATCTGAAGGGGGCACATACTTTTCACAGCACAGTTTTATCTGAAGAAGGCACATGACGTTCATCATGTGCAGGATTATGAGGTGAATTTGTACTTGACTGATCCATCCTGGATTAGCTAACCAATTATTAGACTCTCTTCTTTTTAATCATTTGTCCACAAATCCAGATGTACTACATCTGAATGGCTGAAGAAGGCAGAGCAATTCTTAAAATCAACAAGAAAAGGGCCTGAAGAAGTAAAAAAATAATAAAATAAGCCATTTTTATTTGCCCTCCATGTTAACTGCAGGCACTTTCCCATAGAAAGTGTCTTTAATTACACAAAAGTGGAGCAGGGAGGACAGGTTCGCCTGAGGGAAGAAGGCTGTGAAAGCAGAGCCGAAGCTCAACATATGCACCAGGGAAATCAGTTCTCTGCCCCTGACTGTGGTAGGGAGGGAAAAGGCTGCACTTCTAGATCAATGAGGAGAAAGAAGAGCCTGCAGGTACTTCTGGGTTTGCGTTGCATAAAGATTCACTTCACCCTACCTTCAATGCTCACACCCTTATGGAGCATGCACTGGGTCACTGGGCAGCTTCTTCTTGCACGCACCTCCTCTAAGCGGCACGCATTCAGCAGAGATGCAACAAGCCGTCATGATGTGCATCTCCATATGGCGGCCCAACAAAAGTGAAACCGACTCGGTCTGAATGACTCATCTGAGCGGACAAAATGTCTGCAAGCCCTCAGAACCACAGCGTGCTTCCCAGTCGTGGGAAAGTCTGCAAACAAGAAGCGGAGCTGCAGTAATGCATGCAGTTGTACAGCCTCAGCCTTAAGCACAGTCGCACACAAGGCTAAACTGATGCTAATGTATACAGCGTGTGTAGTAAAAAATCTCTCTGAAGCCTCGCATACAAATTGTAAAGGCACAGGTTAGATCAGCCTACAGGAAATGAAAAGCGGTTTACAGGCCTTGAATGCAAACTTTCTGTTTCTCTGGAGATAAATAAATTCATATAGAGCTGCTGAATTATAAATAAAATAAAGAGAGCAGCATAAGTTCGCCCCATAATTATGTGATCCTGTGCCAGTTTAGAAAGAATTTATTGGCATAATTGATGGCTATATTTAAAAGTTAGATATCAATGCATATAAAATATGTTCCGCTTTACAGTCTCCCCTATAACCCCACATTGCCTCTATCCATCAGAGCAGTGATGCTCATTTTGAGTGTATAATGTGTTTTTATTGAAATTATTTAGCGTTTTAGGGCAAAGCGTACAGAGTAAAAAGCCATGTGAACATGGGCGTCTCATTAAGGAAGCCATGGTATACATATGCCATTGTGCTTAGTTTATGTATATATTATGTAAACATAAACTAAGCTCATTTCAAGTGAGCTTGGTTTATGTTTATAGTGCCAATTACTGAGAAAACCTCAAAAGGGTACTTTACAAAGATAAGAGTGAATTAACAAAGATGTAAGATAAAAATAAAATTCAGTACAATTCATTTTTACTTTGGTGGGTTTTTTTTTTTTTCCAGTTGTAGCATATTCTTTCCATTTTCAGATGATGGGTGGAACAAAGCTCTGTGAAATAGTCAAAGCTTGCAATATTATTTTTCCTACCCCAGCACGGCCTTCAAAGATTAAAGAGGTTATATGACACACAGCTGCTGTCTCTATACACAATAGGTGACCTCTAAATGCAACTGATGCCACAGGATTTTATTTAAGGGTATCAAGTAAACACAGCCGAATACAAACGCTCACTGTACTTATCAGAATTTTATTTGACAAAATATTTAAAAAAGCATTCCTCTTCACAATTATGCATCATTTTGTCTTGATTTATCACATTCAATCTTAATTAAAAAAAATCCAATTTGTGGTTTATTCTGAAAAAGTGCAAATGGTATCAGCTTTTGCACGGCACTATTAAGTCTGGTACACGTTATTTACCTAATTCTAAAGTGTTTAAGCCGTAGCTGTTTAATATTTTAAGTAGGTTAGTCTGCTGGGTTCCGTTGACGAATGAAAAACACTATTGGATTCAGAGATGCACTCTTAACCAAGGTCCCCTTACATCACGGCCCACAGGCCCTATAGACCCTGCAGGCCTGGTTGGTAATCCTTGCATGCTTCTCAGCAGTCATTGTTGTACAAAGATGATCACCAGTTCTGTTCTTGTAGAGTGAAGCTAGCAGAAGTGGAGCATCAAGATATGCCCAGAGGCCTCAACAGCATGGCAAGCCCTGAGGTGCAGGCGGGCAGGTATGAGACCCCCACGGCTTCTGAACTGCACAGGCTGATGTGGACAAAGAAAGGCGGCAACGAGCATATGGACGAAGTTTACCCCGGGATCTATATTGGAGACATGTGAGGAGGAATCATCTGTTGGTGTTTTGAATTATCCATTAGTGGTGTAACAATGCAGTCATAAAAGTGTGTTTAAAAAAGAATCTGTTAGCCATTGTAAAACATTTTGGTCTACTTTAGTTTTTGCTCGTCCATACATGGCGGCTTTCATGCTTGTGCAATTATCTGGTGCTCCTCGTGTAGTTTCTGTTTATTAAAGGCGCTATTTAACCTGGAAGGACAAGGAGATTTAAAAGCAAACTGACAGGAGTGTCCTATCCAAGGTTACAGTAGCTCCAAACAGCGTCAATATAAAAAAAACACACATCAAAATATACATATAGAAATAGAAACGGTCACAAAAAACATAAACAATGAAACTAAAAGGTGATCATAAATCATCAGTCAAAACATATATATCCACATATTTAAGCATTAACGATACTAAACAAACAAACAAATTGAACATGCTACAAAATAGAATACAGGTTTTATAAACCATAAGCCGTGCTTTTAAAAATACTTTTAATGTGGAAATAAAAAGATTTTTTTTATGAAAAACGTTTAACAGCATTTCAAGTCAAATTTAATTGTATAGCACATTGCAGCAGCAAAGTGCTTTAAAACATTATAAATACATTGAGACAGTCACCAGTTGTGAGACCAATAACAAACATTAAATTGTATCAGGTGAAAACATTAATACACATCAAATAAATTGGTCAATGTTCCTGTTATTATGGGCTGAAAGCAGAGGGACTTTAAAGGAACTCAGTGTTTCGGCTGATTTGCAGTTTTCTGGGAGTTTCTTCCAGATTTGTGGAGCATAGAAGCTGAATGTGGCTTCTCCATGTTTGGTTCTGGTCCTAAGTATGCACAGTTTACCAGAACCAGAAGCAACAGCAGGTCTTTAATGTATTTTGATGCTAAAACGTTCATTGATATATAAACTAACAGTATTTTAAAGTCTAGTCTCTGAGCTACAGGGGGCCAGTGTAAAGACTTTAGAGACCAGCATTAAGTCACATGGAAGCCAAAAGGTTAAGATCAAACATACACACTCATTTAGCCGGCGCCCCTTGCCATTTAAGTGTATGTATTTAGGCATACGCTAAAAAATTTTTTACTTAAATAAACCCAAGGTGGAATGGAAATACTGAAAAATCAAATGTCAGAGAACGCTTTGATAATTACTTTTTTTGTTTTGTGTTTTGATACAAAAGGCTCTTTTGTATCACTGGAGCGTGCTTTAAAATGACTTATCTGCTTTGGAAAACAAACAAAAAATTGTACAAGAAGACAGATTTATGTTTCATACTTCTAACAGCTTTAGGCTTTCTGGCTGTACAGTATGACAACATTTGTCCACACATGTTCGTATCATAATTGCAGCCTATATTTATTTCAGCCGAGTACGGTAGTCACATGCTGACTGCAAATAGACGGCTTTTTCGCTAGAATGATTTCACTTTAACAAGATATTTGATGTTGTGAAAGCCTGTTACACCCCTGTCCTTCGTATTTAAAGTAACTACAGAGAACTTACTTATCGTGTTGTCAGATAAAACGTTAAAAACAATCATTTTACAGATGCCTTTTATTTGCCTTAGGTACGCAGCTAAAGACAAGAAGACACTCCAGGCTCAGCGCGTCACCCATGTGCTCAACGCTGCTGACGGGAAATTCAACGTGAACACGGGACCCGGCTTTTACAGGGACACCAACATCGTTTATCATGGAGTGGAAGCTTTTGACATGTCTTCCTTTGACCTGAGTCCCTTCTTTTACCCGGCGGCCAATTTTATCAAGAACGCTCTAAGTCTGCCAGCAGGTGAGGAAGCTCCCGTGGCGCTTAAGGTGTTTCTCACCCCCAGTCACACGTTAACTTGGGGAAGACGAGGCAGATTGTAGAAACATTTGTCAATCAATTCCCATTGCGGCAACCCCCAGATGTATTACTCATTAAAATGCAAATCAAACACTAAACACAATATCAACCTAATATCTTCCCCCACAGTAATCTCCTCATGGGTTTAGACCTTTGTCGGGGAAATTAGTTTTAAATGGATTGCCCTGGTAATTTGTAAGCTAGACTTTTATTGGACATGGAAATTACACAATTATGTTTGTGGCCTGTGTCTGCATGGCCTGTTATGCAAAGTGAAGTCAGTATCTGACATGACAGTAATAAGATGAGGCCTCCTTCTTTCACATGCCGGCTGATCAGGGGGCTCCAGTGTGTGGAGAGGCCTGCGGTAATCCCTGGCAGAAATACACACAAGCCAAGACAGTTCAATTACGCGCTCCTCTGCTCCCTAATCCTCGGACCCGATAAGAAACCGGGGATTAACGTGTGTCGAAACATTTGTTGCAACATTGTTGAAAACTTTGAGTCTGGAGTTCGGAGTGCTCTCTTTTCTGTGATGTTCATGGTTTTTAATCCACGGAGGAGTAACAAATTGGACATTTAGAATAATGTCTGACACAAGAAACCCTTGATTGCATGGTTGTGAATGCGGGGAAAAAAACATAAAGGCATGCCATGTCAGAACTAAAAAGTGATCCACTGGGTGTGTGTTTTTGTTTCAAATGGTTCTGCAGGTAAGGTTTTGGTCCATTGCGCGATGGGGCTCAGCCGCTCCTCTACCTTGGTTCTGGCCTACCTGATGATCCATGAGAACATGACTCTGGCGGACGCCATCAAAACGGTCAGCGCCAACAGGAATGTTTCGCCCAACGAGGGATTCCTGGAGCAGCTTCGAAGTCTGGACAAAAAACTGCACTGCCATTAAGCAGCTAGAGCATCGATGAGAGGAGCTAATTAGGCTTAATTATATTGTTGCCTCCTGCTGATATCTGTGTTTGAAGCTGTTATTACAACAAAGATATTATGTAAATTGTTTTTCTTGTCTTTTCTTCGTAAAATGAATTCTGTCTTTTGTGTTACTAATAAAAGCTAATATAAAGCTGAATGAAATTCACTTCAGACAAAAACCTAATAATTACAAAGTCAGCTGCAGCTGAAGAACAAAGGTCTCAGAGTTTCAAAGGAAGAAGAAAAATGCAAGCAGAGACACAATCCATGTAAGTCTGCAAGGTAAAGAATGTAGGTTGACGGTAGGGATAGTTATTATTAAAGCATATTTTTGTCTGACTAAAACAAAACTAGAAGGACTGCAAATCAAAACAGAAACATGTATAGATGGTTGACACTTCCCAAGAAAAATGTATCGTGTTTGGACAAAACTTGGATTTTGGAACTTGGAAACGGACTCGAACTGGAAGCGTTGCATTTTCCCTGTTGTGCCTCCGCCTTCCCTCCATCCTCCGTGCATGACTCTGGACTGCCTTTGTGTTTTCAAATATCGCCTGCCCCCTTCAGAAGAAAGGACTCTGAAAGACACCCTGTCTACTTTCAAGACTAATCTTAAAACTTTCCTTTTTGACAAAGCTTCTAACTAGAGTGGCTTATGTTGCCCTGACCTACCTATGGGGATGTGCTTCTATGGGCTTAGGCTACTGGAGGACATCAGGATCTATTTTTCTCACTCTATCGAGTTCTACTGTTCTTCAATTATGCATTGCTTGTCATCATTTCTGCTTATAACTTTCTGTTCTCTCTTTTATCTTCATAGTAGGTACACCTGGTCTGGCGTTCTGTTAACTGTGACATCATCCAGAGAAGACGGATCACCCGCTATTACCATCTAATGTAGAACAGATTACTGGATCAATGTGTGCTTCTGTGCTTTTTTGTTTCTCTTGTTGTGTCTCTGTTCTGCCTTCTGTAACCCCCAGTCGGTCGAGGCAGATGACCGTTCATACTGAGCCCGGTTCTGTCAGAGGTTTTTCCTTCACGCTAATGGGTGGTTTTTCTTTCCACTGTCACTTCATGCTTGCTCAGTATGAGGGATTGCTGCAAAGCCATGGACAATGCAGACGACTCTCCCTGTGGCTCTATGCTTCTTCAGCAGTGAATGCTGCTTGTCGGGACTTAGAAGCAATCAACTGGTTCCCTTATATAGGACATTTTTGACCAATCTGTATAATATGATTGATTTTGACGTTGTAAAGTGCTTCGAGATGACATGTTTCATGAATTGGCGCTATATAAATAAAAATGAATTGAAATGAATTGAATTGGATTCAACGCCCTTTACAGATCCAGTAAAGGTTAGTGGCTTTTCCTGTGTAGCTGTAATTTCCCCTTGCAAACTCACAGCCACTAACCTGCCTCCCTCCCTTGCAGTGCGACCTGTCCTGTTCCCTGAGGCTACACCTTTACTTTTAATAAAGTGTTTTAAACAAACTCTTGGTGTTGTGTGAAATACCGGCTCCGGCTCCTAAGATTCCTTACACCCAGGTCTCTCAGTGATTTGGGTGGATTACCTACCCGACTGGTCATGGTGCACGACCCCAAGTGATACTACCCAAAAAACGCCTGGCCAGTGCAAAGCTGCAGGAAACTCTAGTGGAGCCATTATGACTTTCAAATTGGTTGTCCAGTCTGGCTATGGGACAAAACGAAATTTAACCATTAAGAAGGGAGTTCCGTCAAAAGATCCTCAAAGGAATCAGAATCAGAAAATGTACCAAATTTACCCCTGGTTCATGTTTTTTAGTAAATGGTTGCAGGTTGCAGGAGAAGTGCTAAGGAGTCAAACTTGCTGGCTTGGAGTTATAAGGGGAATGCAAGCTGTCTAGTGAGCCACATTGGTAAGCCTAACTACTGCTGCAAGATGAAACAAAGGGGCATGTTAAGGCCATCAATTTATCAACAGAAACTAGATTGTTTTTTCCTTCATCCAAACAAACTGAATTTTTTTAACTGGAAAGTATTGATCAGCTGCACTGTTGCTTTTAGCAACGACACGGCCAGGATGGAGCGAGTACTTCTACTTTCCTTAAATGTCCTGCATGCTGGGAAAGTGTGTGAGTGGTTTGAAATAAAATAGGTAAAGTGGCAGATTCCTCCCTACCGACTGAAAACAGTGCTTCTCTATTGAAATCAGTTCTTGCTACAGCAATTTGAAATGTCTTATGAAGAGTGCTGACCTCAAGAAAAGAAAAAAACAAAGCAGAGGGGCCATTATAAAGCACCAAACTACCATTTATGCCAGGACAATAGATAGAGGAATTAATTATTTTTGTATTGGAGTCAGCTTAATGAGACAATGCTTGATTACAGGTTTGTCATGTAATTAAAAATAAATACAACTGAGTATTTTAACTTCTCTGGTCTGTCAAATGAGTAACAAAAGCTTGCACGGGCTTTTTGGGGGCAAAGCTACATGTTGTGAGATCACCCATCTTCATGGACAGGACAGAGGATCAATAAGTTGTCATTTAAAACTGACGGCAAGCAGCTAGTTGGCAAAACCATTAAGTAAAAGGAAAACAAAGGACAGGTGTGATAACCGACAAACTAGAAGCTGTGGTGGAAGGAAATCAGAAAGAAGGTGTGAAGACGGAAGTGACTTTCCCTGTCCTGGTGGGGAACCCGAGAACAACCATAAAATTATTTAAAGGGGCCATGATAACAAATATAATTTTCTGAGATTTTGGGGGTATAATATGATCTTTTGGACACTGATGAGGCTGTGTGAATGTAATAAGTGAAAACCAAAGAACCTACTAAGGGGCGGTCAGCTTTGTTGCTTCTCTCAAAAACAGTCAGATCAGAGAACGGGTCGTCATTCTAGGTAATTCATATTCTTCAACCAGAGCACTCAGCCTTCTCGCTTCCCCTCTTCCCCCAGCTGATGCACCGGCCATGAGTGGCGCTAGCGGAGTGCGAATATCCCATATTCAGCCTCAAACTAACTTCACAGCGGTTACTAAAAAGGGGAGCTTATATGTTCGAGGGTGAAAAAAATGCATTATGGTTCCACTCACTCCTGAAGGACGAAAAAAATCACAGAAGTGGCTGAAATTAAGTTATGCCGATTTTACTAAAGACGTTTTCTGTGTGTGTGTGTGTGTGGGGGGGGGGGGGGGGGATTCAAGTTGTGGTTTTCAAAGATACAAATTAATAATAATAAAAAAACTACCGTACAACATGAAAGGTGGCGACCACAACGCTGTCGTTACCCGTGAGTTTATCTCATTTCTAAATGCTGTCAAACGTAGGTAAGTTGTTTGTATATCTCAAATAAGATAATACTTAGTTCAAAAACATACACGGTGCTGCTTTAATCAACTTTACAACAATTTAAATGTAAACTACTCAGCATAAAAATTAATCAGTCTTTCCCACGTGTGCCTGTCAAGCTAGTGACGTATTTAGTTTGAATTTTAACAGCAAATTATTTCCATTATTTCTGTTTGCTGGATGTTTCATGCAAACATTTTTGCTTCCATCAGTTGCTAACATTCCTGCTTGGATTTATGATATAGAAGGAAACATTTTGTCTTTTAATGCAGATTGATGTTAAAATAAATTCTAAATTGTTGGCAATGGTTGTGTATGGGGACAAATATGCAGGAAGATGAAAGAGAAAACAAATAAATAACAAGGAAACCATGTCCAAGGATCAATGGTGCATGAGAGAGATGGCAAGAAGAACCAAGCAATCAAGGAGTATATCTACTCGGAGAAGTGATTACTGAGATAGGAAGCAGGTGAGACTAACTGGCTGAGTGGAAGCAGCTGAGAGAGGAGCAGGAAAGAGAGGCGGTGAGTGACTGGCTGAACCCAGTGAACGCAACAGAAATTAACACAGAAACAGAACAAAAACCAACTGAACACCGACCCATATCCCCAAAACAACACGTGAACTATCATATTTGTGTTTGTGGTCCAATGAAATCAAATGCAGGTTCCACTGATCTAAGCGAGGGTTGAAGTCTAAACAAGTAGATTAAAACGCATCTTTGCTTGAATTTGCGTTTTTCTTCTGCAAGGAACATTGCCTGTGTGATTGCATTTGTATTTATAGCGTGTGTTTATTTTTTTGATAGCACATTGTGTCGAAATACCACAATAAAAACAAAACTGTATTATAACAAATAAATATCGGCCTTAAGAAATTAAGTGAAGCCATGTTAAAATATAAACACGATTAAAATGTTCATGAAGTGAAGATTTGTTGTCTTGTGAAAATTTCATCAAACAATATTTATGCCCAGATGATGTAAAAAATAAACTACAAAGAACATTGTTTCTTTTGGCTTCCATATATTAGGCCATTAAAAGGTGGAGTTTTCTTTTGCATCCTTTTAACTTTTCCATATTTTCCCACATTACAAAAACAAAACTTAAAAAATAAAAAAGATTTTATTTAATAGACCAACACAAAGTAGTACACACCTGTTAAGTGCAAAAAAGATAAATGTTGCTTTTGACAAAATCCAAAGTGAGATAGGTGTTTGCATTAAGAAAATCCTGTGCCACCAGTTGCATTTAGACGTCACCTTTTCAGTAAAGAGAGTCCATAGTGTTTAATTTGATCTGAGTATAAATTCTGCTGTCCTGTGAAGGTAGCAGACATTTATTACGGAACATTAGGGAAACAAACGGCATCATGAAAACCAAGATAACAGTGAGGTTAGAGATAAGCTTGTGGAGAAGTTAAAAGCACGGTTCTAGTGGACAACGTCCCAAACTCTAAACATCTCACAGAGCAACGTTCGATCCATCATCTGATAATAAGAAGCATGTGGCATCACTGCAAATCTACCAAGATATTGTCATCCACCTAAAGTGACAGGTTGTAATAAAGAGCATCATTAAAGAAGCAGGCAAAATGCCCCTTGTAAGCTCTGGAGGAGCTGCAGAAGTACTAAATGGTGGACACATCATGCTTTGGGGATGCTTTTCTTTGACTAAAAGAAAAAAGTTGGTCAGAGTTGGTGGGAAGGTAACTGGAGCTAACTATGGAGCAATCCTGAAAGTAAACGTAGAGGCTGCAAAGACTTTAGACAAGAGAAGTTTCACCTTCAAACAGAGCAACAACCATAAACATGGAGCCAGAGCTGTAATAGATTGGATAGGATCAAAGCCTAACTATGTGTTTGAATGGCCTAGTCAAAGTCTAGATCTAAATCTGGAGTAAAAACTCGCCCAGAAATTCTCTAGATACAGGAAAAAACAACAGTTTTACAAGTTATCATCAGAAATCTCTAATGCAAACTGAAAAAAAGTGGTTTTGAAAGTTTTTAAAGATTATATTGTTTTCTAATGGTTCCACTGTCAGTAGTGAAATCATTGGTCTTTTTGGAAGATAGTTTAGCTGTGTTTTTGGTGCCACTTTGAATCACCACTTCACCGTAAACACTAAAATAGCCATTGTGAAAGTGCAGCTTGGCTTCTGACACATTTATCAGAGGAATAAATAGCCCACACTGCCTCGGTTTGGCCTCTGGTATGTTCAGCTGTCCATTTCCGGCGGGTTCACCACCCTGATTTCAGACTCTAAACAGAGCTCATTGCAGCTGTTCAGTTAAAGTTTAATACACGCTTTTCAAAGACGAGGGCCATAGTAAGTTTTCTTTTTTCTTTGTTTGTTTCTGGACCACCTTTGAAAAGCCATCTAGCTCTTTGGCACATATGAAGAGGAATATAAAGCGTGGTAATCATATACAAGCGCTGAGGTGAGAAATAGCGGGTATGAGCTCAGAGGAGGAGTCAGTGGATCAGACACCACCCACCTGCAGTCTGCTGGGCCTTCTGCTGAAGAACAGGCGTCCCACCGGAGCTGTCAATGAGGTTTGGCCCGACCTCTTCCTCGGGAACGCGTAAGTGGCATTCTCACTTTGGGGACGGTGCTGATCCGATTGCAAAACAGTTTCTACAAACAAGTCGCATGATCGGCCGACTGATGGGACGGATATGGAAAAATCTGTACATTTGAGTCACCAGTGATGCATTTTTTTTTTTTCCAAACATATGCTGCCAGAGATGGCTGCAGGCGAGAAAAACAGCTGAAAATCACAGTCCCTCCATCATCTCTGGTGCTATTTACAGGGCGACAGCTCGGGATACGACGTTGCTACAGAATCTGGGAATAACACACGTGGTGAATGCTGCAGATGGCCCTCGGCACATTGACACCGGGCCACGTTTCTACCAAGACACCAACATACAGTACCATGGAGTGGAAGCAGCAGACTGCAGCGGATTTGACCTGAGCCCGTTCTTCTCAGAGACTGCTGAGTTCATTCATGGCGCTCTGAGTCAGAAAGGTACGATTCAGTCAAACCACATCAGGAAGAAGGCGTGGAGGGAACTCATGAAGCACAAATGTGATGCATCACCAAGATGGATTAAATGTCAACAAAATCTGCAGAGTTATGACTAAATCACTGCTCAAATCTGTTGCTTTCTTGCTTTGCAGGAAGGAGAGTATAAATATTACTAAATAAGACTAAACAGTCAGATGTCTCCTGTAATTTAGTCCCCAGCTGAATGTTTTAATGTGGATCATTCTGACCTAACATTTTAATACATCTGATACAAAAATCAATGAGGAAAGCAACTCCAGTTAAAGGCTCTTGTTTTTATTCAATATTTGTAAAAAATTTGTTGGTTAAAGATGGACAATCTCAGCATCTTAAATTAAAGTGATTGATGGCTGTATTGAATTTCAGGTGTATGGTTCTAGAAAACAATATTATTGGAAGTGTATATCTCATATTAATGAAAAGTTTATTTTTTTAATTAATTTCAATTCATTTTCAATTCATTTTTAATTTTTCTTCAATTAAATCTTATTTATATACCACCAATTCATGAAACATGTCATCTCAAGGCACTTTCCAAAGTAAAATTCAATCAGATTATTTAAATTGGATCAGATTATACAGATTGGTCAAAAAGTTTCCTCTCTAATGAAACCCAGCAGATTGCATCAAGTCTTGACAAGCAGCATTCACTCCTCATGAAAGAGCGTAGAGCCACAGTGGACAGTCGTCTGCATTGTTGATGGCTTTGCAGCAATCCCTCATACTGAGCATGCATGAAGCGACAGTGGAGAGGAAAACTCCCCTTTAACAGGAAGAAACCTCCAGCAGCACCAGGCTCAGTATGAATGCTCATCTGCCTCAACCCACTGGGGCATAGAGACGAGTTATTTGTCAAGGGACAGGGCACATCAATTAACATCATCCAATATAAACGTGCCTCGTCTAATCTGTCCATTCAGTTGGACAGGTGTGCCATGGTATGTTTGCATTTGTGCGATACTCTGTTCAAAGCTTTCTCCCTGATGTCTGCTGTGTTCTCTGGTCTTAATGATGCTTTTTGCTTCTTAAAGTTCTCTAACAAACCTCTGAGGCCTTCAAAGACCAGTTGGGGTTAAATTACACCACATTGGACTCTGTTTACTTCTTACCGGTTCCACCGGGCTTTATTTATGGGTATTAAATTAAACGGGACTGAATACAAATGCATGCAACACTTTTAACCTTTGTAATTGTAAAGAAAATAAAAAAAATCCTTTACCAAACCTCTAACATCATGTACTAGTCTAATCACCTAAAAGTCCAATAAAAATACACTGAGGCTTTTGGTTGTAATGTGAGAAAATGTGAAAAAAGTGTAGATTTCAACACACTCTACATTCTGTTGTGAAAATCCCAACATCTGCAGCTTCTCTCTCTTTTCTCTTTGCAGGTAAGGTGCTCGTCCACTGCGCTCGGGGAATCAGCCGCTCAGCAACCCTTGTGCTGGCCTTCCTCATGATCAAAGCGGGTCTTACCCTGGTGGAAGCTGTGGAGGTCGTTTGTAGGAGCAGAAACATTCTCCCGAATGTCGGGTTTCTGAAACAGCTCTGTCAGCTGGACTCAACTTTAGCCCTGCAAAAAAAAACCTAGCACACGGTCATGGAGAGAAACTTGGGGATTATGGACTGCTTTAGGTAGGTTTCATTTCATGCATCCTCAATACTTTTTCAAATAAAAATAAAAAAGCAAAAAAACAATGGTGTGTGTATTTTTTTTTTTCAACTTTGCAGTGCAACCTATTTGAAAATCCATCCATCGTCTATAGATGTTTATCCGTGCATGGTCATGGTCTCCACCTGTCATTAGGGGAGAGGCGGGTAATACCCTGAACAGGTCAGCAGTCCATCACAGGGAAACACAGAGACACAGAGGACAACCATGCTCACACCTAAGGGCAATTTGGAGAGACCCGTAACAAAACAGATATATTTTTGGACTGTGGGAGGAAGCCGGAGTACCCGGAGAGAACCCAGACATGCACAAGGAGAACATGCGAACTCCATGCCGAAAGACCCCATAATGGGATTTGAACCCAGGACCTTCTTGCTGCAAGTACAGAGCCCTTTTTGAAAAATGTTTACAATTATGTGTAATTCACTGCTATATATGTCACAGCATTACAGACATGCTTGCTAGACTGCATGCTTAAAAAGGCTTGACAAACGTGTGTAAAATCTCTTTAGCAAAAATGTAAATGAAAAACTGTTGTAAAACCCATAAAATTGTTGGAAAAGAACAAGAATAAATGTTTATGTGCTGTGTTTTTAAAAAATATTAACACCCTCTGAACTTTTTAAAATTTTGATATTTGGGGGATGATTTTCTTCGGTTTGGAGAGGGTGTTGGTCAGAGTTGATGGGAAGATGGATGGAGCTAAACACAAGCTGAACGTCCTGAATGAAAACACGCTGGTGGCTACCCGACATTTGCAATAGCTGGGGCGGCCATTCACCTTCCAGCAGCACAAAGACCCTAAACATGCAATAAAATGTTTAGGTCAAAGAATATTCATGGTTTAGAACGGTCCAGTCAAAGTCCAGACCTAGATCCAGTTGATGGTTGAGTGTTAATAGAAACTAACCACTCAGTCTGACTGAGCATGGGGTACTTTGAAGACCAAAGTGACCAAAAGACTTGCAGCTATAATTGCAAGTGGATCTATAAGCACTGACTCAGGAGGGCTGATTACAAACACACTCTGCCATTTTCACATATTGGTAGAGAAAAACAGTTAAAACCATGTATCACTTTCTTTCTACTTCACAATTATGCGCAAGAGGTGTGGATCATTTTGCAACTAAACTTGTCATGTATGGTATATGCACTCAAAACCCTCTTGACATCTGAATAACTGCAATGTTTGACAACAACAAAAAAGGAGATAAAAAAAAGATGTATTTATCGTCAGCGAAAACGTCCCATGATGGATCTCAAATCTGCAGAACATGGTTTCCTTTAGGGATGGTGTCTAAAACACACAAGCATCAGTATCGACCGCCAAGACCCCTGCTGCACTGAAACAAGACAGAAGCAGCTTATGCCTATAAATAAACAATGCTCCACTTAGGTATTCACTTCAGTCCAGTGAAGTATGGTTAAAACTGTAAAATCTCTAAAAAGGCTTGATGCGAAATGACAAAAAAAAAAAAAAAAAAAAAAAAAATGCCATCGTGGTTCTGAGAGAGTATACAGATTCAGGTCAGACTTTGAAAGAGATGAAAAGCAGAAGCCATCTTAATAAGAAATGCTCTCCGGAGCTCGCTGGCAGAAAGATGCTGTCAAAATAAAAGGAATTGGATATCACAGGTTTAATGATTTCACTGTCAGAATGAATGATGGCGGGGTATGAAGATATGAGGAGGGGGGGTGGATAAAGGGGGCCTGATGGTGTGAAAACTCAGTCTGACATGTTAGCAGCTTCTTCCCGCCATCCTGCAACGCAGCCATCATCACGCTCCGCCGTTTTTTTTGGGGGGGGCTCGCGTTTAGATCTCTGAGTGGACCGTGCGTATCATATAATGGGGAATCAAAGGCATGTGCCATCGCAGCGAAAAAAAAAAAAAAAAAACCCTCATCTGTCGAGCCGTCTGACACGTTTCAGCTGTAGCCTACGGGCCCACCCCGAGAGGCTGCGGGGGATGCAGACCATCGTTAATGGGTGTTGTAAGGCTGCACTTACATGCTTTCTTTCCCCCCCTCAGCATCTGAAGACACGCGGAAAAGGCTGAGAGAGACTGATGCGATTTCAAGGAGGAAAAGGCCTCAGAGTGCCCTGTTCGCTTGCATTGCATGTGTGGGTATCCTCTGGCTGGCGCAGAGTTTGGTTAAGCACAGCTTGCCGCCAGCAGCGGAGATTAAAGCCGCGCGTTTAGACGTGGATGGCATGGACTGGGCTGGGTGGAAGCTTTTTTCCCCACAGGCAGGGAAAACATGGCAGCTAAGGTCACGGGGGTCCCTGCCACATCACAGCCCTAAAAATATCCCTCTGCATTCGATGCCCCGTCACAGAGAGAGGAGGTTACACAATCTGCGCCCAGAAACGAACCCTTCACCGTGTTCTGCCTCCAAAGAAAGCTGGCAGGGGGGGGGGGGGTGAAAAACGGAGGTCCCTCACACGTCTCGGTGAGTGGAGCTGAAGATGCACGTTGAAGATAAAAACCGAGACGTGCGCTTTTTCCGCGACTTCAGGCATGGAAGCCATGCGTGGAAGGGAGCCACGGTGAGAGAAATATGGCTTCTCATAAGTCAAAGACTGGATCAAAGATAAACGTTACTAAAGCGGCAGAGGAGTCCAGCTCAGCGGACGATTATGTCACACCTGGGGGCTACGAGCTGGAGAAAATCCTCAACCGTGGGAGCGTGGCTTACACTCATGTCAACGAGGTCTGGCCTAACGTCTACATTGGAGATGAGTGAGTAAAAAAAAAGCACCGGACTGTCTAAAAATACACAGTGTGCTGTGGGGGGAAAAAAAAGGTTTGACCCTTTATAGATTTCTTCTGCTCTTGTTTTTTCTTTTTTTTTGTATCTCACCTTAAAGTTTCAGATCGACAAACAAATTCAAATATCAAACATAACCTGAATCAAAAACAAAACGCAGTTTTAAAATGATTATTTCTTGTCTCGAAAACACAATTCAAACCTAACTGGCCCTGTGAGAAAAAGTAATCCACCCCCACACCTAATGCCTGGATGACCATTGGGCCTTCCTGATGACTGGCAATGAGTCTTCTGCATGGTTGTTGAGGAAGTTAGGCGCACTGTTCAGTTCAGTTCAGGAAATATTAAAAGGGTTTCCGGCATGATCTGTCCATTTAAGGTCATGCCACATGTCTTAATCAGATTTTAGCCGGACTTTGACTAGATAAAGTCTCCAAAACCCATGTTTGTCTTTCTTTTTTTTAGCCGTTCAAGAGACACACTGATAGCCAGACTGTCTCCTTCAGGTTTTCTGCCTTTAGGTCAGAATTCATAGTTCCATCAATTATAGCAAGATGTCCAGGTCCTGAAGCAACAAAGCAGGCCAAGAACCACACGTTCCAAAAAGTTCCACTCTTGTCTCGTCGGACCACAGAAAACCAGCAGATTTGTTGTTTTTACTTGAATCCCTCCCATGAGTTCTATTTTTGCCCGGTGTCTTTCCTGTTGTTGATATACGAGTATACCTGAGGCTGTGTTTTAGATACACTACAAAAACTGATCTAAAAATAAGTAAAATATTCTTAAAGTTAGTGTATTTATCCTTGATTTGGGCAGGTAAATAAGATTATCTGCCAATGGAGTGAGTATTTTGACCCCTAAATTAAGATAATTAGACATCCTTCCCTTGAAATAAGATGATGGAGATGAATTGTTCCTATTTTAAGTGCAAAAATCTTATTCCATTGGCAAATCATCTTATTTACCTGCTCAAATCAATGGCAAATACACTCATTTTAAGATCATTTTACTTATTTCTAGTTCCGTTTTTGCAGTGTATTTGTAACTTGTGTGACCTCCTTGATGAGTTATCAATATGAGTATGGTAGGCTAGGTTCACCACTGTCTCATGTTTTCTCTATTTGAGCCAAATGGCTCCTACTGTGGTTTGCTGGAGTTCAATAGCCTCATAAATGGCTCTGTAAATATTTTCTGACTTATTTAGATCATGATGAGTTGTTTTTTTAGATATTTGGGCCTACTTCATTTTTATTCTACATATCTGATAGTAATCAGGATTGGGTGTTTCTAATAAACATGGACCCAAGGAATATCTTTAACCAGATGATTACATCACCACTTAACAATGGGGGGCGATAGCAAACATGCTGGATAACTGAGCCTTGGCATGGGCAATGGGGGCAATTCTACATTCACACAGAGCTAAATGGTTTTGGATAGCATATTTCTCTTAACAAAAGGAAGCCTTTGAAACTTACTGTTTATCTACTCAGGTTATCTTTAATCATCCATCCATACATGCTTTTTTGAGATCGGATCGAAGGGTCAACACATCCAGTAGGGAAGCGCAGACGTGGTTATCTTTGACTCTTCTCCAAATTTTACATTATGAAAAACAAAAACAGAAGAAATCCACAAGGGGGTGAACACTTTTTCCCAGCATTATCGGGTATTAACGGGTCATTTCTCTCGGCTTCCTGAAGGCAGACGGCAAAGGACAAGTTTACCCTGAAGAGCCTGGGGATTACTCACATTTTGAACGCAGCAGAGGGGACGTGGAACAACGTGGACACCGGACCTGGTTACTACGGCGACATGGACGTTGTTTACTACGGTGTGGTGGCAGAAGACGTCCCTACATTTGACCTCAGCCAGCACTTCTTCTCTGCCGCCAAGTTCATTCAGGAGACACTAGGAAACCCTCAGAGTAAGACAATTTTTTTAACAGTTTTCTGTCATGCAGACCGCAATGTGTCGCAAAAGTTTTCATACCTTTTATCATCTTACCACAACAACAAACTTTAATGAATTTTATGGAGCTCTTATGGGGATAGACCAACACAAAGTAGCTCAGTTATATAGCGGAAGAAACATCATACAAGGTGTTCAAAACTGCTTGGAAATAAAGATCTAAAATGTGTGCGGTGCATTAGAATCAGCCTAAAAATAACTTTCTGGCCTGTATGCAAAATCCTCGACAATCCCATGGTGAAACACGGTGGTGGCAGCATCGTGCTGTAGTTGCTTTTCTTCAACAGGAGAGTCGGGCTTGATGCGTAGATGAATGGATCTAAATGCAGGGCATACAGCTGGAGACTGGAGGTGCTGGTTCAAATTCAAATTCCAGCAGGACCCTAAACCAAGTTCAATCCTAAACCTTGAGTCAGAGCTGCAACGGTTCAAAACCTACGTATGATGGAATAGTTGAGACCTTACACTGCAAAAAGGAAACTAAAACTAAGTAAAATTGTCTTGAAATGAGTGTATTTGTCCTTGATTTGAGCAGGTAAATAAGATTATCTGCCAATGGAATGAGTATTTTTACCCTTAAAATAAGATTAGATATACTGCACTTGAAATAAAATGAAGATGAATTGCTCTTATTTTAAGTGCAACCATTTTATTCCATTGGCAGATCATATTATTTACCTGCTCAGATCAAGGACAAATACTCATTTGTATTTGAGTTGACTTACTTTTAGTTCCCTTTTTGCAGTGATCTGTGCTGAGACTTTAAAATAATGACCCCAGTCTTGCATTTGTAAAACTATGGATCATTACCCTTTCACTCTAAAATTTATGACCTGCTTTGTGTTGGTGAACTTATTAATGCTTTTGCACAGGACTGTATACGCAAAGAAAAAAAAAAAAAAAACAGATCATAAAATGTTAAATAGCACATAGTTGTATTTGCTGCTGGTTGTGTAAAGCTGCTGTTACTTTATTATTCAGCCACTCCTTCAGATAGAATATGTTGAGCAAATTGGCCCTTCATTTATCCCCAGATAAACTGCTGGTGCATTGTGTGATGGGAAGGAGCCGCTCGGCCACCCTCTTCCTCGCCTACCTGATGATCTACGAGAACATGACGGTTGTGGACGCCATCGAGCACGTAAAAAGACGCCGACGGATCATCCCTAACTGGGGCTTCCTGAAGCAGCTGAGGCAACTAGACCAGCAGCTCCTGGAGGGAAGAGGAGTCTGATTCTGCTCGGACAAAATGAAATGTCTCAATTAAAAAAAAAAACTGTAAAAATCAATGTCAAAGTTAAATCCGGGGATTTAAAACAAGCAGGACACAAGTCAGCTAAAGTTAATTAAATGTTTTTTATGTACTTGAATATAAATTATAATAAAGAAACTTTTGGAGACTCAAATTAGTCTTAATACAAACCCTTTGTGCTTTAATCAAATATTCATGCGCGGCCATTAAAAGCCAGTCCGCACCTGTCGTTTTCACGGTTCTGGTCCAGATTGACACCTTCGCTTTCAAAAAGGAGGGAATCCAAGCTGTGCTTCAGATTAAAAGGAGAACAATCCAACTACATGGTCAATCATAATTTATTCTTATGCTAAAATGTACAGCATTTTTAAGTGACTGACAAAAGGAAAAAAAAAAAAAAAAGTCATAAATACAAGAATGTCATTCTGTTCGATTTGTGTGCACATAGCCAGATATTTCCCCCCTGTTCTTACCAGCAACTCTGTACAGGTACAAAGGCTACAAAAGAGCAATATTAACAAAAACACAAGTACAAGTTGCGTTTTACATGCAATCCATTAGCTTAGTTTGGTCTATTCACAGGCTCTATTCTTCTACAATTCGGTAAAATATAAATCCAACGTTTTATAAAGATAGAAAACAAATCTACACATGGAATGAAAACGTAGCTTTAAAGGCATTATGTAAAATATCAACTTTGGACTAGATTTATATCTTTATTGTTATTCATCATTATAATCATTTAGTTCTTTTTTTTTTTAATTCTGCCACATTTCGGGACACTTTGAAATGTTTCAGATTTTTCTTTTTCTTTCTTCTTCAGGGTACAAACACTGAGATATGCTTTGTTATTTTTATTGACAGAAATCAGTCTGTTTTATTAAACAGAAAGCTGCCTCGAGGAGATCCGTTACAAAAGGCTTCAGAATTATACATACATCGCGATAAAACCTCTCGAAAACCAAAACGGAAAAAAAAAAAAAAAAAAAGAAGACTAAGTTTACATTTTTTTACATTATTAGATTTAATAAAATATAGTTTCATCTTTCTCCCCTGTGAAGGGAAACCTAATAAAGGCCATATATTTTTTTTTTTAAATGGCTTGCTATTAAGCACAACACTTGTACAGTACTACTCAATGCACTGTCACTAACAGAGACTGAAGCATGCTTTTTTTTAATCACTTTACAAAATAAGTACAATAATTTAAATATACAAAGGCATGAGTATAGTACAAACTAATTGTCAGCACTGTTAGACAGGTACACTGAACAGCCACTATTTCCACTCGCAGCAGCAGGCGCATTAAATGGCTTCATTTCAGGCTGCTACACTGATGAAACGTCTACGGCTGAGCTCCGAACCCGCCTTTGCCTAAAGACACGTCAGAGACACTAACACTAATTAAATAGATTTTCATCTTAAGGATGTAAGGCTGGAGGAACAAAAATACTTTTTTTTTAAACGTTAGCTTTAGAAGTTACCTCACGGATGAAAGTTTTTGCATTCTTTACAAGTGCTGCTGCTGGTTTTTTCTTTTTTTTTTCTTTTTTTTTTTTTTAAGTAACAAACATCAGGAAAAGAAAAAAAAAAGACACCAAAAACATGAAATAAAAAAAAAGAAAAAGAAAAAAGAAGAAGAAGAAAGCAAGGCCTGATCAGTGCATGTTTTAAAAACAGCCAAATGCACAGGAGAAGAAGCAGCTCTGTCCTGCGGAGAGTTACCGCCTGATTAGGGGACCTTTCAGCGACTGCTTGGACATGCCCGTGTTCATGTAACCATGGTGACCAGCTGGAGGGTACACCATGTTGCCATGTGGCGGAGCCTGCATGGACTGCTGGGGGTATGGCTGCGTTCCCATCATGCCCATCTGCATAGAGTACTGGGGGGACTGGTTCATATAGGCGTGGTTGCCATGGTAGCCGCTGTTCATCATGGGCTGGCTCATGCCGTAGCCGTTCATGGCGTTGAGGGACGACATGTTCATGGAGTTGACGTTGTAGCCCGGCGCCGGCATGATGCTCATGTTCACGCGGGGCATGGCCGCCAGCGTCCTGGACGGCGCCTGCATGGCGACGGCCTGCGGCGCCCGGGTGTACATCTGGTGCTGGTGGTTGTGGGCGAACGGCGCCGGCTTGGAGCGCGCCGACGCGTGGTTCTTCGACGGCATCTGGGGCACGCGCTGCGAGCGGGAGATGGCCATGTTGGGCTGCAGCATCATGGACGAGGGGGAGCCGAGGTTGGGGGGCGGGGTCATGGTGGCCTGCACCTGCGGGTTGGGGACTCTGTGTGGGGTCTGGGGTAAGGACACCAGGCCGGAGTGCTGCGACGACAGCGAAGGGTTGTTTGCGTACGACGTGATGGGGTGTGAGGCCGCGTGGTTGAATGGGTGGTCGATGAACGAGTTGGTGAACTGCTGCAGCTTGGCCAGGCTGAGGCCGGACGACTGGGAGTAGTGGCCGGCGCCGTACTCCCCCTGAGGGTTGATCCTCTCGTAGAGGGCGAAGTTGGGGTTGCCGGACTCGGGGATGTCTGCCAGCTGCATGGTGGTGGTGAAGTTGGGGGCGATGGAGCACTGGGCCAAGGGTGGCTGCTGCTGCTGGCTGTGAAGGCCGTGCTGAGCGTGCTGATTGTGCTGGCCGAGCTGATTGTGCTGCAGGTGGTGATTGTGGTGGTGGCTGTGCTGGTTGTGTTGACTGAGCTGATTGTGTGGGGCGTGCTGATTGTGTTGGCTGTGCTGATTGTGTGGCGGGCCATGCCTGCTGTGAGAGCTGTGTTGGCTGCGCTGGCTGTGTTGGTTGTGCTGGGAGTTGCTGGGGGGCCTCTCCACCACCACGCAGCCCTGCGGCGACTTGACGCCGCAGTGCGGCGGCGAGCTCAGGCTGTTCTGCTGAATCATCCCGCAGCCGCCGGGATTGACGGCGGCCATTTGCTGGCTCACGGCGCAGCTGCTCTGGGGCAGGCCGCTGGGGGGGATGTTGCCGTAGGAGCAGCTGTTCTGGGAGGGGCCTGCGCCACAGATGCTGCCCCCCATGGTGGAGTCGTAGCTGCTGGGGTTCTCGTAGTTCTCCGTGGTGCTCTCGATGCTGCCCAGGTCACTGAAGCCGCTGTCCACCACCTGCTGGGAGTGATCCGACACCGACGGCACGTCCATCATGGGGCTGGTCTCCATGTTGTGGAGCGAGGGCACCGATATGGCACTGTGGTCGGGGCTTATCTGAGTGTAGCCGCTCTCCAGGATGGAGACGGCTGGGCTGTTGACGGAGCGCACTGATTGGCTGGGATGGGACTGCGCGGAGGAGAGGGGGCTGCTGTGGTCCGACTGAGGGCAGTCGTCCAGCGGCGTGAGCTGAGGGCTCTGGGCCACGTGGGTGTAGGTCTGCAGGCTCCTGCACGGCTCCTGGCTCTCGGCGCAGTCCTGGAACACCGTCTCTCCTTCGCTTTCGTGCGTCAGCGACTGAACAGCTTGGGCCGTCTCTGAGTCAAACTCCGTGCAGACGGGGGGATCCTCTCTCAGCACGGGGCTGAGCGCGCACCTTCCCGTGGGTGGAAGAGATGGCTGGTTTGGAGCAGGACTGGGCGTGCTTTCCTCCTCAGACTCAGAGTCTGCTGGATTGTCAGAGTCTGGAGGGGCTATGGAAGCGACTACTGCTGCCGTAGGGGGCGGCGTCTCCACCGTGGGTTCTGTCGCCGCATTCGGCAGCTTTTCTGCAGCACCAACCGGCACCTCTTCGCTGCACGGCTCTTTAGAAACCTGCTGACTTAGGTCAGAGCTGTCGTCTTCTTTTGGATCTAAAAAAGCTTGAGTGACATTTGGTGTTTCTTTCGAACTTTGCTCCGACTCCTCCGCGCCGCTTTCAGACACTTCCTTCTTGCTGCGCTTTTCGTCGTTGGCAACCTGGTCCTCTATCCGAGCTCTCTGCTCCTCCTCGTCATTTTCCCCGCTGTTGTTCTCGGGTGACGCAGCCCTCTCGCAGTCGTCCTCCGCGTCTTTGGCGGGGGAGACCGGCTCATGCCCGCTCTCTTGCTGGTCGTCCCCTGGCGCTTCCGGTGAGTCAGTCCTGTCGGCGGGCTGTGGGGAGGGAGCCTCAACGGAGAGAGCAGGTGAACACACCGGCGAAGGCACCGG
Organism: Fundulus heteroclitus; assembly: GCF_011125445.2. Classification (NCBI taxonomy): domain Eukaryota; kingdom Metazoa; phylum Chordata; class Actinopteri; order Cyprinodontiformes; family Fundulidae; genus Fundulus; species Fundulus heteroclitus. Next base: position 8,830,449 of record NC_046370.1, read on the forward strand.
CGAAGGCACCGGCGATCCTCCGGGCGAGCTCGAAGTCTGGGAGCCGTGATCAGCAGGGCTGGGGGGCTCTGAGTGGAGCCCCTCCTGCAGTAGATCCAGACTGTCCAAAGACCCGCCCGCTTTAGTCTCCTCGTCTCCACTGAACAGCTCCTGGTCCGGTGCGTGTTTTGCGTCGTCGGTGCGAATATGGTGCTGCTCCGCCTCCATGGGCGTTTCAGGTGGCGTGTAGAGGTTCAGCTTAAAGCCCATCTTGCGTTCGTTTTTGAGCCTCCACTTGGGAGGGCCGCGTTTAACCCCCTTGGGCCAGCCTTTCTTCCGTTTCACTGGACGGGGTCTGCTGGGTCTCTTTGAGACGAGTCCACTTCCTGTGAATTAAAGAGCAAACCGAACAAAAACCTCAAGACTCTGAATTCCAGGAAGGACAAGATGTTTAACGTAGAGTTGGAGACAGTTTTGTTGGCAAGTCGTGTAAAAGCATTAAAACGACATTGATCTTCCATTGCAGTTGTCTGTTCTTTACAAAAATCTGATAAATTAAAGTTCATTGAGGGGGAAAAAATTAAATACCTTCTTTAGAAGTAAAAAATTAAATCCCCGGTGGCAAAGTTGTTACTGGGTCCAATATTCTCCTCTCTTCGCCTCGCTGCAGAGATTTTCTAAGGGTTTTATTTGTGGTGACTATGGAAGAAGGTTCACTTTGTTTCTAATCTACAGGGTTTCTGCAGGTATCACCAACACATATGTAATACTTTTTAAGACCCTTTTAAGACCACTAAAAATGAAGTTTAAGACCTACATACAGAAACGTCCAGAACAATCGCATTCATAAAATTACTCACATTTCAGATACATTTATTCGAATAACTTTTTGGAAAAAAATTACTTTTAGTAGTATCACTGCAAAGCGATCTTTGCTTTTACTGGCAACTCTACCCACCACGAGTAACTTCACTGAATTAAAAAACCTATTTAACCAGAGAGACTTACTGATAGTAAACAAGCTTTGCCGTTTTAACGTTATTTATTGTCTATTGAGCCTGCTTTGCCATGAGGTCCTGGCTCAAATAAATATACAGTAGATCTTATTAATGGAAGGACTTAGCACTGCTCTGATTAATATGCAATACCTACTGTAGGTATTGTTTTCATAAGTTTTATGTAGAAAAATATGGATTTGGATATGTTTCTTCTGCATGAATTTGTGTTTATTTTAGTCCTTAAATTTTCCAAATTTGCACATAACCTTATACATTTGTCTGTCTGGTTATCTCATCTTTAAATATTGAATCTGATGTTATGATCAAACAGTTATTACTTCAGAAGTTATTTTACCAATTACTTAACTAAATATAATAAATGTGTCAGTAATAGCTAAAATACATTTACTCCCTTTAACGAGCTTCATTCAGTCGTTGGCCCTCGCCCATAAACGTCCACGTCGGCCCAGCTGTTTGATTCTGGCTGAACGGCTCAGTCACTTTAGCATTGATTTCTGTCCTGATAAAGTCCGCTAGTCTGACGCGGGTCATGTGATCAGTTTTATCCTAAATGACTTGATGCATTTGGAGCCATTTGTGCAGCACGAGTGGCTTGTAGTCACTGCGTGGAGAACCCAGAGAACCTCCGCTCGTAATGTCGGTACTGATCCGAAGAAAACATGGAGGTCGTAACGGGAGTTGCAGAACTGTTGGCCCTCTGAGGATGAACCCCTGTAGAACTGACTGATAGCTGTCGTCTATCTCTGATCGTTCACGGCTCTACCGGCACTTTTTAATCCGGACCCAAACGCCTGGACTACCATCATTCCAACTTTTATGTTGTTAGTTGTTTTTTATAAGCACCAAAAAGCTGAAGTTGGTATTTTTAGTGGATTTAATCAAGCCTTAAACGGGTTCTTTTGCTGCCAAGATTAGCTAAATTTGCATTTTCCCACGACAACAGCTGCAATACTGTTTCCGCACACGGAGTGGTACGGACTAACCGATAACATTAAAGCTGGTTGGCTGGCTGCGCGTTTTTAATTGTAAATACATTTAATAAAGCACAATTCAGAGTCGCGGAGCATTTTACTGTGCATTTGAAAAATAGACCAAAGATATCTAAGACCTATTAAAAAAATGTAAGACTTGAACATGACAATTCTATGAAGACTTTTTAAGGCCTTAAATTTAGATTTTTCCAATTTTCAGTTCAGCTTGCCAACAAATTTGCCCACATTTATGAATAATGATTTTTTTAATTCGATGAAATTACCTTCATTCCAGTGCTCAAGATTGTCTTTGTGCGCATTTTTTTCAAGCCTCGGGCGACCTCTTCGCCGTTTCATTGGTAAAGCTGATATCTTGTATGTTTGCGTCTCCTCCTCCTCATCGTCGTCATCGTCGTCTTCCTCCATCCTTCCCGTCCTGGAGTTGTGCTCCAGTCGGGGCATCGGACGTTCATCCTCGGAGTTGTCAAACGGTTCGTTCAGGACCTCTGTGGTCTCTGAGATTGTTTCTGTAGTTACGCTGCTGTTGATTCGCTTCCTTTTACGCCCTCGCTTCTTAAGAACCACTGTGCTCTGAAAGACAAATACACCAAAAATCAAAGTGAGACGAAGTGAGAAGGAAAATTACACATTGTTTTGTGATTTATTTATTTTTACTAACAAAAATGTGAAAAGTGTGGCTTTAATTTATATTAAGTAGCCCTGAGTCAACACTTTATAGAATCACCTTTTGCTCCAATTTACAGTTTTAAGTCCTTTGGTGTGTCTCTACCAGCTTTGCAAATCTAGAGACTTTTTGCCGCTTCTAATAAGTTTCCCTTCCAGGACTGCCCTGTGTTCAGCTCCATCCATCTCCCCATTCAACTCTGACCAGTTGCTGAAACAAAAGCATCCCTAAAGCATGCCAGCACCATGGCCGAGCATCACACTGTGAGTTCAGGGTGATGGGCGCTGTTATTATTTCACTACACACAATGTTTAGCAGTAGGCCAAAAGCTTGAGTGCTGCTCTCACTTTTTCCTAAGTTTGCTATGTTTTGTCTAACCTTCAGATCTTTTTATTGAAGCTGTGGGACTCTGCGACTCCTCCAGAGTTACTAAGAGCCCTCTGGTAACTCTGCAGTTCTTTTATACTATTTCCATTTTCCAATTGAACGGAGCTCTGTGAATTGTTCAAAGCTTAGGATAATATTTTAGAGCCTAATTCTGCTTTAACCTTCTCCAGAAACCTTATTCCTGACATGTGTGTGTGTTCCCTGGTCTTAATGACGCTGTTTGTTCACTAATGTTCTCTCACAAACATCTGGGGCCCTTGACAGACATCTGGATTTACCCTGAGATTAAATTAGAGAGGTGGGCTCTCTTTACTAATAACATGACTTCTGAAGGCAAGCTATTACCTGAAATCCATTTACATTGGTGTGTTTAACCTGAAAACATCTGAACAAACTCAAGTTGCTTCAATATTTACTGCATGACAGTAAGTATTTATGATTAGTCTGACTGTCAGCATACTCTATTTTGTCCAATGGTTATACTTTTTAGAACAATCAATGTTAATAAATGTAATTACAATACAGGATCGCTTCAAAGTAGACAATGCAGGGATTACGATGGCATTAAAAATATGTTAACTGAGAAAATCTTTACATCTGAGAGTGTAATTGCAAGTGCAGAAATATTCTTTCCCCCTCCCCCTACTCTGCAGAAATAAATCTGGGATGCCCTACCCCATTAGAAATGTAGGGTCAAGGGCTATGAATGATGGGGAGGGAGTGAAACGAGATGCAGTCTGAAAAGCAACGAAGCACAGTGTGGAAAACCACAAATGAGAAAGTCAAGAGCAAGCAGACCACGGTCTGTATTTTACATTCTTCAGTTGTTTCCCACCGACTCGCCTGCGACTCTTCTTCAAAACCCCTTCACAAGCAGAATGTGAAATCAATACTGTAACTAAGGCACTAAATAAACTCAGCCGGCCAGTATCAGGCAGTTTTGTGGTTCGTTGTAATATTATCTGCAGCACAAGGGGGCAGTGCCTTATAGAAAGAACAGATGTGAGGAGCAACAGAAGAGGGCGGTAAATTAACCATGACCGCTGACAATAGAACAAGGTTTAGCCTGCAAAGTCTCGACACCAGCAGTGAAAACACAATCCATTATCTGCTGCTGCAGGCACACAGGCGAGGCTCCAGAAGACAGAATGAAGCTACTGGGGCCTGTGCACAATTTACGAGCAATTATTAAAACTTATATCACATGCAAGTGAATGAGAGGCTGTTTAATGAGGGGAAATATCCAGCTAAAGACTTATCAATGTGATAATCACGCCTAGAAAAGAAGGATCACACGATCTAACACCAGAAGTCACCTTTCTCTTGGCTGTAAGCATCGCGTGAGCTTTCGTCAGGATGGGTGGCGAGCCGTCGGAGTCGTCATCATCGTCGTCGTCGCCGTCGCTGATGACCTCCGGTCGCTGGATGCGCCTGGTCCAGGGGGGAGCTGGCCGGCGCTCGTAGGTCCTGTACGGTATCTTGCAGTGGACCTTGGTGAGAGGTTGCCGGCTCCCGTGAGTCATCATGTAGCCTTCCCTCTCCTCCTTCTCCCAGCAGCTGGCCTGCTCCTTCAGCCGCTCGGCCTGGTAATTAAACGGACAAGACCCATTATCACCGGGAAGAAGAGCATGCATGGATAAAGAAAGAAAAAAAAACACATCTGAGCAACGAGGCTAATGGGAAAACAAGAGATCTGAATTAACATCGTGACAAATGAATCATTGCGTATTATCACTCCGGATAATACGAGCGGCATCCTGATTGGATGTCTGCCCGTCAGCATGAAAACATTTCCGTTAAGCAACTGTACAGAGATTGCATGTCATGGTTTATTCAGCACTATCAATTATAGGATGATTCAGGGGCAATTTTGCACAACATTAGATGCCTGGTGAAAGTCAGAGTGAACTTCTCATTATCGGCTTCAATTTGAACTCCTCAATCGAACTCAGGTCTGCTAAAAGCATTTCAGATTCGTGGAGACAACAACATATGGGTACGTCTCGATACTTTAACATATTGAGAAGTTTATTTGTTTTAGTATTTTTGTTCCAAAAGTGAAACACGTGTTGTATACATTTATTGCAGACGGAGCAATATATATTGAACATTAATTTCTGCTAATGTTGACAGTGATTTACAGCTAATGACATCCCCAAAATACGTTTCTAGGGAATAAAGGGCAATTAAAAAAAATTATTTTTATCTCAGAAATGTTGCTGTTAAAGAAGCAGTGCCCTCTATGTTAATGGAAGGTTGAGTGGAAGGATGAAATGGGTTAGAAAAGATGCACAGGACATTCCTTGTGTTAAGCTGTCCCTGAACCAGAGACCGTCAGTAGAATCTGACCTGTGCTAAGGAGAAAATGGACTGCACATACATGGTTGAACTAAAACTGTATGTAAACAAGCTATGTAAAATGTCCCCTTTTCAAATGAGCTTCTGAAATAAATGCTATTTTTTTTGATGACACTTTAATTTTCTGAAGTGTGCATGTATTGTCTACTCGAGCAAAGACACCTACATCCATCTCTGCCTCTCTCTCCTCCTCAGACAGGACAGCGTTCAGAGTCATGGAAGGATTCCAGCGCAAGGCGTCCACGTCTACCTCATTCCTGCGCGGGTTAGCCCTCAGCCTCTCCATGTGCCTCTGAATCAGCCTTTCTCTTCTGACCAACACAATCCTATAACACAGAGGAGGAGAGCACAAGCATTAGGAGTCAGCGTGGAGGAGGGTGGAGTGGGGGTGGGAGGGGAGATGGTGCAGTTAAACACAAGCACAAAGACAAGCTCTTCGGGACCGCAGGTGCTCCATGTCCTTGGGGGTACTTAACCTGACTTACTTCTGTCAATATTCAGCAGCATTAATGGATATGCTGTTAAAAATACTCCCTGGCCTGGATAAGTCAGACGGCGTGCGGGAGCGGCAACTGAAAGGAGAGTGCGGCTGTGAAACTGACCTGCCGTCCCGTCTGTCAATCATGCCGAGCTGTTGCAGAGTGGCGGCGATGTCGTGCGGACACATCCCGGTGGCCCGGCTGATTCCTTTAACGCTGATGTGTTTATCTGGGTGCTTATAAAGGTGCTCCAGTATGACACTTTTCCAATATGCCAGGTAGGATAAGCGACCCAGTTCAGACAGCGGCTTCTCTGGGGAGCCAGCTTGTCCTTCTTGTCTGGTGAGGAGGTAACCTAAAAAGACACGATACGAACGCACACGGGGAAGAATGCTTTAGTCAAGCTAAATAGCGCTGCTGGGCTGCTTCCTTCCAGTTTCAAGGAAGTCAGAATATGCCAGAGAAGTCTTTTTTTTTTACACCTTTAACTGCTGTTGCCGCGTTATGATACAGGCTGGTATAGTGCCTTGCCAAAGCATCCGTACTTAAACCTGAAATCACATTTTGTTGCGCTACAACTACAGACTATGCATTCTAATAGGATTTGGTATGATAGCCCAAAACAAAGTAGAGCATGATTGTGATTTATTACACCGTTTTCAAAATGTATTACAAATTAAAATCTTTACATTCAACCCCCTCCACTCCGACACCCTTAAATAAAATCTAGAGCCACCATTTAAATGTAAGTCTGAACTTTGGCCCTTACTGAGGGGTTGCTTTTCCTCAGCAGGAACGTTGAGATTAAATTACAAATGAGAACTTTATCTACTAATTATCGGTATCAGGTTTAAGGGGACTGGATACAAATAGACGCAACACTTTTCAATCTCTGCAATCCAAACATAAAAGCTTGAGGTTGTAACGGAACAAAAACGCGGACAAAAGCTGAAAGCGACATGAACACTTGAGCGTGGCACTGTTACAGAGGAGCAATTCAATGCCGCTGCTCACATGATTGCACTTAAAACGAGATACCGCATAAGGAAGAAATGAAATACGTATGTGAGTGTAATTAGCTTCATGGCCGCCTTGTAAAGGGTCATCCATTAGGAGAGACATGAAATTAATTAATGCCTTTTAATGCACCCACTTCTGAGATCCAAACAAGCGAATCTAATCGCAGAACACTGAACATATAATATGTCAGTGATTGTGACAATATTTAGAACTAAAGCTAAGATAATGAGCCTTTGATTACAATGAATACAGTGATGAAATTAAATGAGAAACTCTCTCTTGCTCTGGGATTTTTTCTCCCCCCTCCCATTCTGAGCTCAAAGGGAATATTTTCCAAGCAAACACATGGTTTTTGGAGCTACCTGTGACAATGTGTTCCTCCAAAACAATCCAATATAACAGAAAAATCTTAATCTAAACAACTTCCAGCACCAAAGCTACATTTTCCAATAAAGCCTTCAAAGAGCTCAGAACTCAGCTGCGTTCAATCTCCCTTAATCCCCGTCTTTGTTATCTGCTCACTCTCAATATCACAGATCCTCTCGCATCTCTGTGTCTCAATGGCTCCCAAAAGTGAACAGGAAATCAAATGCTCCATTACCGCCCGCCCTCCCTGCGCTCGCCCCCTGCCTTTTCCCTTTCTTACACAAACAAAGTCGACAAGTCTTGGAAATAATAATAATACAAAAAAAAAAAAAAATGCCTATACGGACAAAAAACTGCCAGGCTAAACACAGAAATCCACTCAAGGCAGCAACTGTTTTCTTAAGTGGACCGCAGAGCTATAAATATTGTATGTGCTGCATTTACTACCACTCGAACATAAAAGCAGCATCTACACCTCGTCATAAGTCAACAAGAGAGAATTGGGGGCAGTTTTTCTTTTTTTTCTTTTTTTGTATAGAAATAGCTGTTTTAGGTGAAAACACCACTAGGGCTCAAATAACACAAGCAGCCATAATATTGTTTTTCGGTCCTAATCATGTGTGATTGCCTAAGCACCGCACATGAATGCTCTTGATTAGACCCTTTCAAAGCCTTAACAAAATAACAGCACCTTGCCATGAGGTACAAATCCCCCCTTTAATCTAAAATTATTCGCAAAGCCCAATAAAATAGGCGAAATTGTGTGTCTGGTGGTCTAAAAAAAAAACAAGCATTAAAGAACTTACTGAAATCAATAAGGAACCTTCCAAATCCTTGCCTTTGGTACTGAGGCATAATCATTATGCAGGAGACATTGTACTTCTGCTGGCAAAGCTTTTCCTGAGGGAAGGAGAAACAGATCAAGTATGTCAGAGCTCTGCTGAAGCCGGCAATTTACTGCACCTGCCACTGTCCTTGTCTTCACGCACAAAACACACAGCATAATGGCTTTCAATTTAAGAGCACCGCTGTGTGAGAAATTAGCTATATAACTGATGATTTTCAGTAAATCTGCTTGTCGAAAGAATCTGTTATTTAGCTGGTCAGAATTGCTCAGCAGAGCCAAACGTATTAGAGAAATACTTCAAATCCTAAATAAGTTAAATAAAAAACAACAACTAATTCCCACGCTGGGAAAAACAGGCATACTGCACGGAGGTCCTTCTGTAGCCGCACAATAGTCCAACAAATGAAGTGCCTTAATCCGTCGTTTCCCATAAAATCACTCTGTAATCCATACCTTGGAGAAATAGCCCACAAGATGACAGCCTTTCTCATCATTCTTCGTAAGTATGTAGAAGAGGAAAGGCTCCACATCATAATACAAGGTCTTGTGATCCAGGAAAAGCTTGGCTAACAGGCAGAGGTTTTGGCAGAAGAGTTTGCTGACATTTCCATCAACCTAAACACGGAAAAACAGAAGAGGAAGAAAGAAGGCAAAGGGGGACAGTGTTTAAGCGGCTCATATTTTTTTTCCCCCCCCTGCTCATTCCTGACCTCATTCATTGCTGAAATCTCATGCAGCACACAGTTGTTGCTCTGTTGCTATAAAGGAGAGCTGACCTCAAACACGGAGAGGTTGTCCTTTCTGTAGATTTCATTGGCGGGAGGGTGAAACCAGCCGCACTTCTTTCTGTGTCGTAGGAGGATGTTTTTGCTTCTCATGTACTTCAGGCAGAACTCACACAGATAAAGCTTTTGTAATCTGTTGGAGACGACATTTAAAGCTTAAGTTTAGACTTTAAGCGTGAGAGGAGTTTATTACAGAACCAAGGAAAGAAGGAAAGTGTCCTAACTTCTAAATAAGTAAAATTATTTAGAAAAAAAAACAACATCACCTTGAATATTCAGGTGGGTACGGTGAGGAGTACCAGGTCTGGATCTCGTACTTCCCGAATTCGATAACCGCTGGGCGCCGGACAAAGTCTGTGTTCGTCAGTGAGCCAGTTTTCTATGAGAGACAAAGAGCCATTTAGTTACCTAGATTGTTTAAAGTTAGTGTCTCTTATTAGTGAATGTAATTGTAGGAAGATAAATTCATCTTTCGTATGTGTTTGGAAAAAATTTCCTATGAGGGATTGAAAGATAAAATAAGATGCATAGAAGTGTACGAAGGTGGGGCTCCTAAGTAACAGAGTAGCAGCAGTCTAAACATGCGCCTGTTTATCCTTTATCTAACTGGGAAATGTTCCGCATTTGATCATTTTGAACAAACCATAAGAGATTTTGTTGCGTTTACCAATTTGAAAAAAAAACCTATAAAGCTAAATGGTAAGAAATTACACATAACATGGATATACCCCATGTTAGGGTGTTGGACTGTGGTCAGTTTTTAAATATGGAACTGGCAAAAAGCCCAGAAAGGAAGGAAGGATAGGAGGGAAGGAAGGTAGGGATGGAGGGAGGAAGGAAGAATAATAGAAGGTTGGATCAACAGATAGACGAAGGGATGGATGGATTGATGGATACGTCATATAAATGTATATATGGGTGGATGAAAGAGTAGATAAAAGGATGGATGTCAAAATTCTGTCGTTTTCATTAAACAAATGTTGAAGTCAATTTTTGCCAATATTTACTTTATAAAAACAAATAGTAATTGGGAGTTTAAATTAGATATTTCTACAGAGGGTAAGTTTACAGGGATGGATGGATAGTGATAAATATGGAAGGATCTAGAATAGATGGGTGAACTATTAGAAAATGCAATATTGATTTGTGTGTGCATGCAAAACTGCCTAGAGACACATGACACAGATATTTTATATCCACTTTACTTGTTGCCATTTAGTTTCTCAAAGCTGAATAAACTAAAATCACATCACTCAAACAGCTCCACTGTGGATTATTCCACACAGCAGTTTCCTCAATCAAATGCTTTTCCTCCCACTTCCTCGTCCCGTTTCCTCACCTGAGCAGCAAGTTCCTGGACACGAGTGAACGTCTCGATGTCGTCCTCCGTGACGTGATCTCTAGACATGGCCGCCAAGTCCGCTGGGGCCTCCTGCTTCACATGCAGCCTGCCGAGGTGGCCTGTTACAGGCACAATAGGAAATGAACACTGACGCATCAAACACCAGCCCCGTTTAAAGCAGCCGCAGCTGAATAATCTCATAAATGCATTCTATGCAAATGTGCTTATATTGTGAGCACTGCTGCCGAGTCCGTGTCTCGGAGGAATTTCATAATGTATCATCTTTGCATGTTTGTATTAAAATCCCTAATGTAATGAAGTGAAACTAAATCACTCTAATTGCGTAACCGCTTTCATGTGCTTAGTCATCCACCAAGACAGTTTCCCATGAATTAAGAAGCCGATGCAGTGAGGGGGAGCGAGTGTCGACATGAAAAGCAACTCATGTTGGAAATGCAGGCAGTAATTTTATGAGAGACATCAACAACATGACTTAACCACTAAAACAAAAACCCAATAGGAGTGGAAGTGAAGTGTCATCAGCATATTTATGGATATACAGTACCTTGCAAAAGCATTTATACTTCTTGGACCTTTTCAAATTTTATCAAGCTGCAACCGTAAACTTGAATGTTATTACAATTTTGACATATCAACAAAGACTAGAGCACTGCAAAAATAGAATTAAAACTAAGTAACATTTTCTTGAAATGAATGTATTTTCCTTTGATTTGAGCAGGTAAATAAGACTATTTGCCAATGAAATAAGATTTTTGCACCTAAAATAAGAACAATTCATCTCCATCATCTTATTTCAAGCGCAGTATATCTAATTAACTTATTTCAGGGGTAAAAATACTAATTTCGTTGGCAAATAATCTTATTTACCTGCTCAAATCAGGGGCAAATGCATTCATTTCAAGGAAATTGTACTTACTTTTAGTTCCCTTTTTGCAGTGAGCGTAATTGTGAACAAGAAAGAAAAGGATACATGGTTCTCAAACTCTGTTATTGCCAAAAATTTGACATTTCAGAAAATGGTGGCATGCATTAATATTTCCTATATAGCATTTAATCTGATGGTGCTACGCTAAATCTGGCAGAAGCGTTTGCCTTCAGATGTTCGCAAATCCGCACAGCTCAAACTATTATAATATGGCAGAACTGGACATCCACCACCTGAACTGACAGGGCAGGCAAGGTGGGAATTAATCACAGAAGCAGCCAAGAATTCGGTACTTTTATAGGTACAGATTGAATCCTGTCGGTATTACCGAGGACCGATTCACGTAAAATCAAGCGGTACCAGGTTTCGATAACTAAACGCATCACTGTGACACTGACAGTGTGGACGTGTGGGCGATTTTCAAAGCCAAACTTGAGCACAGCATTGCATTTACAAAGCAGGATATAATATATTTTTAATATAGTTTCTGTCTTCTCTGAAACAATTGCACAAATTTTATTCCCACAGCTTCAATCCTGCATTCACCTCGTTCACTCTGTGCCTCTAATAACTGTCGTTTTAGTAAAAATTAAGTTTTATGTGCCGTGGATTCAGGCAATGTAATAAAATTCATACATTATTTAATAAGGTTAATTTCTACATCCAGGCAAATTTATATATTGAGAAATGAATGTTAAATTGAAAAATGTAGCACTAACATTTATTACTACATAAAGACACAAAAGCACCATAAATAGGTACCGTTAAATACTGGTATTGATTTCCAGGTACCGGGTATCGGTACTGTATGGGTTCAAATACGAAAGGTACCCGTCTCTTGTCCCATGGTTACTCTTGAAGAGCGGCAATAGGACAGCTGTTAGACATATTTTCCATAAATCTGTCTTTTACAGATAAGCGGTGAGAAGAAAGGCATTGTTGAAGGAAAGCCATACCAGGCCCAGCATCGGCAACCACGTAGACCAAAGTGCTTTGGTCCGATGAGCCCAAAATGTTACTTTTTGGCAGCGTCTTGCTTTGGGGTTGCTTTCCTCAACAGGGACAGGGAAGCTGATCGAAGTTGGAAGAAAACCTTTTAGAAGCCACATAAGACTTTGGACTGGGGCTGAGATTGGCGGTCCTGTAATGGAGTCCCAGAACTGTGATGGGTGATAGAACCTGGGATATTTTGAATTTAGTCTGTGATGCACAACGCTGGTGGAGACATATCCTAAAAAAAACCCACAGCAAGATATATATTTGGGGGGTGATTACAAAGGCACACCAAAAATCTACTTGAACAAAAACAAATGTTGAAAACCATTTATCCTTTTTCTTAAAGCTTTAGATTTATGCGCCGCTTTGTATTGCTCAATAACTTGAAACCACATAAACTTCAATGGTTTAAAGTCTGAGGTTGCAATGTGACAAAATGTGTGGGGGGGAAAAAAAACATGCAGGGGTATCAACACTTTTGCAAGGCAACATGTGCTCCTGGTTCTTTGCGCAGGAGTTTGGAACTCTTGAAGTACGTATCCTTTAGTTTTTCTACTATTATTTTTTTTTTTTTTTACCAGGACTTCATTCCGGTGGACAGTAAAATGTGAGGGTGAGTGCACTTCTGGGTGTAATCATCGTGTCAACTTGGGTGGCTGAATCACTGGGTTGTGTGCGTCTAATGACAGCTGGAAGTGAGGCTGAGAAGAGACGGTGGGATGAGCGCGGTTGGACTACAGGCTCGACTATGTGGTGATCACAAGGTGCACACTACTGAGGAGGGTCAAGGACAGAGCAAGGAGCGACATGAGGGAGTTAGTGGGCCATGCACTATGACAAAAAGCCAACGGGCGAGAAGATGGAAGCCACTGAAACTTCGCAGCCAAGTCAAAACGCAACGAAACCGTGGTAATGGACTAAAACTAATTCAAATCAGGAGGAGGATTAGTAGCCTGTTAGAATATACTGAGGGTGACTTCGAAAAGAAAAATATTAGCTCTACAACTGCTAGTGTCAAGCTTAAAAAAAAAATAAAAATAAATAAAAAAGAAGAAGAAGCTTAAAGGTGAGGAGACGCAGGTCTTGGCTGGTATTTTGAGCCTTGCTTACCATGATTATTCTCAGGCTTAATTCTTCCATCTGTCAAGTCTCCCTTTTCTGGTGAGCCGGCTCCCTTCTGAGCTCTCACTCTATACTTCAGCCTGCCTAGTGTCCTGTGATTTTTAAGGAACGGGTTGCATTTGAAATGACTGACCATCTTAAAAGGGGGTCCTCTGGGTCGGCCGGCCCCAGCGGAGGCGGGGTGTAACCTATTTTTGCTAAACTCGTTCTTTCCAAGGCACTGGGACAAGTCCTGCGTATGGGGCCTGCGTCTGGGCGGTGCGTAGCACGGTAGTCTCTTTTTCCGCGACTGTCCCTGAGTCGTGTAAATGTGAGAGAGTCCATCAAAGAGTCCCTTAAGTTGGCTGCTACTGCAGAGACTACTCAGGGAGGGAACACTAGACTGGCTGGAAGAGCTCTGGGGCGAGTTCGCCGAGGTGGAGCTGCTGGACACCTGCGGGGGGGAGCTAAGTCCTGTCGACATGGAAGCGGCGGGAAGTGCAGAGGACGTCGGGGTTATCTTATGAGGGGCATCAGCGGAGAAGGCGAACGGCTCTGGGGAGCGGGACAGTTTGGCCACGCCCTTGTCTCTCGCGCTCGGCTTTACGGCTACGGCCCGCGAGCGACGGCCCACAGGGGAAGGAGTAAAGAATTTGGAAAGCCCATCAATAAGCCCTTTGGTTTTCTTGTTAACAGTGAGTGTGGCTGGGGTGGAGGTGGGCGTGAGGGAGGGAGTGGTGGTGGTGGGAGGGGAGGGGGTGAATTGGGTGGCGTTGACCGCACAACAAGGCTCTGCGACAGTCAATCTGTCTCGGGCGTCCTTCACAGATGCAGCATGACCGGATGAAGGTGTGGAACAGACGGTAATCTTTTGACCCCTACCAGGTGACCCCCTTCCTCCAAGTGCTACCATGGAGCCATCACCACTGGTTACAGACCTGCAGGGACAAGAAGAACAACGTCTTGTTTTGGAAGTGCTATTTTACGTGCCTTCTCAACAAATAAAAATATCCAAATGTTATTTTCTTCCTATCGTTTGATGCAAAAACGTAAAACTCACATATCACATAAATTCATTACACACTGAGCGATAAATGTTCTAGTATGTTCCCGTTGATGATAATGGCTTATAGTTTCCCAGAATATTTTAATAACACATGATTATTAAGAATCTTTAACTTTAAAAATGTGAACCTGCTGAAAGTATGTCTATGGATTTTACAGTCAATACTTGGGCAGGGCTCCTTTTGCATAAATTACGGCATCAATGCGGTGTGCCATCTAATGATCAAAATAAACATCCCTCTGTGTGAAATCTATATTTTAGTGTTCTGAATGTATTAATTATGAAAGTAAATGAACTACTCAATGATATTCTGATTAATTGAGATGTAACCATACTTATTCTTTACAGTGAAAAGCAAGTATTTTATTCATCTTTGTAATTCTTTTAATAGATTTTATCCTTTTTATCTGTTTTTCTTTATTATTTTAGGGGAATGTACCCAGATGACCTTGATGTACAGCACTTAATGTCCAACTTAGGGTTAGGGGATTTTAAATGAGTTTTATGAATAAATTGACACAGATTTTACCTCCAAACAGAAAGTATATCTCTGGCCAAAGGCAAAGCTATAATTTAGATGGGTGCACACTTACATTCTTTGTTTGAGCTTGTTTCTCGGCCGCCCGATCGGCTTTGCATATCGACGTTTGATCTCGTCAGCCTTCCTGTGCAGCAGCTTTCTGCTGTTCTCCTTCGGCCTGCACACTTGGCAGATCCAGGTTCCTGGAGGGCGTCCAGACACAGAAGTACCGTTTTACTTTTGGTAGGTTCATCAGCCGATGGGGACGGACCAGTACATTCATTTCAAGCGTCTCCGTTAACGCACGGCGCTGGACGAGAATCCCGCCAGCTCCCAACGACCGATCAATTACTCGGCCCAAAGAGAAAAATCCATACGAAAAACATGGGGTCAATTCTCTAACCGGTGGAATAGACTTCGTGTCAGCTTGTTGAGCTAAGCTATGAGACTTGCATGCGCTGCCTGCCAAATACCCAACTACAGTACGTGCGCCATCATTACACGTCTTGCTGTAGGGTCAGCACTGTAATCCAGAGATAGAAGATCTCCCCGGGGATGCTGGGACAATTTGATATGCATGCAAAGCCCCTAATAAGCCACTGCTGCTTCTTGGTGTGCTGAGTGACAGCCCCAAACGGTCGTCTGTGAAGCGAAGGCTTTGAATTGACAGCAAAGGGGGAGGGAGGGGAGAGCAGAGAAGGCAGACAGTGTAAACACCTCACCTTTTGGCATTCTTGAAAGCGGCGGATCGCAGCATTCCATGTGAAAGCCCCGATCGCACGAATCGCAGAAAAGCATCTCATCCTGAAAGGGAACAGCAGGCGCGTGTAAGTGACGTCCCAGCTGCGTACGTGTAACACCACTGTCATTTAGCGTCTTCAGGAGAAATAAGCCCCATTCTGCACACGGGAGGGTTTGCAAATCTTGACAAATCCTCCGAGACCTACAGTCAAGTCAACGGCGCTAAAACGGGCGCGTGTTAAAAATGAATGCGTAATACTCACGGCATTTTTCCCCTGTATCCGACAGGAGCTGCAGGTTTTGCATTCAATGCACTGCCAGCGTAATCTCTTCACGTTTGAGGTCAGCTCGGGGGAGAACTTTAGACATGACGGATGCCCTTCAGGAACGACAACAGATTTCAGTACGGCATATTTCCACCAGCGCCGGCCGAGCCAGCGAGGAACAGATATCCCTTTTCCGTCTCTTCGCACTTTAAAGTTAAACATTAACACCAAAAATCATTAAAAAAAAAAAAAAAACAATGGTGTGCCTGTGTGTCCACGCAGCTTTCTCTCTCTCTCTCTCTCCCCACCACGACTTGTGCCTAAAAACAGTATGATCAAACATCTGAGCTGCTAATTACGGATAATTTGATCTTAATGAGGCAGAAACAGCAGCAGAGCTCTTTCTAATGGAAGCCGATCCATGAAAGTCGTGTAAAAAGCTCGCCTTTCTCTCTCACGCTGCTCCCTCTCATGATTGTAAAACAGCTGTTTTACAGTGAGAGCACAATTTGTGTACAGTAAAAGCGGTTAATGAAAACCACCTCGACGCCGCTCTGTCAAATTTAAGCTATAAAATGTCACCGGGAGAACCATTTCTTGTGGCATTTAAAATAATTGTTCAAACATAAATGACTCCTTGGTTGAGGTAATTTTACGGGAACAAAGGACCACTAAAGGAAATACCAACAATCTGCTCTGAGGAGGGAAAAAGGGGCCGTAACTGGGACGTTCTACTCCAGAATCTGAACTGCAGGAAAAGTTATGTTTATTGATTTTGGACTATGACGGTCGACTGGAAGAGTTACCCCTGTGTGGCTCGCAAATTATCTGCGGGGTTCCCAATGCGTTTTGGAGAAGTGCGGGGTTAAAGATTGAATGCTGGAGAAAAGTCTTGCATCTGTAAAAGTGCATAAATCACGCCGGATGTTAAAAAAAGTTGGCCTTTATGAAATGGCAGATTGTGCATATTTGTTTTTATGTTTAAATCATGTCTTACATCTGCACTACATGAACCAATTAGCCTTTCAGCATCGGCAGAAACGGCGACTTCTTAGCTCGCGGCAAATGAGTCAATTATCCAACCGCAAGCTAACGCTGCGCTGATTATAAACAAGAACCCACCGGTCTGCTGATGCGCTGACAGTTCCCATAAAGTTGACCTCAGCAAGAGTTGTGGTCAGATGATGACGAAAAAATAGGGATATGCAGAGAGTCACTTAAGTAACCCTTTGTTAAAGTCTACTTGCACGATAACTTTGACCTAATTATGACTGACTGCACATATCTGAATAAATGCTACTCTTGACACCAGCAGAATAATACTTTTCTGCTGCCCACATGAGTATTTCACCAGCGCATCTTCGATCATTTCAATTAACGGACAAAAAAAAGAAGCCTTTTTCAGTCTTTAATAATAAACAATTATTATTAAACACAAACTGGTAAAACTGATGCAGATCCAAAATAATTACATCGTCACCTGTTTATCAAAGTATTATTTAAAGACTTCAATCCTCTGTTTAGATTCAGGGTTGTTTTTGTGTGACACGTAGAATGTTTTTAGCAAAAGCCTTAAAAGATTTGGAGGTTTCTGTAAACCTCTAACCTCAATTTAACACATGATATATTAAAAAAAACGCACTGCAGAGATTCAAAGCTCAGGTGGGAGAATCTGTCAACAGGACAACTGCTGACAGAAGTCTTTCATGCTACAAATGTGGCCTTTATGTAACGCTGGTGAAAGGAAAGTCACTGTTGGATGACCTGGCAGCGTCATGTTTAGGGACTGCTTTTCTTCAGCAGGGACAGAGAGGCTGGTAAGAGTTGAGGGGAACATGAACGGAGCTAAATGCCTCCTGGAGGAGAACCTGTCCACAAGAAAGCTGAGACAAGGTCAGGCTATCCCCTTCCAGCACCCTATCCACACAGCCGGAGCTACTATGGAACGGTTTGGCTCACAGCATAGTTATGTGTACAAATGGCCTAGTCAAAGTCCAGACCTAAATCCAACCAATGATCATACGAAGGCATAAAGATTTATGGACGCAGACACTGTCCGTCAAATCTGATCGGGCTTGAGCGTTTTCACAAAGAGGCGCAAACAAAACATTTTCTTACAGTGTAAACAAAGATCCGGTCCATGCAAATGCATTGAGAAGAAGCCCTGTACAAGGTCTGGTGATTTTGCATTATATTTCCTTCAATGATTAACTGCAGCAGGAGGATAGGTAGCTACATGTTCCTACTTTTTTTTTTTTTTTTTAGCTCTAATTGTCAGCTTCAGTCTGGCTCCACCATAACCTGTTATTATTTGTCAAATTAGCCTCCAATGCTTTTACAACCAAACCGATGAGTTATTTCTTTTTATTTGTTTCATTGCTTCACTATTTAGCATCTAACTGAGACATTTTCCTGTGTTGGTCCGTACCACAGCAGAACGGAGCGTTGCCGGGTACAGAACTTCACAGCTGGGAGGCGGATCTCGACGTGGGAGCTCAGACCGACAGAACCGGCTGTCCATGAATCTGATACCTAAACAGGCTTGTGTCGTCCAGGAGGTTTACACTACTGCAGATACAGGAGCTTTACTGAACTTTTTATGGGACTCTCGAACATCAGCGTCATAGCCTCAGCGTCAGCAGTGTTCGGCATTTCGTTTTTTCCTGTCTGACTCCCTAACAGGAGTAAAGCACTTCTGGACAGGCCTCGTCGGCTAAGGGCCTGGATGTTCTCGCTATTCTAGCACAGTTTAAAACGTCCAGCAGCGGCTCGCTGTTTTGGTCAGGTGGGCGGGGGCATGGACAGGAGGGGCTGAGTGTTTCTTTTATTCCGACGCTCTTACTGGAAGAAGTGCGCCAATTTGGGCAAATGCAAATGGGTCGGTTTAGGTCGATTTTACTGCAAATGAGCAGCTTTAAAATTACTTTCTTCCATATCGATTATATCAAAATATATTGATCACTTTGACAATCCTACTTCCCGCAGTACAGGCAGAAAAAGTTGGTTTGATCGATCACAAACAATCCAAAAAAACACATTAAATCTTGTGATCGGAACATGGGAAAAAAAATCAAAAACTTCCAGGGATGTCAATACCTCTTCAAGGCACTGTATACAGCTAAACAATATGCTGGTTCTCTTAACACCCCTATATTCTGAACACAATCCCCACCTCTAATTCCTACATCCATCACAACTCCAGCTGTTGCACTAGTTTAGCTTAACATCGATTGAGTCTTTGTAACAGAGAGCGATGGTTGTGAAAACAGGCTCGCTTACCACTGCTTCCGCAGTCTGTGCAGGACAGCAGCTCTTCCGGCCGCTTGTCCCGATTCGACTCTTTCGTCCCGAGACAGAAACTGCATATTGGGATGGGGTCGACCCGGAGCTGAGTGAAGAAGAAGAACAGAAACAATTTCAAACACATGAACGGAAAGGGGTTGTTGGCTTTTCTTTTCTTTTTTTGGGGGGTGGGGGGTGGAAATGACGCTGGTGAAATTTCAAGTTGAGTCAAAGGAGATAAAAGTAGTGTGTGGGTTTAATAAAACAGCGGTAAAAATATCATCTGAAAGCAGAAGCTCAGAGAATGGGGGGGGGGGGGGGGTAAAAAAAGAATGAAGTTCTCACAGACTAGAAATGAATAATAAATGACTTTTATCCTCAGAGATATGCCGCGTTTGAGATCCACCTCCTTTTATCCATTACATCTGAATGTGTAAGTGATCTTGGTAATCATAGTTTAAGGGCTTAATCCAATTCTTAAAGCTTGCACTCGAGTCTGAAAGGATTAACCAGCATGTAATCAAATTACCTCAATAATATAACATGCTCTCATTGTTACTGCCGTGATCCACTGTAAATGTTGCAAGTCTCAGAACAAACACTCATTTAAGGGCTTATGGCACAGTTGAGGAGAAGTGAAATATGAGCTCCAGGTTTAAGAGGATTTCTCCCCATTGATCACGCAGAATGAAGGACGGCGAAGAAGACTTAGTGTGAAAACGTCCCACAGCGGCCTGCCTAAACCTAACCGATCATAGGTTGAAATCAGGGCCAAAGATCAAACAGAAAAAGGCTCAGGCAGAGCAGCAGACAGACTACAGGGAGGAAGTTCATAATGGAAAATAACACTCTCAGGGTGTGACCATAAATAACCCACCTCATCATCAGTTTACACACTAAGGCCTCACCAACTGACTACAGCTCTGAATGGCACTCTGGGGACGCGCATAATTAGTTCCTAGTTTCTATGACGCAGATCAGCATCCTGACTGGAACCAGCTTTGCGTCTTTCAAAATCGGTGCCCCGTCTCGCTCGTGTGGAGGCGAATGTTTTACTTTGTCGTTTCGTTTGTGGCAACGCACACAAAGTTAGGGGCAATCGGAGCGCGTTCATTTGGAGCTGCGACGGCATCCAAACGGCGCCCGGGAGGGGAGGACCCAGAGGCGGTCCGGTCATTGTTCCTGTGGCTGTATCAATGTCTTGCTACAGAGAAATGAAACGGTTTCGTGCCACGATTCTCCAACCTGCCGCCGTCAATACCTGGGGAATAAGGTGCACCAGCAGTTATGGAAATAGAATAACCCCACCCACCCACCCAAATCTCCATGAGTGTTAAGCTAACATCCACACGTTTTGAACCCGTCAGTGTGAATGCCTGACAATAAAGTAGAAAATGGATATTTAATCAGCAGACTCAAAAATGCTGATTGGGATCGGGCAATAAATACCAGCGTTCATCATACTCTATTGGAATTTTTCTGTTGGTGTTTCCTAATAAAACAAAACTATTTTGGCATTATTTGTTGTGGTAGACCCTTCAACCAAGCTCAAAGGCTCTGATAAAGGCCAAACAAGGTTGTTTTACTCTAACAACACTAGGCATGTGTCGATTATACCAATGGGACACTAAAGTTTAAAACTGTTTCCATTCACCCCTCTCATTGGTGCCCACTGCCTGTCAGCTGGCTCAAAGAAAACAGCCACACCTGTACCTCACCAACAAGAGAGACAAATGTGTCTCTTTGTGAGCATTTCTGAATTTTAAAAACAGAGCATCTTGCTGTGAAAGCTAAGGAGCATCCCTTATCACTATTTTTCAAATGACACAGCTGTCAAGCTGTGAGTGGAACGTTTGGCTAGCAGCCGGCCGCAGACTTTGTGCCAGACCAGGTAGCACGGCTAATCAACAAGCTAGCATTAGCTTGCTACATTTGGTTTAATCAACAAAGAGATGAACAGTGTGGAATACTCTGTAAAAATAAGAATGTTTAACTTTAAAAGGACTCCTGTTTATTATATATGTTTGCTTAAGTCCATGTATCCATGTTAAAATGCCAATAGATGTTATAGATATCATGATTAGAACTGTAATACTCATATGTTTACTTCAACTGCAATATATTATGTATTTTTTCAACTGCAATATGAATAATTGTCGCTTTATATCTTTACATTTTGTCTAAACACAGTGAAACCATAGTATTTTAATCATCATACTATGGTCATCCTATACTGGCCCATGTCTAAACCACATAGACATGGAGGTATTTATGAAAAAAAAAAGAAATAAACATGCAGCAATTAGGCTTTTCCTGTCTGATAAAGATTTGTTGTTGTTTTTTTAAGGCCTTTTATGAGTTTGACCAATTCCTATGTTATGTCCTAAGGGCTACAAAACATGGAAGAAAAATCAAGATTAGTCACAGCCTTTTATTTGATTGAGATAGTAGTTTTGAACCCAACAAAAAATTTGTCCCTAACCTTCGTCTGATTTCTTTTTATTAACAGTTCGTCAAAGTTCACCCTCTCAGCAGATATCTTTTTCTGCCAGAAATGGAGGGAGTTCACAGTTGTGATGCGTTCAAAAAGTAGGAAATAGGCCCGTCATCAATCAGAGTCAGTAAAGAGGAAACTAACAGGTTCTAATGTTTGCCCGATTGATCATTTCATGTCTAATAGGAATGCTTGCTTAATATTTTTAATTTTAGGTTAAAAAAAATAAGCAAGCAAATTGACGATGTAGTGAAATTTACCAAAACAGAGACTCATAACAAGCTCTAAGCTATGAAGTCAAATCCAGGAAGTGGATTCATTTCCATGAGGAATTCTCTATGCTCCGATGATTAAAATCAATAGCAATTTGCAATTTATAAGAGGCTAAAATGCAAAAAAAAAAAAACTAGAAAGACAAACACAGCTGTAGTGATGCTGATGATTTTCTCGGGGATTCTAAATTAAGAACATTACAGGAAATTATGCTGCTTCAAAAGAGCAGGCTGTCCTGAGTGAGGGGGTGGGGTCCTATTAGAACAGTGCTGGTAGAGAGACAGACAGAGAGAGAGAGAGAGAGCTCAAGTGGTTGCATAACACAGCAGGGGGAAAAAAACACTCATTCCTTGTCTTTGTTCCTGCCAGAGTCTCTTCAGAATCTAATAAACTCTAAACCGAGGCTGCTCTTTTTTTAACCTCAAAGTATCTCTCGTTCACGGAGCGCGCGGCGCACATACCCGCTTTCCCTCCCGGTGCCCTAGCAGCTAAGCAGGCGGCTACGTCTCCTCCTTTGAAGTGAACGTTAGGCCCGGACCGCTGGGGTGATGTCATCAAGGGGCCGGGAGCGAGAGCTCGAGACGTTCCATGTTGCACAACAGCGGGGTCCCTTCCCTGAGGGAGCCGTCGCAGGACACGGTGCCTCCGAGGCGGCTCTCTCGGTTTCACTTTTGGCCTGACCACAGACAGCAGTCGCAGTTGTGGCTGCAGCATCAAGGTGTCGCTTCCTGATTATTCACTGCGAAACTGCCGAGGAGTGGGGTGACATCTCTGTTGCCTGATGCAAGCCCTCGCCACTTCAGCTGCACAACTTGTGCATAAGGCATGAGGCCGTGCTTAATCGCGATAAGCCTCGACACGAGATATGTCAGAAGCCTCCGCGGGCGAGCCAGATGACTCGAAAGCTGCACGACAACTGTTTTCCGTCAAAAAAAAAAAACCCGGGGATCGGCGTCCGCAAAAAAAAGAGCTGCCGTTCCCGGGACCTTTTGTCTGGTTAGGGAACGCCAGAGAGGAGAGGGCATCGGTGCTAACCTGGAAGTTTGTTTGCCAGGGCTTTTGTTTCCTTTCTCTGGCTCTGTTTGTCTGCACGGAGCCCACGGCAGCTGCGTGCAGTCAAGAGAACATTCTGGCTTCCTTACTCAACGCATTCTCGTGCCCCTGCAAATTACAAGCGAGATATCAGTTCTTTTGCAGCTCGCGAGACGAAGCCGGTCCCATCCTTTAAGGTCATTGGGATAGGGTTGCATAACCTGTGGGAAGACCACTGCAGACCGCCCTGCCACACACCGTCAGCATGACTTTCTGATTAGCCAAGCTCTCTTGTTATGGAGCGACTACTGTAGCAACACAGACTTAAAAGGAGAGACTCGAGGTGGCATTGTTTTTCGAACTCCTAGGCCTCAAAGATTGGAGCTTTAATGGTAAAATTCCCACCAAGAAAACTCTATCCAAGTAAACCCTTAACTTCTGCAACCTTGCAGAGCATTTTCAACTATCTAAACAGGTCCAACAACAAGTTCATAGTTATCTCTACGGGGAAAAAGGTAGAGTCCAGGACGTTTGAAGTGGGGTCCTGTTAAAGATGCTATTTGCGGATTTGTTTTCCAGAACCAAATGCACGCCGACGACACAATCACAGCAGGGCAATGCAGGTTAAAGGAGACGGCTGATTTGTTTTCGGTGTACATTTGACTTGACGACGTCACGCGAGGCACAACAATCGAGCTGATCGGCTGACGGTAGGAAACACCTGTGCAGTGGGAACTTGACGGAAAAACATGGAAACAACAAAGGGGGGGGGGGGTGGGGGGGACTTCAGTCCTCAAGGGCAGACGTCCTGCGAATGCTAGCCTGCAACACCTGATTCAAATCACTGAATTATCTCCTCAGCCTGTCTCCAAGTCTTGCAGCTGCCTGCTAATGATCCACTCATTTAAGTCAGCTGCGTTCAAGCGGGGACACATGTAAGACATTCCCCCCTCATCGTCCCCGGAAGCCCATTTTTTGCCCGCCCCCGTTTTACAGAGAGGTTTTGGCTAGTAGCTTTGACACCCTACCTGCTGCAGGTCCCTGCCCTGATATCTTCCTTTAGCAAATGTTCAGATGTGCTGGGCCTTTGAGGCTGAAGCTAAAGGTTAGCTAGTAGACCAAAGCGCACCTCTGCCTTCTCTAAAGACAACTGCAATCCCAAAGACGTCATAGCATTTCATAAGAGGTTACTGTCAGCGGTTAACTGGTTTTCCCCCAGCCAGGGAACCGTGCCACGTCCCCATAAAGCCACATACGACAAAAACACCGAGGCATTATCTCGGCGTGTCTTCAAACAATTAGCCTGTTACCATCAGCCTAATATATTGATGACATTGGTTGTTGATGTTTCAAAAAAATAGCAACACTCCATTCAGCACCGGCATTGCTGAAAGAGGCGGCTCAGCGTTTAGAGGAGGATTCAATCACTACCTGACTTTTAAAAGGCCGGTGTTCTGTCAGGTCATCATACCCCGTCAGACCAACATACCATAGTCTTGCGCATGCGTAAGACTGCACAAATTTGCGAACACTCGGAGAAGCCGTCAGATCGCAATACCACTCAAAAAGACCCAAAAAGTAAGTAATTAAATTACTTTTTTGTACATAACAAAAGGGATACAAGCCTGTTGAGGTAGTTTACACACAATGAATGTGCCCCCCCACTTTTCTGAGATATTTAAATGTAAAAAATATCAGCTAAATTAATTTTATATAGTTATACAGTAGAGTTGGTTTTGTACTGTGAGTTATCTCTAATAAACCAGAGAAGTTGCATTGGCATTTGGGTATTTATTTTAAACCATATGACAATAAATTTTGGCTGTATTGACTATGGGTATGTTGGTCTGACGGGGTATGCTGACCTGACAGAACACCGGCAGTGTCTAGGAACTGAATCAAAGATTGCGTTCATGGAGCTAGCGTTAAATGTCGGCCGCAATCAAACTCGGCGGGCAAAGGGACCGTGAGCTTATGGTATTCCAACGCTAATCTAAATTTGCGTTAATGTTGAAGCTCAGGGTTTTTAAAGCTGTTTTGCGTGATATTAAGGCAGATCAAGATTAAGACCGACTCAGGAGCTTTAAACATGGCCATCACGATATTATGATTGGTTGTTGGTTTCCATGTCCCCAACCTAATTCTTGAAAGAAGGACTTCTTTTCCAGCTCACATTGCGATCCACAGTAGCTGCAGGTCAGATATTAGACATTTACTTTTTTTTTTAGCAAATAACCTCACAAAAAAAAAACAGAACTATTCCTTTAAGGATACAACACTGCCTCCTTGCATCACTGCATGGTCCCTTGTCAAATAAAGATTGTTGGCTTGAGGTGAATGAGTGAGTATGTACCTGCTCGCGCTCGTGGGGGAGGAGTGTCACTGAAGACAGGACCAAGGGGGAAGCACTTGGACACCTGGGGTTCCTTCCCTCCACGCCGCCGTGGCTCAGCTTGTACCGAGGGCCGTTTTTTAACAGCCTGCCGTTGTTGACCGACCGCTTAGCGGCCAGCCGCAACCTCTGCCGGAAAGCTGGGTTGTCGACGACTTCTGAGAGGTCGTCCTGATTCCTCAGATACCGCTCAATGTTCTTGAGCGAGGAGCCATGGGTATCATCCAGACCCTCGAGGGCCCTCTTGAGTATTTTATTCCAATCGATATGCCGCAGATCAATTGAATTCCATATAGATTCCATCGACGGCAAAGGTGCATTTGCAGGCAATATTGATCCGATTCTTCCAGGGTTTCCTGGGTCCTTGTAGGAGGCGCTTCCTTTATTTGTAACCTTAAGGACGGAGCCATCGTGAACACTTAATCCCAACTGCTCAAGGACGATCTTCTTGTCCAGTCCATGCAACGTGGACACCGCATGACAAATTCGCTCCTCAGAAGGCCTCTGCTTTTGCCTCTTAATCTTCTGTATTGCTTCGAGAATCCACCCCGTGTAGAGAGGGTTTGCAAGTTTTACCATGGTTGAACAATAAGCCTCACAGAAACGTGATCCATAAAGATTCCCTCTTTCTGCAGCCGAACGCGAGGTACATCCACATCCTTAGGTAAAAGGTCAGGAAGTTAGGGCTCCAAACAGCATCCACGAGTGTGTCGTCAATCCAGGGTGAGCTTGAGGAAAAGTCGGCACGGGTAGAACTCCACTCTAGTGTAGGTCTCACGCGACCCGGAGTAGGTCTTTAGGGAAATCCAAGATCAAACCTGCAAAAGGAAAGAGAAAGACAAATGAATAATGGGACAAGGAATTCACAATTGACAATACGTGTAGATATATTATATGTACAAACTAATTATAGGCGGGTCGACTTGTCGATTTAATCAAACAGTTTGATTTTTTTTCATTTGAGATACCTGGCTTTGGCCAGCTGAGATTGGTGATTTTATTTGCTGTTATTTACCACAATGATGCTGATGGGGATGATAAAAAATCACTGCACTTCTCAACGGTCATTAGGCTAGAAATTCATCACTCCGTTTAGTCTACAGCCTACAGAAAAATATACCTTATGTTGCTCTAAAGGAAAGAGAAAAACCTTTGCCTTGTAACAGTATTTATGTCCCTAAAACGTTCTCACGCTCCAACGACAAACTTTAACAGACTTTATTAGGATGTGACAGATCAACAGAAAGTAGTGCATGATGGTTTTGGAAGGAATTTATAATACTCCCCGAAGTTCCTAAATGCACGACGTCACATGATTTTTCAATCGCCCTGCCCTAGGCACTATATAAGCTTGCCTGACTCCTCTCTTTCTCAGTTGTGTGGGAGAGGACCCATGGGAGAGCTGCTGCAGGTTGATGCTTTTCAAACGCTGCTATTTTGAACACTTTATGACTTTGGTTATCAAAGTGATTGTTTTATAGCTCTTTTCGACCTGACAGCGTTTTTGTGCAGGTGACCTTGTATTTGTGCTATTGAACATCAAGTGAACTGGTGAGTCTGAAAACCCATATTGACTTGTGACTTTGTTTTCTGGTAGCTTGATAGCATTAGCCAGACGTTAGCACATGGCTGACGCTACACATGTGCTGGAATGATTGGTAATCATCATCATGGTCTGGTAATATGACATTCCTATGTACATTAAATATGATAACCTGCTAGCATGCTAAAATTTAATATAATTGTTGGAAATGAATGCCAAAGATGTGTGACATTTTCAATGTGTTATGACTATGCTAATGTTAGCTTAGTATTAGCTTTAATTGTAAAGAATCAGTTTCTGAAACCGGATCGTTGGTCCATGCAGGCCGGGTGCCCTGACTTGAACCAATCTGATGGCGAACTACAAGTCCCGGCACGGAGCCTAAGAAAAGTTTCTGTTTCAGCCCGTTTCCTGCCATGGTCTGCTACGAGGCTATGCACCCTGTCTTTTTTTTGTTTTTGTTTCTCCTTCCGGGTTATCCAACCAACTCGAACTCTTACGCTAAGCATCTACAACCTCAACTTCAATCCGGTGGATCTGCGCTTACTGAACATTTATACCTAACCCATAAAACAAAGGAGAAGCGTGTGCTCTGTTAGCCATCAACATACTTCCACATTTGGAGAATTTAACTGATTGATTGGTTGCATTAAAGGAGGACATTTTCAGCTTATACCGGTAATTATATGAACTGCACTTTTGTATTATTATTGTGTTTTTTTCCCCCGTTTGGTACACTTACTTATAATATAATTGCACTTAAGCTTAAATTTAATTCTTGCCCTTGCCCTCCAGCAGCCAAACCTAGTGTTCTGGTTATTGTTTTCACTATCTACCGTTATTACCGCTTAATGAATTTAATACATAGTATCAATTAGATATATGCTACAATACCCTTCAATACAATTCAGCACAACAATCTGGCTTCAGAGGGTCCCTAGTTAGTGAATAAGAGTTCACCTGAATTACTTTAATCTAAAGGGTTACAGATATTTGCTAGCCCATTAGTGGGCAAAAGCAATCATGAAACCAAGGAACACACTAAAAAAGCACAATGACAAGGTTTTTGAGAAGTTCAAAGCAGGGTCAGGTTATAAAACAATACTAAAAGCTTTGAACATCTTACAGAGCACAGTTTGTTCCATCATATGAAAATGGAAATGGTATATCAGCCCTTCACAAGTGCCAGGACATTGGCTCTTCCCCTAAACTGACCTGGAGGTCAGGTAAGGAGGGGATTAATCAGAGAAGTAGCCAAGCCCCTGATGCAAACTCTGGAGCAACTGCATGGATCTAAAGCTCAGGACAGGACGGCCACTAGTGATGCACTCCACAAATCGGGCTATTTTAGATTAGGAAAGGGAAAACGGAAGCCACTGCTGAAACAAGGCCATAGAAAGAACTGTTTGCACTTTCCCACAAGCCATAGGGACACTGCCAACATGTGGTTCTCCAGACAGATGAGACCAAAGTTTTCATCTTTTTTTGGCCCATGTGGAAAAACTGTGTACTGTAAATCAAACACTGCACCTGTCCTGAAAACAACACCCCCAAGGTAGTGGCAGCATCATGCTGCAGGGATGATTTTATTCATCTGGAACTGGGAAGCTGCTGAGAGTTGATGGGGCAATGAAATGAGCAAAATGCAGAGCAGTCCTGGCAGATCACCTGTTAGAAGCTCCAAAAGACTCGGGATGAGGTTCACCTTTTAGCAGGGCCACAACCCTTAACATACAGCCAGAGCAACAATAGAATGGCTGAGATTAAAGCATATTCATGTGTTCAAATTCCCTACCGAACGTCTAGACCCAGATCTAAATGAGAATCTGTGGTAAGACTGGCAAATTGCCGTTTAACAGATGCTCTTCATCAAATCTGACTGAGCTTAAGCTATTTTGATGAATAGGGAAAATGCTCAGACTCCAGATGCATAAAGTGGCAAGAGACATCAATCTAAAGACTTGTAGCTGTAATTGAAACAACTGGATGTTCTACATAGTATTAATGTGAGTGGGTCTGAACACAAATGAATGCCACATTTTACAGATTCTTCTTTGGTAAAAAAATAAATAAAATAAAACAAGGATGAATCACTTCACGGTTATGCACTACTTTGTGTCGATCCATCACACTCAATTGTAAGAGTAAACATTAAAGTTTGTGGCGGATGCTTGTCAAAATGTGGAAATATACCAAGGGTATGAATACTTTTGCAGGGCACAGATGGCCACGAAGAGGAAGATTTTTGTTTAATATATGTCAAAAACAAGCATATCAGATCGTTTCTAAACATGAACATCAGCCATGTAGTGTCAAAAAGGCTTAAGTTAAGGAATGCAGGACTTTTTAACGACGTGCAAAAACACGAGAAACAGATGGATAAAAACAGATGCAGGCACTGTCATGGCTGCTAAAGAAATCAAAGTGACTTAATCCGTAGTCTGACACCATAATCCGCACACCGAACCAGATGTCCAATTCAAAAGAGACAGTCTCCCAAATAAAAGCAGGCGAGTTATTCGCACCATGACAGCTATCTAGAAAGTTCTCATGACCTGTGGAAAACTACTCGCTGTCTCTTCGACAGATCCATATTTTCGGTTTCAGATTCCTTCGAAAGTTTACGATGATTTCAGGCGCACGTTATTTAAAGAAAAGAAAAAAACACAATAAAATAACACTGCGTTAAGTATCTGCCTCGTAAACACGTCAAAATGGAGAAAACCGAACAACAAGCTAAAGTTTTTGAGCGTTAGCTGTCCGCGCGACACTTTCTGACAGCTCGACAAACGAGCCACCCGATCAGCGCGAGCCTTAATGACACCCGTATAATCAATGCTCACATCCTGACAGCTGCTCCGACACCATGTTTACCCCCCCGACTCCCCCCGCGGAGCCGTTCAGCCGAAGAAAGGCGAAGAAAAACAGTAATAGCTGCGTAACAAACCCCCAAGAGTCGCGCTCCGCCGAGTTGGGCTGATAAACGTCAAGTGCTGCCAGCTTTACCCCCGATGTCACCTAAACTAGCGGTCGCCATTTTGTTACAATGTTGTAGTTTACATGAATCCGACATGACGCTGATTACAATCCAATGGAGTCTCATTAAACCTCACCTAACGCTAATGCGCCCTCCCCAGCAACTTCAATATTGGCTGCGAGGGCGAGATCCGATCCCTGGTTTGATAAAGCGCACGTCAATCTTTATGTATGAGCTCACTCCGTGCGGCGCGTCACTGGCTGTGTGATCCGTCACTTCAATCCGTTAACCCGCCCTCTTAAGGTGCCGCTCGGTGATGAATCGATAGCGCTCTCCTCTAAACGCTCGTAAAAACGAGAGAGAAACGCCGAATTTTACGGCTCGAGTGGAAGTAAAAGGGTTGTTAATAAGTTACAAACGCTCGGTAACGGACGTGAACCGGGTGGGAGCGAGCGTTTAACCTCGCTCGCGGGGCGTTTAACACCGGCCCACCTTTACTCGGATTCCTCCTTGAAACAGTTGGTTACACTTGAAAGTGATTTGGATCGTTTTAGACTTTAATTGGCTGTTTGTTAAATCGATCATCTGTTTGCATAAAAACGCACCGACTTAAAGCGGAACGCGTTTACTTTATTTTAACACTTCCAGGTAGCGCTACACAGCACAAAAAAACAACAGAAAAAAACAATTAGGCAACATAAAAAAAAATATAAAAAAAATTGTACCCCAAGCTGTCGCCCCTTTATCCTTGTTCCTTCTCGTTATATTTCCTCCCATCCTCGGACATATTTAACGTTGTAAACTACATGGCGTTGAATTGAGGTTATATGTGCAAACATTCAGTTAGGACAATAAATATATAAACAAATAAAAAAAAATAAAAAGTGGAAATATTAACGTCCCGTTTGTCACCATTAACTATCAAATACCTCCCAATGAGGACAAACAGTAAAGAGCAGCGGAGGGAGACAAGAAAAGACGTTCGGCAGGGGAATACAAGTTAACACCGCTTCTTCTTCTCAATTATGTATCGCCAGGCACATATCCGTTCAGCTTCAACTCTCGACTCGCATATATTACATTTGCACCCTCTTAAAAAAATACACACGGTCTTTCTAGATGTTGCGCAAAAAAAAAAAAAAAAAAAAAAAAAAAACAACCCCAGTCGGCTCGCGAGCGGACAACAACCAATAAACAGCAAGTTTCGCGCGGAGACGAACGCGTATCCGTAGAAATAGAAAATATAAGAGCACACGGCACGGTAAATATTTGCTGGTAGTTTACCTCTTCAAGTTTTCCCCCTCTCTCTCTCTCTCTTTCCCTCTCGGGTACTCCTCTTCTTTATCACGTCGAAAGAGGGTAAAATGCGAAGCGACGTATCCGAGCGATTTCGTGGGATTTTTTTTTTTCTTTTTCTTTTTTGACGCGTTAAAAGCAAAGGCTGGAAAGCTCTCGCCGAGACATGGAGAGGACCTGATAACAACTAATTGAAAGGTTAATCTACATAGCAGCCTGTGACAAAGTGGTACCCTCCCCCTTCTTCTTCTTCTTCCTCTCCCACTGTAGACATCCCTTTACTTCAGCGCAGCGGACCGTCGCCCCTTTTCTTTAGTGCGCTCCTCACAGTGATAAAGTCAATTTTACTTTTTTTTCTCTTAATTCTCCCACTCCATCCTCACGCCAATTGATGAGCCCAGATGACCATTTTCACACTTCTAATACAGCCTGCATAACATTATTATTATTTTATCATTACCTATTAACTGAATACCCCATGGTCATTTTTTAAACTTCCATTTAATATAAATATGTAAATATGACAGGCATACTTTTGCTTTTTAAACAAGCTATTTCCTGTAACTGACATAAGGGATACTTAACGCCCTAATCAGTTAATTAACTCCACCAAGCTAAAGATATTGCAGCAGTAGTAATAATGCTAATGCATGATTACATTTTTTCAGTTTTTACATCAGTGCTCCCTTCACTCAACTCTAGCAGCAAAAGCAATACCAGAAAGCTCATTTCTCATGCAGTAATGCGGATGTAATTAGAGAGATAATTGGTTACTTCTCATCAGATAACAAACACATACACAGTACTGGATGAGGAGCCCAAATGAAAGCGTTTCTCTCCTGTAGAGATGCATTTAGTGCCTCATTTAAGCCATCCAATACACTTGTTAATAATCTTGTCATTTGGCCTTCAATGGGGTCCAAGGTTGACGCAAGGAGACCCCTAAAGGTAGGGGTGCTACACTGGCCGCTTTATTAGGCGCACTTATAGTCCCAGGTTGAACCGCCTTGATCCTTTGGGGTTCAACAAGTTGTCAGAAATGTTCCTTGGAGGTTTTGGCCCAAGCTTCTACGACAGTATCAGTAGCTATGGTTTGTCAGATGCACGTCCATGATGCGAATCCCGTGGTCTACCACATCCAAACAGTAATCTGTTTGATTGAGGCAGTAAAATCATTGTCATCTTTAAGAAACCAGTTTGCGATGATTTGAGCTGTGGGACAAGGTGCATCATCCTGCTGGAAGTAGCCATCAGAAGATGGATATATGGTGATAGATGGATGGACATGGTCAGTGACAATACTTTGGAAGGTTGTGCCACTGGTACTACAGGATCCGAAGAGTGCTTAAAAAAAATGTCCCCCACATCATTACACCATCAGCCTTGATGAAATGAATCTATGCTGTCATGTTGTTTACACCAAGTTCTGACCTTTGAATGGCACCTCTGAAATCGCGGCTCATGATACCAGGCAACTTTTTCCAATGTGTTACTGTCCATTTTTGGTGAGCCTAGGAGAACTGAAGCCTTTGTTTCTTGTTCATAGCTAACATTAGTAGCATCCCTGGTGGCCTTCCGGTGATGCAGCCCTTCTGCGTCCCGGTTTGACATGTTGTGCATTCAGAGATGGTGTTCCACATATATCTCGGTTGTAAGGAGTGAGCGTCTGAGCTACTGTTGTCTTTCTGTCATTCCAAATTGGTCTGACCACTCTCCTCCAACATCAACAAGGTATTTTCGTGCACACAACTGCCAGTCACTGAATATTTTCTTTATTTTTTTTTTGGACCATTCTCTGTAAACCTGAAAGATGGTTGTGTGTAAAAAAAAAAAAAAAAAAAAAATCCCAGTAGATCAGCTCAGACATAGTCAATCTGGCAACAACAACCAAGCAATGTCTAAAGTTGCTCACAGCAAATTGAAAAATCATGTACACCCAGTTTAAAATTCAATTTCTCCAAAAGAAACATTCAAATATCAAATGCCTCCTTTTTTTTTATTCATCTCTGGGAAAAAAAACGGATTTGTTAACAGGTAAACATTAAATATTTACAGTGTTGTAGTCATTAAAATATGTATAAACAAAAATGTGTGTTAAGACGAAAATGTTTGCCCCACTCCTCACTTTCAGCTGTGAGTTGCATGTTCAGCCCATTTCCAATCACCCTACAGCACCTCAACGAGATAAACATCTCTGCTTTGACAAAAGACTTTCTTACTTCTCAGCCAGTCATCTGTGGATTCATGTTGCATTTTATTTATTAATTTTTAAAGATGGTCTCAAATTTATTGAGCACTTTCTGATATAGGGTACAATCTGTGGTTGTTTCTATGATGGTGTCCTGTCTAGGTCCTGCTATAGCAAATGTTCCCAAATCATGACACTTCCACCTCCATACTTTGAGGTTTGTTCCTCCAATGCTGGACACCAGAAATTGAGAACACCAAACATCTCCTCTGTTCTGGTGTCCAAAAAATTCCATTTTAGATTAATCTTCCCAAGAGCGTTATTCCAGAAGTCCTGGTCATCATCTGTATTCTCGCTGGCAGACTTCACTCTGGCCTCCAGTGTTTTTCCTAGACTTTTCCTAATTGTACAGGCATGAATTTTCACATCAACAGATCCAGTGATCACATTTTAGGGATTCTGTAGACTTCTTTTAGCATCTTGCGGTCTGCTCTCGAGGTGAATTTGTTTGGACAGCCAAACATGGGCATGTTGCCCGTTCTTTTAACTGTCCTCTGCTTGTAGACTATTCTCCATATAGTTGAATGGCAGATTAAAAAAAAATCCTTTGAGACCTCTTCAAATCCCTTACCAGACTTATAAACCGCTATAATCATCTTTCTGAAGACCTCGGACAGCTCTTTCGACCTCAGTCTGGTGTACTCCTCACCTCTGAAGTGAGGGGAAGATAACGCTAAGTGTCTGAGTCGGAAATATGTCATCCTTATTCAAGATGCTAACATTTTTATTGACTTCCTGATGTGATACGGCTGTGCGTAATATGAGGCATTCTAAGTAGCCCTAAATGTAATGTATTCCTTACCCGACACTGCAACATGAAACTTTACAGCAGGGTTTGAAATATATTTTCTTTAGTTTTAATCGTTAAGTTATATTACTCGAGTCTCCTGGCACTTTCCTGCTCTCATGCTTGGTTTGAACATTGATAAGTCGCGATGCTAAAGTGGACCCAGTTGCCACCATATTATTGTCTGTTTGTCCTACTTTGTTCATCAATTTAACAGGTGTACCTAATAAAGTGGCCGGTGAGTTTTCACTCCTTTAAAAATGTTATAGGCAGCGTTGTTGGCTTTTGTTGTCATCATCTACGTGTTTTTATTGAACCGTAAGCATTTGACGTTTTTCTGCAATTCACCTATCGACATTTACATACATCAACTAACCAACTGAGTCAGCATTGTTGTCAATTAAGAAATGGTTAAGCAGTTGAAATATGAATAAAGGACATTTGAATTTAACGCTTTTGGTGGGCTGGTGTCACGATAAAGAGACTGACCAGGAGAAAAAAAAAGAAAAAAAAAAAAGAAAAACTGCCTGTGTCTGGCTGTATTGAATGCCACCCTGGGCCCCAGCAGGTCCTCCACTGCTGCACGGGTCCAGGGATAATTTGAATTGGAGCATGTGCCATAGCAGCCTTCCCATCCCCCTCCTCGATCCCTGCCAACTGCCACACTGGTGTTCACAAACACTGCTGCCCATCTGCGGGGCAAAACACTGGCCAGGACCCCAGTTACTACTTTGCAAGCATTATTATCATTAACACTAAATATATTTATACGTGTATTTGTGAAGCCACTAATTGAGAGAAATGTCAACAAATTAAAAAAATTTGTCACTTAAAAGTTTAGTTGATGCTTTGGTTAAATACTAAAAATGAGAAATGTGGACTAAAATGCACAACGTGTGGAAAGTCTTAATAATTACTTAGCATAAGGAAATATAGAGTATGTTATCTGGGCTCAAGTTTGTTTTTCATCTGTGTTCACTGAGCAGGGCCAAAGTTTGTCAGGGAAAGTGAGAAAAGTAGTTTCCCCCATTGTGGCAGGCATCCTCATTACTTAATCATGGCTCTCTCCCTTTTTGTGTTTGTGTTTTGCCATCTGTCATCTTGAGAAGCAAATGAACCAGCTGCCATGGAGTGTGATCTTGTCCAATCAGAACGGCGGCCCTTTTCAATGCGCATCTGTGGAAAACCTTTAAAAAAAAAAATAAAAAAACCCTGATTGAAAGACAGTCAGAGTTATTAGTAACATTTGGCTGGAGAAAGTTTTTTTTTCTCAACCTGTGTGATCTGGTTTGATATGTATGCAGAAACGAAACACATATAAGGATGTAACAATTTGTTCCATAGGAGCAAAAACAAAACAAAAAACGGTTATTTTCACACTTCACAGTGGAAGAGATGAGTGCTGAATTATTTCAAACACTTGAGACACTGCCCAACAGTTTCTGGCGGTGGGTGAAGGGGGTGGGGGGGTTGCTCCCTCTGATCCCCGTCTCCAACCCCCAGCGACGGCACAGCTGGGTACGAAGGATCAGCCTAATTTTCAGGTCCCTTTAATGGTCGTGGCGAAGAGCAACCGCTAATCCCTTAAACTGAGAAAAATGATCTCCAGCTGCCCTGCAGACACAGAGAGTCCCAGTTTGGACCCCAGCTAGCAATGGGGGTGACAGGGGAGGCTGGGTGAGTCGAGCAGTCCCAGGGTACAATTCCCACAATGTGAGAGAGGGATGCCTGGCTGATTAAAGAAAAGAAAGTAACTTCGCAAATTCTTTGTGCTTAGTAGTGGCATTTTCTAGGTGAATTCACCTGTTGGTTAAACAAATCAACATTAACTCTGATTTTGCGTCAGTCAAGAGAGGATTAATGTGATTTTTTTCTAATTTATATATAAACAAAACGACTTCCTGTTTAGTGTTATTGTAACTGCTACGTTAAAGGGTAAATATCTTTTAGAACTAAATACATTAGCAAATGACAACATTAATCATATTTGGCCTTTGGTTGTGTTTTCCAAGTCAGTAAACAACTTCAAAAGCACTTTTTTGAGAACAAAAAGGGCTTTGGTAGCCATGCCTCTCTTAAAAACAGGAATAGAACATTATATTTGAATGATGACGATACATCTGGACCAGCAGTGTCAGATTTAGTGTTCTTTTAGTTTGTTTTTTTGAAGATCTATGCAGAAAAATGCAGGTGAACTCCATGAAAGTGAAAAGGATTAATTCCTCCTCACCAATAACATCCTTCCTTTTGAAAGTGTTTTGCACTCGAGCATCAACAATCAGAACAATCTTGGATTTATCCTCTTAGACCTGAGAATTGTAGTCTAAACATAGGCTTTTTGATACCCAGAAATTATGATTTTCTCTTCAAACATATATTTTACTTTCTTCTGACAGATTTGTGATTGAGGTTTACAATGGGCCGAACATACATGTTTGAAGGGGAACAAATTTTTTCAGCCTTTATCGCAGGTGTTTAAAACCCTATGTTTGGAGCCAAATTCTCGGGTCTTTGGGGGTTAATGTAAGAAACAACCCAAACACAGTTCATGCCACGGCTATGACCGATAGCTGGAGCAGGAAACCAATGGCAACAGGAGCAACTGTTGGTGTTGTTTGTGAGCATAAAGTTTGTCAGGTAAGAGAAAGCTTCTTCTTGTAGTTGTTTTTACTTTTTTTTGTGTGTCCTTTGTGATCACAAAACGTCTCCTGATACCCGCTCTGTCAACAGATCCTCCTTCAATTTAGCCACTTATTTTCTATGTAATGCTGTGATGACAGTGTCTTTGAAAAAAAAAACAACATTGATTTTATGAAACATTACTGTATTGTCGTTTAATCCTAAAAATCCTAAATGGGCTGATTATATGAAGAAAATTGAGACTTTCCCCACAATATTTGTCCCTTGAATGAGGTGTCACAAGCAGTAATTCTCCACTGTAGAGAATTACGGGTAGACTGGGCGTGAGAAAGAGCTCTTTTAATTCCCCTGGCGGGGTGCCAGATTGTCAGGTATCCAAGCTTCATTTCCTCTTCCTTACAGGATAAATAATCATGTAACTCTTCGCTTTATTGGAGCTGGAGTTGTGCGTTCTTGTGGCAAAGTTTGGTGTGTTGTGAAATAAGCCAACAGGTGTTCCAAAATTAAACTTGGAACATCCTTCTTCAAAAACTTTTGCCTGCATTTTCAGCTAAATAGGATCATTTGCTAAATTTTATATCCACTTAAGTAATGGGAAGCAGCCTATAGTAGTAATTTATCAATATTTGCAGCAGACAAACTACAAATTTGGGGAACATCTTTTGAAATGGACAAATAGTAGGACAAGCCTCTCTACAACCAGGCATCAAGGACACTTTACACAGTGCTAGGTTGTATTCATTCTGCAAACCCCTGAATTAAGATGTGTAAAAAGCCAAAAAATCAATCAAATCTGTTGATGCAGCAGCATAATCTTACACTGCGACATAAAAAAAATCTCAATCTTTAATTTCAGTACATTTGTTCAGCAGTTAAAAACATGTCCAATGTTGGGGAATATTTGTTTAAAAAAAAAAAAAAATCAGCAGTGCCAGACCTATCGGTACATGTAAACATTTCTATATTTTTTTTTCCAATTTATGCTTTTAAACTTTTAATTAGCTATCCAAGCCTTCCTGTTACCCTGGCGTTAACCTTGTTAGAGTGGATGAAAATCATAAACTCCTTGAAATATCAGGCGGGGAATTCTACACAGAAATCTGGGGGCTCTGCCAGACAACTGAAAATTGATAGACATTGGGTCTTTTAGCAGTACATCCATACACAGCACAGCCAAAATCAACAAAAAATGGTTCACAAGACAGTAACTCAGTGAATTTAGGGTGGGATATTGTGTGAGATTATGCTACTGCAATACATTTATTTCAAGGGGCTTTACAACTTTTCACCAGGGGGGCCAATGAATGTGGAGAGGACTGTAAATATACCTCTTCTGCATAACTATTACCTCCTCATGACTCAAAAACTCAAAGACAGAAGATATACTGGCAAATATAACTGTACATAAAATTACTGAGCAATAGTTGGAAGTGGATCTTACGGCTGTTTGTTCCTTAGCATTTTGTGGTCACAGGTTGGTGAAATAAGGGTGCAAGAAACAACATTTTTAGAACCACTCTACAAAGAAACTCTTGAGATGTTCCCACAGTATGACGCACTTTGGAGGCATTGATCAGGTTCTTCTATACATTTATATTATTTTGTAAACCACCTTCAAGTCTGTGCATCACGATGATGGATGACAGACCATAATAGAATCTATGTTACTGATTCAAACTTATTGTCAACTATCCAGACATTCAGTTTTTGATTCTCAAATCGCAGTTTCTGCCAAAATGCGTCTTTTCACATAAACACCTAGTGATGCTAGTAGCTTGTTTGATCTGCATTACAATATCTCAGTTGCATATTATAGCTTGATTAAACAGTCAAGCTGCAGCAATTAGTCTCATAATGTCAGTCAAAGGAAATAGAAAAAAATGCAAGTAAAACCCTGAAGAGTACAGTAAGCATCTTGTGGGAATGGAAGTTCGGATCCATTAGTGAAAATCCGGTTTCTCTGGGAAGGTGCATCCGACCCGTCTGATGATTACGTTGGCTGCGTAATGTCCGGCCCGGATGCACTCCTCCAGTGACTGTTCTTGGACCAGCGCAGACAGGAATCCTGATGAGGGAGAGACACTGAGGTAAGTTTTAGCCATGGATAAAGTTGTGTTCAATGAACTGATTGGCATATAATTTCATACCTCCAACAAAAGCATCCCCTGCTCCGTTGGTATCCACAATGTCATTCTGGTCGATGTCCAAAACAGGAAACATGGTCACTTTGTCACCTGTTAGGAAGTAAGACGATGGTTACTTAAATAAAACTCTAATTCTCTTTACAGTACATGCAAAAGTATTCAGACCCCTTCAACCTTTCCACATTTTGTCATATTACAACCACACAATTCAATGAGATTTATGTGATGGACCAACTCAAATTATATTAAATATAAATATTATTATATATTAAATATTGTGAAAAGGAATGAAAATGATACCTGTTTCTTTTCTTCTTTTTTTTCAACAAACCAATCCTTCTATAACTGATGTAAAATGGCAATGGTTTCTGTAGTTTTACTAGTTGTTCTTAGCAAAATAGCTCACGCTAAATCAGATTAGATGGAGCATCTGGAGACAGCTTGTAAATTTAGCATCATTGTCCTGGTGTGGTTTGTGTATGTATGGGGGGGAAGGGGGGGGGGGGGGGTTGACCCTCTGACCCAGTGGGAAGTCTCTTGCAACCCCTAACCACTTTTCATACAGGATATTGCGGTTTTTAGCTTCATCGATCTTCCCATCATCTCTGACCAGCTTCGCTATCCCTGATGAAGAAAAGAATCCCCACCGCATGATGATGCAACACTCATGTTTAACAGTGGGGCTTGGTCAGTGTTAGTTTTCTACCAGTGTTTTACTTATATCCCAAACGTTGAGTTCAGTTATTACTATTTTCTGTGTTTTCATGTGCTCAAGATGTTTTTAGTTTATTTTTTTTTTTTTTTGTTTAGTTTTTTGGCAAACTTTGAAAATAATCTGTGATGGGTTTCCTTAAACAAAAAAACTTTTTTTTTGTTTTGCTACTCTTCCATAAACACCAGAACTGTGGAGACTAAAATAATAGTTTGTGGATCTCTGCGGCTCTTTAAGGGTTACGGTTCGGTCATTAATTATCTCCAACATCCCCCTGAGCCTGTCACAGAACAGCTACATTTAGATTATATTACAAACAGATGGACTATATACTAATTATGTGACTTTTGAAGGCAATTAATAGAGCTGGATTTTATGTAAGTGTATTTGGGTAAATGGGACTGAATAAAATGTACATCATACTGTTAACATTAGTATTTCTAAAACTCTTTAAAACCTTACATCAATTTCC
The DNA here is from genome assembly GCF_011125445.2 of Fundulus heteroclitus. NCBI lineage: Eukaryota > Metazoa > Chordata > Actinopteri > Cyprinodontiformes > Fundulidae > Fundulus > Fundulus heteroclitus. Next base: position 8,870,615 of record NC_046370.1, read on the forward strand.
TTCGAACGCATATTTATGCACCTCTTTGTCTTGGTCTATCACATAAAATCCCAATAAATACATAAAAAGTTTGTGTTATAATGAGAATAAACGTTGGAAAAGTGCAAGGGTTGGCATTACTGTATGTCGCTGCGATTCCACAATACAATTAACAAGGTTGAACAGTCACTTCTTTCAGCATAATTCAGCACATTTCAGTTAGAATAATCATGACAAATATGAGAAATATTTGAGAATCGTGAAACTACACAGTGTTAATGTGGAATAAGTCAGATCAGATAAACAGCAATGCTGCTATTCAGATGCTCATCCTTCTAAAGAAAACAGCTTCCCACATCAAACACTGGAAAAATGTCTTACTTTTCCCCACTGCTGTCATCCGTAATGGCTGATGTGGACATTTATGCCCCCCTGGGATAAACTATCCCAGCTTTGGTGATCAAATGTGTGCGGAGTTAAAGAGCTTCAACGCTAGAAGCAGTTAGTGGGCACTGAGCCAGACAGGAGATTGAAAAAAATAAATCGGATGAATAAATAAAAATATAAGACATTCTGTTTTATTAAAATTTTACATATATACCACTGCAAGTCATCTCAAACCACGGTATTTGATGGGAAACCAACATTTCTCATACAGACGCAAAACTCAATGTTTTTCTTTTTTTTTTGCACTAATAATGTGACACATTCTGTACTTTTTTGATAATAATGTTTCTTTACCAAACAGTAAAGTCTTATTAACCTCAGTTCCTTACAGCAACAATGCTCTCTGTTTTTTATTTCAATGAAGGGTGGTTCTTTGTGTTTTAACAATCAGGGAAAACATACAAGACAAGCTGTAGTCAAAAGTCTCTTCGCTTCTTTATGACATAATGACTTTTTTAAAATACTTTTTTCATTGTTCCTGGCTACTTCATCCATGAGCAGGACTAAGCAGAAATAAACAATAAACACATTTTGTGCCTTGCAAAAGTATTAACACCATTAGAACTTTTTCACATTTTGTTATACACCCACACTTCCAATATATTTTATTGGGATTTTATGTTATAGACCAAAACAAAATCGAAAGAAACTGTTAAGCAGAAGGAATTTGAAACAAGACTATTGTTTTCAATCAAAATCTGAAAAGTGTGGTGCACTTTTGTAGTAGTATGAACTTTATTTAAAAAGGGACAGTGTACAGCTTAAACATGAATGTCACAATTCGATGCATGGTAACAGATTATAGCATAAGCTAATTCACATCTGCGGTCCCACAACAGGTTACTCTCCTGAGTCAATGCTTTGTAAAACCAATTTTCATTGCAGCTAATTCTTTAAGTTGTTGCCGTTTTGGCACGTGTTGTCATGATACTAAAATTAAAAACTTCATACCAAAACTAAGAGAAATGCTCTTTCCAGTTAAGAGCAAAATATGATTAATGAAAATATGACAATAATTGAAATTCATTAATTAGGGGAAAACCATTTAGTATGGAACAATTCAGCCCTTCTTTTGAAAAAATATATAACTGAATTGTCAGTTTCTCTTTTTGACAAAACAGCAGACCGGATAATACTATAAGTTCTAATATCCTTCACGGAAGTATGTACGTATATCTTTCACCCCATTGTGCAATTGTTTTAGTTTAATATAATTGCTTATATTTAGTGTGTTACTCTGAGCTTCCATTTGCCTGTTAATTTTGATACAAATAAATGTTACTACTGTGGGAAAATTAAAGGCTTATTCCAAAATGAAATAAATTGTGTTTCTAAACAAAGAAGGATATGGCACATTGAAAACATATTTGCATGTGTAAACAAGAACCTGGTCCATGCAAATATAATATATTCAGTAGCAGCCCTGTCCAATGTCAGCCTTTTCATTAACTTTGCATTACAATGTCTCGAATAATCAACCACAGAAGCTGCTCTAAATGTCAGCTTCAGTCTGGCTCCAATGTAACCTGTTATTAATTACCCATATTCACTTCTGTTGCCTTTAACACTAAACACAGGAGTATGGACGGTGAGGTGTACTGGTCTACTGTGTTATTTCGCTATTTAAGAGCAAAGTGAGCTGTTAGCTGATTAAACTTTTCCTGCGTTAATCCGTACCGCTGTAGTACCAAGCTTATGTCTTCCTGGAGGTTTACGACTTCACAGCTGCAGATACAGGAGCTTTACTACACTTTTTAAGTTGCCTCTCCCCAACATCCATAGCGTTAGCGCAGCTAGCATGGGGCATCGTTCAGCATTTCATTGTTTCCTGTCCATCTCTCCATCTGCCTCTTGAACAATGCTTTTGTTTAACTTGTCAGCTGAAGAGGATTGCATATGTTGTTGTTTTTTTTTCTCTAAATGTACTCGCCATGTTAGCAGAGGGTAAAACGTCCAACAGCAGCTCACTGTTATGGTCAGGTGGGCGGCTACAGGGAAGGGAGGGGCTGAGCGTCTCTGTTATTGCCGTGCAGCTGCTGGAGGAAGTGCAACAATTTGGGCAAATGTGAATGGGTCCGTTTATATCGGTGCTTTTGGAAGGTTAACCTCCACTGCAGTCTCAAGTCTTTTGCAGCCTCTTAGAGGTTTTCTTTCAGGATTGCCCCGTATTTAGCTGCAACCATCTTTCCAATTAACTCTCAACAATGGCTTTCTTTTTGACACTCCATAAATGGGCAATCATGTGGAGTGCACAGCGTCTAGATGTACTGTTGCCTCACGTGGGCTGTGGATCTCTGTTGCTCCTCCAGAGTTATCATCATGGGTCTCCTGGCTGCTTATCTGATTAATGCTATCCTTGCCAAGCCCGACAGTTTAGGTGAACAACATAATCTGCAATTATTTGCACAGGATGTAATTTAGAGGTATAATATTGATAGGGGGAACTCCACTATTTTGGATACGTACTTATGAAAAAGGTAGAAAACAGAGTAAAAGTTTAATTTCTTTTCACGGTTATGCTCAAATTTGTGTTGGTCAAATATTTAAAACCTTAACAAAATACATTGAAGTTTGTGGGTGTAATGCTAGAAGAGGTGGAAAAGTAAAAGGGGTGTGAACACTTTTGCAAGGCGCTTCACCCTTTTTAAAGTTATTTAAACCTTTAAAGGACTTCCTTACATAAAGGAACTGAACAAACAGCCTAATACTGTTATGTTTATTTTTTTTACATTTTTTACATGTATTTTTTTAAAAGACAATCAACGTATTGTAAAAAAATAAAATAAAATACAAGCACTTTAAGCTGTTAATTCCATGCAAAAAGCATGGTCTCGCCGACTTTTACAACATTCCAAAGCAGAGAGGGTTTAAAAGTGCATAAAAACAAAAATATCAACCAAAGATATATCAAAAACACCTCAACAATAAAGGAGCACCAACTGTTCATGCTGGTGGGTCATTAGTTTATCCAACCATACCCGCTTATTCATGCAGGGTCATGAGGGTGCTGGTGCCTGTCTCCAGCAGGCACTGGACAAGAGGCAGTGTCCATCCTGGACAGGTAGACAGTCCATCACAGGGCAACACAGAAACACAGGACAAACAACCACACACACACTCTCACACCTAATGGGAATTTGGAGAAAGCAGGTATGTTTTCGGACCGTGGGAGAAAGCCGGTGTACCCGAGGAGAACCAGCACATGCACAGAGAAGAGAACATGCAACCTCCATGCTGAAAGACCCCAGGCCATGATTCAAACCCAGCTGTTGCTCCATGGAGCAATCATTAGTTTAATGACATATATGCAGATTTACAACAGTTTTAAAATTTGAGTTAATGCCTTTCAGGTTTAAAAAAAACAAACAAACTAGATAATTAAAAATATTTACATGCACAAAGATTTAAAACAGAGAAAAGATGACGTGTGTTGTGAATTGGCGCTATATAAATGTAGTTGAGTATAAGAAGCAGTACGGAAACTACAATTAGTCAACCTTTTGATATGGGAAATCCATTTTTTTTAAATCATTGCTTTGTATGAGTGAGTAAATACAACAGGAACGAAAATCAAGAGGGGCACTATTAACTTATCAGACAGTGGACAAGCGCTTTGTGCCTACTGTGTTGGATTAAACACAGTGCTTGGTCAGTGTAGTGGTTTCACTTTAAAACCGAATCCATAACATGAGAGTCCTTTATTATTTTCAGAGGATTACGCTGAAATCACACACTGCTTCAATTACCAGCAGCGTGTGAACTTCAAAGACGCTTCCAGTTTAAAGTGGAGAGAGGGGTGGGAGGAAGAGGAACAAAAATCTACCAGATGACAAAGTCTTGAGGTGTAGAGTGACATTAAATCAGCAACTTATGTCAGAACAATGTAAACCACACACACAATCTTCAAACAATCCAAGGGCCCCGGTGCAGACGTGAACCTTCAAGAGGGTGCCGGAGACAAAAGACTGACATGTGGATGAAAGCAACATGAGGGGGCTGACAGACCTCTTATTGAGAAAAGAGGCTGGGAGTTTAAGGAGAACATGAGAAAGAAAAAGAAGTGAAAGAAACTACAAAAAAATTTGTTTAATGAGGCTCCCTGCTATGTGACAAGGGCTCAGAGACGATCTGAGCCGCAGATAAGACTCTGCACCTTATCAATTTTTAAATACATTAAAGTTCCTGCCCTAAAGAGCAAAAGATAAATCTGCCGCTGAACACCTGATGTCAATGAAAGAGCTGAAGAGGCTCCATGTGTGAAGGAAGGCTGCGTACCAGTAAAGCATCAGATTAAGAGTTCAACGGTGTTTTCACAACAGTGCTAATTCTTGTTAAAACAAAGCAGCTGAGTGCTAATAAAAAAAATAAATACAATAAAACAATAATCCCTTTCAGGATCAGTTAATTAATGACATAAAGACTTTGTTTAATTAATGGCAACAGCTGAAGCCTGAGAAGCCTCCTCTCTCTTGAAACGATTAAAATGTGTCCGCGCGATAACTTTCTGTTTGTCAGTTATTCTGTTGTTGAAGCGACAGAAGTTTTCAGATGTGGTCGCGCTAATTTCGATGAGCTTTGCGGTTATAAAAAGCGGATGTTTTAAAGGCTGAAGCTGTTGCACTTGTTCTGCAGCGAGGGTGGTGTTTAATGGTTCAGAGAGCACAGATAGTGAGGGTGTGCGCACTTCACTTGTACAGGAGGAGGTAGATCGCACGAAAAGAAAAGAGCCAGATAATCTCTGACATGACCTGGATGCTCAGTGCCGTACATACAAGTGTCAGAACCTTCGCGTTTTGTCAGGTTACAAGCGCAGACTTCAATAAAATCCCAAGAAAACATTTTGATTGTACGCGATAGACCAAAACAAGGTAGTGTAATTATGAAGTGGAAGGAAATAATACACAACTTTCAAAAGTTTTTTGCAAAACAAAAGTGTGAATAGCTTTGTAGAACTTAGTAGGGGGTTCTAGACCAAATTTAGTAGGGTGGGGCCAGTGTTTTTTCACAGGGGCACAGAACAAAAGATTGGGGGGGGGGGGGGTCTTAATAGGTCAACATTTCATCGTTTTTGCGATGTCTGCAACCTGCGGCTCTGGAACTGCAGGTTGCAGACCCCTGATCTTTTCTCAATACAGCGGGTAACAGCTTAATTTTTAATTATTGTTATTTTTCTTATATTTATTTTTAATTATTTTGTTATTTTATTATTGGGTAAAAACATGAACGAAAAAAATACAACTGATCCAAATGACCAGTCACGGTATCTTTGTCAGCATTTATCATCCTAAGAAATTTAATATCATGTCTTTAGTACAGGGGCCATAACAGGGGCCAGAAACAGTTCTACAGGGGCACAGGCCCCCGTTGGCCCCTGTCTAGAACCACCCCTGGTAGCACCTTTCTCTGCATTAATGTCTCCACCAGCTTTGCACATCTAGAAGCTGAAAGCGTTGCCCATGTGGATGGAGAACGTCTGTGAACAACCGTTTTCAAGTCTTGCCACAGATTCTTAGTTGGACTTGGGTCCAGATTTTGACTGGGCCATTGACTGGGAAGGTGAACCTCCTCCCTAATCTCAGGTATTTTGCAGATTAACTGCCAGTATTTTCCTGTATTGAGCTCCATCCATTTTCCTAGCAACTCTGGCAAGCTTCCCTGTCCCTGCTGAAGCGAAGCATCCTTTACCGCCACCATGTTTCTCTGTGGGAATGGTATGTCTAGGGCAAAGTAATAGTTTTCCTCCACACATACTCTTACTTTCAGCTTTCTTTTAACAATTACTTTCTTCTTGCAGCATACTGGTTCATAAAATCCAGATTTGTGAAGTACACGGCTAAACCTTGTCCTGCCGTCACAATCTCCCACCTGACCTGTGCATCTATGCTGCCATGGACCTTAACCCTCTCTGACAGATGCGCGTATTGCCTTACAGGTCATTTTAAAAGGACAGCCAGGCCTTTTTGGCTTTGTAGTTGTGACATAATCTTCCTTTTGTATTTATACTGACATTAAATCACACAAAAATGGTAATAATTAGGTGATATCTGAGGACAATAAGTTACAATGGACTTCACTTAAGGGCTTTAAAGTAACCCAGTGAGCATTTTGCTATTGAAAATACAGCTACATCATTTAATAGAAATCTAGGCTCAATTAGGTGAGCATTTGGTTTACAAGCAAATGTTTTTGATATCTATAATTGGTTTTAGATGATTGTTTGATAAAACCCTACTAATAACGGTTTAAATAAAAAGCAGGCAACTTCCAACTCAGGACTCCATGATAGCTGATGCAGTGATTTACTAACTGAGCCATTGTGGGGTTTTTTGTGCAGAAAATACATTAGTCCAGGATTGTTTGTGTGTATAAATATTGCATTTATTACAGTTGTGGACACTTAAAAAAAATCTAATTAAAATGCATTCCTCTGTGACGACCTGTGAGCGTTGTGTCCTCTCTGTGCTACAAACTGGACTTTGCCTCTGACTATAGCAGAAAGACTGTTTGACAACCCTTTAGCATCAAATGTTTATATATATACATGTAAATATCTCATCATATTTATCCTTATAGCCATGTTTTGTGACAATTATAAAAAGTATTTTCCATCTACTCATATTGATTTTGCAATATCACAGCTGAAAATCAGGGTAAATTAGTTCACAATACTCAATCAAATAAGGCTGTCTTTGACTTTTGGTTTTGGATTTTTGGTATTGGTGCATTGTTTCAGGAGGGGTCAGGTTGTAGAACTTAAAAATGATTTAAGTCTAAGCTTAGACTACTTTCAGATCACACAATTTAAAACGTTCTAAACCTAGACAAAGTCTTAATCACAGCTACGAATAGACATATCATGGTGACTCATGTCCAAATGAGCTCTACGCCAGCTGATTTCAAATATACAGATTTTATTTGTAAAAAAAAAAAAAAAAAATGTTTGAAAACCATGTTAGCAATCACGCACCACTTTGAGAGGGTCTCCTAAAATCCTAATATACACTGAAGCTTGTGGCTGCAACTGGACAAAATGTGAAAACGTCCAAAAGGTGTGAATCTTTTTGCAACAAACCACCAGTGAAGCAATTATTATTTTGCTCCTTATTAAACTCAGTACAATTCACCTGAAAGTGCAACTGAATGGTTAAAAATTTAGAATTTGTATCATTATTCTTTTCAATTGTTTTATTGGATCTATCAGTTACCTTTTCCTGCATTTAAACACTCCTTTAATAAATGTTTTGCTGATAAAGATGCAGGCACAGTTTTGTATTTTTATCTTATTTTTTACAAATCGAGTTTTAGCAAGTTGGAACGGTAACAGAGTAGAGTCTTTTCAAGCCAATGGTTTGGTTGCACCTTGTAAATTGTTTTAACTAATGAATCTTCTGCCATTACACCCTGTATCTGTGCAGATTACACAGATTTTCTAAACTCAGTGGTTTTTGTTTCAAGCCTCTGCAATCAGCAAAACTGATTTTAGATGAACTGTTTAATGATTAAATTTAAGTTTCAAGGCCTTAAAATCTTGAAAACTAAATTAAAACAATTATCGGTAAAAGTAATATGATTCTGCACAGACAGAGCTAATGGCTCCTTCAGCATTATTAAACGTAGCCTAATAGTCTTAATGACATTTGGTGACAAAGGCATTTTGATTAAACTAATTACACACCGTCAGTTGTTCCATTCAGGCCGTTATTAAAGACAATCAGGAATCGCTCTCAGTTCAGGTTAAAGAAACCTCGACAACTCTTCAGTGGTAACCTTAAGAACGTTGTTTGGTTACCTGAAAACAAAACTTTACAGAAACCTATGTATTATAAAATGATTCATAAAGGGGAAAAAAACCCAATAAAAAACACAGTTTCTATATTTGTACCTGATGGTGTGAGCGCTGTAACCGGCTTCAAATTCCTTCATTGTGTGCACAAACATGGCCAAATAAAGATGATTCTGATTATTTCTTTAGGTAAAGCTACAGCACCTCAATTGCACTGCAAAAAGGCAACTAAAAGTAAGTAAAATTTTCTTAACATTTGTATATTTTTCCTTGATTTAAGCAGCTAAATAAGACAATGGAATGAGAATTTCTACCCCTACAATAAGATAATTAGATATCCTGCACTTGAAATAATCTTATTCCTTTGGCAAATAGAATTATTTATCAGCTTAAATCAAAGAAAAATACACTAATTTTAAGAGGATTTTACCTACTTTTAGTTCCCTTTTTGCAGTGTGGGCTCTGGTTATAGGGAGAATTATGATTATTTTAAGTTAGTATGTTGAAATACTTTTTAAAAAGTCGATACCTTTCACAAAATATTGAAACGTGTCTGGAAATGAGCAAGAACTTCTCATAAAGGAGGAGGGCAGAGTCAGACACCTTCAATTTTGCCAAAATGCCAACAGAGAGGAACACACAAAGTCACTGCAGATTATTTTTAGTGCCGTTTAAAAGATGGTCGTCCAATAAATAGATTGACATTGTTTGAAAACTCTGGCATTGGTAATTGTTTTCAGGTTTGCTACTGGAAACACAGTCAGCTTACTTTAGCAAAGGACGTTCTGCTGCTAATAGAGAAGCCCTGTTTGAATGAAGAATGACTAGAATTGGAGAATCTCTTTTGGCTCAGACCAAAAGCAGCCTGCGCTGAGGCAGCCACAGCGGTCAGCGGTGAACCTTGTATTGTATAGAGGCAGAATTTTGAAAATAACAAGAGGATGATGGCTGCGCTTTATGTGTGGAGCTGCAGTGCGATCAGCTGTGATGATGCATCTGTCTCCTGCTGAAACCAGCATTAGCGCTATTCCAGTTAGTGAGGGGGAGAAACAACAAGGGAGAGAACTTGTGATGGGATAATATGATCCAGAGAGCTGTGAAGAAACTCTGTTTGACTGGATACTTTGTGTAAAGTGTGAAGGAGGTGTTGCCTATTTATATGGAGCTCTGTAGACTATTGATGTATGTTTTCATATTATTATGAGCAAACAAGAATGTGTCCAGCATGTGTCTCAAAGTAGGATTCTATGGCGGGTTTTTTTTATTTGCACTGTTAAAGATTCACTCACCTCGGCATGCTGAACGCTTCAAGCCAAAATTGAAACGGACAGCTATTCCTTCTTTCTATTAATTCAGCACATAATCAACACTTTGGGCACTCATGAGGCCCTAAAATTTTATTCCTAGATGATTAGTTGATTTTAATTAAAAGGGAATTTCAACAAGACTGTGACGTCACAGCCAAAAGTAATATACCCTAACCTGACGCAGCAGAACACTGCGAGTTCCGCACATTTGACCCAAATACACATTTACTATTCAGAACGGCAGCATGCATACTTCACAGAGGGGACAGGACTTGCTGTTGCACAACATCCCTTTGCTTCGGTACGTTTAGACCCAACTAAGACACATTTTTCAATGCGCCAACCAACATCACACGTTAGGAGACAGTGTGACAGTAGTGTTACAAACAATGACCTAGATCCCTTGGAACTTTGGAAACAACCACAGTGGAAGACATTTTATGGATTGTTCCACATCCGTCTCCCTTTTTCCTCTCTTTCCATTAACATTCAAATAGACACTGTTTAAAGATACATTAGTGTCTGACATTCAATATCTTGCAACAGCTGAAAACCAATATTAAATCATTACCACAACTCTCTAGAACTTCAGACGTGTTGGACTTCGAACACAAGTTGCAGGACACTGGCCCTCGAGGACTGGAGTTTGACACCCCTTGTCTAAGAAAACAGGTCCTATGTAAATCTTCAGCCTAGCAGTGCTTTAGCCGTGCTCAAGACCTTCTGTACAAACCTGATGTTGTTAATGTCGGGCACATAAATGACATGTAAAGCATTTTCATTGGAATACCTGAACATAGGCAGGTTATTTCCTAAATGGCAGAAAAAGAATTGCGTTTTAAAAAAAGTATCCAGTGCAGCGTAGCTGGGGCCCCTGTGATCATATGAACTTTAAAAAATGTTTGTCTATAATTGCAACTCTTGTCAATATCTTTTCAAATTTTATGAGTAGGTAATGCAAAGACTATCTTAACTACACATATACAGCCAAGGTAAAATAAATTCTGTTTAGTGTATTTTGTAGATGTCCAGGGTTTATAAGGGTGCACTTTAGTAGGTTTTTATTTTTAAACACTTTCCTAAAGTGGATTTTGTTGTTGTGTAAAAAAATACTGAGGAGGTAGAGTATGTGGTTTGTTTTTGGTTTTATTTTACATATTTACACTTTATTAACAATTTGCATGTTAAAACCTAGAAATAAAACAGGGTGGACTTTCTTTAATCATGACATGGGAATGGGAATTAAAATTTTAAGCATCAAACAGAGCCACTCTTTCTGAATTCTGACTTCGAAACATCGCTGATGAGTTTTCCAGAACATTTCTGAGAAAGGCACATCATGGTACATTACACCTTCAATATTTCTCATTATTCATGACCACTGTTTGTATTCTGCTGCTGGGGTAAAGTTCACACAACCTCACCGATGCAAAATATTCCATTTGACTGACACGTCAACTCAAGTTACACTCCAACAATTCCCCCGTTGTCTTTAACAAAGACCTCATTGGCAAAAACCTGCCGCGGACATGGCAATAAATCCAAAAAATTAAGGGAAGAAAAAAAATCCTTCTGCCAGAACCCTCTGACTCTGTTTTCACTGGCTCACAGAGTATCTGAAAACATCACTCCACTGAACTCACTTCACATTTCACAATAATGAGTCTGGCAACATGTTTTTTTCAATCAATAAACTTTCACAGCACCCTTTTTTTTAAACATAATGCTGTTCTTTTCAATTTACTCTGGAAAAAAAAAATAAAAAATAAAACAAATAAAACAGGGGAGCAGATTGGTGGTGAATATGTGGGAGTTTTGTAAGGTAGCACTCTGACAGGTAATGTGCACCAGCAGGGACCAAAAAAATAAAAAAAACATAAAAAAAATAAAAGAATAAACTCAAAGGAATTCAAATAATTCCTTCCAGTAAGGTGCTGTATAATTGTGTGCTTTGTTAATTCACACTTCATAATTCCCTCATTACAGCTCTTGAATGGTGGTGATTAAAAGAAATTCTTTCAGCAGCCATCTCTTTGAAATGTGTATCAATTAAGTCCTTTATTACTGGCTATTCTCTTTGGCAATGACAACCCTCAGCACAGCCGTGACTGAGAAAATGCTTTCTAATGAAAAAAAAAAAAAGTTACTGTTTAAATAAAAGGACTTCAACTTCTTTGAAAAAAAAAATGATTATATGCAGCAGTGTTTTGATTTGGATTACTACAGGCTGTATCGCTTGTGCTCCAGTCTTCGATATTTTTGCTTTGACAGGTAGAGCGCGGAGCTGTCAAGTCATTAAAATTAATCATCTACACAAGTAAAACAATGAGTTCATTTCATATGCTTCTCTCACCGCTGAGTGAATGAGAGCTACACATGAATATTTAGCTCAAGTGCTCGACAGAGATTCAGGGAAACATTTTTTTTCTTTTTTTTTTTTTTTAATGTGAGAAACTTCCCAGAGAACGCTCCTCCTGGAACGGTTCCCGTTGCGTTCGAGCCAAAATCCAGGGCCTCAGAGAGGAAAGCAAGCCTCACCGCTTTTCTTGGCAAACGTGACAGGTTAGAAGCGAGCTGACATTCAATCTGTTTCCCTATCACGACCGGCATCTTTGCTCGCAAGTGAGTTATATAAAAGGGGACATATGCCCAAATTTACTGAAACCGCAGGCAAAATATCATCAGCTGCTGAGATCCTTTCAGAGAGTTTTCAAGGAGGACTCTTCAAGCTGATGTGTCAGACGGAGACAAGAGAAGTGGCTTGCAAAAGTATTCGCCCCCACTGCCCCTCTCCTTCAAATCGTTCACATTTTGTACAGATACAACCACAAACTTAAATGCCCTTTACCAGGATCTATATCATAGACCAAAACAAATTACGGGGTACAAGAAAAAGGTATTTTCAGGGTTTTAGGGAGTTTTTACGAGCAAAACTCTGAAAAGGGAAGTGCCGGACATTTGGGTTCAACTCCCCGAGAAAATACTCCTTTACAGCTTATTATGGCTGAAAGTCTTTTGGAGTATTTTCTACAATTTTTGCACATCTAGAGACTGTTTTGTTTATTGCTCTTGGCAAAATAGCTCAGGTCTAGCCAGATTATATGGAGAGCTTCTCTAAACAGCCCATTGTCAGTCTTACCTCACTTTTTCAGTTAGATTTCGATTTGTACTTGGACTGGGCCATTCTAACAAACATGACTGCATGTAATTAGACAATCATGCAATTGAAATATTATTGTTAAAGGTAAAGTGGACAATATCTTTCGTCTTTGAGTTCCGGGGGGATCACCTTATCTATTGGTTGTCCCACATGTTAATCATTGTGACGTGTTTACATAATGCCAATGTGGGTCCACGCTTCTTCTTAGTTTCCATTTGCTGGCTGAGCACTTCTAGTGCTTATGTACCCAGTTAGCTTCGTCGTTAGCCGTTCATTGTAACGTCACTGCTCTCACCCTATACTTTGAAAATGTCTGAGAGTCGTAAGAAGTAAACTGTCTAACAAGTTTAATGAAAGAAGAGGAAAGCCTGAGAAGAAAGAAATAAGACCAGATTGTATTTGGGGGATTCTTTCACACGATCCCCCTGAGGAGTGGAAGAGCAGATAGGATGGTCTTGCGTGGAGTTAATCAAAAAGGGACTTGGGAGTTTCTTACCAACATTTCTAGAAAATTCATCCACTCTACCTGTAAATACTCCAATGACACCAGTTGCAATCCATCCATGTTTATTATATGTCCATCTTTCTCATCTATCATTTAGATGACATTTAGTTTCTCGGGGCACCATGCTCTGCATCAAGTTTGGCCATCTACTGAAGACTTCATGTAAAAGGCTGAAAAAATGTATGGAGTGCAATGCGTGACTTTATGTCACATAGAATATAATAGTGTTCGAGCTAGTGTTGCACCTTTCTGGTATTTACACGGCCATTTATTGTTGGAAGAGAGAAGTTGCTGCTAGTTAAAAATATAATTTCCAGCCCTCTTTTCTAGCCCTTTTCTTTCAGTGTGTAAATCCAGTCCATCTTTTTTTCTGCTCATTTCTAAATGAGTGTTCTCTCTTTTTCTGACCCACCTTGTGAAGCTGATTGTGTCCTCCTTGGTAGTGAATACAAAATATGAATAAATGTAGGTCAGCGCAACAGTCGAGAAGTACCGCTTTGCGAACAGTCTTTTGTGGTAGTAAGACTGTGCACGCCTAATCTAAACCACACGGCCAGCTGTATGTTTAAGGTTGTTGTCATGTTAGGTAAACCTCTATCGAGCCCTCTGCAGGCGCTAAAGAGGCTTTCAATTAGGATTGCCCTTTATTTAGCTCCATGCAACTTACAATCAACTGGGACCAGCAGCGTTGTCCCTGCTGGAGAAAAGCATCTCCACAGCATGAAGCCGCCACCGCCATGTTTCCCACTGGGGATTGTCTTTCCATTTTATATGAGAAGTTAGTTTTTTTCCCCCCCTCCCTTTCAGCCTACATGCATTTTGAATGTAGGCAATACGTTTAGTTTGGTATCATCTGACAAGATATTCTGGGTCCACATGTTGGCTGTGTTCCCTTAGCTTGTGGCCAACTTGACTTTTGACCTTTGCTGTGTTCCATGGTCTTTATGACGCTTTATATTCTCTGATTTTCTCCAACGAAGCACTGAGGCCTGGAATTATATTCAGATTTCTCTGAATTAGTATTAGAATAAAGGGGGGTGAAAATAAATCCTCGCCACATTTTCAGATGTTCAATTGCAAACAGTTTTCAAAACCATATTGCTTTTCATCTACATGACAATTAGGTGCTACTTTCTGTTGGTCTATCGCATAAAATCTCATAAAGCCAGATTGAACTTTGCCGTTGTGGCGTGAAAAAAAAAAAAGTGAATAAGTTACAGCTGCAGGCTGATAATTTATTCTGTCGAATATAACATATGTAACACAAACATCACACTTTATTAACAATGTTCAACTTTCATGTAAATGAGTTATCTTTCAGCTTAAACAGAAGTTAAAGGAGAAAATCATTCTGCTCCATATCCTGTGTAGTCCTCCTCCATCTGACATAATTAACACTTATAGATCAGGATCAAAGGTGAAATCAGCCCGCCTTGCCCTCTAGAGAGCCCTAAAACTCTCAGAGGAGATGAGTCAGGCTTTATCAAGTCCTTATCAACGATTACGGCGGCAACCCCTGCTTAAGAGATGGTTTATTAGATCTCCTCCCTGTTAAGGTTCAGAGCGTAGAGATCTTAATTATTGCAATAATGTATAAGCAAAGGCCTGGCGTAATTCAGCAGTGTCAGCGGCAGCTAAAAAAAAAAAAAGGGCCATTTCAACTTGCTACCGCCTCTTAAACATCACATTAGAAACGGTTTTGTGTTAGAGACCTCTGAATAAAAAGCTGAAAGAAGAATAACAAATTGACATCTCTTTTTGGAGAATTATACCACAGGGGAAGGCATTCTCCCATCCTTAATCACTATAAAATGGTTTATAAAATGGTTTAACATGACACACAGAGGCTGGCAAATGATCAAATCCTGACAGGAGGACAAATTGCAAACAAAATGAGAGATCAAGTTTATTAGAGTGCTGCCTCTGGGAAATGAAAATCTTTAATTCCCTTTTTACATTGACATTTATTTGGCTGGTATGAATAGCAACAGCCGCTCGCGCGCAGACAAACACACACGCTTGTGTTGCACCTACAAGAGCCGTAACAGCTCCACCGCAATGATGGAACAGTCAATGACATTTATCATGTTTGCCTTTGTAGATGACATCTGAAACACATTGTCTTTCATCCAGCCAGCATTCATCATGTATTTTATATAAAGTTCACAGTGGCGCGCGGCTGTGTCTTTATGCAGGAGCAATGAGGGGAGCCGGCAGGAATTATCCATCACCTCCAGCACAAAGGATGGATTCTTACTCCTTTTAACCCTCGGGCTTTTCGATAAAAAAGGCTTATTATAAAATACCCCCTGAAAGGAAATACACTTCCAGGAATTCAACTTTAAATATCAATGTCTGAATTGGCTTGTCATTTAATTATGTGCGGAATAATTCATGACCAGAAGTATCAGTATAATCATCTATTAACTAGAAAGGGATTTACATTTCCTAGCAAGTGTTTATTCCCAGTTAATCTTTACAAAGATTATCCTGTTAGAGCCACAAGTTGAAGTGAATTTAATTAAAATTTTATTTGAACACCAACAAAGAGTAGCATACAACGTAAAAGCTGAATGCAAATAATGATGATATGTTTCATTATTTTAAATCTGAAATGTGCGGCGTGCTTATGCTATAACCGCCTGGGCCAATTACTGCTGCAAGTATTTGGGAGTATGTCTTTTTGCACATCAAGATACATTTTTGCATATTGTTCTTTGGCAAACTGCTCGAGCTTAGTCAGACTGGATGGAGACCATCTGTGAACATGTATTTTCAAGTCTTGGTGCTGATTCTTAGTAAGATTTAGGTCTAGACTTTGAATGGATCATCAATGCATATGCTTTGATCTAAACCGTTCCATTATGGCACAGGTTGTATATTTAGGGTTGTCTTTCTGCTAAAAGTCGAACTTCTGCACCAGTCCCAAGACCTTTACAGGACTCCTCTGTCTTTGCTGAAGAAAAGCACACCCCAAGCATGATGCTCCTGCCATCATGTTTCACCAAGAGGCGTTTTGGTCATGTAGGTCAAAAAGTTTCATTTCAGACTCATCCTGCCAGAACACCTCACTCCACAGGTATAAATAGGGCCTTAAACACTTTTGCAAGGCACTGTGTAACAGAAAGAACTGTGGTTTACAGGTATAAATGAAAGCTTATAATGCTGCCATTTATAGTGCTATAATTTTTGGTCATAACAACTAATGAACATTATTATGTTTCATTGAAGCCACATGCAATAAGTGTTCAGCCAGCAACACTCCCAAAAAAAGCTGGTTAGTTTTCACCGCTTATTTATAGCCCCAAACAAAGCAGCAGCAGCAGCAGCATATTTGCATAATGACAACATTGGCGTCCATTGTTTTCACTCTAAGTGCCCGAGTCAGCTGCTACAAGACAGCTGACGGGTGTTACTGCATCAGGATATGCCACTGACATTTTGCTGTTGCATGTCACAGCTACTATCTCAGGACAACTCGTGAGTGCGTTGCGTGTCCAGTGAGCCTAACGTGAGGCAGATGACACAACAGTAAACAATGGGTCAATAATAATACAATAAGTGATAGACTAACACAAAGTAGTCCACAGTTGTAAAGGGGAGGACAATATTATACATATTTTGCAAAGAGATTAAATAAAATTTGCCATGTGTTTGTATTCATTCTCCCATTGGTCGGTCTTCTGGGGTATGTTTCTACCAGGTTTTTGCATCTAGACGTTGGATTTTTTTATCCATTTGTTTTGCTAAAAGATTGAAATTTTTTATGGAGATTGTCTATTAAAAGCAATTTTTAAGTCTTGCCCCTGATTCCCAATTGGATTAAGGTCTGGACTTTAGCTGAGCCATTCTAACACCTGGATGCTTTGATCTAAAACCTTGGATTGTAGTTCTGGTTGCAGCTTTAGGGTAATTTTCCTACGGGAAGGAGAACCTCTGCCCCATTTTCATGTCATTTGCAACCTCTAACAGCTTTTCTTCCAGTATTTTCCCATATAAACTCCATCCATCTTTCCATCTACTGAGTACCTTTCCAGTAACTGCTGGGGGAAATAAAGAAGCCAGCAGCATCGTGCTGTGGGAATCCAGGCAACTGGTTTCCTGGCTCATTTTTCTGATTTGCATTAATAGAAAGTAATAATTTCCCATAATAAAGATGTTGCATAATAACTAACACCACACATTTCAGATTATCATGCGCATAAATTGGTACAATGTGTAATTTTCCTTCCACTTTACGATAATGGATTCTTTTGTGTTGGTCTTTCGCATAATATCCCAAAAAATACACTCAAGTTTGTTGAGCCTTCTCCTCAAGACTTGTGTTATCAACAAGGCTGTCAATCCCAATCCCCAACCCTCATTTTAATCCTAATTTCGCTTAGGTTTAATTTATATGTATGTGTTTTAAACAAAATAACGGTTGTAATTACTAGCCTAAAACATTATCTTTACACATTATTAAAATCTGAAGAGATAGTGACAAAACATCTACAACGAAGAAATGTGGCTTATATTCTCAAAGCCCCTTTCAGGAATATTGGTTTTCATCAATTAGGCTGCAACGAAACATCTCTATTATGTGTGAATTAGCGACCTTGATGCTTTTCACCAACAAATCATGACAGTAACCATTCACAAAGTCAAATTTATTAACATTCATTAATCCCTTTCACTGAATCACTCTCACAGATAAAATATGAACAATAGCAGCTTGGGCTTAACTTTGAAGGAAATAGAGAGTCTAAACAATACAGTTAATAAAGTAAAAACAATTGCAGCTAGCAGTAAATATGATTTCATGGCACAAAAGTTGTGTGTACAAACAGAAATACTTCTGCTTGGTTGCCTACACACTTTTTTTTTTTTTTTTTTTACAGCCCAGCAAAGGAAAGCCCTAAATGCTTGCCACAGCATTTTGAGTTTGGCTGAAGATGCAGCATCTTCATCTAAAAGACAACACAGAAGCTCCCAGGTGTAGTGGAAAATACTGTTTTCTCGAGTGGAGAAAACACAAGGACTCATTAAAGTAGGTATAGTGACCCTTTTAACATTAAAACTCAAAACACACATTAAAAAATAATTTAGCCTGATGAAATCCCTGTGTGTAACTTTAGGTATCGCGCTAGGAGTCGGCAGGAAACGACATTTCGTTTAACTACACATACATGTAAAGAATGACGATAATGCTTCTTGATCTTTAAATGTTGACCACAAATATTATTCTAGTACGCAATTCAGCTTTGGTTTCAAAAATGCTAAAACTTTAAATCCAACTGTTGTTAGTGTTTAAAGTCAGCTCTTTCTTTACCACAACAAATGGAGCAGCAGCCATGTTACTACAGACGAAGACTCAATCCATCCATTTATTGGTGATCAAGACGCCAAGATCCCTAAACTCCTCCGCTTGGGACAGAGACTGACACCCAAAACACTTGATAAATGTATATATCATGTTTTACATTTTAGCTTTCTCTTTTCTGTATGTAATGTGAAATCATGGCATTTTTACTCAGAGTTATGAGGTCACCAGAATCTCATGTTTAAGTATGAGTTTAGCTCCTAGGCACGTAATATAAAGACAACCATGTTGCCCGGGAGTTTACACTTCAGAGTGCAAAACCAAATTATCACTGGTATGCCATGTGTAAGAAATCCTAACAATTCACTTTTCTTTTGGATTTTTTTTTACATCCTTGAAATAAATTTTCCACCTTTTGATCCGTAGCACACAGTATCAGAAATGTGTTTCAAATTAACCTTCAGCCGTTGTAAAGAACTGTAAATGTCTCAAAGCAATAAAAATGAATTCAGGAAGTCGAGGGGACGTTTTTAGGAAAGTTGACTATGCGCCAAGGTTGCACAGCAAATCGGAAATTTATAATTTTCGACATATCACTGCGCACAACATTGATATCAAAAAGAACTGCACTGAAAATTATAGAAATATTATGCAATTCACTATATGGCGTTTCAGAACATATTAGATTTAAGCTCTTAATTATTGTAAGTCTTGCTTTCATCATGACATTTGCCAACAATATTGTATGCTTTTCTGATATTGTGCACCATAAACCATGAAGATATGCATCCATCCAGCTTTTACTTGCCAGTGTCGATTTGCTACTGATTCCATGTTTCTTTCCAAAAGCCATAACTTGTGCAAATTCATTTGTGCAACCCTAACTCTTCTACTAATTATTTGAGTTTAATAAAAAAGAAACTGTGAAAGGATTACAAGATTATCTCCATTTAAGCTTGAAAGCCTTTCTCTCTATTCATTGTCTGCTTTTTACTGAACACTATTAGCTGATTGATTGATTGATTGATTGATGTCTCACTCTGTAGTAACACTGCCAGCTGTAAAAATGAGACCTAAAGCATGCACAATGAAACTGAAGCAATACTTAAATTCATATTCTCATAATATGAATTTGAGAATTCTGGACTGCTCTAAAGACACGGTTCTGAAGCACTGGGATTTCTCTTGTAACTGTAGCTCTATGTGGTCCCCAATGATGATTAATATGTTACCTACAGGCCAGCTCTCCTCATACGCTGCTGAAATGAACTGAACCACAAGGGCAATGAGGAGAGACACCCTGCAGCTCCAAACAAAGGCAAAGGCTCCCAGCTGTAATCGGAAGCTACAGTCTCTTCTCTCAAGGCTTAAAACTCCAACTCCTCTTCGGTTATGATGACTCAGTACTGCACACACCGTGCTCTGATTTGGTGTTTCAAGAACTGCTTTTCTACTGGCCCCTTAACTGAGGACATATCGTGCTTTTTAATGCCTTCCTTTTCACATTTAAGTAATTCAGTTGTGGTCTATATAAAGTGGAACTGCAATGTTTTGGTCTGAAGTTGTTGTTACTTTAGCCCCACAGGCCCTCTTTTGCCCCTGTCCTAAGTTTTCGGTGCTGTCTCTTTAAATCTAAAAGAGGCACTTGATGCCCCGCCCCCCTCTAGGTCGCAGAGTGTTCCACTCCACCCCGTTTGGCCATTTTTGTAGTATGCCGGGGGACGGTGTGATGCATTGTGGGAGTTAATACGCCCAACCACTAAAGATTTTCACTTAT
The DNA here is from genome assembly GCF_011125445.2 of Fundulus heteroclitus. NCBI lineage: Eukaryota > Metazoa > Chordata > Actinopteri > Cyprinodontiformes > Fundulidae > Fundulus > Fundulus heteroclitus. Next base: position 8,890,875 of record NC_046370.1, read on the forward strand.
AGCTTTTACATCCTTGAGCTTGAACTACAAAATTGCAGCGGAAAAAATTTAAATGGTGGATTTGCGAAATTGGTAAGCCGGAAGGTCATGACGTTTGTTTTTTTAGCAATTCCACAACAAATGCTGTGATGTAATAGTTAAATAAAAATTAATAGAGAATAGAGAAAACAGAACAGCTCGAAAAAGAATTACTGAATATAAAGATATCTACGCTGTACCTGGACATACTAAATTCACATTTTCTACGTTCCTAGAGACTCCAAGTACACAATAAAAAGTATTTAAGGGGTAAATGTCCCCTTTAAGCTGTTGTTCCACTGTTTCCCATCTTGCCATAGATGCAGACACATGGAGAAATATGTTAAGTGGGTCTAAAGTTTGTGAAATTAATGGTTTTCTTTGTGGAACGTTAAGTTCTGTAACGTCTTTGAAGTACATTTGTCGTTTGCTGCATCCCATTCTAATTGTGAGTATTGGGGTCAAAAGTTTGTAATTCAAAATTAATTATTATTAGTTGACCATCTGGGAATGACATTTCCAATGCTCTATAGGTGCCCCTGCGTGGTAAGATAATTAGATAAATTAAACAGAAAATAGGTCAAGGCTGTTTCATTTTCAATTTCAAGCATACAGGAATGTCGAGGTGAGTGAACCTTTATCAATGCATAAATTATAGCGTAGCGTGAGATCAGGTTATTGTATTATTACTTTATTCTAGTATAAATGGCATCAAATCTGTAGCAGTGTTACCTGTGCGGGATACATGATGTTTAATGGCTGCAGGGCGCAACAGATATATAGCAGGGGTAATGACGTACTCAGAGAGAGGTTTGCATCAAATGCTACATTATGCTCGTTCATTTTTGTGTAAAGTTGTGCAAGATCGCAGTTGCTCGGTATCACTTAGTATTTCCTTTAATCTAATACTTTTAAATATCCAACCTTGCAACACAAGGGGTCCAAACAGGGGACCCACCAGACGTCAAAAGCCAGATCTGGAAGAGAGCGGTTCTTTCACCTGCTAAACTCAGAGTGACCTGCAGGAGTGAGTACCTTATTCTCTCTTAAGCTGAGAAAGATGGAGAAAGACCCACAAGAACAGACAAGCAAGTTGATTCATTGAGGGTAAAACAGCCCATTTTCCACCAAGCAAGGGACTCTTTTCAGTTCTCTTCTGGCTGGTTTCTAATCGGCACTTTTTCTCTTTAATTAGAGTAGATGTTGGAACTCAGAATTAGGAGATAAGTCTTTTATTTAAGCTTCTGAGAGACGGTCAAATCTTTTGAAGATTATTTCTGTAATCGGTTGATATTTCAGTAATCTGTGGATTTAGAGCGTATTTATTGTTGTTGGTCTTTGTTGGCCTTTATATTTATTATTTTTATTTTCTTCCTTTTCCTTTTTAGAATTAGATATTAAACTGTAGTTTTACCAATAACAAATGCAATTCTTGATTCTGTCAGTTACTAGCTCTCAATATTTCTATTTCAACAGAGGTGTTTATTGATCTTGAAACTGACTCTAAAGACATTAAATCCTAAGTAATTTACAGAAATTACCTGATTCTCCTTTCAGTGTGGAGCTTCCTGGAAAGGTAGGATTCATCCTTTATAATGTTTTTGGGTGAATTAGGACTAATTGTTTTGCGAAAACTACTAAAAGTTCACTTAATATCGCTGCAGTCCTGCTACCAAATATTTTATGTATTAAGGGGAAATGGATTGATTTTAGTGAGCAAGCTCTGTCAACTTCTCCCAAAGGTCACTCTGCAAGCATTTGGCAAAGGAAAGGAAAAGAAAGAGGGCAGGATGTTAGAGTTGAAGCATTAAAAATTGCTGAGGACCAGGCTGGAGTGTATTCAAGGCAAAGTTAGAAGTACTCCACAAATCAATCGCTGCTCTCTGCATCCCCCACACGTCTTTTATGCTCTGAAATGACAGAATGTAGAGCAAGCATTCTTGTCTTTTTTTAAACATCTGGCGTCAATATCAGAGCTTCGCTTCAAAGAAATTACTGATAACATTTTGGCCTCTCCACTCATCTATTTAAAGCTGCTCTCAGCAGTTTGGAGATATAAGGTTTAAGTGAAGGGTAAATATGTCCAAAAGGGACCAACGTGGACAAAAAAAGCCGAAACCTACCAACAGTAGCGACGGTGTCGTCTTTGCCCTGGGTGAAGACCACCAATCGCTGCCTCTTTATGTTCTCCTTGGGGAGGTTTTGGGTCTTGTGCGCAATCACCGCAATGTCATCTGTCTGTGAAAACACCATGGAAAGAGAGGAGGGGGGCATGTTAAGTTGAGTGAAAGCATCATGAAGAGCGGTTTCAGAGTAGTCAATCAAAGATCACAAGTGTTACTGAGAGCAGGTCAGATTTTTTTCCAATCCAGTCAGATGGATCAAGTGATAATAAAACCAGATGGGCTGGTGTGAAACGGATCAATAGGAGCGCTCGATGATGCTTCCACTGGAGTTGCTAGAGGGCTGGAAAATATTACAATGTCATATTGCCTAAGTGAGATGAAAATGAGAGTGTGAAGATAGGCTTTTTGTCAGATAACGGCGCTGTCTGCAAGCAGCAGGGGATACGCGGTGCATGTACTGTATCGTTCTCCTGAAACAGGCCATCTATCCTCAGCATCTGCACAGAATGGATATTCTCGCCTGGAGACGACAGAGCTCTCAGGAGTGCTTGCCTTTGATCATGAGAGGAATAAAAAAGAAAAAAAAAAACACACACACCTGTCAGTGCTGCTTTATTATTAACTCATCATGATGTACTATGAGCAAGTAGAATGTCTTTATTGCTGTCTTTCAACAAAGTGGACAGCTTTTTTCTGTACATCGGGGAGCTGAAATTACAGTTGCTTGAAGCATCTGTGTCAAAGCTAGCGCTAAAGCAACTTTAGGTTGAGCAAATACTGTGATTATGGGAGCAATCTGGAGAGATAGACTCGGCCCACACCAGCCACTCTGCCTCACTCGAACCAATGAGCTTTTACACCTCTAAATGCTTCCCAAACGTCCTTTAATCAGCCCTAAGAGGTCCGGGGAGACCCAGGGCTGAGGGAAAAATGGGTGTAACACTCTAAGTAAGTGCTAATAGTGAGGTTAATACAGAGGCTGTTAGCGGGCTATGGTGAAAAAAGAGCAATTTGTCACTGTGACTGCATGTAACCACAAGCCCTGAATGCAAAAGCACACTGGGCTTCGGCACATTGTCACCCTCGGGTTTTATGTTCGCTGACATAAAATAAAGGTGACTCTACTCGGGTTCAGATGCTGAGAGGTCCTTAGAGCACGAGGTGGAGGTGTACGCATCAGGGCACACATATAATAACAAAGGTAAGCACAGGCACGGTAAAATGATGTGGGGAGAAGAAAAAAAAGAAAAAAAGAAAGAAAACCAGCAAGCCAGAAATTGATTGACAAATGATGCGGTCAATTTGGTTCACGGCTGACAAATGGCAATATTTACGATTGCAGGGCGACTGATCAGACATAAATCAACAAAGCGTGAAATATGAAAGCTTTACAAGGGTGTTAAATTGCGTTGCTACGTCGAAGCCACCGAGAAACTGATAATCTCCACCGCGGGCTGCTTGTAGCAAAAAAAAAAAAAAAAAAAAATGCTGCAGGGGAGAGATTCAATTAGAGCCGTGATGCAGAGGGTTCTTTTGAGCATTTAAAGGAAACAGATCACAATCAGGAGACTGCGTTCAGATCTGCTGATTGCTGCGTCTGGGAGGACAAGCTCTTTATCTTGTATTTATACTGAAGAAGAGTAGCTGTCATTTGTGTTAGTCATCCATAATGTGATGATAACAGTGTTCAGACTACATTAGGAGCACATCACGCTGTGTCTTGAGGGTTAGATGCTGGCAATATTTAATTAAAGTTTGACTAAAAAGGCCTAATTAGTGAATTAACAAGACTTCTGATGGACTGAGATCAACCTCACTGTCATTATAGGACTCAAAGTGCTTAAAGAACTTCACTTCAGCGTATTAGCTTGTTAAACCTGACAATACCACAAACGAAGCAGTGGCCGCTGCGTGTCGTTTGACAGTTGGTGTTAAAAGGATAACAATAAGCTCGAGTTAAACACGGTTCGACAGGAAAATAATTGAGTTGTGCTCGCATTTTACGACGCCACAATGTTTCTTGTCGGAGTTGAGTGCTACCAAGTTGCTGTTAGCCTGTGATTGCGTGTGGTGAAGTCTGAGCTGTTATTATGGGCCTTTTTAAATCATTTGTGCAGCAATATTTTGGGAACTCAGTAGAAAAAGACAAAACAATGACAGAGCGACAAAACAACATATTGATGATTTGAAAGGATAGCGAGCACTGCTGATGGCTAACGCTAAGTGGCTGAGAACATTTAAGTTTGCATCTGCTTTGGGCCTTTCCATCAGCGCTAAACTAAATGGCTATTCAAACTTTATTTGATTATTGACTTATACAATCTGTTTTGGATCATTCTACTCTTCAAAACACAGCCTATATAGCACAAGAGTCCATACGCCCATACGCTCTCACCAAGCACAGAGAAAATAATAATTTTACTTGATGTAGCCAGAAACCTCAAAACAATCTGCTAAGTTTCCTGAGAAAACATTTTAATCAATCTGTCTGCATGATGCAATAGAATTGATTTTGTAAAGTATACATATACTGAATTGAATTAAACTGAATTAAATATATCAACCTGGGCATTGATAAAGTTTCTTGATTATGTTTAACAATAATTTATTAGTAAATTTTTATTTGGCCTTAATAAGTAAGGCCAAATAAAAGCAAAAATGTCTCTCATATCCGCGTTCTGGTTTGTGGCTAAAATGGTTTATTGTGGGACAAACCTACCTGCAAGGACTGTTCTAGGAAAAATAAATAAGGATAGGATTGTGAAGGACAGACGCTTTTGTCTACGCAACATTACAGCAAAATATAGATCAAATATCTCCTATCTACTATCTTTTACGTGGCTTTTTTAAAAAAGTCCTTAAATCAGAGGGTATTACACATAAAAAAAATTCAGTCAAGTTTTCAGGGGTTTTTGTCCTTTTAATCCATTTTGAAAGTATGAATAAAAAAGTATGATATGAATTGATGGATGGACTGATGGACAGAGAGACGGACTCGGCTTGGGAATAAAATATGGAAATATAAATATTTCCATAAACCATATTCCTCACTTTTCCATATCTGAAAAAAAACAACAACAACTAAAAGACTCAAATAACGTACTTTTCCAGACTTCCCCTGCCTGCATATGAGCCCTTTAAATCTACCCGGTGCTGTTCTTAAATAGGCACCAGCGGTTTTAAAACTTGTTACTGGAAACATTGAGGAAGTAGCCTGTCAAAGGAAAGTTCAACTCTCATCAGAAAGTGACAAGAAGGCAGAAAATAAAAAAAATACCTCAACAACTACTGTGAGGAAAACATCTACCAGCTACAACCATCCAGAAATGCAGTAGGTACAGTACACACCACTGATGTTATCTGGAGGAAAAAAAAAAAAAAAATCACATTCATCCAATGCAATTTCACAGAGTGTTCTGCCAAATCAAGTTGACACAGAAAATGTCAAAGAACTGTAACTACTCGCCGAGTCTTGACTTTGCCCTTTGTGCAGTTTTTTTTTTTTTTTTACATGAGGCCCCTCCATTATTACCACCTCCTCCTCCTCCTCCTCCTCCTCCTTCTGCCTTCATCCCGTCTCCTCTCTTAAACCTGTCACTGCCATCAGGATTGCATTTCTATTCCAGTCACGTTGATCACACTGTTAGTGATTCTGGATGACAATTATTCACACAGAGCAGAGCCATATTCAAGGCGGTTCTCCCTCTGAAAGATGGCACTTAAAATACCTGAAAAACACACATCCTGGCTATTTGTGTTTTCTGCCCCCCCCCCCACCCCCCTGCATTTAAATAGAAATGCGGGGAATATGCAAGAAAAAAAAATAAAAACGAGTGAGGAAGACACTCTGGGAATATTCATTTTACACTTAAGAGACAGCACAAACAAGCGCTGCAATCTCCATCTCTGTAATCTACAACAAGTGGCTTTAATTTGGGTGTTAAAGCAGAGTGTTTCCGTGTGCCGTCATGGTATAGCGGTGAGCAGAAGCCATACAGTAACGTCGCTGAGTGCGACGGGGATAATGAGGAGGCTTTTTTAACCTGGCAACCTGATGAGCTTCGAGCCTGCGGAGAAAGGCTTGAAACCGTGCCCAACTTCTCAGCTTCCCAAGAGGCTTTTCAAAATTCAATAAATAACATCTGTAGGCGATGTTGGGTGCAGACCGAGCGAGTGCGTCATAACAGAGAGCGGGGCTGAACAAAGAAACCATGACGACTGCCTGGTTTCCATAGCAACTGCTGCAAGGCCTGGAGAGTATAATAGCACATCAATCACTGTCCAAAAAGAACTTTATTATCAGCAAAAAATAAACCTTTAGGATCTTTTTTACTGTGAAATTGCCGGTCAACTCACCTCAAAGCCCAGCTCTTTGGCAAATGTGGCCGCCTCCTTGAAGAGAGACAACACGCACACACACACACACACGCACACACACACAAAACAGAGAGACACACAAATGAGCAGTTAATTACAGAGTCACAAAACAGAGCACAATGTCCAACCACAGACGCGAAGTGAAGACATCTCGCTTCCCCTCCGCTCCTCGCATGTCACATGAGAATAAGTAACCTGAGTTAGCGTCGCTCTGCCAGCTCCTGATTTAATAGGCAGGCAGCCCACCCCATTTAAACTATTATCAGACATCATCTCGTCTTACCGCAGGAGCGTGAGATAACACTACATCAGCCTGTAGGCTTGAAACAACCACTGAAACCATGAATATGTGCTGGTATGTGGGAATCCCCCATCCTGCAGGCATCCAGCGCCCCGTATATATAGGTCGCCGTAGACTCCGAACAGGTGCACTTCACATACCCCTACCTTGTCTGATCGAAGCAGATACTTGCATATACCGTGTAAATGGCATATCCACCTATCTTTTCTTCGTTGCGTTAAATTATTTTTATTTTAACGTTTTATTTTATTTTAAAATCTGTTAGATTCAGAAGTTTACGTACCCTAAGATTTCTATGACTTTAAACATTATGGGGAAGCCCAGATGAGGATGTCATTGCTTTGCTAGCTTCTGATTTAGTCACAAAACAAATAGAGGGACAACAGTGGATATATTTAAAGGCAACACCCTAAACTCACTGTCTCCAAGTGTGAGAGATAAAATCATAAAAAGTAAAATAATCATCTTTTTGATGCCCTGATTTGGCCAACAGAACATCTGCTATTGCCCTCTCTTACATAGAAAGTATTCCTGGATCAATGTGTGCTTTTGTGTTATTTTTAGTGTCTCTGCTCTGTCTTCTCGAACCCCCAGTCAGTTGTGGCAGATTGCTGCTCACACTGAGCCTGGTTCTGATTCTGCTGGTGGTTTCTTTGTGTTAAAAAGGAGTTTTCCTCTCCACTGTCGCTACATGCATGCTCAGTATGAGAGATTGCTGCAAAACCATCGACAATGCAGACGACTGTCCGCTGTGGCTCTGTACCCTTTCAGGAGGAGTGATTGCTGCAAGTCAATGACTCCATGCAATCTGCTGGGTTTCCTTACATAGGAAACTTTTTGACCAACCTTTCTGAATGATTTAAATGGATTGACTTTGTACCTTGAGATGACATGTTGTGAACTGACACTATAAGTAAAATGGAATAAAAGGTGCCACATTAATTTGATTTAAAAAATATATGCAAGTACACAAGGTGTTACAAAAGATGAAGATGCAGGCTGAAGATGACGACACACTGTCATAATTTACAGTGAGTCATATACCAATATGGGCCGAAGAACCCATTACTCCAAGACTAACATAAAAGCCAGATTATTGGAGACAGATCAGGCCAAAATTCCAGCAAACTACTGTTAAAAGCATGTGGAGGGATATCAACATGCGACCCAAGCAACACAGTTTAAAAGGCAATAAAAATAAATTGATGAAAGTTTAAAAAAAGAAGTAATTATTGTCACCCCAAACTGACTTCAAACAGGAAATGTTTAGTCTGACATAAAGTTAGATAGTGGGATAATTTCTTTTAGGTATATTGTTATTTATTGCATGTAAATGTCTGGTGACAACTGTATACAGTGCCTTTCTACTACTGGCACCCCTGGGGAAGGTGTGCAAACATTCCTAAAAAAAAATTACCCTTTACTGTAGCAGCATCATTTCATTAATCATCTTCAAGTTAACTCTACTGTGTTGCGGTGCTGTTTCTGGCACTCCTAAAGACACTTCTTATCACTGCTATGCAGTCGATATTCAATCATAGTCTTTCTAAGTCTGTATTTCTACATGCATGCATACATTCGTAGACCATCTAACATTTTGGATAGCTGCAAATATCTTCAACTAACTACAGAAAAAATTAATTCCTCTGTTTATGCTTGAGATTAGACTTTATCAGTGGTTATAGAAACACTTGGTCAGTTCTTATGCTAAGCTTTCTATCAGGGACCTTGGGAAATTCCTTGACTCAAGATTTGCATCAGAGGCCCAATGTGAATCTTGATGTTTCCTCCACTGAAATATTGCAAAGTTCAGTTCTATCTTATTGCAAGTTTGGGAGAGCACTTATTTTCTTGGGGTTATTTTCTGATATACAGGTACATCTAAAAAAAAATTGTATATTGCGTAAAAGAGTAATAATTTTTCATCTCAAAAAGTGAAACACATATTTAATATAGAATCATTAAACATAGAGGGATATATTCCAAGCCATTGTTTGTTTATTTTATATTATGGGTTACAGATAATGAAAATCCCAAACTCAGTGTCACAGAAAAATTTAAATACTGTGAAAAAGTTAATTATTATGACTTAGGGTGTCCCATCCTAATCAGCTAATCAATTCAAAACACCTGCAAATGTTTCCGGAGCCTTTAAATGATCTCTCACTCATCAACACCCTCCACAAGGAGGGGAAGCCACAAAAGACAATTGCTGAAGAAGCTGGTGGTTCACAGGGTTCTTTATCCAAGCATATTACCAGAAAATTGAGTGGAAGGAAGTGTGTTAGGGAGATGTGCACCAGCAACAGGGAGAACTGCAGCCTTAAGAGGATTGTCGAGTGAAATCCTTTCAAGAATTTGGGGGAGCGTCACAAGGGGTGGACTGAGGCTGGAGTCCGTGCCTCCACAGTCAATGCAGCCATCTACCCAGGAAATCCTAAAGCACTTCATGCTTTCCTCTCCACACAAGCTGTACGGACATGCTAATTTTATTTTCCAGCAAGACTTGGCATCTTCTCACACTGCCAAAGTTACCAAAAAGCTGATTCAATGACCACAGTGTTCCCGCTGCTGATTAGCCAGCAAACTATCCTGCCGTGAACCCCACAGAGAATCTATGGGCTGTTGTCAAGAGGAAGATGAGAGACACCAGACCCAACAAGGCAGATGACCCGAAGGCAGCTATCAAAGCAATCTGGGCTTCCATTACACCTATGCAGTGTCACAGGATGATGGCCTCCATGCCATGGTGCATGCATGCAGTAATTCATGCAGGAGGAGGCCCACCCAAGGATCCAGTGCATAGAAATGGACACACTTTTCAGAAGCATGACATTTTGCTGAAACCAATCTTTTTTTTTTTTTTTTTTTGGTTGGTCTAATGTGACATTCTAGTTTTTTTTTGAGAAAATACATTTTGGGTTTTCTTTATCTGTGAGCCATAATCATCAAAATTACAAGAAATAAAAGCTTAGAATATTTTATTCTATGAATTAACCGCTTCATTTCTCTGCAATGACTGCCAAAAACTATTGAGATATTCCAAAATGTTTTTAGATTTACCTGTAACAAGCATCTGCCTTGCTTAAATGCCATGTTTTCTTATCTTTCCTGAGTTTTAGACTTTTAAAGCAAAATGGGCTGTTTTAATCAAGTCACGTTTATAATTTAGGAATACAGGAAGACATGGATTACTTTATTAAAGCCCCTAGACACTCTGGTCATTTGAAATAAAATAAAAACATGCACACCTTAAAGATGCTTCGAGTACCTTTTAAGACTTTTTTGTGTGAAGATTTTGTAAAAATCTAATTAATCTCAAATTTGGATTTGTTTCACAGTGAATAAATGCACAAAGATTAAACATTGGATTTACAGAGGTTTTCAATGTGATTAAGCTACTGCCAAAAAATATCACATTTCTAAGGCTTGCACATTGTACAACATGCCACACAGTTCCACAGATAATTTAATGTACTGGATATTTTTAAATGTGACACAAATAGAAACTCAAATTAAGCTAATTCTTGTTTGTTTAAATGCAGAATAAACAACATAATAGATACATCGTGCAAATATTAAACAGTAGACATTAACTGTTTAATTGTGAACAAGAATAAAATGCAGCTAAAAACAAAAAGATCCGACTGAAACTTAGGGCTTTGTCTTTAACCATGACATAAAAGTAGGGATGTCTTCAGGATGTTGTAAATGATTCTTTCATGACAGCAAGTGTCTGCCCTGGTTCTCATCTCCAAGTGGAAACAGCTGCTCATTAAAGGGATCAGTCATGTGAGGTACATGTTCGGCATGTCAACATTTATTTACAAAAGGTGCTTTTATTGTCAGGTTTAACTCTTTTTTTCCCCCCTTACCAAAGAACAAGCTGTTTAATTCTTGGGAAACCTTTCTCCTACTTTTGCACATTTCAGTCAGCTTCTCTAAAGCAAAACTAACTGTTTAGCCTGAACTTAAAAAAAGAAAAGGAATACGGTGTTCAGTTATTTTATTTGCAAAGCAAAACAAAGAAGGTTATGTTTAAATTCCAAGTCAAAAGCAGCCAGGCTGAAATACATATACCGAGGTGCATCTGTAGGGCTACATTACACCTTATTATTATTATCACAGCTGCAGCGTGGGAGAATTATAGGTGTGAACAAGAGTTGCCTCATTTTTGCATTTCTAAGAATTTAGCAATCTAACTGCTTCTAATCCTAGCCTTAACCTTTCAATAGCCTGCTAAGTGTTCTTTGAAAACGGCTGCCCTTTTGCAATCGATTTCCAAACAGAATTTCCCAGATGGTTCCATGTAACAAACCATCTGGCAGGTCAGGTTACCTTTGGTTACCATATGGCATGTAATGGCAAAGTCTTGTAACCACACTGAGTGATCTAATCCAAATTCATGCTGTGCATTTTTTTTAATGTTGAGCAGAATTGCAAGACGTGGTTAGGAAAGGTTAGTGAAAAATGTATTTGAATCATCATTCCAGGTCTATGTGAAATAACAAACTAAAATAACAATTATTATAAAATGTACTTACAACTCACAAGCCAAATAAATTACATTTTATGCCCACAAAGCTGCACTAATATTTGATTCTAATATTGAAAGACAGTTTTTTTTACTAATTTACCCCACTTTTTCTGACTAAACAGTGCATTTCTTGACACACAAACAAATAAAAGTACTGAACATGAAATCTAACAAGGTTATGACAACAAAACAATTAAAACCTACCCAGAAATAGTGACATTGTATCACTCTGAAATTTTGCTTCACCCTTTCCCAAAACTCTTTTTGTTTCAGTTTTCTTTACCTTGAAAAGTATCTAATCAGATGCTAAATGTATAAAGTTCCAAAGGTTATAGAGATATAATCCAAATTTCATAGGGTAGTTTAAAGCCCTTAAATTAATTTTGTTGTGCACTTGGAGTCTTTAGGAGAGCAGAAAATTAGAATTTAGGTAAACCAACCAGGGGCTGCCTTGATCTTTTTATATTTCTTTCAAGTCATATTTTTCAAACTGTTCAGTTTTCTATGACATCTTTTGCTCAGAAGCGTCACAGTATTTGCCACAGAACTGTTAAACAAGCACATGCCGGACTTCCGGCTTACCAGTCTCACAAATCCGTCATTTTTGTTTCTTTGAGCGATTTTGTAGTCCATTCTGAAGGATGCCAAAGCTGCAAGTGGATAAGTCAAACTATTCAGTTGTTCCCGTCCCCAAATACTACAAAAATGGCCGAACGGCGTGGAGTGGACTACTCTGCAACGTGAAGGGGGGAGGGTGTGAAGTGCCTCCTTTAGATTTAAAGAGACAGTACTAAAATAAATTCCTCTCAGACGCCCCTAAGGACAAGTTACTTTTTCTCTGAGTTAAAATACTCAGTATCTGCTTTTCACTGTAGATACTGAGTATTTTTAACTTCCTCTCCATCTATCGCATGAGCGGCATTAGTTTGAAGGGACATTTGGGGGCCAAAAACATAATGTGGGGAAACTAAATTTAAAAGGACTTTAGTTTGAGCAGGTTACAGCTGGTGCCCTCTGAGTGTTTATTTATTCAACCTTAAACCCCAGAAGTCCCTTGAGACAAAAATTTCCATTGCAAGACAATGCATTACACTTTACAGAAATATGTAGTTGTGAGAGCAGTGCAATAAACATCATCAAAGGTCAACTTTTGGTGGTCTTACCCTGGCTTTATTTCTTTTACAGTTTTTTACAATTATTTTACGATTTTGATCTTGAAGCCCAATGTAATTGTTGTGATTATGCACAATTAAAAGAGGTAAAAGGTGTAAAAGTGATGACGTACACCCTTTAAGGTGGTTATCCACATCATCCTTTAGATGATTTACACTCTTCGGCTCATTCTGTGGTCCTTTAACTGAAGACAGGAACTGTTACTTGTCAATTCGGAACGACACCACAAATCATGAAAGACAACCTAGTTCACCAAGTTCACATCTGCCCTCAGTGGGGCAATAAGTTGATTTCATGATTCTAAATAATCCAATTATGTGTTGAAGCTGGATGGGTGTTTGCGTGACCTTGGGGAGAGGTTGACATCGTGCTCCTCAAACAGAAGGGGAGGAGATGACATGGAACAATAAGGTTACTGGTCCCTGGAGGGAACCCTCATGGCTCCCTCTCTGCTTTGGATCAACTTCACAGCACCAGCAATATGTCAACTCATCACCCCTCCACCCCATCCACAATTAGCTGATGTAGTCAAAGCGCTATTTTACAATCATTTAAGGTAGCCATGTCTTCTCGTTTCACCTCACTTGGCCTTTTTCAATCCATTGAAGTTTCAGGTCTCGGGTTTGTTTTCCTTTATTTATGACCACATATTGACTTTTCTCCTCTGGAGCGCTCAATCACTGACAAAGCATGAGGCATCTCGCAGAGACAAGAGCGGCTCGGAAAACTGTCCCGTCTAAACAGCTGTATATCACAATAAAGCGTTTAAAAGAGAAACATAAACGAAGGCTGCATTAATAATGGTGCCGCTGAGCTGCACATGGCTCTGCCTCACCCTCCCTCTAGTTAGCAGCTTTAATATTTGTGAGAAAAGCCTTTCGAGTGTGTGTGGGCGTCAGGAGAAAAGATAATTGAAGCAATATCTATGAGCCACATGTGTACACTGTAATCCTTTTCAGGAATTTATTAATTTCTATCAGTTGCTATGTATTCCAACATCAGAAATATTTGTAATATAAGCTTAACTAAACCTCGTGTATAAACACTGTATGGCAGTAAATATGTAATTACCAAGACTGCACATGCAAGCCAATAAAACAAAGCACATAGGTAATTAAAGTCGCTATTCCTTAAGGAGCTTATGGCATTAATATTCCCAAAAAAAAAATCTCCTGTTCCAGCCTGCGTATGTTTCGCATTTGACATGCGCTTGTTTTGGTATGTTGTGCTAGACGGCTTCCAAATGACATCCCATGTGCTTCTGCAGCTGTTGCAACAATGACAAGTGCCTTAAAGTGACATCTGGGCAGAATCCTCTCGCACTCAAAAAAGCATCTTGTTTGTTCTGAGATTGCCGTGATTGCATGCTCGCTTTTGATGATCTGCTGTCGAGTCGGATTTCAGGGAGAAAGGACTGCGAGACAGAGAGGACGGTGGCAGAACTCGGGGGCCCTGCGAGTTCTCCGCCTTTTTCTCCTCTTTGGGCAAAGAAGGTAAAAGATAACAAGGCAGCCTGAGTGCATGAGCCCCTCTGAAGCCGCAGTTATTATGAAGCTATCAAAATGTGTGAGATGCTGCCGCTGTCAAAGGCTTAAACAGGCAGAGGGATATTTTTAGAGACCTTAAGCTAATAATCCACAGCCCAGTCAGAGGAGTGGGTGGGGGTCTATCATTTCTTGCCAAGCAAAATGGATGAGGATATGCACACTCCATGCAAGGGCCAGTGTACAAAGCATCACCACCCTTGACAAATGACATGAACATATTTGGCTTTGTTTGAAAGCCATCTATCCATGAACAGAATCCTGGGCAAACCCTGAATGTACTGATACCTTCTGGTTCATCCGGTGCGTCGTGTGTTGCTGCATAATATTTATCAAGGGTGTAATGAAATCTTGTGGCTCAAGATCTCTCTTTACTCAAATGCAACAATATTTCTATGCCATCCAGTTGCTCTCAGCATGTTAGTTCACCTGCTAAGTAAATGCAAGCTATTATTAAGACCCTCGGATATGAAGCCAAGTGCTTTACGTTCAACACCCTGTGACTACTGTATATTTGAGACTCTTATTTTGAAGTAAGTAAGAAGGAAAGGTCAAAATCTCGACAGGATGTTTCAGATATCTTGTAGAATCTAGGCCACATGGCCTTAAGGCAGGATAAAGATGGACTAACCCTTTACTAACAAGGTGTGCTTAAAGCTGCAGTACGTAGTTCTGAGAAAACCACAAACTTAGCCTTATAATTTGAACAAGCACACCTTACAGGTCCCTCCCCCTTGCTACAACCCTCGCTCCACAGCTGCTCCCCCCACAGCGGGGGTTATCTCTCAGGATAGTGAGCCTAAACCGCCCGGTCAGCGGAAAGCCGACGCAATCCGTGCACGTCCGAGCATTTTTAAAATCAAGCGATATGTTCAACGCACCAAGTAGATATTTCAGGTTTACGTAGCTAGCTTCTCGCTTAAAAACTTTTTTAAAGTTACTTTTACGTCACAGAAAGTGTAATATATCCAACTCCTCTCCACCATTGCTGTTTCCAGTTAAAAGATTCTCTTCAACACGCAGTGAAACGTGGAATACGATTCGCCATGAAGGATACGCCTGACCCATTCGTCAAATCGGGGCAAAGAAGGACACATTCGTCGGCTACATTTGAAGGAATCTCAGAAGGATTTAAAGGATGTTTATTGCCGCGTTGTAATTGTAATTGGCCTACAAATACGTCCTTCGAAGGATGCAGCACCTGAAATGGGACACACTCATGGATGAATATTTCCTCATGGCCCTGATTGGTTGTTTTTGACTGGGAGCGGTGTATTTCTGCCAATGGCGGTATGACCACTGGGAGGAGCCAGCTTAGATTTTTTTCCCATGTGTCTCATATTATACTGTCAGGACATGGTGACAGCGTTAACAAAAAATATATATTTAAAGGCATACTATGCAACATTTTTCAGTTAATTAATGTGTTCCATACCGTTTTGGATGATTAAATGAGTCATTTCAGGTCGAACAAAGGTTTTCTCGGCCGCCCTGGTGGTCTGTGGGGGAAATACCGTACTTGCAATTGCAGGAGCCCTCGGCCAGCACCCAAAGGCTCAGAAGTCTCATGCAAGACCGCGAGAGTCGTTCTTGCTTTACGGCGAGAACTGCTACACGCCCCCAGTGAAAGGCATGCTCGTTGCTAGCGCAGTGGCAATATTTGTGCAGTTATCATGGCGGAACCAGCGAGAAAACAGCGAAAGCCCATGTCGGAGCAGGCAAGAAAGAGGAAAAGGGTTCTGGACAGCGAGAGGAGTCGTACACGGGTGAACGTTGGGCAAGCTTCTTCTGAAGGGCGAGAGCTAAAAGAAAAAGAAGGCTGCAAGGCTGACGCGGACCTCGCACTTCTGCTGATGCGATTGTAAGTAACATTGGAATGGTTTCTCTCTCTCTGTGTGCATGTTCATACTTTCACTGTGTTAGTCATTGTTTGTACTGCCGTTTTTTTCGACTTTTCGTTGTGTTCGCCTGTCTGCTAAGCTCAAAACAACCGCGCCTGGCTTGACAGAGAAACCAGGAGAACAGCTGAGCATCTTTATGACAGTGCACTTTTACTTTCGCCCTCTGGGGGGAGCCTCGCTGGAAAATCAACCCCGGTTGCATAGTATACCTTTAAAAAAAACTAAAAAATTTACAATAGTTACCTACTGAAGCATTAATAAAGTGGCTGGTTAGTGTAAAAATTGAACGTCTTATGTTGAAACTGCATTTTGCCTATAATGGCTTTGGCAATGTAGTTTTTAAAAGGTAAGGAATAGCAGTATATTTAGAGAAACTAAAGTAGGTGATGCATCCATGGTGTCCAACATAGCCTCTAAAGGTCAACATTACTTGCTATTTTCTAGACAGAACTCCATTTCAGTTTCTTTCCATCTCAGTCATTATTGTAAAGTTTAAGCCAATGTTTCATCTTTACTTTCTGACATCAAACCAACTCTGGGAGGTTTTGCAAAAGTCTTCTGAGCATCAAAGTCTATGAAAGAAATTTCGCCAGAGGACATTTGGTCCCTTAAAAGTCACTGGAAATAATTACTCGAGGCAGTCAAAGAAACCTTCAATAACCCATGTCTTCTGATCTTTTGGCATCAGTCAACAAGGAAAGAACTCGACACCATGTCCAACTGACACAGAGCTACAATTTACTTTAAAGCAGAGCTGTGGCAAAAAGAGAAAATAAAAAACAGACAAAAAAAACCCTGTTAGTTCTTTTAGACATTTACTAACTCAGATAAAAAAAAAAAACTTGTTGGCCTTAAAGGCTCATTATATTCATTGGCCTGTCAGTGGTTCAGTTGGAAGACATTTCTTTTTGGCACATAGGAAAAGACCAAAACCGGAGAAAAGAGAGAAGCTATTGGCTTTCAGGGTAAAATGGTAAACGTAACAAGCATTTAGATTTTTCTCCTACTCGTGACAAGTTGTTGAGCATATGTCACACCAGAAGCGAGGGAGGAAAAGAAAAAAAAATCCAATTTCACTGTTTCCCAAAGAATCCAAATCAAAGAACAAACCTCAGTGCGAAGGTTAATAAATGTTGATAAGCTGGAAAGTGTAACTCCCCCGGGCCCTTCGGAAAATAAGCATTTGCTTGACCGTGTTAGCCCCAGCTGAGGCAGAGGCAGAAATTGAATTGTATTTGACACTTTGTGCGAAGGGGACACGACACCGAGGAGGGTATAGCCCTGACAAGCTATTTGCAACAATAAATCTGTTTTCTGTGTGCTTTTGGCAAGAGCTCTGTTTTAGAGAGCCTAGCAGGGCTATTTCAGGGTAGAGCAGGATAAAAATGTTTCCTTTTTAAACTGTGCGAGATAAAGGAGAGCAAATTGTTGGCTGGAAATGACGAATCACACAGTGCAGAAACCATTTTAAACTAAACTTAGCATGACTGGGTTATGACATGTCAAATGATTCAGCCAATTATCGCTACTTACAGTTATATATATAACAGCAGTAAATGTCATATTTTTCTCATTCCCAGGATGTTAGACTGGGCATCACTTAGGCGAGTCAGAAAGCTTTCATGAATGCATGTTAAAACAGCATATTGCATTTAACTCCAGAGCGTTCAGTTAGATTATTACACCAAATATGAAAGCATGGAGGCTCCTGATTGATATATAATCAAAATGATGCCACTGGAGAGGATTGACAGTGTGTTTAATGAGGCTTCGGGGTTAGTAGCTCTGGAGATTTTTTTTTTTTTTCCGCAGGCTTGGTTAAAAGGTTAAAAACCACTTAAAGTCTCACCGGTGGTAGGTAAGGCTCATATTTATTTTGTATATAGATCAACTATAATGTCATTTAAACGTTTATTTCATTATTAACTAATGAAAAGTAAGACCCAAACACACACAGAGTGCTATATTTCAAACTTTAAATTCCATTAAGTGATCATTATGGCTTAAAACTGATGAAAATCCAAACATTTAAATATGAAAATATGAAAATGACATCGCACAAATAAAAAAAAAAGTAATTAATCAATATATATTACTGGAAAGTTGACTGCAAGGAAAAAGTATAATAGAAAGAGGTGCACATGCACCAGTGAATAAAAACAGCTTTTGGGTATATCTCACCTGGGCTAAGGAGCAACAGGACTTTTTTTGTTTAATTATAAGGTACCAAAATCCAGAGGAAGAGTGGAGTCACAGATCTCAGGTTTTCACAGACAGTGATGGTCTGGGGAGCCATGTTGTCTGCTGATGTTGTGTTTTATCAACTCTAAGGTCAGTGCAGCTGTCTACCAGGAACACTTAGAGCACACTGTCAAACTGTGAAGCACTTGGCTTAATGACCACCGTGTCGCTGTGCTCGAATGGCCAGCACACACACACCTGATCAAACTCCCATAGAGCAAACTCAAGGCTCAATGATCAGAGAAAACAATGAATCTTTGTTTAAATTTTGTTTTTGCATTTTTCCTGCAATAACATTACCTTGTTGCTTGAATGGGGTTTTCTTGTAAAAAAAAAAAAAGCAAAAGAACAAAACAAAACAAAAAAACTCTTTATTTACAGATTTTTCATTTATTTCATTGGGGCAAACAACAACATTTGTTCTAGAGTTTTCAAATTCGTCACTTCACCTTCGTTAATAAACTTTAACACTGTTTGGCGACAATCTGGACTATGATTTAAGTTGGGGCCTCTTCTACGATCGGGTTTGCCACCCTTGCAATGCACGACCTACTAGGTAATTAATTGTCAAGAGTAGTCTGACCAAGTACTGGGTTTTTGTTTCATCAAGATTAAAATAAATACATTCATTAAATGTGTAAAAGTAAGGCAAGACATATAAACTTTTTCAGCTTTTTGCACCACTTTAGTTTATGTCAGACAGCTACTCTGACATTATCCGTTCTCGGCATGTGTTTCAAACAGGGACCTCATTAGTGTTGCACCGCCTCCTACCCTTGTCGCCCATAATCGTCAGGTTCTGTGTAAATAATTGCCTAATGCAAACATGACGCTGGTTAAAAGGTTAATAAATCAGCGTTTGCATAAACATCTTTGAGGTTTAGCTTCTTCTTTCAGGACTAGCTAATCTGGATTTATACAAAATGAAGACGCTAAAAGAGTAACAGTATCTACTCCAGGTCAGATATTAACCACTAATTACCTTTTGGCAGAACCTCCCTTTAAAAATCCCATACTATCCCGTCGACGGGAAGCCTCTGCCACAATGTTGCTCATGCTGAAAACCCACACAATGTGATTATTAATATGATTATGCAAACTGAAGGCGGCGCATTGGGCGGAAAGACGTCAACTTGCTGCCGTGCAGGATGGATTCGGAGGGATAAATCGCCGGTGTGCCGAGCCCTCCAGCAGCACCCGGGAGAACGTACCAATCCAGCTCAAGCATGACGGGCCACAAACATGAAGGTAAACACACACAGGAGCCACGCATGCCAGACAGGCAGGAGTTGCTTTAACTGCCTCTGGAAATGTACTCACACTAGACGGCAGCTGATGGTATTTCTCTTGGATACATTACTTGGCTCTTAGGCACCGAGCTCAAACATTCAGATACAATCGCATATTTGTAACCCTTTTTGTTGTTACAGTTAAGATTTACATCTGCAAATCGCTGCCAAATGAGCCAGGTTCCCCATAAAAGCTTTGCGGAGCTCTTAAACACGCCACCACAAACTGTGTGCTTATCAGTGTTTTCATAATGCTTGAAATCAAAGATGTGAAACTGTGTTTAAAACACCTGATAACAATTATGCAATGCAATTATTTTAAAATTATAAAAAAATTTCCACATCTGCATAAAACACAGTTCAGCATCCCCCAGCTGTTACACCACAGAGGTGGAATTGTGCCAAGCATAAAAACAATTAAGCTTCTTTGAAAATGTTCTGCTGATATGAAGCATTGCTCATAATTCAACAGATTGATTATAACAACTTGCTTCCATATGAGCTTCTGACAGCATTATACTCCTGAGTATAAAACTACAGTTTCATAGCATTAAAGCATAAAAACATAAATAAAATGTCAGCACATACATAGTGCTTAGCAAAAATACTCGTTCAATTTGAATATTTTTCCATTTTTCTTCCATACACAATCCCAAACTTCAAAATATTTTATAAAGATTTGATTTGATAGTCCAACAAATATTGGCATTAAGGAATGGATGTACTGTTTTCAACTTTGAACAAACAATCTCAAATGTGGCATGCTTTTGTATTCAACCATCTTTTACTCTGGAATTTCAAAACAAAATCCAGAAGAAACCATTAACCTGAATTGCCAATTGACCTCACAGGTCTGATAGAGAACACTAGATCACAAACAGCGTCATTAAGACCGAGGAACACAGCAGACGGGCCGGGGAGAAAGTTGTGCAGAAGGAGATATAACAGAATATCATCGAGCCCTGATCAGTCTGTCATCTGAAGATGGAAAGATTATAGCAAGACTGGCATCCCATCAAGACATGGCGGTCGACCTAAAATGACAGGCCGGACAAGGAGCGCATCAATCAACGAAGTGGCCAAGAGGCCTACAGTAACTGTGGAGGAGCAGCAGTTTGAGCCGTGCAAACAAAACTACATTTGGAAAAGCAATAGCATGAATGTCGTTGTTGAAAAAGGAAGCTCTTAGAGGACACCCAGTATGTGTGGAGGAGACAGGGAACGACAACCTGTACCAACCATGTCCACAGTAAAACATGGCGGTGTTGGCAATGGCTAGCTGTCGAGATCCATTGGTTCAGCAGGGACATAGGAACTTGCTCAGATTGGACTACAGGATGATGGACTTAAATAAATGGCAATCTTAAAAGAAAACCAGTTGGAGGCTGTAAAACTCTTCAGCAAGAACAACCAACCCAAACAGCCAGACAGCAAGAGCTACTGCAAAATGGTTTAGATAGAAGCATATTTCCTTAAATGGCCCAGTCAAAGTACAGACCTAAATTGAAATGACAATCTGTGGAATGACTCAAAAAATGGTGTTCAAGGACATATTCAGTATAATCTGACTCAGTTTGAGCAAAGAAGAGTGGGAAAAAAAAACATTATTCTCCACATGTTCTAATGCATGTAGGGACATACACCATGGGATGGAGATGGAGAGTCTTGGGAGGTGCTTAGACTGACCTTGTTAGACCTCTGCAAAAGTAAAACTATATGACTTGGAGTTAAAAGTAGCCCCGGTGGAAATGTTTAGGAATGGGCTCCTTTAGTGGCACAGTGATGTTTAAAAGAACAGCCTCAAGAAATGCTGGGGAGGTATCGTCACTAAGAATATACAGAAGAGGATGTCAAGAACCGATCCGAATGTAAGAAAAAAAAAAAAGCCATGCTGCAGAACATTCAGCAAAACACCAGATAAATTCAATTATAATACAAGGGTAAAAATATGTGTTTCTCCATCTTGCTCTTTTACAATGTAAAGTTGAGAGCATGACAACCGGATGTTACATCGTTAATTAGCTGTAATGGTAGCAAGACTATGCGGGGCTGTTTATCGTAGCAAATGTTGCAAAGCCTGTAGCAAATGTTTGCTACAAAACAGTGTTTGATCAAAAGAACAATCAGTGGTGCTCCTGTAGAGTTAGAAAAATTACTTTCTTTGTTTTTGTATTTATTTATTAATTGCTTTTTTCTTTTTTAACAAATACATCTGTCTTCGTTTTCCAAAGGCAAACGTTTTTGTGGGAGGTCCCTTGAATCCAGCTAAGACCATCACAGACCTGAAATCACATGCTTGACTATTCATATCCAGCAGCCGTTTAGATGTATAGTTCAAGAAAAGTTAAATGTCATGCTTTTTTTTTTTTTTTTTTTTTTAAAAAAAAAATCAAGGAGCTATTTTTGTGTTTAATGCCAATTTTTTTATTTTATTTTTTTCTTATTTTCTCCTTAAAAAAGCCAAATAAATTAATAGAAAGACAATTTCTTCCATTTTGGTTGGCTTGCATACAACATTAAAGAATCAGAGTTTGTTTTCTGGCTTAGCATCGCTCCTCCCCACAAACTGGTTGACAAATCCAAAAACCGTGTTGTTGAAGGCAATAAAAACTGTGAAACTAAATGTTTGCTAATATCTCTGCACATGGCCGAGGCTCCCTGAGGATCAGGGCCACTGGTCCGCTTGAGGTTTGGCAGACCACTCGCAAATCCCGGTAAATCCTGGTCAATGAATATCTCAACCACTCCGCAGCGTGTCTGCAGCAATGCTACAATACAACTGGGACCAACGCAGGTCAATCCACATGCTTGATCCACTTATCAGGACACTGCTTATCGGGATCACCAGAGTCATGTTGTCTGCCAGTGAAATAGATTCAGTCACCAACACAAACTGCTACTATTGAAGCTGGAAGATAATGGAAGGGACGGTTCATATCCTCTATATACCCTGGCGCTGATTTTTAGGGTTTCTACACCAAGGGGATTTCAGTTGTTGACCAGAGCTGGTCCTAAAGCCAGTTCTTAACTTGTTTTACTAGTGTTATCTAGTTTAGCAAAGACTAATTTGAGGTTAAACTATGTGATAAACTGGACAGTAATTCTTGATGAAAGAATGTGAAAGAATGTGTATCCCAGAAATTAAAGGAGACTGTACAGTACAATAGAGTACATTTCAGCTGAGTGGATCAGAACTTTTTTTTTTTTTGTTTACTTTTTTTCCTCCTCTTCATTAGGTGCAACATAAATAAGCCACTTGAATGCAATCATACGTCAACATGAACATGTTTTAACAGTACATGGTGAAGGAAGTCTGTACAGGAAGACAAAAAGGTGAAACTCAATTCATACAAATAGAGGGGATATAATTCAAATGTCTCTCCGGGTACTCCGGCTTCCTCCCACAGTCCAAAAACATGACTGTCAGGTTAATTGGCTTCCCTAAATTGTCCTTAGGTGTGAGTGTGTGTGAATGGTTGTTTGTCCTGTTTGTCTCTCTGTGTTGCCCTGCGACAGACTGGCGACCTGTCCAGGGTGTACCCCGCCTCTCGCCCAGTGAACGCTGGAGATAGGCACCAGCGACCCCGCGACCCCATGAGGGATAAGCGGTTTGGAAAATGGATGGATGGATAATTCAAATGTGTATTTCTGTTAATGTGGATAGCTCATGAAAAGACAAAATTTGATTAATCTGAAAATTGGGATATTATAGACACCAAATAGAAAGAAAATTATTTTTAATAGATAATTATGTTCAGCTGGCTTGAAAGAAGTCCCGCAGAGAGTCATCAGCTGCCTCCACAAGGAAGGTAAGCAACTAAAGTTCATTGAGAAAGAAGCTGGCTGTTTCCCATAGTGCCATATCCAAGCACTTTAATAAAAAGTTTAGCGAAAGAAAAAAAAGTGTGGTATCACAAGTAACAGAGACAACTGAAACCTTTATAGAAATGTGAGACAAAACGTGTGTAGGAGTTTATGGAGCGGCACAAGGACTGCGACTGGAATCAGCGCTTCAAGAGAAACCAGGACATATGGGCTATAGCTGTTTCATTCATTGTATTAAGCCACTCTTGAACCAGAAATATCAGAAACATATTACATAGGCAAAGGAGGAAGAGGCCAAGCCTGCTGCACAGTGTCGTGTAGTCTTTTAAGTTAATAATAACAATCATAATAATAATTCCCTTTATAGTAGGGACCTTTGCACAGGGACCCAGAGTGACAGACAGAGCTTTGAACCAGCAACCTTTGCAGCCTCTCTAAGATGCAGATGCCCATCACCATAACCACTAGCCCATCACTCCACACAGTAAAGTTTGCATTACATCTGGAAATCAAGGTCCCAGAATCTGGAGGAATGATAGAGAGGCACAAAGTCCAACTCGCTTGAATTTTCCACAAACTGTTTAATTAGTGGAGTCCGAGTCGTTTGCTGGTGTTGGTCCGCTGTGATTTATCAAGTCCAAGGTCAGTCCAGCTGCCTTCCAGGACACTTTAGAGGCACTTCATGCTTCCCTCTGCTGACAAAACCTAATGGAAACGTTGAGTTCGTTTTCCAGCAGAACGCGGCAGCTGCACACACTGCTAAAAGTATCAATACCTGCTTTAATGAGCAACCTCTGTGCTTGACTGACCAGCAATCTCCCCTGACCTAATTCCAACAGAGAATCTATGGACGACTGACAAGAAGAAGATGACGTGACCAGAAGACAGCAATGCAGACAAGATGAAACCCGCTATTAAAGCAACCCGGGCTACACTGAGACATCAGTAGAACCACAGACTGATCACATCCATGCCACGCTGCACTGATGCAGCAATTCTTGCAAAGGAAGCCCATACCGAGCATATATACAGTACAGTAAATAGAAATGCTTTTCAGAAAGCCGACAGTATTAAAAATATTTTTTTATTTGTCTGACGTAATAATCACATTTTCTGAGAAACACGTTTATTTTATTAGACATAAGCCATAATCATCAGAATAAACAGAATTGGCCACTTGATTTTTGTTTCAGATTTCTGAAATGCATTAACCTTGTATTGCCAGGAAATCCAAATGAAAGGGTTCTTAGGAGCTATAGAAAAGAAATAGCTGAAAATTGCTGTTGAGATTTGTCCAATCTTCAGCTTCCCAGTCACCGGTTTTATCAGAGGTCTTTCCACCCAGTCCATTTGCCACTTATAAGAGCAGCGTCTGATTCCATCAGTCTCCATTTACCTACAAGGGCAGGAGAGAGGTCTCAAGCCCACAGGGACAGCGGCTGCCCCCCCTCCTGCTCAGGTCTAAAGGTTAAACAATCGGAAACATGTGCAGCACATAAATATCTTTGCTGATAGCGATCTCGGCACAGAAAACCAGGGTTTGCATAAGGGACCCTGAACAGAGGATGTAACCCCAGATAGTGCTATAACGACTGGGCAGCCGTTCAGCCTTTTGGGCCTAATGGAAGCTGTGGCAGCGGCACGAGCAGCTCAGCGGTGGCGGGGGGGGGGAGTTAGTTATCAGTCTTTATCGGCGCTGAAGGCCTCTATCACACATCTCACCTCTGAGCTCTGACGAGAGGTCAGCAAACAATGCGCGACTACCGGAAAGTCGCTATCTCTCAAGGAAGTGGATAAAAGATTAACGGTGGAAGAAGCAGTTTACTCAGTGAACCGTGTTCATGCAGCACGTTTTAACAGCTTGTTAATCTCCCTTACCTCGGTTTTTTAGTCAGATCTATATGTGGCAGAATATCAGACATCCTGAGACCTCACTCCTTCTCCTCTGTTGGCGTCTTACTCCAGATCTGTTGGTTGTGGATCTTTCTTTTTTTAACCTGCTTTTATGTCTTTCTAGGATGTTTGTGCTACACATTAAATGTGAATGGTCTACCCTGTGGTACAGTTCCAGTATAGGATTTTTTTTTTAAAGTACCAAACAACTGCTTGCTACAGGAAGATACAACTGGGTATTATATGTTTTACAAGGTGTGAAACTGCTTTTTCCTCTGCAAACCGTATATTTCCTTCTCTTCAGATCTTTGTGTTCATTGTCTGGGATGACGATGCGTGGGTGTTCGTGCACACAAGAGTCTTCAGGAGCAAGCGAAGTTCTGGCTTTCTCTCTGCTGAAAAATCACAACTCCTTTAGATGAAAAGACTCCGACAAAAAGGGTGGGATACTATCTGAGCCCACATAGTCCTGTTTTTATAAAGATATATAGATCGATGACCTAGTTCTTGACTCTGAAGTTTTGTTTCACTTTCGATTTCGGCCCAGTTGTATTTTGGAGTGATATCCACTTGGCCGATATACCCATAATAAAAACTTGGTTCGTTGTAGGTCTTCAAAGCAAGAAATTGTTAGATTTAGTTTTTACCTATGAATCCATGATGTTGCTTTACTGGTTGACTGTGAGAATATTTCACAGATTTGCGTTATTTTGTAAATTCAATGCCAGGATTTTGAGTCTGACTGAGATGTTGTTGTCACCAATTTTACTGCTTAATTTTTTTAAGATGGTAATTTAAATCGTGGCCGTTGCTATGAAGACTGAAATGTAATTAAATGCAAAGTTGACCAAATTTACATAAACATGATTTGCACTGTCCTTTAGACCTACCCCAAAATGGCCTTCTTAAATCTTTTCAAGATCTTATGGTTAAATCAGAGGAAAGGGCAAATTAAATAAGTGAAATGGCTGCTTTAAAAGGGACTGGTGCTGGAAAACAATCTTCTTCTGTCAACCATGGTCACCTTTAAGGAAAGAAAAGCTGTTATCACTTTGCATCAAAGGGGCTTTACGGCTAAGGATATTGCTGCTGGTAACTATTTAAACCGACCCTTTATTGAACCATTAGGAACTGAAAGGATAGAGGTCTAACAGCTTTGAAGAAAGATAAAAAAAAACAAGGAGCGACTTTCATCTAAAGAGGATTCAACTATGGGACTGGCTTCCCACCAGTGCAGCGCTTGTTCAGGAACGGTAGTGGGCAGGAGTGTTTCAGAGATTTCAGAGGAATCGCTAGCGTCAACGAGGTCAGCAAAGAATCTACTTTTCTCCAAGAAAGACATCCAGGACAGATTGCGTTTCTGGATGCAGTACCAGCATTGGACTGCAGGAGACTGGGGTTAAGTTATTCTCCCCGATCAAGCCTCTTAAAGAGTTCCTGAGTAAGCAACAGTGTACACTAACCTGACTCCGCCAGATGGATTTGCTCTGCATATCCATCTGGAAACCTTCCGTTGAAGTAATTTTGGGAAGGGGTGAAAATACTGGTTAGCTGATTGGCCTATGTTGGTGATAGACGGGCCAAATAAACCAATCAGATCAACGAAGCATATGACGTACTAACAGCGACGACGAAAACACAACCACAAGCTCTTGTCGAAACCAGTCGGGAGAAGAGCAAAAATATCTTTTCCTCTGAGAAAAGCCTCCAGAGCAGTGTTTTGCTCTTCTTCAGTGAAGAAATACTGTGTAATTCCAATAAAACTTGCTCGATAGCCACGCTAACGCTAGTTTCATCGGCTGAAGCCGCCATGTTCTTTAGACGGAACTGTCGCGCTTCTCGTTGCGTCACACCTCAACCCGCCTCAAAGCCAACGCTGATTGGACGTTCGTTTGGTGAACTGCTCCAAATTTTCTTTTAATGTAAAGTAGCCAGACTGATCTGCGAGTGAAACCTTGAAAGCTCGCGAGATCAGGATGGTCTCACGAGGCTAGGTGTACACTACCACGAGTCATGCTTCATGTCGACAGCAAACCACTGACTTAAATAAAGAATAGCAGCAAAACATCTTCCAAGCGCAACTTTACCCCCCAAAATCAGGAGGAGTCTGTTGTTGAGAAAGATTTCTTTCAGCATAATGGATCATATCACAAGGAAAAATAGATAACTCAGTAATTGATGGTTCAGAACATATATATTTCAGGTATATGTTCAGGAAACTTTCAACCTATAAGTAGTCGAGGGGTCACACAAGTTTGGTTGTTCAGTCCCACATGTGCTTAGTGCACAGCTTTCAAACTCCAGTCTTCAAGGGCCAGTACCCTGCAACTTTTAGATGTGTCTTTGCGTCAGCACACGGGAATCCCAATATTAAGGCATTGGCGGTACTCTGTAGAGCCTAAGTTCCTGAGGAGGTAATTCAGCCACTGAATACAGGTGTGTTTGACCTGGGACACTTCTAAAAGTTCCAGGACACCACATCTGGCTTAGTGAATCTAGACGAAGTTTATGACTTTGTCCTTCTTGGCATTTTGTCAGTGCTGTGGGCCTACAGTGTGCTGGGACGCTTGTAAGGATAATCTGGTCCTTGTACAGCCAAAGACAAAGTTGCAACCATTTTCTACACATGAGACTTAGCTTGTTATCAGTGCAGGTTTGACTCTTCCAGAATCTCGTCATCTGTTTGCTCTGTTCATGGGCAGGATCTTGAGGTGTCCACTTTTGGAAACCTCTGGATCTCATCTTTGTTTTTTGTTTTTACGCATGTTGTGGTTCTGTTGGCTTCTTCAATCCATAACCTTTAGTGCGAGTGAGAGTCAAACTCCCATAAGTCTGAGGCCAAGGTTTTCAACTGGGAAGAGTTGGACTGTTCTCTGCAGATTGAGGGTCATGTCTGCCACAAGTGGAAGAGTTCAAGCATCTTTATATGTTGTTCCTGAGTGATGGTAGGATGAAGCGAAAGATGAATAGATGGATTTGGGCCTCCTTGGGTTGTTTGGTTCAGTAATGGTCAACAAAGAGCAAAGTTTTTAATTTACCAGGTCGTTCTGAACTCCAGCTTTGGTTATGAGATATGGGTCCTTACCGAAATAAGGACCTATAATAAATAAATCTAATAACAGTAAAGGAGTACTGTTCAGGGTAAATAAAATGTCAGTGTCTCAAAACACAACACTACCAAGCCAAAGATAATTACCGACTACTTTTCAACTTAAATCACTGAGGCCTTTAACCATTTGACTCCACAGTGAAAAGCATTTGACAAGGAAAATATAGGAAGGTAATGAAATAAAAAAAACACTGATTCAAGTGTACTTTTCCTTTTGCTTCAGTGAGTTCTTTGTCAACAAAGTTTCTTAGACCAAGGTCATGTTAATTAAATTTTAAGAATTCCCACAGAAGCAGGATCTGTTTTTCTTACTTGTGCATAAAAGCGACTAAATTATAAACTCTTTGACTTCCACTCTTTGATACACGTTCTCATGGTCAACCTATCAATGTATCTAAGAATTTAATAAGCAAGAGAAATGGTAGGTTCTGGTGCGACAGTAAGTAAGAAATTGTTTAGCTTTCAAAGATTAATCTGCCCGCAGGCCCTTTGGTTATAAACCTGCAGGCGAAGGCCTTGAAAGCTTGTTTTCCTAATCAGTGAGATTCTGCTTTAACACGATATATTAAGGTCAAGTCATGAATAAGAAACTCATTTTTGTTAGGTAAATCTTTGCTTTGAAGGGTTGATGAATAGTTCTGTGCTGTTCCTTTGCAACCATTTGTTTATCAACCTAACTAATTAAACCTTTGTCAAAACATTCATAATGAGTAGAATTTGGTTAACGACATGTGTTTTATCTATTGTTTTGTAGCCACTAATTTTTCCATGTTTTTCCATCGACAAACTTTAATGTGTTTTATCGGGCTTTAATATGACAAACACACCAAAAACTCATGCATAACTATACTAGTGGAAGGATAAGGACACATGGTTTTTGAAGAAAAAACTTTAGCTAAGATGACAACAACAATTGTTTTGGGAAATGGCTCTGCCCACATATATTGTAGAAACTGAAATTCTTCTTTGCAAAACAGCTCCAGCTCAATCAGATTGGATCCTCAGTTTTAAAGTCAAATCCCTTATTAATTGGATTCAGCTCTGGACTTTCACTGGGGCTTTTTAACACGCGAATATGCTTCAATCTAAACCCTTCGATGGTCGCCCGAACATGTATGTTTAGGGTTGTTTTGCTGGTGGAGGGTGAATTTCCACTTCAGACTCAGGTCTTTTACAACCCTTGTCAGGTTTTGTTTCTGGATTCCTCCTCCATGTTCCCATCAACTCAGCTTCTATGTTTCTGTAAAAAAAGTATTCTTGAAGCATGAGTCAACCACCATCACGTTTGACCATGGTGGTTCTGCTGCAATGCAAAGCATTTTTTACAAATAGGTCAATAGTTTAGATTTAAGTCTCATGTGAGCAGAAGATCTTCCACATGTTTACTGTGTCCCCTTGTGGCAAACTGCAAACATGACTTCTTGTGACTTCCTTTCAACAATGTCTTTCTTTATGTTTTTTGTCACCCTTTCCTAATGGACAGAACCATGCAGTGAACAGCTAATAGCACACCCTGTCTATCCCACCTGAGCTGTGAGTAACTGTAGCTCCTCCAGAGTTGCAATGGGCCTCTTGGCTGCATATTCTCTCAATTTCCAGATGGTGGATTCAACAGCACTCTATCAGAAGGTCAAAGCTTTGGATATTGTTTTATAACCTACCCCCCCCCCACCCCACCCCCTTTAACCTTCTCCTGTACGTTATCCCTGACCTTTCCCTGGTTTTCCTTCGCCTTAATTATGCTGTTTATTTGAATGGTATCTAACAAACCTCTGAGGCCTTCAGTTGAATTTATGCTGAAGTTAAACTGCACACAGATGGAATCTAATTAGGTGACTTCTGAAGGTGACTTGGTGCACTGGATTCTCTTTAGGGGTGTCTCACTAATATAAATCAATGACAAGCTTAACATTTTTATTTGTTTAAGATCATGTATTGTTTTCTTTGCAGCTTACAATCATACGCTTCTTTGTGTTGGTCTATCACATAAAATCCCAGTGACATGCATTAAATATTGTGGGTGGGACATGCAAACATATGAATAGGTTAAAGGAGTATGAATACTATGACAAGGCCAAGGCATGCCATGCGCACATGTATAACAGCACATTTGTTGAGTTGCGAATGGTGAGGATGACTACATGATCATTTTTCACTCTGGATTCGTTGAAGACAAACATTTTTGATGCAGTCGAGCCAAACTCAACAGTTAGTCCTTCAGCCTGTCTTCGCTTTATTATCCCCCTAAAATCAACAAACATTTGGTCGAAGCTGCTGCAGACAAAGGTCAAGACACCAAACAGCTTTTTTGGTTTCCTGCGGAGAACTGTTGAGAACAGTGACCATACCCTCCTGTGTATAATAAACATCTGAGCATTTGGCCTGCTCTATTTACCTCCTAATGAGAAACAAAGATCTGCTCTGGAGAGGCTTGCATGCCTCGGATGATGAAAAACCCAGGGAGGGAGGGAAAAAAAAAACGCTCAAAATAATCCAAACCATTTGTGTTGCACATGAGACATGAGAGCAGTGTGTGTGGGTAAACTGACCATGGAGCAAAATGAGGTAATATTCCATGTCTGTTTATGTGACATCTGATGGCTATTTGCCAAATAGAAATATGTATGGAAGACATATGTAGGGACCAGACACAGCCCAGAACTGACTTTTCACCCACAATTAATGTTCTCTTCCATGTAAGTTAAAAATGTACTTGCTAGATTCTTACAGCTGGTCAAAACAACCGTCTATTGCATGCAGACAGCATCCTGAGCCTTCATATTAGTGCAGCGAAGACCCAGAACTTTCATGCAGAAAATCAGTCTGGCCCAAGTGTCTTAATGTGTGTAAAAGTCATCTTATATAAAGGGTCTTATTTTGCTAATGTAAAGTTGGGAATAATCTATGAATACTTAGGTGCAAAAAGTAATGTGTTAAACTCTGACATCTATGCCTGTCTATTTAACAGAATAATTAAATGTGGTCAGAACCCCCTGGAGCTTAATCCACTGCAGACTGCGGAGATGATGACGGACTTCAAGAGAATCATCACCAATGTTCCCTCTAATTTTTCATTCACTGGACCTCCGTGAGCAACTTCATTTGTGCACACTCAGGCTTCATCAGTATTACACATGTCCAAAACCTGAGATTATAACAAGTTGCATGGCTCACTAAAATAATCAAATTACAGCAATAATTTCTTTTAGATTACTTAGTTTAGATACAACTGATTTAACCCGATTACATGAAAATGACTAATATCTGGGATTTTTTATGTGCTGCGTGGTATGTTTTATGTCAGAATAAGGGTCCTGCTAAGGAAGAACTGAGAGACGTGTACATCTTTCAGAGTTCAAATTTTACTGCAATTAAATTAGTTACATTTTGTGCGATGAGATTTAGCACCAGCATGCGGTACTGTGCAGGCTCGCTTCCGTCAGTCTGCTCCAGAGCAGCTGTGGATTCAACGTAGCTCACCACCGTCAGGGTGTAAATGTGTGTATGAAAGACTGAAAGCGATTTAGGGTGCTTTATCAAGTCGGACTTGATGAAACACTATACAAGTACAAGTGTATATATATATATATATGGCCAGGTCCAGGCTGCACCGAACAATCAGATTTGCAGTGGATCATTGGGGCTGACCTTCGCTCTCTTTAGAACCAGTACGGGACCAAGGTCAGGCATCGAACACCTCTGCAGATCCCCCACATGCTGCACAAAAACTGTTTAGATCCTTACCTTCAGATCGGCGCTAGTTGCCAAAGCCACAGCCGCACGGAGACAGTTTCTTCCCCCTTGCTGTCTCTCTGATGAACCCTTATCAATACCATGCAACCAATCCGATCCTCTTTTGATTAAAGTGTGTATATTCATATTTGCAAGGCAAATATTTCTACTCACCTTTTTGTATACAGAAAACAAATGTATTGTTCTTACCATTGTTTAATCAGTAAACCCATGTCAATTTTTGGTGTTTACCATTAATCATATCCCTCCCTTCTGAAAACAAAAAAAAAAACAGATTATTTTCAAGTAACTGAATATTTATTAGGTTCATAATGTTTTAAACTACACGACTGAGCAAAACTAAGTCAATACTATCTACTACACATACTTGGCCCGATACAACCTCAATCGAAAGAAAACCATAATTTCACTGAGTAGAAAAATGATGAAAAGCGTAGGCTGACATAGCTCCAATAATCCATGGCACAAAAGATATTTGCCATTAAGGGTTAGCAGATTATGTCTGCTGATTGCTGATCCTTTGTGTCCTCGTATCCAGAATTTTCTAACCACAAGAAGAATTAGGGATCCCTCCAAGAAAAACTGGAAAACATGACTGAATGGTCTGGACTGTGGGAATACAATCAGGAGCAGACAAAGGCCAATCCTCCTGCCAACTCTGTGGATAAGAGGATTGGAGATGGGAGAAAAGCAACCAGCCAAACTCTGAGCAACAGTGATTTGGGAGCAACACATGCCTCGGGATTGTAAGGGTATCTGTGGTGCTAGCTGGTGTTAAAACTCCTGTGCGTCCCCAGACCAACAAGCTGACATCCTGCAATCTCTCTTGCCACGACAGAAAAAAAAAAATATATATATACGGATCTGAATGGCAGGAGAACCTAGGCGCTATTGATCTGCTCCCAGTGCAATATCTCCTCTTACATCCATAATTATTCTCCTTCACTGCGTGCCCCGGCTGCCAGACTGGCTGGCTTTCCGGCTGCTTCCTTGTTAAAGATGCTCTATGCGCTCACATTTCACGTTGCACTGCCAGCGACCCCCCTCTCTTAACCCCAGCATTTTCAAATATTTCATGGTTCAGTCCCAGGCTGGGGAAGGCGGCTTCGGCACGGCACAATTACAGTGGTTAGCTGGACTCCTCCGGTGGAGCCACGCTGGCTCTCAAAGTACCATGACTGGTGAACAGACAGCCAGGAAAAACAAAGGAGTGTCAGAGAAGCCATTCTTCTTCTGAACTGAATCAACTCTTGGCCTACATATACAGGAGCATACTGACGGGGTAAATGCAGCCACACTTTATCTGAATGAAGACCTTTTTTTTGGTTTTGACAGCTATTCAACAAATCTTTTTTTATATATATAATCCCCATTACTAATGAAAAGCTCAGTTCACAAGCAATAAAAAGCCCCATTGCTGTATTTAGCACCTTTGACTGCAAAATAGATTCATGTCGTTCATTTCTGCACACCCTTTGGGCAAATATCTCAGAATACCTGATGTTAGAGGGTCAGACTGCTACATTTATGACTATAAAAGCTAATTGTGTTACTGTTATTGACTGCACACTGTGGAAGTTGATGTTTTCAGATCATTTCCAATCATGCAAGCTAAGGAAAAATGAACTAAACACCACATGCATTTAGAGGTTTGTGAATCGATTGTGAAATGACTGTGAATTAACTCACTTGTCTGCTTTAAGTACCTATAGACATAATCTTTGCCAAAATGACAGAAAATGAGAAAAACAAGCCAGATGGATGCAGGTAATCAAGCACCTTAATCATTTCATACTTTGTTTGGTTTTGTCAGTAGTTTTTTTTTTTTATATATATATACAATTTTGACAGCAAAAAGGAGCTGTCTTTCATGGGAAATTTTGTACCGACCTGGTGTCAATTAGTACTAATCTTGGACACGTTTTATATCTACTTTGACAACTGGTGATTTAAAGTAATTTTCTATCATCTACTCAACCTCTGCTATAAGGAAATGTGGTCATGTGACAGAAAGTGTTATTTAAAGTATTTTTCTGTTTGATCAGGGTCAAAATCTATAGAAACAGGATACAACAAAATCAAAATATGCACAAAAAAGTTGAGTATTTGTATTATAATTTATCTGTCTAATTCATAAGAAATACTTAACTCTTAGCTAGAAAATCAAGTAAGGTGGGATTAAATAGCAATGTGAGGGAAAGAACTATAAACTGGTGCCTAGAAGGAAGATAATATGGACCCTTCCTGACTTCTGGATATGAGAACACATTGCCAATACGTGTGGTTGGCAAACTCTCTTGTCTTTCCCATTTTGAAGAGTGGCTAAGCAAAATATGGCTTTGTGTCTGTTCACACATCTACCCAAGGGAAACAGTCTGTTTGATTTCTGTTTCAAAACTCCTAGAACCTTTGATCAAAATATAGATTTATATACATTAATTTGTTTTGGGTTAAATTAGTTTTGCACAAATTATAAGAGGTATTAATACTTGTGACCCTA
Source organism: Fundulus heteroclitus (assembly GCF_011125445.2). Classification (NCBI taxonomy): domain Eukaryota; kingdom Metazoa; phylum Chordata; class Actinopteri; order Cyprinodontiformes; family Fundulidae; genus Fundulus; species Fundulus heteroclitus. The sequence continues at coordinate 8,925,462 of NC_046370.1, forward strand.
ATGATATTGTCGAAAACATTTCTTTCTTAACATGTTTTTATTTTTCTGCCTGAATAAATGTACTGGAATTGAAGGTTTGATTAGAGATATAAATTGACACGTCTATGCTTATGTTATTGTTATTTTGTTTGTTTGAACTAAATAAAAAATATGTCCCCCAAAATTTCTATAGTAAGATTGTACAACTGTAATACAAGATTAATATACTTTTTTTTTTAATACTTGTGTTTTCTTTAACACATCTCAACAAGGGCAGTAACGAGGAAAAACTACAGTAAGGAAGCAGTAAAATGACTCAAATGCTTCAGGGCACGGTCATCCAAGCAGAAATCTGAGTTCCTCATGATTTAGGATCGTCTGCTTTGGCTATAGAGCTGGACAAAACCCCAAAAACAATTGAGATCTTTGTCCAAATGTATTTGATCCAAACAGGGATCCAAAGTACTTATTGTAGCATCCGGTCGGTCCTCTGTCCAATATGAGGGGGAAAAGTCCTACAGCCATGAGATCATAATTTCTTTTATACCGTTTATATTTCAAACCCCTTGACAATCACATTGACACACGTAGTTGAGGCATAAAACATAAAGACATTCAGTAGAAGATCTTGGAAACAGATCTCATACGTAAAACGTCCACCATTTTTAGCGATAATCAGCTTGTGTCCTCCATCATCATGGCTGTTTTTACACCTTTAGAGTCAAGAACATTGACACTGATCCTGACTGAAAAGTTTAAGTCAACAGTAAAACAGTAAAGAAAATAACAGACGATCCAAAAATTAATTCAGCTTTTGTATTTAGGGATGCATCTCAGCTAATGTACGGCGTGACTCATCGCAGACGTCGCTGGGTGTACACGTCACCCTGAAGGTCAGTGGAACGGGTTGAGATGCGACTCACCGCCCAAATTGCACGTTTAATTAAAATTCAGCTGCGCGAGACACAAAAAGGAGCGCGGCGGTTATGACTCCATCTCTTTTTTTTCTCCCCTCCAATGACACATTGTGATTGTTTTGCTTCGCCGGCTTTAGAGATGGTTCCGTGCTCATCCTCCAACGTGGCCTATGGGGCCTCGTGAATAAACAGGCAGAGGTTAATGTCTCGTGTTCCTCCCCTGTTCTCTGCAGACAGCTCTGACAGGAGGAGGAGAGAGCGAGAATAGCCTGAAAGGGAAGCTGTTTTGGTAATACGCTAATCTCGCATCTCTTTGTTTCAGGCAGTGAGACGAGTTTTTTTTTTTTCTTCTTCTTCTTCTTCCCCTCAAGCTACCATTGAGGAGTACATCTTGAGTCCACTGCGGGTGAGCTGTCACGGGAAAACTCTTTCTCCGTTTCTTTTTCGTTTTCTTTTCCCCACAGCACCTCTCATACCCTGAGGGGTCTTTAGTGAACTTGCCATCACCCACACATACTGACAGCGGAGGGCACGTACATCCACACGTCACCAAGGCGATAAACAGCCACGAGCCCCGCCACAGAGATAAGGCTTCTGAAACAGTCCATCAAACAAACAAAGCCAGATGACGATTATGGAGCGAGGTTAGGGAAATGACGCCATATCAGCGCTCCATCTTTCCTTGTGCATCTCCTTTTTCCATCTACAAAGCAAATGTTTATAGACGCACATCATGGGCTTAATTGCCCAAATGACTTTGTGCATTTTAATCACTTACTTGAAGTCGCGTGTTTTCAGGTTGGACTTAAATTATGCAATAATGCAACAGTAAGTTTAAATGAAATTTAAAAACAATTTATAGTAGATTTTCTCTTGAAGTCAAATTCGACATACATGCTTTGCAAAAAAATATTTGGATAAATGTCCCCTAGCAACTTGCAGATAACCCACACACTTTTTATGGCCATCAACAGGCTTTCGGGCATATTTCTGGCTTGGTCACGTGGTTCTTATTAGAGATGGAGGAGCTCATTAAATGGTTTGGTTTCCTGGCACAGACTTCCTTTCAAGCGTAAGACACAAACTTATATTTTGATTGAGGTTGTGACCCTCCTTCAAGCTTAAAGTTGGCCTGTTTTATGCTTCCCTAAACCAGTTTAGATCTGTGTTACAACAATCAATTGCCCAGTTGTTAATTTAGAATAGAACATAATAGGATAACCTTTTATTCACCCACAGTGGATGAATTCAGGTGTATCAGCAGCAAGTAAGGAAAGAGATTACAACAGAATCAAGAATACTGTACAGTTATTAAAACAAATGGTCAACTCAGATTCAATGAAATGTGGAACTGAGTACAGGGACCCGAAAGTTCACAAAAAAAAAAAAACACATGGAAAATTTTGCATTAAAATATCAACAGACCAGCTACAAAAAGAAATAACCAGGCGGAATGTGAACAACCTATTGAGCTGGACGGAAGCGGTGATGCTTATAAAGTCTAACAATTTAAAGTAACGTTCAAGAATTTGGAAGCAGTCCTCCTTCGTCATTCCCATGAAACTGTATAATGTCCCAGTCCCACTGGCTGGGAAACGGACCCAGTACATAATGCTGCCATGCTTTACAGTTGATCCTTTGATTCTTATGTTGGAAAGCCTCACCTTTACTTCTCTAAACATCCTTCTCATCCCTTTTCATTGTGGCCAAATAGCTCAATCTTTGTCTTGTCGGACCATACAATCTTTCCCCAGAGGGAAAGGGGATTGTTCATGTGAGCAGCGACACATTTCACAGTGCCTGAAGGTGTCGATTTTAAAACATGGTTCCCCGTGAACAAGGACAATGGAGCTCCAGCATCCCTCCTTGGTGGTTCCTGGGTTGTTCCTAAAACTCCCAGTTGGATTGTTTTCAACGAGGGGTATCTTGGGTCAGAGGGTTGAGAGTGAGACCCATCTGGGTATTTAAACAATAATCCCATTGACACATCAAAACTGATTTTGGAATGGACCAAAGCTAATATTAACGTTCTTGAATGGCTATAACCTTAACCTTACTGAAAATTTACAGATTAGGTTAAACGCTAGATCCTTGTTAGCTGAGGGTAGGAGGGCATCGCATAACAATAAAGACTTCCTATTGTTGCACATTATTGTTACAGATCGTGAAACTAATCTTAATATTGGATGCAGAAAAGCTGAGTAAATATAAGACGAGTTTTCAAAAAACTTCATTCATTAAAGGGAAAAGCTATACAAGCTAACCTAGCTCTATGTAAAAAAGTAACTTTCCCTGAAAGTTAATAACTATCTGTGCCGCCCTCAGCAAAAATATTGGACATTAAGAGTTCACAAAAACCGACAATTAGTCTTTAACATCTCCATGAGGAATTTTGGCCCACTTTTAAACTCAGCTAAGTTGGAGGGTCTTTGAGTACCACAAGTATGGTTAAGGTCATACTACAGTATCTGAATTGGATTTAAATCCAGACTTTTACTTGGCAGCTCCAAAACATACAATTGTTTTCATTCATTCAGAGGTGGCCTTGCTGCTGTGCTTGGCATCACAGAGATGTTGCATAACCAAAGTTTGAATGGGCTGGAGAATCTCCAGCACGATCTTGTTGTAAAGAGGAAAATTAATTAATCAATGAATAATGGCAAGCCGTCCAGGTTGAGAAAGTAATGGTCTGTTTCTGAAAGGCTTTGAAAGTTTAAGACCAGATGTAACAAAACACACACCTTCCAAAAAGTTCCACTTGTGTTTCATTAATCCACAGAATATATTCCCAAAATTATTTCAGGATCATCAAGGTCTTTTTTTTGGCAAATGTGAGTTGGGATTTTAGGTTTGGTCAGCAATGGTTCTGACATTCAAACTCTCCCACTGAGACCATTTCTGCCCATTTTTTTTCTTTTCGTTAAATCTTTAACACTGGCCTTAACCAAGGAAATTGAGTTCTGCAGAGCATTAGATGTTGTCCTGTGTTGTTTTGTGACCTCTTGGTTGAATCAGTGAGGTGCTCTCGGAGTAATTTTGGTGTAATGGACTCTCCTGGGAAAGATTATTCCTGTTGTGGATTAAGGTTCTCACTTTGGTACACTGGGGACACAAGTGAACCAAAGTTTTTATGCTCCACCTATCTTGAACAAACTCCCAGAAGACTAAAAATGCTGAAACCCAGAGTTCCTTTAGATCAAGGTTAAAAACCTATTTGCTTAGAGTTACGTTGGAATATTCTATTTAAACTGTTGTAGTTCATTGAAACATCATCGGATTAAGTTTGTGGTCTAATTTATATAATTTATTCTAAATATATATATTTTTTTATATATTTTTTAATATATACACGTTTATATATATATATATATATATATATATATATATATATATATATATATATATATTCTGGATGGAGGAGGAGAAAAACAGGTCTGCGAGCCGAACGGCCAGAGGGGCTTTTCATGCCAATAACCTTCTGTAGGGCTGCTTGTATCTCCTCACCTAGACTACAGTGAGTTGAGCTGAGTGATGGGTGGAAAGGAAAGGCATGACAAACACAGATAATATTGGGCAAAGAACATTCACACAAAGCACAGAGAAGAAAGAAATCTGTGTCATTTTTGCTCTCATGGCCTGGAGAGATGGCAGGCTAAATGCTCTTTTAAAACAGCTTGAACACTGAAATGATGATGGCTCCCTTTTTGCCTTAGCAAAGCACATTAATACATAGTTGAATGCCATTTCCACTTTTGGTAAATGGCTCACCTATTGCGTATTCAATTATAATGACTGTCTCTCATTTGGAAGACGGGGCCAGAACCCATATAAATACCCTCCCTCTGAGTGTGGAGCTGCAGAATGCATTGGACAGCAATGGGACACACGTGGAGCTACATGTATGGGGGTGGTATATAAATGTTAATGGCACAGAAGAGATTGTTGGGTATTAGCTCCAGGGCAAAAAAAAAAGAAAAAAAAAAAAGCTGCTCCTGTCCAGAGCTGTTTTGTTGAGAAAGGACATTTTTAAAGCATTTATACAAGTAGAAATCTGCTCTTGATCTAAACAGAAATGGACGTGGACTGATTCAAGGTATCAATTTGAAACCATTTTTGGTTTGAAGCAATTTTCAATCTTACTATTCATTCGGTTTAAGTTCTTCTAATGATATGCAAGAGAAAGTGCTTGAGTAAACAAACACTTTCTCCTCTTTTGTCCAGCTGCATGTGGCACAGAGTAACACAGCCGTTGCCCCTCCTCCTTGTACTGCTACGTGCTTCTGTCAGCTGGATGAAACAAAGCTACTACACTTTTAACCCACTTACCAGACAGATTAATTTGGCTGTTTTGAAAGATTTCCATTTGCAACAAACATACACTGCGACTGTGTTCGATATCTGTTTTTTGTAAAGATTTGACATGCTGATACAGATTTTCGCCTATTTAACTTTCTCTTAAAGAGCTATGAGACATCCAATATGTCGTTGAGTCTGTATACAGAAAGAAGGAGAATTGGCTGGTCCACTGGGGCAATCAGAAACAACTGGAGTCTAACCTGCTCAAGACTGTGGAGATGACCATTATCTTGTGGAAGATGCCCCAACATTGCCTCCGCTCACCATTCTTAACAACACCGTGTCTTTCTCGGTTCCTGAGCTGGTTCTCACGCATTCAGACAAGCCTTGTTTAGGCCACATTAATCGGACTCTGGTTTGTTTACTCAGAAATTTTGGTTTGTTTGGGGAGCTGTGAATGTGCAATCAAACTCTGATGCTGACCAAAAAAAAAAAAAAAAAAGCCAAGTCAGGTCCTCAAAACTAAGTCTCAGCCCGGCTGAATTGAACTCAGGAGTGGTTCAAATGTGTATGGGAATGCCAAGCGGACCAGAGCCCGCTCCTAAAGCTGGAAGCGGACTACAGCTCAGGGCAATTGTGCTAAATACAATAGTAATTGAGCAATAGTACTAATGAAGTAACTCATATATTGTAAATACTACGCTCGATATCAGTTCAATGAGGCTGTGTGCGCCCCTACTCGCATGCCGCCACCTCCTCATATGGGGCCGTCTCACCCGGCTTGTGTAAATTATAACAATCCATGTGGTCCTCTGCCTCGTCCTCCGCTCATGCTGAGCCCACTGCTGATTTGTGCTTGTCTGGCACACTTGCCAAATACAGAATTGCAGTAACACAGCTAAATTTGTTGCCATTCCATTTTGTTTACATTTATACGGAAAAGAAAGTTACGCTGTGTTGTTGACCAATCTCTTTCCTTCTGTGTTTCTCGGTGCAGCGCCATCACAGGCGAAGGGTTGAAAGGTTTGGGTCATTTGACAAAGTGCAGCGTGAAAGCAAACCGCATCAGCTGAAAATTTGCATTTTGTTCCCAAATTTAAACGAGTCTACCGGACTATTGGGTGTGAAAATGACCATAGACACAGTTCGGAAGAAGGCCCAGCAGAGACTGTACTTCCCAAGGAAATTCAAGACTGACAACCATCCACAGGAGCACCTGGTCATCTTCTACACGGCCATCTTTCAGTCTGTCCTGTGTTCGTCCATCTCATCCCGCACACAAACTTTTTAGACTTTTACCGTCAGGTTGGAGCTACTGATGGCTGTGTCCAAAATCCAGCCAACACAGAGTTTCTTCCCTTAGGCTGTCACTCTGAACCCTTTACAGTCAAGAGTATCCAGATCAAAACCATGTATGTTTGCGCTACTTCAACCTTGTCTTCCCCTTTTGTATCTAAAAAAATATATAGACAGAAGTACAAGAAAAAAGTCATTTCTTATATATCTAAAATATCTGTGCATTGAGAGCAAGGTGACAGAAGGTGACATATACCTTGTTTGTAAAGAAGATTCTGATTAGTGTGAATAGTTATTTATATTATGAGAAAAGGTGATGTGTGTAGCAAACCAGTTGCTGTTAAAAATACTTTTTTGAAACCAACTATTAAAGAGTAAACATTTTAAACAGTGTTTAGCATCTGCTGTTAGCGAAGGGTGTGGTTTGCACAGCTAGCATAACTAAAACAGGATTTCCTAGAGAATGTCGATCCCTTTCTCAACTCTGAGATTTCCAAATACCTGCCAACATTTTCAAACTCAGCATGTCGCATGAAGGAAGATAGAAGTTGAAAGCTCAAAAGACTAAAAGAAAGCAACTTAGCTGTATTCCACTGAGCCTTCTGGCATCCACTGATGTCTTGCTGTCTCTCACTCGTTCACAGCTTGAATGGAATGTAGATACGTATGTGCATGTAGAGAATACACTTTCCTTTTAGATACCTTCTTATACCTCTGACTTAATTTTAAATGCCTCACCAATACTAAAAGCATATAAGTTTAACTCTCACTAAAAAACACCCACAATAGCGAGCATTGTTGATGTTACACTGACATTGCAATGCTTAGATATGGTGCATTTAATGGTAAAAAAAAAAAAAAAAAACTTTTAAGCTTCGGCCACCTTTCAGGTGAGATCTGACCGCAAACTGACCAACTTTTAATGTCTCTCTAATAATCCATAAATTAGATTATACCAACAGCAGAACATAAAGCTGTAGATTTTGTTGCTTTAAATAAATGCATTGTTGGTGTAAGTGCCGTGAAACTGTGGTATTTCAACTGGAAGTTATCATACTGCGAGAATCTTACACCAACCCATTCCTACTGAGAAACTCAAATGAACTGGCTTTAGAAACACATCAGTCAGGGTGATTAACTCAACGCTGATTAATCATCACATTCATTCATAACATGTCTAAATTTCCACAATGCAAATCCACCAGTAATGATCGCCCCCCTATTGTGTGGTTTATCTCATATGCTCAAACAGCAAAAGCAAATTGTGGATAATTTTAATCGGCGAATCCACTGGCATGCGGTTTTTCCAGTGGTAATGATTCCCTCATTGGGTCCTAATTAACTGCGGCCATTAAAACCAAGGGAAATGTAATGCCCTGGGTCCTGTGTCAGGTAGTGAGGAGGAGGACGGCGCAGGAGGACTCAATTAGGCCCGCGCTGTTCCCAGGTTATCACGCGACATGTTTGCCAATTAAGTAAAGTAGCCTCTGATGTCTGCACGCCTCTGACGGCTCAGTCTCAGAGGCCCCTGCAACAAAAGAAACGCCATCACTCTGGATCCCACCCCCCCCCCACACTCCTTCCAACGGTGAAGGAACAGACACTACACTATAGCCCAAAAAGGCAGTAATTACAGGATAGATGGGAGACTGTTATATAAGCACAGGGCTGCCGATAGGGCCAGGCAGGCCATGCTGATGCCAGGTTTTTTAAACAAGTACCAGCAGGATCGAGTTATAGCAGAATTATTCAGGGTAGAAACACAGACACGTTTCCACCGCCGGAGCAGCCAAAAACAGGAGAGAGAAAAGAAAAAAAAAAACTCAGGCTATTGATATTTTTTGAAGTCTGCGGTGTTGCATGGCTTGTTTTGGAATTTTAAGCAAGCAGAAAGAGAACTGGGATATGGCTGAACCAAGTTTCCAGCCTCGACAAATAAAGCAGAAAACAATTCTAAAAAATAAATAAATAAATAATAAAAAAAAGTATCCATCTCAAATCTAATGCCAGTCACTTTCAGAATGTGAGCTCATATAGCTGCTTTAAGCAGATATTCCCCCCAGTGAGGGTAGCTCTGGATCGTGACTCAGTGAGTGTGGGAGAGGAAGGCAGAGACAAGCAGACACATTAGCCTTCCCTTATGGCACATTCTGCGAGGCAACAGGAGTCAGACTGCATGATGCTGACTGTCATTGACTTGTTATGAAAGCAACGCGGGGCCGAGGCTTATCCATCACGTCGGGGGGTGGAAGTCGGGTTGAAAGGACGGCCAGGCGGGCCGGAGGGGGGGCCGAGCGTGGGCGAGGCGGCCCTGTTGCCTGTCACTCATCACGCACCACTGCATGACCGCCAACCTTGTCTGGCCCGTGCACAATGGGAGGTCTGGGGCTCGACTGTATGAGCAGTCATTCCCCGTTTATCCCCTCCCAGCTGCCAACGAGAGGAGGCGAGATAGGGGAGGGCAGGAGGGCAGGCTAAAAGGAGTCAAAACACACCGGACAGGCATTAGTCTTACACTGAGCCTTGAAGACCCCACTGCTTAGGAGTGAATATCTGCTCTGTTTCCAACCGAAAAACTACCTTAACCTTAAATACAGGCCTTGACGGAGTCTCCTGGAGATAGTCTCCTTCAACAAATATAAAATGCAATTATCCGGAGTCATTAAGGTGTAATAACTGGAGGTGTGAGCAGAATTTACAGTACCACCCAACTGAAAAATACATACCACTTGTAAAATGTACGCTGCAGTTTAGGAGACAGAACTGTTCCTCCCAGCAATTAGGGAGCAAGAGGGAGAGAGAGAGAGGGGGAGAGAGGTGCATATGTAAAAGGAAAGCTTTATGTCAGCTGCGGAAAGAAAAGAAGGGGGAAAAAAAGCTGAAGTCAGCAGGAGCAATAAATCCTCCAATGCTGAGCAGTTTCTTCCAGCTCTGTCCTGTTCTGGGGACCTCATCCTAAACCTGGAGGCTGGGCTCTGTTTAGTAGCTTTAGCAGTGGGGAGGCGAGTTCATTCTAAAGAACATCCCCTCCTTCAGTTCACCCCCCCCCCCCCCCCACCCCACCCCCCCACCCCCGCCAAGGTGCAGTTGGTCCAGGTGGGAACTCAGTGTCAGGCTACCCTGGCCTGTTAAAGGATACTTTCCAGCAGCGCCGCAGTCTGTGACCACAGCTTGACCTCCAACACAGCTTTGCACTTCCACGAGGCGGGTGAAAAAAAAAAAAAAAAAAAAAAAGAATCAATAGATCAAGAGGAGTGAAATGCTGCCGAGATTGAGATGAATGATCGCCGCGCTAATTCTATTAATCTCTTTATGGGGCCGTAATAAGTGAGACGGTAAATGGATATGGAGGAGATCAATTAGGGAAATCAAACATTGGATACAGAGTTTTTGATTTAAACTAAGTGAGAGGATATGTTAGCCTAATGCGGAAAGCCTTAAATCAAAGGCCTTAAATACTTCCGGCTGGGCCCAATATTCTGCTTTTAAAATACCAATAGAGGAATTTCAGAAGTACTTAAGCTTCATCTGGTATAACTCATTCTGTATGTAGTTTTTTTTTAACCTCCATTACAGGTTTACAGCAGCTTAGATCTAGATCCTAAACTCATTATGAGGAAAGCAGCATTAGGCAATAACTAGTGGTATAATCTTATGGTACTAGATATTAAAAAGCCTTAAGATTTCTTATCAAGGTGAACTAAAAGTCTCACAAAGTCTTTTTAAATAACTAAAATCAGAAAATACAAAGATCTCCACCCCCCTAGTGGTTAGCCTTCAACCACTCTTTAGATCTCCTTTACTTTTCCTCACTGTCTACTACAGGTAAGGAATCTAGCACAATAACTTGCCAAACCTATAGGAGCAGCACTGTGTTGTTCACAACCTTTCATGATCATGCAGCGGCACCTTGAGTGTCAAGGAGAGGACGCTGAAGATCTTTGGAGACAAGAAGCAGCGTAAACTAGAAAGCAAAACGTGGATGTCAGGCAGCATCCTACCAAAAAAACCTGGAGTGAGAGGACACACAACAGAAAAATAAGCAGAAAAAGAGCTGACTGAGTATAGTGTAAATTAAAAAGTGTCCTCTTTGGACTGGGTCTCTAGTTAGAAAGTTTGCCCAGACCTGTTAAAGCTATAGTTGGTAATCCTTCACAAACACTTTTTGTTATACTGGGTAAGATTGTCCTTCCATCCTGAAAGTAGTCAATATTTTACGTATTCAGAAAAGGGAGGTAAAAAATATCTCTGTGAGAGCTGCAGGCCTGTAAACAAACACATTACAGATTACCTTACACATGGCAGGGATTTGCCAGAGTTTTGGTCCTGTTCTCACGCCTCTCTGTCCCTCAAGTTCCGGGGGAATCACCTTATTTATCGGTTCTCCCACATGCCATCATTCTGACCTGATCACGCAACACCAGTGTGCGTGCACGTTCCTTGTTAGCTCCCGCTTGCTGGCTGCGCATGCGTACTTCTAGTGTTTATGTATCCAGTTAGCTTAGCGGTTAGCTTAGCAGTTAGCTTCGGTGTTAGCCATCCATTGTAGCGCCATGGTCTCTGTATACTTTGAACATGGTTGCAAGAAGCAAACCGCATTTATGTTTATGAGAAGATGAGGAAGCCCTCAGTAGAAAGAAATAAGACCAGAGTGGATTTGGACGATTTTATTTCCACAGGATCCTGTGAGGAACACAAGACCAGGTAAGACGGTCTTGTGCACACGCAGTTATTCAAAAAAGGGACTTGGGGAAACTTGGGGAAAAATCGCCGACTCTGCCTTTGGATTGAATCTCCAGTTAGAAAGTTTGCCCAAACCTGTTAAGACCAAAATTCTGAAGGGATCATTTTGAACAAAAGCATTCTTTAGAGTCTGTGTTTTCATTTCATTATTTCCCCGTTAAAATTAACACTTTTTCAGCTAATATCTATAAATTGAATATCTAAATCACGGTTTGTGATATATTAACAGCAAAGATGCTAACAGTTTGCATCAATTACAAGAAAAAAACCTAAAATGGTATGAATTACATGAAGTAATAAAGCACTCATAGACCTTTCTATAGTGGGTAGATAGGAACACTATTTTCATATAGTATTATTTAAAGAGGTGTGGATACGCCTTAGCATGGAGTATATGAACAACTGTTCCCATGGTGGTTTTAAATGCAATATATTTTGGCTTTCTGACTTGATGAATTCAGTTTAAACCACATAGAACACTTTTATAAGAATTTGCAAAAGTTCAAGCTAATTTTGCAGATTATTAAGATGTATGTAATGTGTTTGGTGAAGGGTTATTTCGATCCACAAGAGTAAGAAAAAATATATTGATTGACTCTCTGATACTCTATTACAACTTTATAAAGCTAAACTGTGCATTCTTTTAGTAGCTGATTTTTTTTCTAGGCTGTTTTCCACTTGAGACACGGGCAGAATCACCCGATTACCTCAGCAGTAAACTGCGACACTGCCATGACACAAAGAACACAAACTCTTGGAGTGTGAGTCTACAAAGGGGTCAAAGCATTGAGGAAGGTGTGTGTTCTTGACTCTGATTGGCTTAAAAGGAAAGTGTTGGACATTTTCCTGTGTGAACCTGCATTACACACAGCTATAATCATAAACCTATACTCTTGGGTTATGTAAAAGGTAAAGAGAACATTTGAACGCATTTTCTCAGACTTATTTTTTCTCCAAGGGAAGTCAGTGGCTTTGGTGTTTGCAGCGGTTTCATGTCCCCTTTAAGACTTGGCCCAGCTTTCTTTGAACCTTAGCAAAGGTAGCCTTAAAGCTGAAAGATGTGGTTTGTAAAGAAATATTGAGATCAAAAAACGTTGATGTGGAAAGTCATGAGGATGGCAGGGTCACTGTGGAGGATATGAGTATTTTCCCACTTTAACCAGACGAAGTAAAAAACAAGGAGGCATCAAATGAATCAGGAAGACATGATAAAAGTAGGTATTAGAGATAAAGAATATATATATATATATATATATATATATATATATATATACATTATGGTAAAACATTAAATAAGATAAATCTGGGCAATCCCACCTCAATTATCACAGTTCCAATCGTGTGGCAAATAGGAGGGAGAAATAGATTTTTTTATATCTATTTCTTGTTTTATGGGAGTTTAAAGCATATCTGCCTTACCTAAATGGCATGTTCTCTTGTCTTTCCCTTTATGAAGAGTGGGTATGAGAAATGAGCCTCTGCATCACAACACGGAAACGAGAACCCATGAACTATAGACCAACTTAAAAAGCAAAAGGTATTAAATAATATCTATGAGATATATGTTTTAAAAATGTTTTTGGATGTGTTCATTGTGAGTTTGTTAAAAAAAAAAAAAAAATCCAAATGAAAGCCCAGACCCCAATCCAATCAAAATTTGTAGCTGCGCTTGAAAAGAGAGGTTCACGGCCGATCCGAGAGCAACCTCACAGAGTTTCAGCAGTTTTGTAAAAAAAAAAAAAGAATGGAGAAAATATGCAGTGTCCAGATGTGCCAACTTAATTGAGACATGTAAACACGGGCTCTGTGCTGTGATTGCAGCCAAATGGGCATCTATGTAAACACTGAATAACTATTGTCCTGACGCATATTATTCACCTTACATGTTTTCAAATTGACCTTACTTGGTAAAAATCCTTTTTTCACTGCAACATTAAGGATTTGTTATTTTTGTTTTTATGTGTTTATTTTATTTTTTTTTTTTTTGCAAATTGTCATCCAAAGATGCAAAATATACTGACTGAGATTTTAATTATTAAAGCAATAGTGGATATCCTGCACGAATCTGAATTGATGTACACTGAGGGTGTCTATGTATTTTTGCTCACTTACCGTTTCATTGCCAAACAAGATGTCAACGTATGGCATCACCTTCATCAGGGGCTCTTTAAAGAACTGGCTGATGAACGGTGCCGAGAGGTTCATGCAGAAGATTTTGTTGTTTTCCGAAGCGTGCTTTGCCACCTTGAGGATCGACTCCGGAGAAACAGTCAGGAAAAAACCCTAAAAGAGAGAAGATCAGAGGTTTGCTGCAGTCCTGCTTTGCTACAGTGCAAAATTACATCAACTACATCTAACAGGTTGATCATAACAGAGTAGATATCCTACACATGTCAAAATTTCCGCACCCAGATTCTCAGAATTCTTAGTACCTTTTAGCTCATTTTCAGAGTAACAATCAAAGATGGATGGAGAAATAAACAGACTGATGGCTGGAAAAGGACAGGACATAATTATGTAGTCTTGGAAAATGAGGAAATAAAATTCCAGACTTTGCACAGATTGGATAGAAACTCTGGCGGTGTCAGCGTGCAGGCAAGCATTATACAGACTGAACTATGAAGGGCTGATATGAACTGGAACCCTTTTAAACTACTCATTTGTGGGTTTTGGATTCTGACGGGGCAGTTATGCGGCTGACACGGCTTGATTTCTGCCAGAATAATGGATCCAGAAGATGGAAAAATCAACAGCACTGCTCACATGCAAATCTGTAAGAGGCTCTTTAGAACACACACAGGACAACAAAGAAGAGGAAAAGGAACAGGGGGAGAAAAAAATGTATCTACGACAAAGCCATGTGGCTGGACTCCAAGGCTCGTACCGGAGGAAGCAACAAGCACATATCCAATGATAGGGCGAACAAAAGTTTCGTCTGGACTCTCCTTACTTGGAAACAAGAGAGGCAGGCCCACTCATTGTGTGAATGAATACAAATCAGGTAAGAAAACACCTTTGTGTTTCAGGTGGAAACCTGAAGCGAGACTCTCCCGCAAGCCACACAAAAACACTCCTCCTTTGATACGGATCTTTCTTAACCTTGTTTTTCAGCAACAGGCTGCTCTGTAAAACCACGGTGTCACAATAGGGCCAAAGGGGCGGAGGAGAGGAAAGGAAAGTTTTCAGCACAGTGATACATTTAATCTGCCTGAAAAGCTCCTATTGTGGAGTACAGTGGAGCTCTCATTAAAGCGCTATGACATTTGCACCAACAGAGGAGCGACCTTAGTAAAGAAAAAAAAGAAGAAGAAGGGTATAATACCCATGAATAGAGGGTGACTATGTCGTTAATTTAACGTACAAGGTATTACAATGTAGCCAAGCAAAGCAGGTACGTTCCTTATGAAGCATTCAATGTGTCATTTATTCTCTCCTCCCCAGGGCTTCACTATTTTCTTTTTTTTTTGTTTTTTTTGTTTCTTAAATGTCTTTTAAGTCAAGGTCCGGGTCAAGCCCGTCGTCGCTGTGTCACGGTATCATCTGTTGAGGACTAAAAAGGTGTTTTCAATGGGTTCTGGGAGCACAAAAAGAGCCCACTCTGGGCTAATGGCCCGTCTCTGACCCTGACATTTTTCTTTTGAGGTGTGCCAATGTGCGAGAGGAAGAGGAGATTGTTCTCTGACACAAATGGTCTTCTTTGGACAAAAGCAGAAAATAAACTGTCAGGGTTAGCCGTTATGTTAACGCTGATCAAAGGCTGGAGGCTCGATGGAGTAGTCCTAAAAGGGTGGTGAACTTTAAAAGCCACGCAGCGGCTTTACACGCCGCCTCTGTCTAATACATTTCTACCCTTAGCAGGATTGACACGGCATTAAATTGCTCAGAACAGTAAAGTCGGAATTCCTTTTAGCAGAAAAGTCAGTGCGTTGCTAAAGTGTCAACGCACCATAACTTTTTCACATTTCTTTTGTTTCAACCACGACCCTCGGTGTATGCAGAAATTATGGTTTATGGTTTTTCAGTTATTTTACAACTAAACATTTGGAAAGCAGTCTGGATTTGATATCAGACCCATTTTACTCTTATACCCCTAATTACAATCCAATGACTAAATGGTGTTAGTGGGGGGTGTCATTTAACCTCAGCTGTTCTGTAAAGGTCCTATAGCTCTGTTAATGAACATCAGTGAACAAACATGAAGACCAAGGGACACAGCAGACGGGTTGTGGAGAAGTTTCACCCAGGGTTAGGTTATAAAACACCTCTGGCCAATCCATCTTCTGAACATGAAAAGGTTATGAAACAACTGCAAACCTACTAATATGTGGCTGTCCAGCTAAGGTAACAGGCTCGGCAAGGAGAAAATTGATAAAGGAATGAGTCAGAAGAAGCATGGTAACTGGAGGAGATGCAGTGATCCACAGCTCAGGTATAATCAAACAGGATAACTCCACAACTCTGCATATTATAGAAGTGAGAAAAAGAAATCTGCAATAGAAAAAAAACTCACACTGAGAATCGTCCTGAGCACATATTCCCAAAAGGAAAACATGACAGTGGCAGCATCATGCTGTGGGGATGCTTTTCTTATATAGGGACAGAGACGCAGGTTAGAGACGATGGGAAGATGGATGGAGTTCAGCTCAGGGCAACACTGGCAGAAAATCTGTTAGAGGCTGAAAATGACTTGAGACTTGGGCAGAGGTTCTCGTTCAAGGAGGACAACCACCCTAAATACGCAGCCAAAGATACAGTGGAAGCATATTCATGTCTCGGAGTGGCCCAGTCAAATTCCAGACTTAAATCCAAGTGAGAGTCTGTGGCAACACGGATACTCTCCATCCTGATTGAGCTTGAGCTGTTTTGCATAGAAGCATAAAGTTTTAGTCTAGATGTGTAAAGCTTGTAGAAACATCCCCTTAAAAGTTCTGCAGCAGTAATTGCAGCTAAATGTGGCTTTACAAAGTATGGATGCTAGCCACACTTTTCAGATTATCATTTGTAAAAAAAAAAAAAAAAAAAAAAATATATATATATATATATATATATATATATAAATATATATATATATATATATATATATATATATATATATATATATATATATAAACGTCACTTTCTTCCTGCCTTACAATAATGTGTCTTAGACTCTGTGTTGGTCTATTGCATAAAACTCCAATAGAAGAGATAAAAGTTTGCTGTTGCAACATGAGAAAAATGTGAAAAAGTTCCAGGGGTCTGAATACTTTTAAAAGGCCTCGTATACGCAGGTATGACTAAAAACTGGCACACTCTTGTTAAAACTCCCTCAATCCCTTTATCTGTGCACTCAGCAAACCGCGCTCCAATCAGAATGGATTCAAACTGCTCAGATAAACACAAACAGATCCAAAACAACCCGCCACAACTTTTACCATTCGGAAAAAACTATCCACGATCAAAAAGTCCCTAATCCCGACTCATTCGGTCAATTATCCACTAACCTCAAAACTGGAGTTGAAAGTTGAAGTTAGAAAATTTAAAGTGCCTAAAAGCTGCCCATTGATAGTTCCTGTAATATTCATAAATGTATAATTCAAACAGGGTTTAAAACAGCTTAAACTCAATTGGCTTGTGGGGGGGGGGGGGGGGGGGGGGACTGACTCTGAGCCGTGCAAAATTACCACCAGTACGAAACAGGAGAAGTTCAGGCTTTAGTACTGCGGTGCAGATCATGTTTCAAGACTACCAGCTCTAGTTTCCTAGGTGTCAGGGAGGCCTGTGAAGTCGAGGGACTATCCCATTTCCAGGTCAAGATGATCAAAGTGCTGGGTACACTTTGTATAATTCCCACCCAGCCAAAACACTCAAGAAAGCATTCAGATGTGCAATTTTCCAGGCAGACGACAATGCGGAGTGATATCTGGCCATGTCGACGGGTAATTTGAGGGAAGAGCTGGAAAGGGAGAGCATCCATTTTCGATGTTTACCATAAAGGGAGGAGCAACTTCCACTTTACTCGCAGAAAGAAAACTTAAATGCTACTCTGAGATGAAATTAGCGGTAATCTAACCATAGAGAGGCCAGCAGCTCAGCTACAGCATGCTATCACACTTCCCCAGCATAGTATCAGTGTTTTCCCCAGGGCTGAAAAGCTGAGTGTGATGGATGGCACGGTGTCACCAGGCTTAAAATAAAAGTGGACATCTGAAGGGTAAAAATGATCTATTTTGGGAAGGGCATTTTCATTTGCACCAGCAGCAGAGGTGGTCATGGAAAAGGAAGCCTCTTTTTTTTTTTTTTTTCAAAGTCTATTTAAATCAGCTAGAATGAGTCGGAATGTCATGAGGGTTTTGACACCTTTTATTGCTCAGGAATGACAGAGCGAATTTAAACCATTGCTGCCTCAGTGAAAGGAGTAATTATCTCCGCTGCATTTTTTCCTAGATTAAATAAAATGTCTGGATCTTTTACAATTTTATTTACGCAACTACAAAAAGAAAAAAAAAACGTAAAAAAAAAGGAAATCTGTGATGGTTATCATTATCTCTATACTAAGAGTGAATGAAATTACACTGTATGATTTGAAAAAAAGATTATTTAAAGGAAATTATCTTCATTGGATGTGGCTGCATTTGCACAATTTGTTCGTAAACAGATGGTAAATGCATATTATATCTGTTAAATCTCTATCTACCATGCATAGATATATTTGTTGCAAGTGAGTACCTAGGAGTGATGTTGTGCTTATTAAGTCTAACTAACAGATCGCCAGGAAACACTTGCGAAAGTAGGAGGTTTAAGTAATCATGATTTCGATGTGTTTCCTAAACACAGGACCTGGGCACTTTGCAGTCAGGTTGTTGACCAGTCCTCTGAACATTAGAGTGTTTTAAAGTCAAAATAGTTCATTCAACACAACAGTTCGAAAAAAGAACACAAGAAAATTGGTCGAAAATGAGGCAAAGCTACAGTAACAATAAATAGTTGTAAGGGCGAAGGACTGAGTGGGAAACCACGGGGGCGGGTCGTCAGAACATATACATAATACATACAGAACAGATAAAGAGATAGAGAGAGAGAAGAGAGAGAGAGAGAGAGAACAGAGAGAAGAGAGGAAGAGAACAGAGAAAAGGAGAGAGAAGAGAGAGAGAGAGAAGAAGAGAGATACAGAGATACTATTAAGAGACAGAGCGACAAGAGAGATACAGAGAGAGAGAACAGAGAGATAGAGAGAGAAAAGACAGAGAGAGAGAGAGAGAGAATATAGAACAAGAGAGAGACGATAGAGAGATAGAAGAGACAGAAGAGAAAGACAGAGAGAGAAGAGAAGAGAGACATGAGAGAGAGACAGAGAGAAGAGAAGAGAGATAGAGAGACAGAGAGAGAGAGACAGAGAGACACAGAGAGAGAGAGAGACAGAGAGACAGAGAGAGACAGAGAGAGAGAGACAGAGAGACAGAGAGAGAGAGACAGAGAGACAGAGAGAACAGATATAGACATAGACAGAGAGACAGAGAGAGACAGAGAGAGACAGACAGAGAGATACAGAGATACAGAGAGACACAGAGATAGACACAGAGAGACACACATAGAGAGAGAGAGAGATAGAGACACACACACACAGAGAAGAGAGAGATAGACACACACACACACAGAAGAGAGAGATGATAGAGAGATATAGAGAGATAGAGAGATATACATACAGACAGACATAGAATACATAGACAGATATAGAGATATAGAGAGATATATATATACACACATAGACATAGATACACACATAGACATAGATACACACAGATAGATATATACACATATATATATACATACACATATACAGATATATATATACATACACATATATATATACATATACATACATATATATATACATATACATACATACATACATATATATATATATATATATATATATATATATATATATATATATATATATATATATATATATATATATATATGCACACATATAAAGAGAGAGAGAAAGAGAGCACTGTGAACAAACCTGCTGCGTTTCAAAGCTTTTCAAAAGCCGCCCATGCTATCCCTGTCATTGCATTAGAAAGCCCCCCTATCATGCTCTCTGGTTTACTGGGTTCATTACGCCGAATTAGATGTCACACAGATCAGAGCGTGCGTGATGCCACACACTGCTCCCCTCCTCTGTTATCTCTGTGAAGCACCGTTGTGAGGTGGATCGATAGCTGAGGTTTGGAGCTTCATTAGCTCTGTATGACTCCATCTCCATCAAGACCCCTCTGGCATGCTACGGTGGTGTAGCGAGATATTTTTTACTACGAGATCCTGAAGGTCCTGCTGTTTTACACATAAACACGCAGGCTTACACGCATGATGGGGGGGGGGGGGAAGTGCTGGGATCTGTGGTAGTCTCCAACCTGATAAACAGCAAAAGGGAAGAAGAAGAAAAAACAGAAACAACAGAAATAAGTGATTGATGGTGTCACAAAGTGTCTCGGTTGGAGGAAAATAAAATACAAGGTGGGAGAACATTCATTTTGAGGCTTTTTATTTCAAAGGGAAGCGATTGGGAGAAAAGCTACAAAGCTGATCAGTCACAATGCAAATGACGTTTTGTTTACATTGAAATAGCCCGTTGGTTTCATTTGGAAGCAAGTTCAATTACCAACGGCGAAGATAAATGCGTAACAACCTCACGGCGTGATTCGACATTCACTGCACTTTTAGGATGTTTGATCTGGCTGCGAGGCAATTCAAGCACGCTGATAGCATCTGCCTCCTCTTCTTCTCTCTTCCATTAGGAATCATGTTCTAGTGAAGCTTATCAGACATCTAGGAATTCATCCTCTTCTTCTGAAGGGGAGCTGGAGGGAGGCCAGCTGTACTGGAAACAGAAGGGAGGATCTTGCTTTTAAGGCCGGCTTGTAGTTGAGGAAACCTCCGGGGCTACATGAATGTGCCACGAACACCGGTTTTAAACAACTGGCCGGAGCCATCCCCTTATTCACCTCTGTGGTGGCTTTCCCTGATGTCGTAACTGTTTCTTTTTGCAGGAAAGGGAATATGGAGATCTAGCTCTGAGGTCGTGTTCAAAACCAACGCACCTGGCCAAATCCATCCTAATGGGTGCACATAAAACACGGCGTTAGAGCCAACTGCTGCAGCGCCTGAAGGGAGGGTGTGACACATCTCTAACCTGCAATTTGTACAACCATCAGAGATTGTAATTACATTAACCTCAGAGCTCTCCAATCTGAAAAGAAATGCTGAGAGATTCTTGAGAGGGGGGAAGAAAAAAAAAAAAAACAGCTTGAAGTTAAAGTCCTGCTGGCATCAAAACACTGGAAAAAAAAAAAACGGTTTAATTTCACTGAAAGTAATTCAGGATCAGCGCCGGGGTCTCTTCAGATGGCTGCTTTTTTCACTCCTGTCAGGCTCCGCAGCTTCAAAAAATGTGTTGGCCGAGGGGAAGGAGGCCGGCCCTAGCGAGGGGGAGCAGGTTTGCCAAGGAATGTACTTAAGATCTAAAACAGACAAGATTTAAAGCCAAGAGCGCTTAAATGCCAATACTAATCCGCAAAATAATTCATTGCATAGTACAAACTGTCTCTCCCTTACAGATACCATATGGTGCCTCTGTAAGGAGATAAAAATCAAAGAAACAAAGCCAGAGGAGAAGCTTTATTCTCTCTCTCTCTCTTTCAAACTATGTGATCTAAGTAATGGAAAACAAACCCAAGTTCCTCTTTCTTTAGCTCCATCACATGGAGATGAGCCCAGAACGCGGCGTTTGGTTTGCAGGGAGGTAAAATTCGCTAATGCACACACACACACTCAAGTGTCCTTGTGTG
Organism: Fundulus heteroclitus; assembly: GCF_011125445.2. Lineage (NCBI taxonomy): Eukaryota > Metazoa > Chordata > Actinopteri > Cyprinodontiformes > Fundulidae > Fundulus > Fundulus heteroclitus. The sequence continues at coordinate 8,946,526 of NC_046370.1, forward strand.
CCACGCTGAACTTAATTTGCATTTTAGTGTGAGAAGTACTCTCTCCCTCGGTAGCCGTGAAGGGAAAATATCCCTCTGGTTTGCACAAACACACATGCAGTGCCGTGAAATAGCGTCCGTACCAATTGAACTATTTAAACATCTTGCCACGGTGCAAACACAAGCATTAAGGCATTGCATTGGGATTTTTATGTGATAGAAAACACAAAGTAGCGCATAAAGGTGAGAGTGAATATTTAGGGAATATTTGGAAAACCCAAGTGTGTTTTCCAAATATTCCCTAAATAAAGAACTAAAGATTCGGTTGTGCGTTCTTCCCGTATTCTCCCAACATGAGTCAATACCTTGCAGACCTCTATTAGCAAGTCTTTTTTTTTTTGTCTCTGCCAAAAAATAAAGCTAACAGAAAAGCCTCCCCACAGCATGATACAGCTACCACCATGGTGATAACATGTTCAGGGTGATGAGGTTTTTCCTCCCCACAAAAGCCAGAAGGTTAAATTTCGGTCTCGTCGGACCAGTTTCCTCCACACAGCATTTGGCAAGCCGCAAACAGGACTTATTTCTGGCTTTTTTTTAAAAAACAATTACTTTATTTTTGCCATGCCTCCGTAAACGGCAGATTTGTGGGCGGCGTGAAAAATAGTAATCCTGTCTACAGATACTCCTACCTGGGCTTTAGATCCCTGCAGCTCTTCTAAACTCCTCATGGGACTGTTGGTGTAAGATCCTCAAAAGGTCAGAAACAGAAAAACTAGACTTAAACTGAGATTCAATTACTCACAGATGGAGCCAATTTACTAATCAGGTGACTTCTGAGGGAAAGCAGTTGCACTGATTTTTATTCAGGGGTATTAGAGTAAATGGAAAGAAAACAAATGTTTGCCACACTTTGCAGATTTTTACTTTAAACACCACATAATATTTTCCTTTAACTTTGCAATTATGCTCTACTTCACGTTGTTCTGCCACATGAAATCTGAATAAAATACACTATTTGAAGAATGATGTGACAACGAACGGAAAAAAAAAAAATTAAAGGGGTGTGAATACTTTTGCCACACATCGTGTACTTTCAAAAGCCTGAAAGGAAGTATTAATTTATGGGTCGGATGAGGTTTCAGCGTCGACGCCGCAGATCCCGAGGTGTCTAGTTTGAGCACCTGAGAGGTCGGCCTCACGCAAAGTAAGTGCTCCACACAAGATCTCCGCTGCAGGAAAGCAAACATTCCCAAAAGCGCCACTCTGCTGATGTTCATGAATTATTGCACCTCGCCCGGACGCTAAAATTAGGAACCGAGGAGACAATCTTTCACTGTTCGCAGTTGCTCTGGTGAAAGCTAATGCACCAGGTTGGAAAATTACAGGTAATTGCCGAGGCTATTGAATCCAGTTTGGTTTTGGTTGAGAGACTAAAATAACAAAGCTCTGATTGCTGAAAAGACAAGAGCAGGGAGCTCAGAGGCCCTGTTGCTAAGAGTTAATTTGATACATATTTCCCCCCTTCAAATGTCTGAGGTACTGGCAAGAGACTGGGGGGGGGAGGGGGAAAGCAGCGAGAAGGAGGGTGAGACCCCCGCTCTCCCCTGCAAATACCATCCATCTGCCATACTACATTTAAGCAGCATGAGAAGCTAAGAGAGCGCCCCTGCACAATATTGTGAGAAGGCTGTCAAACTCAATGCAAGAGCTTGGTGCCTATTGCTAAAAGCTTAAATTTAGTCTCTCCTGACTGTACGCTGCAGCCAAACGGGAGAACTCTCAGCAGGAAAAGAACTTTTTAATTATTTATGTTTTGTTTTTTTTAAATATCATCTAACAGAAAGTGTAAAAAAAAAAAAAAAGAAGAAGAAACGAACCCCAGGTGTAAACACCAACAGCTATCAAGAGCTGTTTAAAGATATGTTTTTCCTTCTTTGCTTAATCACAAAACCTGAATTTAAAATGAACTGAAAGACCAAAATAAATAAATAAATACAAAAACGACGAAAGACGCAAAATAACATCGCTGTTTTTTGGTGGAACCTAAACAAGCAATGGCAGTGGCAGCAGCGGGTGTGGACGAGTATGAATTTGCGAAGTTGCTAATAGTCCCGGAGTCAATACAGTGCTTGACTTCAAAATCCTTGACAGTTTTTTTGTTTTTGTTTTGCATTTTACCACATAACAGCTACAAACATTTTGTTTTTGATTTTATCTTATGGACCAAGCTAAACCACTAGATTTTCACCAAGCACTGCCCGGTTTTTTAGCTCCATTCATCTTCCCGTAATCTTTTATTAGCTTTGATTAACTGTCTCTGCTTAAGAAAAGCGTGTTAGTGGCGCAATATTTTATCTGGGGGTATCAGACTATAAGGGGCTCTTTGAATGTAACACGTTTCAGATTTCTTTGTAAAAAAAACAAAAAAAATAAAGTCGATTCGTCAAATAACACTCCAATTAAAATACTTTGAAGTTTGTGGTTGTACAAAATGTGGAAAAAGGGTAGGGATATGTTCGTCAGTCACGGTAACTGCAGGTCCTGTGACACTGGATCATAAATTAACCTTAAATAGGACCACGGTACTGCTTTCAAGCTTTCAAGTGGCCAAATAATTTAGCCTCAGAGGCAGCAAGTTACACATTATCAGTGTGGATCAGTGACTCTCACCTTTATATAGAAAACATCCACTAAAACAGAGTTGCAATTGTTTTATTGAGCATGTCTTTATCTAAAAGGACAAGCTCAACATGACTCCCAAAAATGTAATTTCTAACTTTAATGACATTATAAATAATTATGGACCTCCACAAATTCCATTTATCCTTGATGATGCACACATAAAGACGGCAAAATATGGTTTCCCATTTAAATGCTCTCTGCGGCTTGCACAGAAGCCACAAATCTCTCGTTTTGGAGACACAGACAGAAACCGGAGACAAGCAGAAACACCAATCAGTACATTTACTATGTGCCAAAAGTTACGCAGAAGCTCTAAGTTATGAGTCTACACTATAGTCCCCTGTGGTGTGGCTAAGGTTTTTTCCTTAGTGGTATTTTTTTTCTAAAATAAATTTTACTTTTATACTTTAACTAGTTTGGAAACCAGTGCTTTGTACTTCTTACTTGAGTTAGAAACTTGATACTTCAAGTGCTACGGAAGGTGTTTTTCAAACCCCTAGTATCTAAGTTCTAATCTTTGACACCTCGGCCTGCATGTTTCAGGTTGTCTCCTTGCTGCTACACACCTGACTTAAATGAATAGATGATTAAGAGGCTTCTGCAGAGGCTGATGGCTGCAGAGGACGTCAGGAAATAATTAAATTAGGTGAGCTGGACGAGGAGACATCTAAACATGCAGGACAGGGATACTCAATGCCCAGGGTTGGGTACCACTGATTTAGGGAGTCATCCCAATGGGTTCACTTTTGTTGGGGTAGGGATCAACACCCATCTTATTATTTTTTATTTATTTTTTTTTTTTGGTTTAAAAAAGGACATTTTAGAGCCACTTCATGTTTTCCTTCTGCTGACAAGCTTTATGGAAATTCTGCTTCCTCATCCAGCAGAACTTGGCAAACTGCCTTTCACTGCTAAGAGTACCAATATCTGCCTCAGCGACAATAGTGTCACGATTAGCAAAACTCACTTAACATAAACCCCTTAATGGAGTGTTGTCAAGAGGAAGAAGAGAGACACCCAGACCCAACAGTGCCGATGAGACGAAGGTTACTACCAAGGCAACCTGGGCTTTCTGAACACCAGAGCCGCAGTCCGACCGACTGCCTCCATTTCAAGCTGCATTGATGCAATTATGATGCAAAAGGACGCCAACCACTTGGAGATTGAACTCTGGGTATTTAGTGCATATACAAAAAATAACGTAATAGAGAATAATGAATGCATCAAAAATATGACCCAAACATAATATAAAGATATCTATACAGCATCTGTAGAGACTAAATTCACTTTTTGTCACTCCTAGAGACTCTTAGTACACAACAGAATGTATTCAAGGGCTAAGAAAGTAGATTTTGCATGATATGCCCTGTTTGATAACACCGTCGGCCCTTGAAATGACCGTTCTTACTATGGCCATTTTGGAAAGTTGGCGGAGAAGGCTGCAGCAGCTTTTCTGGCTTCTAGCTCTGGGGCTTTAGGCAAAACAAGCCAAACAGGGGCTAAGTAAGACATGTGACCCATATCACAGAGACACAATTTGGGTTTTACTTTTCAAATCATTTTCCATTTAACATGAAAGTGCTTGAGAAGTTTAATGTTTATATTTTTTGGGAAATGAGATGCAGTATCAAAAAGTACGGAAAAACATTTTTTTCCCCCCATTACTTACCTAGACAAGGAGCACAGTTAAAGTAAATTTCACACTTTTATAGAATTGCAAGTTCAAGCAACATTGCATATAATTATTCATTTTACAATTAATGGTCAGAAAAGTAAATTAGACCACTGTGGAGCCAACCGGTGAATTTATTAAGATCGAATGATGCTTTTATTTAATCTCCATGATTTTATTGGTTTATCAAGAAACAAACAACATTTTTTTTCCCCCTCACAAGGACAGCTCAACTTTAAGTGGTTGAAATTACCCAGGCACTTACAGCGAGGTTCAAGCATCCTTAGCCTCTGTGACATGTAACATGGCTCTAACACGCCGTGCTGGGACTGCTACAACACTGAAATCAAGCTTGGAAGAAATCAATTGCCTCCAGGCACAAAGTGTGAACTTTCATACCACAAGTCCAATTTCCTTGAAAGTTGAGGTTCTAAATCAAATCAAGCCAAGGCAATGCACCGTGGAAATATGCAAAAAAAAAAAAAAAATTGATACAGCTATATAAAATGACAAGCAGTGAGAAATGGAGCTGAAGCTAAGAAAGCTCAGAGCTTGTTTATTCACACCACATTTCTTTACCTTCTGTGATGATGTGCAAGTCAGCTCTGATCATCTTTGTTTTTATTTGGGGCCACAAGGGAGAAATACTCACTGCACACAGATGAGAGCAGAAACTCAAGCGATAAAGAAAAAAGTTTACCAGCGTTGTAAATGATGGGAACACGTTCTATGAAGACTCCTGCCGTCTTTGATTAATAAAAGGTGTCAGTTTTTTGCTGAAAGTTTAAGCTGCCGCTAGAGAAAAGAGAGTACTTTGGTATCTGCGCGCGGGGTTAATCCCAGCAGATGGCAATACCTCTGCAGGACTTTAAACTCTTACGGAATCAAAATTGAAAAACAGTAGAAAACTGCAAGACACGGAGGGGAGCGTTAACTTATCACAATAAATGCATGCCAACACCATTAAAAGTTGGCCACCATTGCTATACTTATCCTCTGTCTGTGAGTTATTGTGCAAGTTGCTCCTTTTGATTGACGTTAACAGACATTTTTTTTTTTCTCTCCCACAATCCATTCAGATGTTAGAAATGTAGAGCACTAAAACCTTATCCCACTTCAGAAACATATCTCAGGCTAAACTGTATATAATGACAGCCAGAGAATAATCTTTCCTAAGCCTAAAACAAAAATTAAATCCCAGATTCAAAAGCTGGGTGGGCGTCAGGGTTGTCTGCCAAAAGTATCGGGGTAAAGAAATGTCTTAGATGTTAAATTAAAGCAGGTCCGGAGGCATTGGCATACTGTTTGCCTTTGATAATTCAGCACAACGTTCGAATCACCTCTCAGCAGGACAAAACAGTCTAACACGTTTCAGAGGCTTGCTTTATATAGATAAAAGGTTAAGCTAAGTACATTTTATTCAGCAAGTAAACACTTTTAATCAGTACATTAGGTAGACAGAAAATACATCTGAATAATTTAACTCTAGGCCTATGATTTGCATTTTCCTCAATATTATGTGGTTCACAGAGATGGAAATTGCTACTATATTTTTGAAGTTCTGATTCACCAGCAATGTTAATCAAGTTTGAATCTTTTTCTGAACAACGAATGCATCGTATTAAGCGCTACCAGATTGCGTTAATAACAACACTCTTTGGGGCTGTCAGCCGCTACCGAGTTAGTTATTTTTTTTTTAAAATTTTCATTAACGAATCTCAAATAACAAAACAAGAAAACAGAAATGTTATTTCATATGTGATGTTGAGACAAGTTTGACATATTCAAGCTGATGAAAAGATGAGAGAGAGAGAGAGAGAGAGATAGAGAGACTTCAGCAGATAACAGGAAGGCTGAAGCAACAGCAAAGTCACGCTTTTCTTTTCTTTTTTCTGAATAAACCGTTTCAAGAAAAAGGATAATTAGGTCGTTCTTCTTTTGAAATATCCCAGAACCTGATTAAAGATGAACATTTGCATGATTTGCTCAGAGTTTAAAGTTTTTGGGATCATGTACAGGAACAGTAATCTCACAGGGAACATCTGCACTGCACCAGATTTTCAAATATTAAAAGTTGTATAATTACAAGATGACAAAAACAGACCAGCTAATTTATATAGTCTTGTACGTGGACAACATAGTTACTAACGAGCTATTTTTTCGGACTTCATGGAAAAGGATCTGAACTCCTCATATTTCGGGAACTGTTGGGACGGAAGCGGTTCTGTTCCTTAATGTCCCTAAATGAGAAACAGATTCACCAAAAGCGAATTCACACCCTCCCCCTGAGGAGTGAAGCAGGAGGATCCATTTTTATGTAAGCATTAGAAATGTTTTAACTGGTTGATTCGGTTGCCAGGATGGTACCACACATTTCCCCACCAATAACTGCTGGAGATAGGCCCCTACCCCCCAGCAACCCCTGCATGATAAGCAGTGTAGGCCAAGGATGGAAGGATGGTGGAGGTGACAGTGCTGTAGTTAGATCACCAAAACCAAATGTCTTAATTTTTTAGAGATTATGATGAAACTGTAAGTCCTTCCCAAAATACTTTGAAAGCTGGATTATGAAGTTAAAATTAAGTGCACCGCTATGCTTCCCTAGTTAGTGAATTTAAAACATGAAAGCTGAAAAAGCTGTTATATTTTGAAGCATAAGTCCTGTCTTTGATGTGCTCTGCGAGGGTTGAGGTGAAATATTTCACTCCTTTTTCTATAATGATTATTTTAATCTTTACCACAAACATCTGAACGCCAGCACTTCTTAGAACCGATTAACTGCTGGAGCTTGCATGTCTTTTTAGTTTTCAGAATCATAAAACCCCTCCTCTAGAAATCAATTTACTACTACATACTTTTCTTTGAAGATCACATTTAAATGGAAGCATTTCGCCTCTGTTTAAAACTCTGCCTCATATGCATGAATTGCAAATTTTCCATATTAGCCCTGATTTTTTCTTCGCTCTGTCGTCTGTTCTGCTAAAATATTCCTAATTTTTTTCAGACTACCCTAATTAGAAAAGCAGTTATTGATTGTGTTACTAATGTTTGACACGATGTTCCTGAAAGTGAGATTGTGACAAACTTTCCAGTCAGCTAGGCTGGTCTGCTTGATACCATGTGTTTGGTACAAATAAATCCACACAACGAAATAAGCGTTTTTTGAGGCTACAGCAGATATCTTGTAGGAAGATTAAAGCCATTTTTGAGTCAAAATAAGTATTTGTATTGCTTGTAAAGACCAAAACAGGCACAAACATACATCAATGTGTGCTTTTAAATTGCAAAAATACATTCTAGGTTGGTCTCACTTAAACATGGTTGTGTAAAAAGGGCTAGTGACTGGTAAAGAGTGAGATGCTTGGATGGGTCTTTAAATAATGTTTGCCTGTGGAAAAAGCAAACAAAGTTTTGTTTTTTTATAGATTTCTATGAATTTATTAGGAACTTGATTGGTGTCGCCAGTTGGCAGCATTCATGTTTAAGACATCAAACAGGAGGAACGCTCAAACAAGATGATGAAACAACCAGATCCGAACTAAAAAAAGCGCTGCAGACAATCTGATTGAAATGTGTGATATTTTTACATAATTCAACGAGCAGCGGCGGACGGAAAAGCAGATACATTTTATTTCTCTGATTTGAGCTGCTTTTGGATGGAAACTTTACTCCAGGTCTGATGTTTTCTCCTGCCGCAATCTATCATCTCTCCAGTGGAGCGGAAGTTCAGTGGATGTTTAAGTCTTCATGTATGTAGTGATTTATTACCAGAGTCTGTTTCTTCTGCACTCTCGTGATCTGCTTTTTTTACTGGACAAACTTTTCCACATAGGGGAAGTAAAACTTTTTGGCTTTATTTTGACTACTTTATGTGCTATCCAGTTCAAGTTACTCCATTCAGGAACAGACATGCACGCGCTTTGCAAAAGCATTAATATCCCTTGAACCTTTCACATTTGCTCCCATTTCAACCACGTACTTTAATGTTATGTATTGGAATCTTATATGACAGACCAGCACAAAGCAGGACACAACTTCTTTAGGCTTTTCCCTTTCACGGGTCACCACCACAAGTCATCTGGCTTCTAACCCTGTCTTCTGCATTTTCTTCTCTCACACCAACTAGCTTCATGTCCTCTTTCACTCCATCAATAAATCGCCTCTTTGGCCTTGCTCTAGGCCTCCGGTTTGGCAATCCCAGCCTCAGCATCCTTCTACTGATGTACTCACTATACCTCCTCTGCGCATGTCCAAACCATCTTGGTCTTGTCTCTCTGGCTTTCTCTCCTATATATATCTAACATGACGTGTCACTGTGATGTACTCCCAAAAAGAACCTCAACATTTTCATCTCTGCTACCTCTAGCTATGCCTTCTGTCTCTTCCTCGGTGCCACTTCGTCTAAACCAAACAGTGTTGATCTCACCACCATCTTGTACATATTTCCTTCCATTCTTGCTGATACACTTTTATCGTACCACCGGTTCCAAACCTGTGTGGACACGTTTTTTTCACCTCTTTCTACACTCGCAGTTGCTCTGAACTGTTGACCCCAAGTATCTGAAATCATCCACCTTCTTTATCTCCGCTCCCTGTTAGCCTCGTGAGACCATCCTGATCTCGCGAGCTTTCAAGGTTTCACTCGCAGATCAGTCTGGCTACTTTCCGTTTTTTAAAGAAAAATTTGGAGCAGTTCACCA